>NC_139630.1:34932831-34935331 GCF_964638095.1 Poromitra crassiceps
TATCTGAGACTATATATTCATTTAGAGAGAGAATGATACTGCTGTGTCACTGTAGTATCTGAGACTATTATATTCATTTAGAGAGAGAATTATACTGCTGTGTCACTGTAGTATCTGAGACTATTATATTCATTTAGAGAGAGAATTATACTGCTGTGTCACTGTAGTATCTGAGACTATTATATTCATTTAGAGAGAGAGAATGATACTGCTGTGTCACTGTAGTATCTGAGACTATTATATTCATTTAGAGAGAGAAGTATACTGCTGTGTCACTGTATCTGAGGCTATTATATTCATAAGAGAGAGAGAGAATGATACTGCTGTGTCACTGTAGTATCTGAGACTATTATATTCATTTAGAGAGAGAGAATGATACTGCTGGGTCACTGTAGTATCTGAGACTATTATATTCATTTAGAGAGATAATGATACTGCTGTGTCACTGTAGTATCTGAGACTATTATATTCATTTAGAGAGAGAATGATACTGCTGTGTCACTGTAGTATCTGAGACTATTATATTCATTTAGAGAGAGAATGATACTGCTGTGTCACTGTAGTATCTGAGACTATTATATTCATTTAGAGAGAGAATGATACTGCTGTGTCACTGTAGTAGCTGAGACTATTATATTAATTTAGAAAGAGAATGATACTGCTGTGTCACTGTAGTATCTGAGACTATTATATTCATTTAGAAAGAGAATGATACTGCTGTGTCACTGTAGTATCTGAGACTATTATATTCATAAGAGAGAGAGAATGATACTGCTGGGTCACTGTAGTATCTGAGACTATTATATTCATTTAGAGAGAGAATTATACTGCTGTGTCACTGTAGTAGCTGAGACTATTATATTAATTTAGAAAGAGAATGATACTGCTGTGTCACTGTAGTATCTGAGACTATTATATTAATTTAGTGAGAGAATGATACTGCTGTGTCACTGTAGTATCTGAGACTATTATATTCATTTAGAGAGAGAATTATACTGCTGTGTCACTGTTGTATCTGAGACTATTATATCCATTTAGAGAGAGAATGATACTGCTGTGTCACTGTAGTATCTGAGACTATTATATTCATTTAGTGAGAGAATGATACTGCTGTGTCACTGTAGTATCTGAGACTATTATATTAATTTAGAGAGAGAATGATACTGCTGTGTCACTGTAGTATCTGAGACTATTATATTAATTTAGAGAGAGAATGATACTGCTGTGTCACTGTAGTATCTGAGACTATTATATTAATTTAGAGAGAGAATGATACTGCTGTGTCACTGTAGTAGCTGAGACTATTATATTAATTTAGAAAGAGAATGATACTGCTGTGTCACTGTAGTATCTGAGACTATTATATTCATTTAGAGAGAGAATGATACTGCTGGGTCACTGTAGTATCTGAGACTATTATATTCATAAGAGAGAGAATGATACTGCTGTGTCACTGTAGTATCTGAGACTATTATATTAATAAGAGAGAGAGAATGATACTGCTGTGTCACTGTAGTAGCTGAGACTATTATATTAATTTAGAAAGAGAATGATACTGCTGTGTCACTGTAGTATCTGAGACTATTATATTCATTTAGAGAGAGAATGATACTGCTGGGTCACTGTAGTATCTGAGACTATTATATTCATAAGAGAGAGAATGATACTGCTGTGTCACTGTAGTATCTGAGACTATTATATTCATAAGAGAGAGAGAATGATACTGCTGGGTCACTGTTGTATCTGAGACTATTATATTCATTTAGAGAGAGAATGATACTGCTGTGTCACTGTAGTATCTGAGACTATTATATTCATTTAGAGAGAGAATGATACTGCTGTGTCACTGTATTATCTGAGACTATTATATTCATTTAGAGAGAGAATGATACTGCTGTGTCACTGTATTATCTGAGACTATTATATTCATTTAGAAAGAGAATGATACTGCTGTGTCACTGTAGTATCTGAGACTATTATATTCATAAGAGAGAGAATGATACTGCTGTGTCACTGTAGTATCTGAGACTATTATATTCATAAGAGAGAGAGAATGATACTGCTGTGTCACTGTAGTATCTGAGACTATTATATTCATTTAGAGAGAGAATGATACTGCTGTGTCACTGTAGTATCTGAGACTATTATATTCATAAGAGAGAGAATGATACTGCTGTGTCACTGTAGTATCTGAGACTATTATATTCATTTAGAGAGAGAATGATACTGCTGTGTCACTGTAGTATCTGAGACTATTATATTCATTTAGAGAGAGAATGATACTGCTGGGTCACTGTAGTATCTGAGACTATTATATTCATAAGAGAGAGAATGATACTGCTGTGTCACTGTAGTATCTGAGACTATTATATTCATTTAGAGAGAGAATGATACTGCTGTGTCACTGTAGTAGCTGAGACTATTATATTCATTTAGAGAGAGAATGATACTGCTGGGTCACTGTAGTATCTGAGACTATTATATTCATAAGAGAGAGAAT
>NC_139630.1:34940331-34950331 GCF_964638095.1 Poromitra crassiceps
CTTCCGTCAAACCGTGGAACCAAGATGGATTTCACAGTCTGTTTGAAGCTGCTTTTCAACCGTGTGGATGGATGGATGGGCTTGTGTGCGCCACTGCTGCTGATGCGGCCATTTCTGTTTCAGCATCTCTGGAGCTGGCCTGGTACACAGGCTGTCACATATGGCTGCTGCTCTGTGCACCTGCCACTCACAGCATCCACACACACTCTAATCACAGAGATTTGACTCGGCCCTAATTGATTAATCACAACTGCCCTTTCTGATCCAATTATTATTATTATTATTATTATTATTATTATTATTACGATTATTATTAATAATAATAATAATAATTAATATTATTATTATTATTATTATTATTATTATCTGCATGTTTATGCTTCCATCGTTAATTTCTCCTTTGATCCCACCTTCATATCTTGCACGCACGCTCAAAATAAGCCTGTCGACTTCCGGCATCAATTGAATAATCAAGCTGTTTGCCAGCTGGCCTCAACTATCCAATGGCATAGCGACACATCTTCACACACCTCCATTGTAAGCCAATCACGCGGCTGCCGTCCTTTTAAATATGTCTCTTTCTATCCACTTCATCTGCTGTCACCGCGGCACCCCTCCACCTCCCCGTCTCCGCCCCCGGTCTTCACAGACCTATCAGTCTCAAGAGACTAATGAGTCTCAGGAGAGTCATCACCGCCAGCACCAGTATAGACTCCACAGGGGGGATACATCTGGCTGCTGCTCAGGGCTGATGCCCTTCACTCTGCAATAAACATTATTTTATTCATCCACTAGTCTCTCCTTGACTGAACTATTAATATGACACATGTGTGTCCGGTTGTAGCACGAGGTGTCCGTTTGTAGCATGAGAGGAAAGACCAATCAGGCACCGCTTATTTGCTGTGATTTTTAAGCGAGCTGCAGGCGCTTCTATATGTTTGTCCGTGCGTCAGTTCGTAGCACGTGACGGGATGAAGCATGAGATGTATGATGTATGAGCACACGAGATCACAGCCTAGGCCACTCCCCCAGCTCCCCGGTGGGCGCAAAGAAATGGGGCGATCCTTTAAAACTGGGAAATGGGAATCTGATGGTTCAAAGGTCATGAGCTCGAACGGTGACGTCACCGGTGCTCGTATTTTCTCATTCATTTCTGCTCAACAACAGTAGTTAAAATCATAGTAAATACTGTTTATTAGCACTTCTGTCTTGTTTGTGTCTCATTAAATCAGCTGTACACACACAGCACTGTCTAACTTCTATCTGTGTGGACATGTTGCTGCAGTGTTTGTATGCACAAAATACCGCAAAATGCCTTGTTATCAACTGTTATTGCTAATGATGGCTAGCCTGGCCAGAGCTAGGCTAGAGCTAGGCTAGAGCTAACCCTGGCTGGTTTCCCGACTGTATAAATGGAACATCGACAACTCAGCTGTGACGTCACTCAATGGATGGATGGGCTTGTGTGCGTCACTCAACTCACTTCGCTCCCAGTTTGAAAGGAATGGGCCATAAAAGACACAGGCAGAGAGAGAGACAGAGAGAGAGACAGAGAGACAGAGAGAGAGACAGAGAGACAGAGAGAGAGACAGAGAGACAGAGAGAGAGACAGAGAGACAGAGAGAGAGAGACAGAGAGAGAGAAACACGCACGCGCAGTTTAAGAAACGTCAGGAAATGAATGGGGAATTCACTTCCTCCTGGGCGAGGCTTTGGCATGCTATGGAGAGAGCGGTTCAAAACACACGCACACGCACGCACACACATGCACACACACACACACACATGCACGCACACACACACAGTGCCAGAGAAAGGGGAGTTCTGGGAGAAGGGTCCGAGTCGTCCGAATTGTTTTTTTTTCTTCAGGCAGTTGACTTCTGTCTCTTACACAAACTCAGGTTTCGCTCCCCAGGCAGGCAGCTCTTCCCCAATTGAAAAAAGCAGGTGACAGATAGGCTACAGGAACTATTTTACTTGGCTCAAATTTGAGGCAACATTTTCCTGGTGAAAGGCTATAAGTTTAGATCAACACATCAAGCTATTACTGACTACATTTCGCCTCAACTAGGCCATCCCGCACAACAAGCCTAAAATAAAAACACACATTGTCGTTTTTCTCTGCAGATTTCACGCAGCATTTACGATCTTCAGAAAAATTGACTGGGACAGCAACTTTTGCTCTTAATTAGTTTGAGAAATAGTGCACTTCCACCCTCAGGCTTTATGAACAAGAGAGTCAGATTGGGCGATGATTAATGTAGTCAAATTGAAGCAAAAGGGCACGGCATTCTCTGCATACTGATCTGTGCTCTACTGCTCACGTCTGGGAGCTGAACGCAGGAGGCTAATTCACAGGAGGCCAGAACACAAACTCCCTCTTAGCGAGCACAGATTTAATTCACTCCCTGCCTGGAGAAGAGAGGAGATTCTCTCTCTCTCTCTCTCTCTCTGTCTCTCTCTGTCTCTCTCTCTCTCTCTCTCTCTCCCTCTCTCTCTCACTCTCTCTCTGTCTCTCTTTCTCTCTGTCTCTCTCTCCCTCGCTCTCTGGAGAGTCTTCTCCACTCCTATAATGGAATTCAGCAAGGTGACAATAATGTGGCCCCACATGCAAAAACCTGCTGGCCATATTATGCAAAACACCGTGTGCTCTAAACACAGGGAAGACAAGGCTGATAAGATGGCAGTGATGAAGGATAGCACGATGATGATGATGATGGCCAGGGATGGATCCTGAGGAGTCTAATTTCAATTTCCCCAACTCTCATAAATCATCCGTGCCAGATATGTGTTTGCTGCTGCTTGCTATACTCCCTCAGCCTCCCTTCCCTTGAGATCACATGGGGGCCCCAGTGGCAAAAATGTGCATTAGTAGTGTTTTGCGCTCTCCTTGACTCTTTCGTGCTTCTCTCCATCTCTGCCGACAGTCTCTTGTTCAATCACTCTCTCTCTTTAATTGTTCTCCCTGCCTACCTCTATTGCTCTCTCTCTCTCTCTCTCTCTCTCTCTCTCCCTGGACATCTCATCTCAGTCTCTCCATCTCTCTCTGGTACTGTGGCAGCCGGATGACTCATGCACACTGATAGGTTGACTGACTGTGCCGTTGTGTTCCCTCTCTTTTCCACGAAACATCACAAATATGGTGTACTTCCCCCTCCTTGGCTCTCTGCGCGCGGGCAAGGAGAGAGCCGAGAGTGTAATGGAGGAGGAAGCGAAAAGACAGACTTTGACTTTTTAGCTCTTGAATGAAAATCCTCAAGAGACAAAAAGGTGGGGAGCATAAGAAAGGCAGGAAGAATGGACGGTTCTGTCTCCTCGTGGAGTGCTGTGATGTGGAGTGTGAGGTGAGGTGAGCTGATGGGAGTGAACAGCTCTCTTAGCAACAAGGAGACAGACGGTGTTCGGCCAGGCAACGGAATAGAGCCACGGCAATCTGGGAACCCAGAGTCTATTTTTATTTGAAAAACAGACGCTGGGTCCATTTCGGCTATTCGCTAATAACGTTAACGCAAAAACCCACTGCATAGAAGACGTCAACTCGTCTCACAACAGTGGAAAATGACTGTAGTTAGTCATTAGTGTAGTTGTTGTGACTACCGTAGTAGTATCGCCAAAGTCACGGTGCAAGTTGCTATTCAGACTGTAAACAGTGGAGCACGGACGCGGAAAAGGAAGTGATGGTGGCTGTACAGGAAGTCGGGGAAAAAGGTATGACGTTATGACTGGTGACATCACAATTGTTGCACGTCCAAACTTTTGACTGGTAGTTTTACAAGCTACCAGTTTATTTCACAAGAAGGTGAACTCAAAGCTACTCTCAAGAGAAATAGTGTTTTAAAGCTACTTAAAAAAAGGAGTTCAAACTATTTATCTCAATATCTTTTTTCTTTCTTTTTCTTCTGGAGGAATTGACATGTGCAAGCAATATGTGTCCGTGTGTTGATAATGCCCACATTGTCTGCCAGAAACTGGAGTTTGGCTTTAGACACAAACCAAATAACCCAATCTGGGTTCATCACAGGAAGAAGTGCAAGGAATGTTAATTGACTCCAGTATGTAATGTCTGTCGCTCCAGTCAGAGGCTACATTCTGGATCTGAACCCAAACCAACCAAACAATCCAATTTGGGGTTTTCACAGAAAAAAGTGGAAGGAATGTTAACTTTCTGTTGCATATAAAGTTCAAATGTACAAACGAAATAGAGAGTGAATACATGAGAGGCTGCAATAACAAGAAAAAGGAAACAATGGAAAAACTGCAAATCCTTTATTTATTTTTAGACAGAAATATGGTAGTTGCATGCAGTAGTCAACACACACAGACACACACACACGCACACACACACACACGCACACACACACACACACACACACACACACACACACACACACACACACACACACACACACACACACACACACACACACATCTCCCCTCACCCATTACAACACACCAGGCAGCCACACAGACACATATGCACAGCAGACCACAACGGAAGCACATTTACAGGCAAATTTCTGACTCATGGTGTGATGTCTGCTTCACTGTATGATCCATGTCTCATAATGTGCCTTCATGCAGTCTGTGCCAGAGGATCATCTCTCAAAGTCAAAGGATGTAAATGTATGTAAAGTGCATGCAAACCGGCCTGGGCCGATGCACATTGGCCACCTGTTACACATGCCATCTGTCATGTCCACAGTATCTGGGGCAATGAAAGAAATCAGAGCCTTGTCAGTTATCTCTAAACCTGTTATCTGCAGAAAGGTAGAGAGAAAGTAATAATACTAATAAGAATAAGAATAATCAACTTTACTCCAAGGCCTACAAAATAACCCTGCAGCCGGAGGCAGAACTCGCCATCTTCGGCAGTGCTCGGAGTCCTCTCTGAACTTCCCTACAGCTGTGCAGCGGTCTCTGACACAGGGGACAACTGTTGCAAAAAAAATGTATTTTGAAGGAATGGAAGTCCTCCTCTTTTCACCTTCTTTCCAACTGTGGTTGGCGGACATGACCTCTGTTATAAGGATGGAGAGACTTAGGTTCCTGAGGACCAATTCACTTCAAAAGTTTTCCACCTACCTTGATGAGGTTAGGAGTGATGGATGACTCGCCTGACTGGTCTCTCATGGACCCCTTGCACGGGATCTCAGGCACATTTCTCACGAGCACATAAGCACATTATGTGGCTGGTAGCTATGTACCTTATGTTTTTTGTTTTGTTGGTTTGTTTTTGTGTGTGTATATGTGTGTGTCTGAGCACGTTTCTTTGTCTTGTTATTATGAAAAATCTAAAATAAAATATTGGAAAAAAAAAATTGTATAGCCCCTTTCTTAACAAAGATAATGAAAGGAAAGTGATGTACATTGAATATTTAATTGTGAGGTTATTATTTTTTCTTTGAAAGATGCAGGATTTCTACAGTAGTGTCACTTGATGGGCATTGGCCATCATCCACTGCAATGCACTGCAACAGTGAAATGGAATCAAACATTTTTGATAAATCATTTCAAGAAGAGTAAACTGAGAGCTTCAAAAGATGTTAATGACGGGTGAATTATTCACAGAAGCGGCCTGATTGAAAAGTCCATCCAGGCCTGCTCAAATGGAAACACAATATGGCGACAATCTCATTATGGAGGCCAACAGCATGTAATCGTCTTCCTCGCTTCTCTTCTCCCTCTCTCTCTTTGTCTCTGTTTCACTCTCTTGCTCTTGTTTCCCTCAGATATGCAAAGGAGGTATTTTCTCACATGCTGTAATTACCACAAAATGTGCAAAGTAGATCAAAAATAGGAAATTAACAACTTTCATATTCACAACCAATTAGGTTTTTATTGATGTGTCCCCCCCCCCCCCCCCATACGTTACATTTATGAGCTCACTCATATTTAATTGCTGAGCCTCAAAGCTGACCTCGAAACAAATTAATTGATATACATTGACTCTATTTCAAAGACAATGATTACACCCTCCCTGTGAATAATGAATAGAATATGAAATGTGGGATTGGAGAGGTCAATATGAACAGGTCAGGACCTGCCTTCTTGTCATGCTACTGATGATGTGAGTACAGCTGTGAGATACGCTACGCTCTCTGAACTGACTTAACCTGGGTCATGTGCTCTTGCCAAAGATCTAATGTCTCAAAATGGCTTTCTGTCAATCTACTGGCATTTCCATCCACTTTAAACCAGGCCTGCTGGGTCACAGACACATTAGTCTCACTTGCCAGACAGCTATCTCCGTTTCACGCTGTACCAGCGCAGGAGAGAGTCTGGCTCCTCTTACTCTCACTCTGGGACAGCGGGGAGGGGGGGAAGGCTCTGTTTTCTTTACAACCATCCACCAAAAGTACCAAGCGGGCCGGCTTTATTGCACAATCCAAATCTTCGTCAAAACTTGCCATTTTCAGCATGTAAGTTGCTAGCTTGCTAGCTAGTGTAGTGAGAATTTAAGACAGTGAAGCCTCCAGCCTGTAGGGAGCGCTACAGCAGCTGGTGTAAGGTTGAGTTCCCATATGTTACGTTACATGTCACACCCACTGCTATAAAGACTTGAGTAGCCCTCCACTGGGAGGAGACTCAGCAAGCAACTCTGTTGGTAAGACCTGCCTCAATTTGTTCTCTGAAATAAATATACCATGTAACCTTTATAACTTTGGAATTATTGATTTGCTAGTGTTGTTGTTTCACAGCGACGGAGGCATTTGAGAGCGACACGCAGGGCACTCCGACTGAAATGGTCGGCACCAATGGCAAAGCTTATCCGCGCAGCCTGCTTCCAGTGAGTCAGACTATACAGACACATCATGCCTCAGGCTTTATCTATACAGTGTGTGTGTGTGTGTGTGTGTGTGTGTGTGTGTGTGTGTGTGTGTGTGTGTGTGTGTGTGTGTGTGTGTGTGTGTGTGTGTGTGTGTGTGTGTGTGTGTGTGTGTGTGTGTGTGTGTGTGTGTGTGTGTGTGTGTGTGTGTGTGTGTGTGCGAGCTCCACACATCACGCACTCCCAGGCTAATTTGCCGTTGCCATGCATTACCTCCCAGGTGCCGTACATTTGTTTAACTCATAAACAAGTGCTAATAGGTCAGGGGTGGCGCTAATGTTCCTCTCGAGAATGAGTCAGATGTTTGTTTGACTGAACGATTAACAATTCAAAATGGACATGAACAATTCGCCAATTAAGAGCAAAAATGAATTATTTAAAATGGCCGCTCCCCCTCCTCCTTCGCCCCTCTTCCTCTCAGTCTGACCCCAGTGTGTGACCATAGGAATGAGGAGTGAATAATTTTATGGCAGGAAGAGTTGCGGTTACGATGATAATTGGCCTCGTGAGAAGACAAGAGGCAGTGTTCAGTGACAGCATCGGTGAGGTGAGGGGGGGGCGGACGGAAGGTGAACATATTAATGCTCTAACCGCACCGCGCGCGCACACACACACACACGCGCGCACACACACGCACACACACACACACACACACACACACACACACGCGCACACACACACTTGCAAACACGCCATCGTGAGATTGAATTAGCAGAGGAGAATCCGTTTACCCTCTTCCCTCTGAAGTGGCGGGCGGCGGGTCACATCCTGCCTCTGCCTGTCTGAGATGGAGGAGGAAAGAATCCGCCATGGCTTCCTTCCCAGAAAGGATAAATTCCCATCCAAGCGTTAAAGCCACCCATAAATTGGAATGGTTGAATCGGAGCCCGAATGTACTGGGAGGGGAATATGATGGAGGGAAGGAAGGCGATGATTAGCGCGTCTCTGAGCGCACACACACACACACACACACACACACACACACACACACACACACACACACACACACACACACACACACACACACACACATAATGATCTTAACCACATTTTACCTCAGTCAAAATCGCAAAAAAAAAAATCTGCAATTTCAATATTGTATCTTTTAAGGTTGTACACTTTTTACAATAAGGGTCACTAAATTAACTGTTAGTTAATGCTCAATATAATGCTCAATAATCATTAACTACTCATCATCATCTGTTTCGCTATAGCTGTCCTCCACAGGGGCGGGCCATGGGCATAACTCTTGGTCGATTAACTCTAACCCTAACCAGTAACAAACCCTAACCCTCACCCTAACAATGAACTAAGTAACCTCAAACTATTAAATAATGTATAAATTAATACCTAGTTAACATGAACACCATGAGTAAATACTAGTAGACACATTAGTTAACTGTTAATTAAGGGTTAGTTCAATTATAACCATTGTGACCCACATTATAAAGTGTTACCATTTTGGTTTCAAGCTTGCATAATGTTGTGCTTATCTTCCTGAAACCGATGGTGGACAACAGTGATGCTGTCTTCTTATTTCAAGAGATCTCATCATGCGTCTCTATCTTCACTGGGCCGGAGCTTGGTGCCTCAGTGACTGACTGGAGAGTGAAGTCAGCCCTCATCAGCAACAATCAAGGTGAGGTCCCCTTCTCCTTCCCCAGGCAAAGCCAAGCCACCATGCAGCCACATGTTTCCCACTCAGCGCCCTGCCTTGCATCATGTCATGATGATCACAGCCACAACAAGAGGAACAACATTGGAACGACAGAAGGCTGCAGCAGCAGCACTCCAAGGCTGAGGTAAAAACTGCACATCTTTGCATCAGAACTTCTTCAAAGGCTGTGGGTGGGTGTGTCCAGACCGGCTGAGAAGTTCCAGAAAGAAAGTTCATATGAAGGAATGGCTGTTGTCGGTTCGTTGTGTGCCAAGCTTCCACCGAATTCCTATCCAGCAGCTACATTTTCAGATTTTCATATTAGTCTACACACAACCCAGTTAAGAGTTTGGATTGAATGTATGTTTTTTAGACAAATATAAATAATGAAGTTGATGCCTATGAATTTCTTTCTGAAGCCTTTCCCTTTCCATCAAGGCAAATGGAGGCTTCTTTAAATCATCTAAACTATCAGATTTTATTCAGATTTGAGGACCCTCCCACTCTCCTGGCCCTGTCTTGCAGGAGCCTGCCTTTTAGGGTTTTAGGGTTAGGCTGATTGGGTGCACCTGGGCCCTGCGGACTCCTTCAGATCATGGCCTTTTTCACAGTGGCCATTTCCTTTTCTACACAAAATGAATGACTGCTGTGAAAAGGGTCCATTCAGTCTGTCTCCCTCCTCACCTATGCAGCTTTTGTTCTGTTTCTTTTGTTTGAGCTATTCTGTGTTGTGTTCGTTTGTGTCTAGTTATTCTCCCGTAGTTTTAGTTAATAAATCATTGTTTTAGCTTTTACTTTACTAGGTTGTAACAATAGTTTTGATTTGCATAATCCCATTTGTGTTATACTAACGGTGGCCAGCGGGTAGTGCTGTGCAGTAAACCTCACTGTCCGAGACCTCAAGAGACGCGACGCTCTAGCGACCGACACTCATGGACTCATGGACTCTAGCGACAGACACTAGAGCTCATGGACTTTAGCCTCATCCACCTCCAACGCCGGGGGTTCCTGGTTTGATCCCAAGCTGGGGGAGGGACGACACAATGCAGGTTACATTAGTCCTGCTGTCTATAGCAGTATTCTAAAATGTGGTGGGGGCAGTAAAAGTCAAGAAAAAGTTACGAGTTCAAACTTTTGACTGTGTAGTCGGTGTATAACGTTATTGATCCGAAGTGTGCACTGAGGCAAGCAGCCACACGGTGTGTCTGCCGCGGGTCCGAATGCAGCCGTGATGGATGGGAGTGCTCTGGCTCTCCCCCCATCAGGAGACAGCCTTTCCTGTGGCCCTGTCCATTAATGCATTATAAATGGGCCCACCAGCATCTTCAGAGAGACGTGAGGCATGTGAGACACCACAGACCAGCACTTCCTATCTTCCAGTAAAGGAGCGGCCAATATACCACGTGACCTGCCCCGGCAGGAAACCACGTGACACACAGCAGTCCAGACCGCCAGACCAAAGACTGACTGACTGCAGATTTAGAGAGGTGCAACTCCCCGCAGTGTCATAAAACGCTG
>NC_139630.1:34955331-34957831 GCF_964638095.1 Poromitra crassiceps
CCCGGATGTGAGCTGCCTCCATGATTCGCCTGGATTTGGCACTCTTTGATGCTATCACACACCACTTGGCAGCCGGTCAGCAGTCATGGTAACACGCTGCTCGCCCCGGGATTTAAAGATAGCATTTACAGACCAGTCAGTCACCACCCTGATATATTGCAGCTCATGGAGAAGAGCGGAGAGCCATTGAATTCTGTTGAGGGAATGGAAACTTTTTGACCAAAACAGTGTTCTGCAGTTTCCATGTGGCCATTCTCAGCCATTTGCAGCAATCATAATAAGATTGCGCAGAACGAAGCGGTTGCTCCAAACATCCTGCTGAGCCACGCCGTACGTACGTATGCACATGTGAGAAATGATTCTGGCATCTTCTCGATTGGCAACTTGTTGATCAGAAGTCGAGACAATGTATCTGAGTCTGAGCTGAATCAAAAAATCTGTAGGAGTGATTATGAGACAGGAAGGTGGGAGGTTTGAAACTGAAACCAGCCCAAATGGAATCAGAGGTAAGTTCAGCCAACCACCATCAGCCTACTACTGGCTGCCTAAAAGCTTCTGACCTTTGAGAATTTGAAGGATATGGAAATTGTTGCTTAACCGGTTTTGCACGCACACACGCACATATACACACACACACACACACACACACACACACACACACACACATATACACACACACACACACACACACACACACACACACACACGCACACACGCACATACACACACACAGATCTCTTGCCCTACTAATGACTGCAAACACTCAACTAATTATCAGAGAAATATCACCGCTCCTATTTGTTCAAAGATGGATTCCGCATTACTGAATTCTTCCATATGAAGAATTGTAGAGCACGGTGCAAATGACAGTATTATTTTTTGTATGTTTTCTAGAAGGCATGGCGGTCTTTCCTCTCTTCCTGATGGTGAGTGTGGAAGCACCTGAGACCTGAGAGAGCAGCCCGTCATGGTGGGCTACAGTAGTCTCTTGGCTCTCCTCCGCTCTTCAGGCACTTCAGGCGGGCTACAGTCAGGGCCGTAACCAGGGTTCCGAAATAGGGGAGGTCCAGCAAGGGGAGAAAATTTGAGTTTTTTCCCCCCCCTTTTTTAGCCATATTTAGAGTAATATATCATTTTAAATCAACATTAGGATTATACTGTTGTGATGTCATTATTCAGTATATTCTCTTTCATGTCACCACCTGCTCAGCTCTCCTGTCAACATAATTGTAACTAACAAACACAAACTGTTTTAGCCAAATTCATATCAAAATGACACCTACAAACACAGGTACACAACCCAAGCCGTACACAACACACAAAGTCATCATCGATAATAAAAAAAACATACAGAGGGACATTTATTTATTCCTGATAGGAACGATTGAAAAATAAAATAAAATATATTATGTTGTTTTTAACTTTACACCACCTCTTTTTGTTACTTATTGGGTCATGAAACTGAAACCATGCATATAGCCACCTGCATACCTGACTTCGGGAGCTTGGCAATTGGCATCATGCATGATTACAATGAGATGCACCCACTTTAAACCTGAATAAAGTAATAAAACTACTAGTAAACCAGTAGGCGGCGCCTGGCCTGCTGTTCAGTGAGTGGCCTGGCCTGGCATGGCCTGCAAAAAAAAAAAAAAAAAAAAAAAAAAAAAAAAAAAATTATTATATTAGGGGAGGTCCGGACCTCCCCGTCCTCATAGCTACAGTAGTCTCTTGGCTCTCCTCCTCTGCTCTTCAGGCACTTCAGGCGGGCTACAGTAGTCTCTTGGCTCTCCTCTGCTCTTCAGGCACTTCAGGCGGGCTACAGTAGTCTCTTGGCTCTCCTCTGCTCTTCAGGCACTTCAGGCGGGCTACAGTAGTCTCTTGGCTCTCCTCTGCTCTTCAGGCACTTCAGGCGGGCTACAGTAGTCTCTTGGCTCTCCTCTGCTCTTCAGGCACTTCAGGCGGGGTACAGTAGTCTCTTGACTCTCCTCTGCTCTTCAGGCACTTCAGGCGGGCTACAGTAGTCTCTTGGCTCTCCTCTGCTCTTCAGGCACTTCAGGCGGGCTACAGTAGTCTCTTGGCTCTCCTCTGCTCTTCAGGCACTTCAGGCGGGCTACAGTAGTCTCCTGGCTCTCCTCTGCTCTTCAGGCACTTCAGGCGGGCTACAGTAGTCTCCAGGCTCTCCTCTGCTCTTCAGGCACTTCAGGCGGGCTACAGTAGTCTCCTGGCTCTCCTCTGCTCTTCAGGCACTTCAGGCGGGCTACAGTAGTCTCCTGGCTCTCCTCTGCTCTTCAGGCACTTCAGGCAGGCTACAGTAGTCTCCTGGCTCTCCTCTGCTCTTCAGGCACTTCAGGCGGGCTACAGTAGTCTCCTGGCTCTCCTCCGCTCTTCAGGCACTTCAGGCGGCCTACAGTATAGTCTCCTCCTGGCTCTCCTCCACTCTTCAGGCACTTCAGGCAGGTTGCAGTAGTCTCCTGGCTCTCCTCTGCTCTTCAGGCAC
>NC_139630.1:34965331-35042831 GCF_964638095.1 Poromitra crassiceps
TCTGGTTCTGTTTGCTTCTGTTTGCTTCCACATCGCTTCTTTTGACTTTTGCAAATGGAAAATGTTTTCTGTTTACATTAGGGCTTCCTTTGTCATTCAGTTGTCCTTGGGGATGAATGGCTGTATTATTAATAGGCCATCTTTATATGTGCTATATTACATGAGCTATACATCAGCGCTCGAGTGCAGCCTCTTTTTATGAGTCTCTATTGTCTCGCATACAGAGCAAAGGTCAGCGCAAAGCTGTGGTGAATGCGTCCGTTTTTCCCACCATTATCGGTAGGCTTGCTTTTGCGCCTCTAAGCATATAGAAAGTAATACTCGATTTCACGATGACTAGCCTGAGCGGTCTTGTCGCATAACACCTCATTGTTGATTGATGGGTAGATCCCATTACAAATTGATATCCAAAACCCTGCGATTATAATTGCGATCCTTTCACGATTGCAATTGTTGTGTGACGAGCCGCCGCACCGAGCCGATCATTCCGAAAGAATGGGAGGAAATGTGAGCGTAGTCATATCATCAATGAAACATTATCCTCTGCCTGGTTCCTCCACACTCCCTTCCTCTCTCTCTCTCTCTCTCTCTCTCTGTCTCTCTCTCTCTCTATCTCTCTCTCTCTCTGTCTCTCTGTCTCTCTCTCTCCCTCTCTCTGTCTGTCTCTCTCTCTGTTTCTCCTCTGTCCTCAAATCTGCAGCTCCATCCTGCACTCTCCCAGTTAAAAAGAGCTCTTAGGTCCCAAAGCACCACGGAGGGCAGAATGTGGCACATGCACCCATCTCCAAAATAGCTTTCCCACTCACTTGAAATTGAGGGGTACTGCAGCTGCAGCCCAGAAGCAAATCCCTTTTGGGAAGTGCCCACTGCGGGTCATAACGAGAGCAAGAATCACAGAACATGATACAATCTTCTGCAGTGAATAAGAAACTAAACCCAAACAGACTCAAAACAGAAATGAGAATGTATTTAATAACTTGCAAATATGAATAAAAAAGATCTAACTTTAACCTGATATCCCGGCCTGGGCCTTCCCCTCGGCCCCTTCACTACAATTACCCCAACAGCTTGAAATGTTTGCCATATGTTTGTCTCGTTAAGCATCTTGGTTTCACTTGGTTTTATTTGATGCCATTCACTCCTACAGTATATTATGTCTGTACAATTACACATTACGTCATGTTTTTCCACTGTTTGCAAAGCTATAATATAGTCTGAACGTCTGGCCGGCTGACAGAAAGTGTCTCCCTGTTTTCCAGTCCAAAGGAGAGGTTGTGGAGCAGCAACGCTTCCAGTCAATCTCAACCCTCTTTCCTCCACGGCAACTCTTCTTTCATCATCACTCTTGTCTCCTCTCATCACGTTCTCGTGCTCTCTGCTCTCCAACCTCCTCCCTGGCCCTCGCACCTCCTCCCTGGCCCTCTTCAACCTCCTCCCTGGCCCTCGCACCTCCTCCCTGGCCCTCGCACCTCCTCTCATTCCAGCTGAACGAACGATCTCCTTCCTCCAAATGCCCTTCTTCTCCGCCTCTGCATCTATCATCTCCTGTTGGATCAGATCTCTCAGTGGAAGTTACCCATAGAGGGTGTGTGTGTGTGTGTGTGTGTGTGTGTGTGTGTGTGTGCGTGTGTGTGCGTGTGCGTGTGTGTGTGTGTGCGTGTGTGTGTGTGGATGCAACAGATCTGAATTCTTGCTGGTCTCAACTTGAGCCGGCTGGCCGTGTTGCTATGCGACTGTAGGAAACTTAGGAAAATTGGCTATTGCTGAATGCTGATGCGCATAGGCAGGAAAATAACCCTCATTTGGCTGCTGTTTCATGATGCCTTTCTAAAGCTTTTCTCTACGGAAAAGACACAAATTATGAAAAATGACATGCTTCTGGTGGTTAGGCCCATGCCTAGGATCTGTCAATCCTGCCCGATAACATCCATAAAACGAGTGAAACTGACCTCAGATCATTGTCTACGGGGCAATTGCAGCCTATTAGGAAGGTGGTGAGTAACACAGCCCCCCCCCCCCCCCCCCCCCCCGGGGATTCAGAGATGCTCAATCGTCCTCGCTGACCTCTGTAGTCCTCCAGGACACACCTTGTTTCAGCGGTACTGTATACCAGAGATGGGGACTTGGACTTGGGACTTGGACTTGAGTCGCACTTAAGTCACACACACAAAGTGACTTGAGACTTGACTTGAGACTCGTCCACAAAGACTTGAGACTTGACTTGGACTTGAGGTTTGGGACTTGTGAACAATCTTTATTTTTTATATTATTTTTTTGGTGCATTAACATTAAGGAAATCTATACTGATGTCAACCAATCAATGCTGATAATGTATGCTAATAGATAAAGGAGTGAGGATAATACAGTACATGCTTTGAATTCCTTACTTTTAGCTATGCAGTGTTCTAAGCAGACCGGATGGCATGCAGCAGATGATAGAACGCTCATCCATAAGAGACTTGAGACTTGACTTGGACTTGTGACCAAAGACTTGAGACTTGACTTTGACTTGAGCTCAAAGACTTGAAACTTGACTTAGACTTGCAAAAAATGACTTGTGAGCATCTCTGCTGTATACACACACACAGTCAGAAGCTCTTGCTGAAAGGCAGTGCTAGCCGGGGCAGCCTGTCCTGTTGTTGCTCCACAGCGTAGAGAGAGGCGTGTCTGGAGAGCTGATTTGCTTCAATGGATTTTCTCGAGTGCTGCTGCTCTCTCTCCACTAGGAATGAGTCACAGCGTCCATCAGGGAATGAAGAGGAATCTTTGGGGATTATTATTCTGATTCATGCACAGCTGTGGTCCGGGCTTAACCCAATCCCTGGTCGGGTGTTAGAGCGTTGGGGTAAACACAGAGATGTATTTGACAGAGATGCCATATCCTGCTGTAGCCTATATGCAGACGTGCACTATAGATGCTAATCGATGTGTTTGTGGTCATCTACAGCAATTCCACAATACATGCAGGGGCATTTTCACCTTGTTCTCAAATCAATGCGGGTGAAACACAAGCAAAGCTATTGTACAGTGTGGAGCATGTTGCAGCTATATTGCAGAGAATACAGTGGGTGGCTCACGGAGATTATATCACAGAACTAAACACACACACACACACACACACACACACACGGGTCTATGCTATAAAAGCTTGTGGGTGCACCACATTCTCCAACCACCATTCTGAGATGAGAGGTCTCTGTGTGAAAAATGCATTACCATGTTGCGGGGGCTTATTCAGGCAGGCAGTGGAAAAAAAATGAAGATTTAGAATAGTTTGCGTTTGTGCACGAGCGACGAGCGTGCGTGTGCATCACTGTGTGTGTGTGTGTGTGTGTGTGTGTGTGTGTGTGTGTGTGTGTGTGTGTGTGTGTGTCTGTGTGTGTGCGTGCGTGTGCGCACACTGCCTGCAAGCTAGGGAATAAAGGTTAAATGGAACACTTCTGTCAGTGTCCCTCCGTCCAGCTGCAAGCATTCCTCTCAACGCCCCAACGCCAGATTCCTACATGGAATTGCACAATCCTGTTCTCACAATCCCTCGGTACAGAAAAGAACAATGCATATTTAACAACAGCAAATTAAACAAAAACACACAAATGCTCAGATGAGACCGTGCAGATGTTGAGGACGAGCAAATCAATCATGGAGCAAATTGCTATGATGGTGAATTGGGGAGGGGGGAGAGGAGGGGGGCCAGGGGGGGGTCTCCCTTGTTTTCCAATGAATGACATTTCAGGAGGAAACACATTTGTAACACACCACGTACAGTAGCTATATTCTCGGTCGTTCCCAACCCCCCCCCCTCCCTCCCCTCCCCTCCCATCCAATTTACCAGCATGGGATGCATTTATATGCATGGGGGAGTGTAGCTTGCTTCATGGTTCTCACATGACTGCATATTAGAAGTCAGGTTGGAAGCCAATGGGGTTTCGCTGTGCGAGTGACGTCAGGGGGCGGGTCGCTACGCGCGCGCGCGTGCGTGTGTGTGTGTGTGTGTGTGTGTGTGTGTGTGTGTGCGTGCGCGTGTATGTGTGTGTGTGGAAGCCCCTCCGCCAAGCAGGCAGCTCTTGCACTGTAGGCGCTACAGTGTGCAGTGCAGCTCGGCTAGGCTGACCTCTCTCCGCACTGAATGGACTAGATTCCCCCAGCCAGCCAGCCACGTAAGAAGCACAGCAACACCACGGGAGAGGAAGGATGTCTTGCTGAATCGAGGGATAGGCCTGGGAAAGTCGGCCGGCTATCCCTTCCTTCCAATCCAGCAGCTAACTTCCAGCAGCAGACAGACGCACAGAGGCACTTTGCTCCTTCTTCTTCAGACCGAGAGAGGACGTCGACTCCCGCACACAACAACAACAAAGGAAAGAGCTCCAGCAGCACTTACCGGATGTGGGTTTCTCCTTCTTCTGTGGTAGATGACAATCACCGTGCATGGAGGATAACGCTATGATCCGGGGGAACAAGGCCGTGCAGCACTGACCTGGTTCTAGTTAGCAAGGAAGCTAACTAGATAGCCCTGCACCTGCTAACCATCACTTGTTGTCGATTGCAGCTGAATTCAGTAGATATAATAATTAGCTTGCAAAACTTGCTTATATTTTATTTGCATACGCTATTTCCCCCCCCCCCCCGTCTGTGCCTGCAAGTCGTAACGAGTAACGAGTTGTTTCTGTTTTATGAAACGTGCCATAACGTTTACCATTAACCCGGCGAGATAAGCTAGCAAAGAAGCTGCGGGCTAACTTGGCAGTCTTCATTCATTGTAACGCGTTAAAGCAAAGCAGACGTTTTGGTAACGTTAATACTTTATTGCGGTTTTTACTGTGCCTAAAGTAACAGTTACTCGCACTGTGAGATTGCAGCAGGTTGAACTTGAGTTGATAATGCTTTTATTTTAGCCTGCCTTGTGTCTTGAATGGGAAACAAAGGGGGGCAAATGAGTAGCTAAACGATAAATACCCCTTTTATTGTATGAGACCAGCCACCCAGCTTTGTCTGTCGATTGTCATTGATAGTCAGCCAATAATCGTTGCAGTAATATAGTCGCAGTAAAACATATATATTTTTTTCTAATTCACTCAGGATCAACTAGGCATTATTCGGCTATTTGCAATATCTTTGCACTGAGTTTACAACAATCAAAGTGGTTGCCTAGCAAGGAGGACAAGGAGGAGGAGGAAGGCCCCGATTTTGTGGAGTTATTACACTTTTCCTCATGAACATACAGAGGTCAAATCCAATTAACATTTCACGTTATGGGAGATCGCGGCACAAATCGCACGATTTCGAAGAATTGTCTTGCCTGAGGACTACAGAGTCGCACCAGAGCTTCAGTCCTAACCTCGGGTCCCCCAGCCCGCCGGAGACCCCGGACTCCTCGCACTGTATCTCCCGCATCGGGGACTACCTTTTGTTGGAGCCGCTGGAGGGAGACCACGTTTTTAGAGCCGCCCACCTGCACAGCGGGGACGAGCTCGTATGTAAGGTTAGTAGGCTGTTTGGTGGAGGTATTCAGACGCTGAATTGGCAGTGGTCCGCCTTTTGTATTACTATTCTTCTTATTAATTGATGGAAATGACAACGGGAGGAAACCCCTTACAACATGCCAGCACAATTGAAATGCATTTATCAGGATATATATGGCTTTTATTATGCTCTGAGTGATGGAGAAAAACCAACTAAACTCACGTTACCCACTTTTTTTGCAGAATAGAGTTAATCCCCCATTTTCGGACGACTATAATCTTTTACGAGGTAAATGTAATCATAGTAGGGTATTACATCATATCAAACGGATTATTGCCTTGGGGGGGAGGGGGGGGGGGGTAAATTAATGCTTTCTGTCTTTTCACCGACTGTAGGTCCTAGTTTACCCCCAATTTGTATTTATTACGAACTACATCACTAATTATCACCGTATTTCGATGCTTTCCCCCAAATGTATTGTACATATTCAACTCGAGGCACCCAGTTCAGTTCGGTGTCTGCTGGTTGGCTATTGCAGCAATCACCCAGGCTCAGTTTTTAACAATGCCCCGAGTGTAAATAGAGCTGGGAGAGAAGCCTAATGGAAAAAGTGAATGGGGCGAGCTGCGTGGTTTGGATTGCATGATGTAACACTGACAAAGGAGTGAGTAACCACGCACACACTCCTCTAAAAGCTCACCCCAGGCTTTTCTCTCTCACCGTTTTAAAATTAATGCGATTATGTGACTCCTTTGACGATCTGTTTGTTGCGTTATGCGTGCCCACAATGCACCTTTTGCTACCAAATATAGTCGAAATATTTGTTTTATTGCAGTGCTACTTTGTATGGAGAGACGCACGTGTGGATAGGGAACTTTACAATTTGAGCAGCTGTATTTAGCTCTGGCATTGACCATCTAACCATAGGAAATAGACCACTATTCCCTTTGTGCACGACCTCATGGCCCTTCTCCCCACCACATATGCAGTCCATATTGACTTTAGTGTATTACTAATTATAAGGCCATTGGGATGTCCCTGGGGTACATTCGACTTTAAGGGGAGCTTTAAGCAGGCTTAAGTGGCTTGATGAAACGAGATGATAGTTATATGCACCATTGGGCTCATAAGGAGCAGCATACCCAAATATCCCCCTATATTTTTGCCTTGGATAACGTGTTGCCATGGCGATAACACATTCCTGGCCTTTGGCACCTGCCTGTGAGATAGCTTCACTGTTTGGCCTCAGTTTCTTTGTATCGGTTTCAAAACGGCACCAGTGATCAATCTACCTCGCAGGATTGATCATTTCTGCCAAGCTGGAAGCCTAGAGCACTCACTACACTTCAGAGCTTGTATTATCGCAGTGTATTATTTAATTGTATTGTTATTGTTTATTTTATATATTTCTAATTTCATTGTGTGCGTTCTGTATTATGTGTATTGCATGTTATCTTGCTATGTCATATATAATATAATGTCACTTTTATCTATGTCGGTCTCTGCTCATGTACTTTGTGACTTTGTCTGTGAAAAGTGCTGTATAAATAAAATCTACTTATTTAATTGTATGAGCCTTTTTCACAGCTGCCATTTTGTGTCTAAAAGTCAGGGTAAACACAGGTGCAAATTAGGGCCCCGGCACTCCAGTACCTAAATGGACTGGAAGTTGGAAACCCTAATGCATGTTTTGGTGCACCGGTGTTACTCCCTGCCTTTTAGACACAAAATGGCTGCCATGAAAAGAGCCGTTTGACTGTGAGCAGAGAAGCCCTCTCACCTGAACCGACTGTCCTGAAAGTCAATGGAGGGTTCCTATGGAAACGAAAGAGACACTGCAACCCTGGGCTGCGGTGCATCCCAATTCACTTTGCTAACTTGCTGCGGTCTCTCAGGCTGTATCGAGCCTCTCTCCCTGCCTCCCACAACAAAGTGAAACACTAGTTTGGTGTCAAAAACACTGTGGCACATTTCTCACATCCAGCTTAATTAAAGGGCACTTTGCGCTCATCCAGTCGGGTTTCTAATTGCGTGTCTAGACTGTGGGAACGGGCCAAACATTTTACTGTTTGCCACTATTGGTTTAGAAGTCTCCCCGAAATGTTCTCCTCTTAGAAAGCATAAGATCTTGGCACCAAAACAACCACCGAATGGAATGGTTAGAGTGTAACCAGTGCAACAGTTTGATACATTGCCTTGGATAAGATTAGAACCTCAGCGAAATGCCTCAAATGACAATCGTCTCCCTTTTTATGCGATTGCAGGTTTTTGACATTGGCCGCTACCAGGAGTCGCTGGCGGCCTACTTTGCTCTGGGCCAGCACCAGCACATCAACCAGATCCTGGAGATCTTGCTCGGGGAGACGCGCGCCTACGTGTTCTTCGAGCGGAGCTATGGCGACATGCACTCTTTTGTCCGCACCTGCAAGAAGCTGCGCGAGGACGAGGCCGCGCGACTGTTCCATCAGATAGCCTCGGCCGTGGCGCACTGCCACGACAACGGACTGGTCCTCCGTGACCTCAAACTGAGGAAGTTTGTCTTCAAGAATGAGGACAGGTGAGTCCTCCTCAAACCCCCCAAAAGTCTCTACTGTAGTTTGCATTGCCTGGCTGTCACAGTGCACATAGTCAGTCACGCTCGTCTGTTTCATCTGTGAGTTGTGTGTGATATTTCAGTTCTGACAATGTAATCTGTGCACATCGCACTGAAGACGGCGTAAGCTGAGAGAATATTGACCAGAAATGCCCTTCCCAGATCTTACACAGTATGCAGGAAACATAAGCCTGCTGTGTTTCCCTCAGTTATTTCTGTGCAGTATTTGGTATCCCCCCCCCCTGTTTCTAGTGGAATTGCATTTTTTAGCTAACTCAGATATTGGCATATGGACTCAAATTTGGGGTGGACCATGTCCAGCAGAGGTCATAGTTGGACTTATTACAGCCCAGATAGCAGAACTGCCATTGAACAAGTGATACGCAGTGACAGACAAGTTGCCAGCACTGGCTTTTGTGCGACAGATGTTCAATTGGCTTTTGCCTTTTAAGGCTGCACTTCTGTAGAGATCAGCAGCAGTAGGGCTGTACACACACACACACACACACACACACACACACACACCACGCTTACAGTGCACACAGGCTTACTGACCCCTGGTGGCAGTGTTTGAAAGCTGCACCCCATTATAACTACCAGGCGTTGTCTGTTGCCATAGCAACCTGTCCACAACCCAAACTAATTTAGTATTCTTCAGAATCCCTGTTAGTAGATGCTCATTTCAAAATCAAAATTATTTTCTATAACCTCTTTCTCCTTACGGCCATTGTTGAGAGTCTGTAAATCCAATGCTAAAACAGCCAGTATGGCAGAGGCCACCCGATGCCCCTCTATTTGAAAGTGTGGCGTCACTCTCTGGCGCTCACTGTGGAAAAGGGAAGCTGAGCTGCCCCCATGTACTCAATACAGGTCCACTGACCAGCCTGCCTCCAGGGCTGGGATGACAAGCCCCGCCCCTAAATGATTGACGTCTGCTGGATTCGAAGAGTGATGCTACTAGACAGTATTGGGGCACATTGTATGGCCTATTTGGCTTGTCAAGAATCCTCTCTCACCTTTTCATGCCGTGTGTGTGTGGCTGGGTGGACTGGAGAGTACAGAGGTGAGAAGGAGGGGATGCTGCTTTAGAGACTGTCTGAGATGGAGATCCGTTCTGGTGTGATAAAGAGTCATGGTGAATACACATAGAGAGAGAGAGAGGGAGCAGACGTAAGGTGATAGCGCCATAGCAGGTTTCCACAGCATGTGTTGGGTTCCTGACCTGGTTATGTCATATTGCTGTTTAGCCATTGACCAACCGGCAAGACTGCGTCGAGTCAAAGGTTAGCCGCGAGTGGAATCCGACAGCGCAGCAGAGTCACCCTATGCCGCCGGCTCTGGCCCCACCAGGCCTGCTGATCTCTTCGCCCCTGCACCAAGCTCAAGAGATATTTTAGGATCAGCAGCAGCACACATACTGGATCCCGTATAGCTTAAATAAGGCTGTGCTATGATTAATTAATTCAACAGCCACCTGCATTTTTGTATCTGTAAAGTTGACCCGACTGACTGTAGTGCACAGGTTTGCACGTGTCCTACAAACAAGTTGTTATCCAGAGACGATAACATGCTGTGTTTGAATAAGCATCTGGCTCTTTCTCTCTCTTTGAGAACAAATCGAAGGACATTTGTCTCACAAGAACTGTAGAATTCTCCTGCTTGGGAAAATGCAGAAACACTCTCCAGCATATGAACATACGTTAGTGAAGTCTCCTGCTCCTCTGACAAAAGGAAATTACCATTACTGGCATGAACTGCTGAGCCTCTGAGTGGGCTTACGTGCAAGTGTTTGCACCTGCTGCAGACAGCAACGCTTATGTTTCTCACTGCTCCTTGACTTGTTTCCTAAACTGGAGCACGACCTGCCAGAAGATGCCATGATGACTACGTGCTCTCTTTGTGTTGTGCATCGTGTCTCACAGTCGAGTCCTCACACTTCTGCAGCCTTATAAGTGTCTCTCTTTGCCATGTGTGTGGAAAATGTGTTGCCTAAGACTCTGAGTAGCAATGTCTCTGAACCAGCCAGACATTAGTATCAGCACTCAGAGAGTAATATCTCTGAACCAGCCAGGCATTACTATCAGCACTCAGAGAGTAATATCTCTGAACCAGCCAGGCATTACTATCAGCACTCTGAGTAATATCTCTGAACCAACCAGGCATTAGTATCAGCACTCAGAGAGTAATATCCCTGAACAGCCAGGCATTAGTATCAGCACTCAGAGAGTAATATCTCTGAACCAGCCAGGCATTACTATCAGCACTCAGAGAGTAATATCCCTGAACAGCCAGGCATTACTATCAGCACTCGGAGAGTAATATCTCTGAACCAGCCAGGCATTAGTATCAGCACTCAGAGAGTAATATCTCTGAACCAGCCAGGCATTAGTATCAGCACTCAGAGAGTAATATCTCTGAACCAGCCAGGCATTAGTATCAGCACTCTGAGAGTAATATCTCTGAACCAGCCAGACAATATCAGCACTCAGAGAGTAATATCTCTGAACCAGCCAGACAATATCAGCACTCAGAGTAATATCTCTGAACCAGCCAGACAATATCAGCACTCAGAGAGTAATATCTCTGAACCAGCCAGGCATTACTATCAGCACTCAGAGAGTAATATCTCTGAACCAGCCAGGCATTACTATCAGCACTCTGAGAGTAATATCTCTGAGCCAGCCAGGCATTAGTATCAGCACTCAGAGAGTAATATCTCTGAACCAGCCAGGCATTAGTATCAGCACTCAGAGAGTAATATCTCTGAACCAGCCAGGCATTAGTATCAGCACTCAGAGAGTAATATCTCTGAACCAGCCAGGCATTAGTATCACCACTCAGAGTAAGTGAGTAAATTCTCTCACTGAAACGGCTCAACACATGCAACAGTTGATCTGTCACCTGTAATTGGGTTTCTTGGAATTAGGTCTTTTGAAAACCCTATTTATGGTGCTTTTATCTGAATGAAAGGAAATGTCCAACATAAAGCCCAGAGCTTTATGCGCTCTACTTCTGCCATCATGCTCAATGTGTTCTTTCCCCTTGTGTGCCTCCAGGAGCCTGGTGAAGCTGGAGAGCCTTGAGGACACTTACATCCTGGACGGTCACGACGACTCCCTGTCAGACAAACATGGCTGCCCGGCGTACGTCAGCCCCGAGATCCTCAACGCCAACGGCAGCTACTCGGGGAAGGCGGCGGACGTGTGGAGTCTGGGCGTCATGCTCTACACCATCCTGGTGGGGCGCTACCCGTTCCACGACGTGGAGCCGGGCTCCCTGTTCAGCAAGATCCGCCGGGGCCACTTCAGCATCCCCGAGACGCTCACGCCCAAGGCCAAGTGCCTGATCCGCTCGGTGCTGCGCCGCGAGCCCGCCGAGCGCCTCACCTCGCGCGAGATCCTGGAGCACCCCTGGTTCGCCTCCTCCGGGGCCCTAGGGGGCGCCGCCGCGGCAGGGCAGGGCAGAGGGGAGCGCGAGCAGGAGCAGACGGTGCCCGAGGTGAACATGGAGGAGGAGCTGGAGCAGTTCTTCAGCTGAGCCCCGACACCAAGCACAAAAAAAGGGACGACTCCGCCACCGCGGTCGGCTCGCCACGCTCACAGCAGAGCCCAAAAAAAAAAAAACGGTAGTTTAGAGATTAACAGGTGAACATTTGTCACTCACAATGAAGGTGTCTCCATTCTGTATTCCTTCCATCATTTCATGGAAAGCCTCGGCGAAAGCCCCGGCATGACAAATGGCATCTACACGTCACCTGGGGGGGGCCGCACTTCCCCTCGCGGGTCGCCGCCGCCGCCAGACATGCAAGTCGCAAACAATGTAGCAAAATGTTCTTTTGGATCTGTTTGGTTTTATGTGGGTGCTCTTTAAACGTAGAGACATACACCATTTTTGACACTACGGAAGGCATGAAGGGACAGGAGAACAGACAGGAAAACCAAGGAGAACAATTAAAAACGAACTGACAAACTGCAGCACCACTCCTTTTACAGTTTGCATTTTGTTTGTTTTTCTCACAGCTTTAGGTAGGCAGCGCCAATCCATAACCACTGACCCAGGGTCAGAGATCACAGCCCCCAAGTCCTACGGTTCACCGATTTCAAGGTGACGTTATCGCTGACCTAGGATCATTGGTTAAGAAACGGGGCGGCTCATGCCTGCTCTCACAATCCTCAATATGGAGGACCTCATCTTTGTTTTGTCTTTTCAAGTTTTGTTTGATCATCTCTCATTTGTGTCCAACATGACATTTGACCTTATTCAAAGTACTTTATCCCTGACATAGATGCTCACTAAGCTCCTCGACGTACTTGTTTTTCAGTGATTTGTGTATTTCTCTGCCCCATCAATATCTTAAGCCTTTACCACACTGTCTGTCTTCATTGCGCCACTTTTCATTTTTTAACTGACACCTTTTTTGTTTTTGTTTTTAAGCTATTCCGTTCTGTTGTTACTGCTGCTTTAAATATCCCTCCCTAAACCTCCATCCAAAAGCGTTCTCTTGGTATAAAAAGCCTTCCAACATGGCGTCATGCACTCGATGTGTTAAGGGTTAGGCGAAAACCAACGATTCCACCTCTTAAAAACTAGCTTCCTCTTTATTTAAATTCATTCTTCATTTGTAGGAACGAAAAACTTCAACATTTATTTAAATTGTAACAACTATATATAAATATAAATATATATATTTAAAAGTACATTGCAGGGTTTTTCTTTATTCAGAGATTCCTTTTTCATGTTATGATGTAGGCAATATCTTTCGACACAGGACAGGCACAACGGGGAAAATGTCTGTCTGAAGTTTTAGAATAAAACAATATATATCTTCTGTGCCAGTATTCCTGCGCCCGGCTCGCCCATGCCACCCGGTCTCCCTTATTTCTTTTCCAAACTTGGTTGGCGTTATTCAATGATGCCATCGCTATGACATGGTCTCTCTCTCCAGGACCTCATGTTAGTTTTCTACTGCCTGCGTAGGTTCTGTGAAAATCATGTTCAGAATGGGTACCAGTGGACATGTTTTTGTCGTATCTCAATGTTACTTGAATTTGTGTTTTTATCTAGTCATTGGCATGTGCCCTCTGAATGCTATAGCCTGCCTAGCAGGGGGAGAGGGGTGGGGGGGGGGGGGCTGCTTGTTTTCTAAGAAAAAGTTAAAAACGTGGAAAATTCTCAATTTGCTACTTTCTGAGTTGCTTTTCAAAACGACTTATTGCTTTTATGGATTTGTAGACTTGAGCTACCTTTTATTTAAGTTGGTGCTGATTTGGTGCTAATGTTTAGTCCCTTTTGTTTCATGGAGGGGGGTGGTGCATGGTGGGATATCTGCCTCGGATGTTCTGATTGTATCGTAACAGATTCTGGTGTTTTGTCCAAATTTATTCAGTAAATAAATTGTGAACTGCTATTGGACTTTTTCTCTCTCTCGTTCTTACATTTGAATTGTAATAACAATATAGCTTCTGGCAAACACAAGAGCATCACACGCCAAATCACACTCACTAGAAGCTGAAAACATATTTTTTGTTTTATTTTTATGCAGCAGGACGGGAGAAAAGAATAGACCATTCTTCTCCCGCCGTGCATAAAACAAAAATGCTTTTGTTTTATCTTTGCTGCATTGGGATAATCCAGAAGATATCGTTTCAGTAGCTTATCAAAGGACACCTTTTGTGGGATGTTTGACGGGAAGGACAGAGGAGAGTATTTATCCTCGTGCTACAACTGGGTCATAGGTCTCTGATGGAGAGATTTTCAGCCCCATTTTCTAGAACCAGGTAGAAAAACATCTTTCACATCCAATACACTCAGCTAGTCGCCTTAACAAAAGCACTCTCCAGTTCTTCATCACAACACAGCACAATCACAGAACTTTGAACTTCAGTGGAATCACTGAAAGGCTCCATCTTAACCACTCTGTCAGCTCCACTCCATCTAAATGATTGCACAAGTGATTTAATGCGAAAAGCTCGAATTTTCCTGGTAGCACTCTACATTGTGTGCGTGCGCATGTGTGTGCGTGTGCTTGGCTGTTTAAGGTTAATGATTAAGGTTATATCTATCGGACAAGGCAGACAGCTGCTGTAACAGCCAGAATGCCTGTTATCTTTCTTTGCTTAAATAAAGGATAAATGAACAAACAAATGTTCTTTGGCGCACAATGACAAATTAAAGTCAGGGCTCTGCAGAGCACCGGCTGCCAGTGTTTTGACAGCCTCTCACCGTGTGTGTGTGTGTGTGTGTGTGTGTGTGTGTGTGTGTGTGTGTGTGTGTGTGTGTTGGTGTTTGAGGATACAGTGTTGCACACAGAGAAGGGACTCCTGCCCCGCTCTGCCACTTCATTTCTTGAAGATTGAAGATGATTTCACAAGTGAGGCGCTGTGAAAAGCTCTCAAGACCAACCGTTATCCTGCCATCACTTATAAAGAAAGCGATGCTTTAGACAGTTTATATGTAGTAGTAGTAGATTTCCTGTGGATAGGTCATGGCCTCTATAAAATCAATGTAGCTGATGTATGCTAGCCTGCCCTCTAGTGGCAAACCATGTAAATTACTACCGATTATTGGCAGAGTGGATGGCATGGCATTTGTGACAACAGTGAGGAGAATGTATGACAACTGGGTGATCAAGCCATTTCCATCTGTTCTTGAGAGTTTTTTCTCTCCTTTTATTGAACATATTTTTCTAAGTCTCTGACTTCACATTTAAGCAGTTTGGATCTCTGTGCTGTCTGTGCAATTAGGACTTTCACTAATTAGAGAGCGTCTGCTGAGAAAACGGGCAGTGGCAGACACTCCGTGTAAACAACGATCCCGAGGCAAACTGAGGACTGTTTCTGGGTTGATTCAATCTGACCTGCTGGTGTCTAAATTTAGAAGATTCGAGTTATAACAAGATGGTGATTTGAAGGATTTCGCGAGCCAAGACGGGAATGAATTGCAGGCAGTCACTTTTCCGACCTTACTTGGTCGTATCGCCTGTTGACACGAATGATTCATCGGTGTTTACACTATTTATTCAGTACTGCACATTTCCGCAGTCTGTCAAACTGGTCGGGGGAGGTTGTTGACATTCGCAAACCATTTCAGGATTGAGAAAACGTACCAAGAACGTACCAGAAAAGGCTTCAGTTTGGGCTAAATAATGATGTGTATTTACAGCTTTCTCTAACACCAGCACAATGCCTATATTAGTGTCTATATAGTGAAAGAGTCAAGTCAAGTGTTCATTTTTCCTGTGGGTATGTGTCTATTATGTGTCCTTTTACAAGTGTCAACTTGAGTTAACTTAACGTTAATATTATATTCCAAAGTGCAATCTGGAGATGTTCCCTTAAGAGTGAACCGAAGAATAATTCTAGACCAGCATAGATTCTGTCTAAACAAATAAAATACGTGTTTTGCAGTACATCCATCCAGTTGCAAACAATGTGCTCTGACCCTTGCCCCAGAAAATCCTCCGATCACAGTAATCTTCTTTTGCAATTCATCCTCTAGAGAGCTCTAAATCAGTATGCGATAACAGATTTAGAGGGGGGGGGGGGTAGGCTCCTTATTGTATATTGGGTAACGCTTTAGAATACAGCCTGCAAATAAGCATGTAACTAGAGGGTAACAAGATCTGTACTTATAGTATAACTACGGGGTACCACACTCTAGTTATAGTATAACTACGGGGTAACAAGACTGTAGTTATACTATAACTACAGTGTGGTACCCCGTAGTTATACTATAAGTACAGATCTTGTTACCCTCTAGTTACATGCTTATTTGCGGGCTGTATTCTAAAGCGTTAATGTATATTGTAGTGAATCTGTGAATGTTGTCTATATATGCAGAGCAAACAGTTGGGCAAGAAAGTTGACATTCAGCAGTGTTCATTGAATCATTTTCTCGATGTTTGTACACTAGGCCTGTTATGGAATGGAATTTGCACCAATAATCATCATTCCTCATCACCGCAATAAACAACAGCATTTCCAGCCAATATGAACCAAATATGGAATGAAGACAGAGGAGTCAGGAAGTTGTCTTATAAGAAATGTATTCAGCCAAACATATACCCCTGTAAAGTGCATTACAGGGGGGACTGCGATCTTCTCAGTATACATGATGTATAGAAAACAGAGGGTCATAGATGCAGTGAAGATTCAACAGTTGTCATGGATTCTTATACAGTAGGCAGAGAGGAGAGCAAGAGGGGGGAGGGAATCTGACTTGGAGCACACGCTGGAGCCAAGCCAAGGTCAGCCACGTGTGACATGACATGTTACTGTGGGCAGAGGGTGAAATCTGCTTTTACCTATCTGTGTGTTTATGATTTAGTTTCCAGTTTCATTTTCAGTTTATGATTGTAACTAATACCAATAACTATTTGTATGCAATTAGAGCTTATTGCATATGAAATTCAAATGAATGTAACTTAAATTTTCTCCGACAAGGCCTATATAAATGAGTGTTGAATGTCAGTTACCCAGTTTCCCCTGGGATGTTGGGGGAAATGACAACACATCAAGAAGAGGCATACAAATAAAGTAAGACAGATGGACCGACAGACGCAGGCTTCTCCATAATCTAGGCCCGATAAAACTCGTGCATTTAACACAGCAGATTATCCCTGCATGGTTTAACCCTATACTGTCCCACAGATAAAATCTACAGGGGGTGCGAGATTCGGCAGCGTGTTTTATCGCCGAATACTGCATCCCCTTGCTTTCTCAGACCAGGAGACTGTTAACTCTATGCAGTTCAGTCTGTCACTCTAAAACAGCCTATCATCTCATATGGTAACTGGTTTAACCCTATACTGTCCCACAGATAAAATCTACAGGGGGTGCGAGATTCGGCAGCGTGTTTTATCGCCGAATACTGCATCCCCTTGCTTTCTCAGACCAGGAGACTGTTAACTCTATGCAGTTCAGTCTGTCACTCTAAAACAGCCTATCATCTCATATGGTAACTGGTTTAACCCTATACTGTCCCACAGATAAAATCTACAGGGGGTGCGAGATTCGGCAGCGTGTTTTATCGCCGAATACTGCATCCCCTTGCTTTCTCAGACCAGGAGACTGTTAACTCTATGCAGTTCAGTCTGTCACTCTAAAACAGCCTATCATCTCATATGGTAACTGGTTTAACCCTATACTGTCCCACAGATAAAATCTACAGGGGGTGCGAGATTCGGCAGCATGTTTTATCGCCGAATACTGCATCCCCTTGCTTTCTCAGACCAGGAGACTGTTAACTCTATGCAGTTCAGTCTGTCACTCTAAAACAGCCTATCATCTCATATGGTAACTGGTTTAACCCTATACTGTCCCACAGATGAAATCTACAGGGGGTGCGAGATTCGGCAGGGTGTTTTATCGCCGAATACTGCATCCCCTTGCTTTCTCAGACCAAGAGACTGTTAACTCTATGCAGTTCAGTCTGTCACTCTAAAACAGCCTATCATCTCATATGGTAACTGGGTTTAACCCTATACTGTCCCACAGATGAAATCGACAGGGGGTGCGAGATTCGGCAGCGTGTTTTATCGCCGAATACTGCATCCCCTTGCTTTCTCAGACCAGGAGACTGTTAACTCTATGAAGTTCAGTCTGTCACTCTCAGCCTATCATCTCATATGGTAACTGGTTTAACCATATACTGTCCCACAGATAAAATCTACAGGGGGTGCGAGATTCGGCAGCGTGTTTTATCGCCGAATACTGCATCCCCTTGCTTTCTCAGACCAGGAGACTGTTAACTCTATGCAGTTCAGTCTGTCACTCTAAAACAGCCTATCATCTCATATGGTAACTGGTTTAACCCTATACTGTCCCACAGATGAAATCGACAGGGGGTGCAAAATTCGGCAGGGTGTTTTTTGCCGAATAATGCATCCCCTTGCTTTCTCAGACCAGGAGACTGTTAACTCTATGCAGTTCAGTCTGTCACTCTAAAACAGCCTATCATCTCATATGGTAACTGGTTTAACCCTATACTGTCCCACAGATGAAATCTACAGGGGGTGCGAGATTCGGCAGGGTGTTTTATCGCCGAATACTGCATCCCCTTGCTTTCTCAGACCAGGAGACTGTTAACTCTATGCAGTTCAGTCTGTCACTCTAAAACAGCCTATCATCTCATATGGTAACTGGGTTTAACCCTATACTGTCCCACAGATAAAATCTACAGTAGGTGCGAGATTCGGCAGCGTGTTTTATCGCCGAATACTGCATCCCCTTGCTTTCTCAGACCAGGAGACTGTTAACTCTATGCAATTCAGTCTGTCACTCTAAAACAGCCTATCATCTCATATGGTAACTGGTTTAACCCTATACTGTCCCACAGATCAAATCTACAGGGGGTGCGAGATTTGGCAGGGTGTTTTATCGCCGAATACTGCATCCCCTTGCTTTCTCAGACCAGGAGACTGTCAACTCTATGCAATTCAGTCTGTCACTCTAAAACAGCCTATTATCTCATATGGTAACTGGTTTAACCCTATACTGTCCCACAGATAAAATCTACAGGGGGTGCGAGATTCGGCAGGGTGTTTTTTGCCGAATACTGCATCCCCTTGCTTTCTCAGACCAGGAGACTGTTAACTTTATGCAGTTCAGTCTGTCACTCTAAAACAGCCTATCATCTCATATAGTCATCAGCCTATCAGGACACTTGTAGCTTTGTTGAAGCAACATATGTCCACCAATGATAGGGAGGGGAAATCAGTATGTTTGATTTGTCATTAAAGGAGAATTTCGTTTTTTTTTTACCTGGACCCATTTACTGGCAATAATTAGGATTTGGCCACTCACCCAGCGATGTCCGCGGCATTTCTGGCCATCCTAGCGTTGTTTTGAGATCAATAGCGTCCAAGTCAGTTGTAAAATGGAGCTGATTTGGGGCCAAGTGTGAGTCTGTCTTTCCTGCATCTAAATAGCTATTTTTATTCCCGTTTTCGCCACATATCATCATAATCTGATCCCTCAAGAACCACCAGAGTGATATTTCGCCAAAGGCTGTTTCCTGGAGTCTCCCAGGGATCAAATTGCCTCAAACGTGATCTCGGTCACCAAGTCTCGTCAAGTCCTGCGATACTTTCCTGCCGACTGGCCAACTACAGGTAGGACGCTTTGCGGTGGTGGTTTTAGCATAACCTATGTGGGGTTTGGCATAACCTTCGTTATTTCGAATCCCACATAGGTTACGCTAAAACCACCACCGCAAAGCGTGTACCTGTAGTTGGCCAGCCGGCAGGAAAATATCGCGGGACTTGACGAGACTTGGTGACCGAGATCACGTTTGAGGTAATTTGATCCCTGTGAGAGTCCAGGAAATGGCCTGGGGCGAAATATCACTCTGGTGGATGTTGATTTATGATCAACTTGATGATTTACTTGACATTATGATGATATGTGGCGAAAACGGGAATAAAAATAGCTATTTAGATGCAGGAAAGACAGGCTCACACGTGGCCCCAAATCAGCTCCATTTTACAACTGACTTGGACGCTATTGATCTCAAAACAACGCTAGGACGGCCAGAAACGCCGCGGACCTCGCTGGGTGAGTGCCACTCACTCACTGAGTGGCCAAATCATAATTATTGCCAGGAGATGGGTCCAGGTTAAAAAAAAAACGAAATTCTCCTTTAAGAGAAAGCACTGCTGGTATATACATTGCAAATTTTTTGTATCAATACTTGAGCAATGAGTACTATTCTGCAATTCAATTAACTCAGAGTGGGCTCAGTTTCGATTTTATGTAGCTCAAGGGAACAACAGGGCTGCTTCGGAGCAGTGAAAGTTTTTCTGTGTTCCACTGGGCTGCTCCAATTAAGGTTAATAGCGTGGTTGTGTAACGAGCTTGCTACAACAAGGACCTTTTCAAACACCGCTGCTGTTGTGTCTGGAATGGTAGAATAGAGGCATCCCCCAATGGAGCCAGTAGGCTATAAAGGTGCTTCGGCGAGCAGGTCCCCAGGCGCAGCCCGGTGCACATGGGTGGGTGTTGTGGCAGAATTCTGTGGCAGGGCACCAAGGAAAGCACACAGACAACAGATGGCCTCTGTTGTCTTCCACCCATCCGTGGAGCCTCGGCCTGGCTCTCTACAGAACCCACTGAGCAAGAGGAAGGGGGTGGGGCAGGGGGGGGTGAAGTTTAAAATCAGTCAAGTCTCTGGTGGAAATGTGAGCCACATTTGAGCTAGATGTCATATCCTGCATAACATTGGCCTGTGTACAGCTTTGCTCTTTACTTCAAAAATAGAATTGAATAAATCATCAAAAATGTTGTTGTTTTTGTTATTGTAATTATAATAATAAAAATTTGTATTGTTGTTGTTGTTGTTGCTGTTGCTGTTGTTGTTATTTAAAGGAACACTCTGCCCATTTTCAACCAGCTTTGTATCATTAGAATTGCTTTGTATCTTACTTTGGTCCCTGGTCGTGGAACGACCTGCAGTCCCGTTTGAAACTGGTCTCTTCCATTCCTCTGTCCAGTTTTAAACATGCTTTATCTGAAGTTCTTACTGCAAGCTGCTCCTGCAGTAATGTCTAGTTTACTTTGCCCTTTTTGACCTGTTATTCTTGTTTTTAGGCCATATGTTTTTACGTTCTTGATCTTGTGTTATTTATTACCCTTGGATGTGGTATTTTTATGATGTATTTGGATGTCCCTGCTTTTTGAAATGTTTCAGCTTTATAGCCCTGTTTTTATGTTTCCTTTTATTTACTGTAATTTATGTTGATGGTAACCTGGCTTGTAATTGCTGCCTTCTTGGCCAGATCACATTCGCAAAAGAGATCTTGTATCTCAAATGTTTTATCTGGTTAAATAAAGGTTAAATAAAAATAAAAATAAAGAACATCACTAGTATATCAGAAAACTGTAAACTGTTTTGAAGTCTGTCATTTAATTTGACAGTTATTGAGTGTTAAGGTCCACACTAACTCAAATGAATAACTCATTAACTCAAATCAACTCCTAATAACTGTCAAACTAGATGAATGATGAATAGTTTGACAGTTATTGAGAGTTGATTTGAGTTAATGAGTTATTAATTTGAGTTAGTGTGGACCAGTGATGTCACACTTTAACACTCAATAACTGTCAAATTAAATGAGAGACTTCAAAACAGTTACAGTTTTCATTATACTACTGTAGCCTGTACTACGAAGCTATCTTAACAGACCCGCGATCTGTCACTTTGATCTGGTTTGACTGAACAGGATCAAAGCTATCTGGGTTTAACGATACTACCACGCTGGTTTTCTACTCGATAACAGAAGCTGGCTTTATCTGGGATCTGCCTGTGCACGCGCACGTTTTTCGCTCGTGCACAGGCGCGCGTCCACGCGAAAGAGGTGCGCTAGCCAATCACATTATGAACAGCTGAGTTGATCCACGCCCACACCCATTTCAACACCCATTTCCTCTTCAATGAAAGCGCAGTGCGTGATCAGAGTTTTAGCGGATATTTAATGTAACCTATGTCAGAATGAAAATCCGCCTTGGATATAATCTGCTGAAGGACTGCTAAAGCTGCCGCTTGTATTCACATCAGTCATTTGATTTACTTTGATCAGCGATTTCTGTCCCCTAAATGTGTAATCTCAGCCTATAAATTTCCACAATCTGTAAACCTATTTAGACCATAGATTTAGAAACGCATGCTCAATGAATAATGATCTCTATCACTCATGTGTGTGGTTGCACTGATCGAATAATTAATAGGCCTATATAAAATAATGATAATGCTGATGCCTAATATAAAAGAGAAAACTGCTGAACTGAATTGAGACGATGCGGGCATAGTTTTCATTGATAAAAACTAGCCTATTTTTGCTCATATATTGGCATACAGCCAACAGGACACAGTTCCAGCTGAAACATGCAAGAGTACCCTGCATATTTAGTAGCCTATTGGGGCTATCCCATATTTATCCCATATCTATATTATATGTATAGGCTTTTCTGGCATGTAGGAGAATATCACCCTCACTCCATTTGAGGCTCCGTGTATGATATGCGCTGCGTGATTAATAGTGATCATATTTCTCCACGCATCGTTCAGCTGTTAAGACATAAAGTAAGTAGGCTTAATTTAATTATGTGGCCTACAGAGCCACAAATGTTTTTCTTGTTCTATTCTCAGTTGACTGCAATCTATTTTTCATATGGCGATCTTATATGAATGGTGAGTGACTCCAGAGAGCCGATTATATGGGTCTGTCATGGATTTTGATCTTATCCTCTGAAGCTAACCTGGTCGGGACCAGGTTAGCTTTGCAGCATGAGTTGCCATGGTGATTAGAAGTTAACTTGCTTTGTAGTACGGCTAAACCAGGGTTAAACCTGAAGTTACCTCGCTAAACCACTAATCTTGCTTTGTAGTACAGGCTGCTGATGTTCTAATGATACAAAGCTGGTTGAAAATGGGCGGAGTGTTCCTTTAAGAAAAGTTAATTGTTAATAACAGACAAAATGTTAAAAAAAAATTAAAAGGTGTAATAAAAATGCATGTTAATGATTGCCAGCAGGCTTTTTTAGCAGGCGTCTCTTTTTTCTTTTTGACATCAGATTTTATATTTATATAACAAATCAGCCACATACATTTGAGGAAGACCTTTTTCTTCTAAAACACATGGCGGTTCAGCCCGTTACATCACACGACAAAGATGTGATGTACAGCACATAGGCTACAAGACAAGTTCTCTTCTTCTTCAGTGTTTGGGTACGCAGCAAAGTCATTGCTTTCAACCACTAGATGGTGCTCAGCAACAGAGTGTTTTGGGTGGAAGTGGCTGCGGACTGGGGAGATGGCCTGTTTTCACGACTGTGTCAGATTCCATAAGCGACCAGACAAAATGTGTTTAATGGGAACAAAGAAACATCTCTGATTTTACAAATTGTGCTGCTTATTCCTATTCGCCTATTTCACTTCCCACCCAATGCGCCTTTTTCACAGCAGCCATTTTGTGTCTAAAAGGCAGGAAGTAACACAGGTGCACCAAAACATTAACATTAAGTATGTCGAGCGCGAGATGCCTAGTTCATGTAAAAGCTCTTTGGGTTGTCGAATGTGTTCTATAAATACCATTTACCATTTATGCCTTAATTTTAGAGTAGGCCTACATTGAGACATTAAACTGTAAATTTCAAGAAAAACTGGAAAAATGTAGGTGTTTTAAACCTTTTGACTGGTATACAGTAGCATATATTATTCTTAACTGTGCAAACAACTACAAAACATAATTAAACATTAGAAGAGGATTGACTGTTCACTGTCTGTAAAAAAAAAAAAGTTTAGTGGAAACCCTGGTGATCCTTAGCTGGTAATTAACTCTTAACAAGCTGCTTAGTCTCAGTTTACACCCAAGGAAGCATGAAAACTGCTTTTAAAAATTGTACAGCCCAATGAATAGCAATGCATAAAACCCCAGGGAGGCAGGAAGTCATCAGTGTGTTTGGCCAAACAAGCAGTGGCAAAGGAAGGAACATTGTTACAATTAGCCAAAGCGTTTTGGAATATTTTTATGCGACTTGCTTATATTGGAGATTGGACACATCACAGAAATGCTTGTTTTTTGTCAAGCATTGTCCCAATTAGGGTCACTAAACAGCATAATCAGAGCCTCAAGATGACAAAGTAAATTGGAGAGCAGTCTTGCATGCTCCCTCTCTTTTTCCACGCCATTTTGTCAATAGCCAATTATCCTCTCTGTTGCTCTTTCCACTGATAGCACATTACTTAAAATAGCTTTTTGGAGCATTGTCTTCTAATTGCAGCAATCCAGAGGCACTTGATGCATTGATCAAACTGACATTAGACTACTAGAGGCTTTAAATAGCTTTAGGCAAGGTTCACTGCCTGGAGCAGAGAGATCACATTTTCACACCCATGCAGAGCCATTGCAAACGGTATATTCTTGGCTTGTTTTTAATTTCTGACCGTTTTATCTTTATCTTTATTGTTTATTGAAGCAGGGACAGTACACAATAAATATATTGCACCAGAGATAGCTAAAAGCTAATTTGCATCTGTAGTCCCTGGGCACACAGTACATATCAAATACAGCAATTAAAGGAAAATCCTAATGTCTAAACAATCAAGATACATGACAAAAAAAATTGTTTTGTCAGACCCGACAGCGGTTGGTGTGGATGTTGCTCATGTAAGGACACTTATGATGACGAATCAGGCATTGATTGCTATATTTGTGACTGAATACTAAACCTCATAGAGTAATTATAGGACATCCAATGCTCTGGAGGCCCCACGAATGTATGAAAGTATCAAATCAGCAGGGCCTGTGATGTTTGAGATAATTACCTCCATGTTTGTCAAGGACACTCGCTGCTGATAAACAAGGCTTTCATATTGCCTCTGTCACTGATGCACGTCGTCGCCATCTACTGCCCTTTGTAAATGGCGTGTAATATTGACTTTGGTTCCCAGCGAGCATTTTTCGGTTGAAAAGACGTTTAAAAAACGTTTAGGGTCAACGTTGAAAAAACGTGCAAGGAAGGTTTGAAAGTGAAAGTTTTTTCACCCACTATTTGCAGACGTTTATTGAACGTTCAGATTTAGACCATATTTCACCAGGAAATTAAATTAAAAATTCAGCAGCGCACACGGGATTCGAACCCCGCTTTCCCACATTCAAGCCAGTCCCCTCTACGCGCTGAGCTATATATTTTCTTATACTCTGTAGAGAGCTGGGCACATATATACTCTATCTCGCACACAACTTGTAGACTACATGATTGTCGACGATCGGAGGACAAGTTATTTTATGTGATGTGTACGAGACTATTATATTAATGTAACAGACTAAAATTATGTTGTGTGTGTGTGTTGTCTATAGGCTGTAGCCTATGGCTTCAGAGGTTAACTTCATTTAACACCAGAGACTGAGGAGGTACACAGAGCCTCGTATACAGTCTGTACAATAACATAGCGTGCCCAGAGCACCTCGTTCCGCACTTGGTGCAGACCGGTGCAGACTTGCTTTGGTCTAGTCTAGTCAGTCACGGTTAGTATAGCTAGCAAGTAAGTACTTCCGCATGCGCGTTGCTGCAGGAACTCATTATTTTATAGTATTGCGCTAAACTATTAACCATAGTTGTGTCCTGGAAGCTTTTTGCTGGCACCACATAGCCTATATAGTCCCATATTTATGATATTTCATGTGACATAAAATGCTTTGAAATGTAGTTTTCGTATAGACCAGATTTCAACTCTCAGTTACACAATAAAATGGACAAATGCCAATTCACACACTATCAATATTGCCTCTATTCCAAGCTACAACAAATGTTTTAACAATATGATGAACCAAATTGTGTTTTTTTACACGTTGACGTTGTAACCGCATTTTAGCCGGTTGAAAAGAGGGTGAAATTAGGTCTTAGACGTTCAAACCCAATATCACCCAGATTTAAACTAAAAATCAACGTTGAAAAAACGTTTTGTGCTCGCTGGGTTGTAAGATATTTGCTGCATGATAAAACACATCTTTGCTCAGCGCGTATTTTTAAAATCCCACTGTAGTACACCTAATGAACAGGCAATAAGCAACTTCTTATCAACTCCTTGTGTTTCGCATCATTTTGATATCCCATCAAAATATGTTTTTTTTTCCTACCCCCACAAATGAATAAGGCTTGAAATAACATGAAAGTTCTGGTAATACTGCAGCCATTAGTTGAGCCACTAAGCAGCGACTGAGAATCACTGAGTAGTTTCACTCCTGGTGGGCTGAAACTAAGCTTTAAATCATCTGGCTCAACGAATCATCTCGAGTGAGCCAAATTGCCTGACTCTGGCCCTGTGGGAGGGATAATTGGTTGAAACAGGTGGTTTTGTGCCTTACAGAGGCATAAGACAAGAAGAACGACGAAAACAGAAAAGAGCATGGATTTCCCATTGTTCCTAAAACCTCTGAAGCGTGCACTTTCTAGTTTTTTGTGTGTGCAGGCTATGAGTTCTGAAGGCAGTCAGAAGATGGTGCATCCCATATACCAGTTGGTACACTAGCAAAATGGATGAAGGCTTTGTAACATGTATGAATACAATTTAGTTTAAGTTAAGTTAAGTTATCCTTTATTTATCCCCATGGGGAAATTCATCCTCTGCATTTTACCCATCCAACTTTCCCTCCTTCCTAGGAGCAGTGGGCAGCCACCGTGCAGCACCCGCGGACCAACTCCAGTTCGATTGCCAGTGCCTTGGTCAGGAGTATTAACCCTAACATACATGTCTTTGATGGTAGGAGGAAACCCACACGAACACGAGGAGAACATGCAAACTCCACACAGAAAGGACCTGGGACGGACCGGGGTTCGAACACGGGACCTTCTTGCTGTGTGAGGCAACAATGCTAACCACTGAGCCACCGTGATATCCCGTGTATACAATCATTCAAAATAGAGGTCTTGATGTGTACTATGTACTTGATTTGATAGTCCAACCCCAGCTTGAGGGATAAGCCATTATGTGATAATCCATGTTCACTTAGCAATCAAACAAAAATGTTGGCTTGGCTTTAAAATATACAGTAGGCTATCTATCAGACAATGTGGATACAATGCAAACAATGCTATGTATGTACCAGCTTTGGTGCAGATTGGTGAGAAACTGAAGAAGTTTTGGGAACTAATTAAAAAATAGTCTGAGTACCAAGTTACATAAGACTCTGCAGAGTTGTGATGTAATTACACTTGTTAATTGGAAGAGAGGCTTCTGCCACCTGCGGCAGCACGAGTGTGAGTTTGTGGTCATCTCTCCAGAAATGGTTCCGCTAATTGTGAGGTCTCCGGGGGAGAGAAGAACGCGGCAATTCACTTTCTAGTCTCTTAAATTATACCTCCAGCTACACAGCCTATACTTGCATTCTGGGATATTGTGCTCAATTTGCAGGGTTTGTTGTCATAGAACTGGCAATTTAATTCACATTCCACTATCTAAAAAGTCAATTCAACATCATTGCGACATCAGGAATGACGACTATTATCCACATTCTACCCATTTCTGTTGCACTGACAGCAAGCACAAGGATAAAGAACACCCTGCGAGAAAGGAGAAATAGTTTACATTCAAATAACTTTAACATGAAGGACGAAGCAAGAAATGTTTAGATCGTTTCAAAGGGTGACTGCTGAAAACTTGCCATTGCTGCTTCCTTGCCTTCATGGATGACAGGTGTCCTGAATGTACATTTCGATTCGAGTGATTTTTTTTAATTTTCACTTTTTAAAGATGCTCAAATGAAGGACCTTTGTGAAGGATGTTAACATCAAATAATTTGATTTCCCCATGGCTATTCAGAGTAGCTTAGCTGTAGAATAATCATAGTGATCAGGCCATGATTGGCAATGAAATATACAGTAGGCTTAATTATAGTGCTTCAGGGACCGCTTCCATGCTTTCCACTTAAATATGGACTTCATTACGGATAAACCCAGACTCAATGTCTGTTTCATTTCCTTCTGGTAAGATAGATTGTATGCTCATATAAATCATATACTACCCTCTTGTCTCCATTTTGACTGAGAAAATATTGCCAATATTAACCTCTCACCTTGAGGAAGGTGGATGGGTCCTATGATAGAATAATCAATAATTCCATGTTGAAGACATAAGGAACCATTTTCTGTTGTCAGTTGAAAACCTCATCATCATCACCTACTGCTTGACCACAATTCATTGTTTTTACTTTATTTAAATGATTTTGCAAAGGTTTCATAAACTCAAGGGATGTAGAAATATCTCAACCCACAGAGGAGCATACAACATTTCAACTGAAGGACCGCCATGAACAGGAGGATGAAATTATCATTACACTCATAGATGTGCTTTATTTTGCCCACTGCCCCCCTGAGTCCAATTACTGTTGTTTACAGCCTCCATATTTTGTCACATACAGACACTAAAGGCCATGAGTAGGCCAGTGCTCTGCCCAATCATCGGCACACTTGGTAAGTAATTGCAAAACAACCTGTAAAAGATAAACAACACAAGGCTAACACCCTTATATGCAAGATTTCCTTTTTTATTATATTATTAAAATGCATCTAAGACAAGTTTATTTTCAAGGTGTTTTCAATTCTAAATTAAAATTAAAATAGTATCACATTTTTTGGCAGTAAATACTTAAATTCAATACTTGATACTTTGTCAAGCCTTTACGTGAGCCTCTTATAAATCAAACATCTTTAATATGGTTTTTGCACAAGTCTTCCATGTGCAAAACACTCTAAAGTTATTGCTTTGCTGTCATTGCAGTTAAACATACTGTGTAATTTTATGAATTGTCTGAGCACAATGGCACCTTGTTCATTGTTTTGTGCAGCCTTTGCATTGCGTATTTATGGGGCTGACATTAACTGCAGAGTTTACTGTGCTTTCTCCCCATCTCTTCCCCCCCTGCACACCATCTTACTTATAGTGATAGACTGTAGTAAGTAACTACAGCTGAAAGACTTTTGATATTTCTGCGAAATAGAATTTGACCCCTGATATGGCCCACTAACTGTTCTGCCAAGTATGACATTTTGATGCGATGGTGGATGCCTCAAGAGGGGAGAGCACCCAAGTACTTTATTTTACTGAAGTATTATTATTATTTATTTTTTTACTTTTGTAGTAGGTCATGAGCGCTGATTTGAAGTGCGTATATTTACATTTATACTGCAATGTACTGCATTGAACAGCAAGTATTTTATTCTTGTTTTGGGGGCGGGATCCTCCCGGTGAAACTCCTCGCTGTCAGGTGAAAAGAAGCAGCTGGCGACTGCACATGTATGGGAGGAAGCATGGGCTGCGGCTCTTCCCAGATCGGCAGAGGGAATGGAGCAACGATAGCGACAGCAGGGGGAATTGACCAAGTAGAATTGGGGAGAAAATGAGGGGAGATCTGGGAAAAAATAAATACTTGATCGATAATAACAATGATAACATTTGTACAACACTGGTGCCTCACTGGTGTTTTGAAAATTGGACGTTAGGGGTGAGGGGGGTCATCTTGACTATTATTGGATATAGGGATGTTGATAAAGCCTGCTAACCATCCGACCAAGTAGCATAATAATTGTAATCCCATTGTAACACCACTACTAAACGGCAGAGATTTCTTATCTCATGTCCTGCAAAGAGCTCTGTGCAAAGAGCTATTATAACAGACCTTCTGCATGTTTCTCCTCCATTTATGAAGCAGATTTCCCAGGTGTGTGTCCTTCTATATAGCTGATATCAGGGGTCAGAGTTGGGTCACGACTCACGAACTGGAATGGTAATCTAATCTAATGTAAATCAGCAAAGGACATATTTAGTGGAAAATCGGATCCGTTTCCTTTTCACTGATTATAATCACATTTTCACAAAAATATAATTAGAAATTAGATAATGATGATATGCCACTGTAAACTCACTGTATACTTTTAAAGCAGCAGAGCAACTGAAAGCCAGATGCAGCCTCCACACTCATGGTTCACAGACAGGCTGATAAGCCATCAAGTTCGCACTAAACAGGCCTGCTGAGCATGCTACTGGGAAGCCAAGTTAGAGGGGTTGACTAGATGTGGAAAGTATTTAAGCACAAAGGTAGGAAGAATGGAACAAAAACATCAGATCTTCTGACCTTAGCACCATTCCCTGGAGCCATTGTCAGTCCAGTAAAGAGAAGAAGTGCTGCTCCTGTCTACTACCCCTGATCTAAGCACCTATCATCATAAACACAGCACAATTTTCATCATTTGCATGTGAAGCCTACCCATAAAAAGCACCATGTAGCCCACGTAAATGAACACTGAGAAAGTATACTTTTTAATATTAATAATATTTTAAAGACATGTTTTATCAGGTCAGTCAGATTATGTTACAAGTAAGCCATCCAATGCTGTTAGTTGCTGACTTGGGACCCTGGGATTCCTTGGGATGGCTGAGGCACGCGTCCTAAGGAACGCCATCTGAGAAACTTTTGGCTGTTAGGCTGTTTTTTAAATGCGATTATCAAAAAACTTTTGTTTCAACACCATCATTCCAAAAATCCTCCGCTCCAAACTCACCCAGCTCGGTGTCCCAGCCTCCACCTGTCGGTGGATCCTAAACTTCCTGACAAATAGGAAGCAGCAGGTGAGTCTGGGGAAAATCACATCCTGCATCCGAATAATCAGCACTGGCATGCCCCAGGGGTGCGTGCTCTCACCCTGGTTCTTCCTCCTTCACATGAACGACTTTACCTCAGGGGACCCATCCGTCAAACTCCTGAAGTTTGCAGACGACACAATGGTCTCATCCGGGATGGCGATGAGTCTGCATACAGACAAGAGCAGCTGCTCCTTTGGTGCGGTCAGAACAAGCTTGAGCTGAACCAGTTCAAAACTGTATGATAGTGGACTTCAGAAGGACCGCCCAGCACTGCCCCTTCACCATATCCAACAGCACTGTGTCTACGGTGGAATCCTGTAAGTTCCAGGGATCCAAAATCTCCCAAGACCTAAAGTGGGAGGCCAACATAGGCATAGTCATCAAGAAGGCTCAGCGGAGATTACTTCCTACGCCAGCTCAGCTCAGGAAGTGCAAACTGCCTCAGGAGCTGCTGATACAGTTCTACACTGCCATCATCCAGTCTGTCCTCTGCAACTTCATCTCTGTCTGGTTTGGCTCTGCCACCAAACACGACAGGCACAGACTACAACAACAGTCAGGACGGCAGAGAAAATCATCGGTGCCAACCTGCCCTCCATCCAAGACTTGTACTCCTCCAGAGTCAAGAAAGGGGCAGGAAAGATCATCACTGACCCATCGATCTCACCCTGGCCATGATCTGAACTCCTCCCCTCCGGCAGGCGCTACAGAGCACTGTATGCCAAAACCACAGCTTCTACCCACAGACCATCTCTCTGATGAACACTTAAACCAGCCACTTGAACACTTACAGTAGCTTAAGCTTATTGTGGAATAACTGTGGCTGTGCAGTGTACACACACGATTTCATGTACGTTTTCTGGGAAATCACATTGAACAGCGTATAACTGTGCAATATCTGAAACAGATCTGTATTTAAGCCTTTGTTTACATTCCTGTGTGTCTGTATTTATACATTTACTGTACATGCATTCATGTACATTCTTTCATACATCACTATATATCACTGCAATTCATCATCCAGCATCCAAGAGACTTTAAATAAACTAGGCATCGATTCCTAGGCTCGCCCACTGTGCGGGCTCATTAGCTCGGCTACTGCATGACCTTGCCCGCCCTGCAGCTCGCCGAGCTGGCGCTGCAGCTCGCATACGCAGCTCGCCCGCTGCGCGGCCTCGCCCACAGCTCGGCTGCTGCGTGGCCTCCCCTGCTCCATTGGCGCGCGCGGGTGTGTGTGTTGCTCATAAAATGTTATTGCCCTTAAGTTTACATGTGCGCATGTGTGTCTGTGCCCCTTAAGTTTACAGTACATCCATCAGTCTTATGACATCACTGATGACATCATCAGTCATAGTGACATCACTGATGACATCATCAGTGATTTATGACATCACTGATGGCATCATCAGTGGGACAAAAATTTAAACCGAGAATACATAAATAAATAAATAAATAAATAAATAAATAAATAAATAAATAAATAAATAAATAAATAAATAAATACACATTTTATTTCGGGTCTCAGGAGGTTAACGATGGTTCCATTCCATTCAGGTGTTCCAGTGCCAGGGCACTCATTAAAGGAACACTCCGGCCATTTTCAACCAGCTTTGTATCATTAGAACATCAGTAGTATATCAGAAAACTGTAAACGGTTTTGAAGTCTGTCATTTAATTTGACAGTTATTGAGTGTTAAAGTGTGGACCAGTGACATCACTGGTCCACACTAACTCAAATTAATAACTCATTAACTCAAATCAACTCTCAATAACTGTCAAACTAGATGAATGATGAATAGTTTGACAGTTATTGAGAGTTAATGAGTTATTAATTTGAGTTAGTGTGGACCAGTGATGTCACTGGTCCACACTTTAACACTCAATAACTGTCAAATTAAATGATAGACTTCAAAACCGTTTACAGTTTTCTGATATACTACTGACTATTCTAATGATACAAAGCTGGTTGAAAATGGGCGGAGTGTTCCTTTAATGTTATTAGCTACACCTGCTTTACTTCCTGTTTTTTCACCTCAAAACGGTTGCTGTGAAAAGGGCCTTTACTGGAAAAGCTGGAGCTACAGGGCAGAGCAGCAGCAGCAGCCCGTCTCTGCGTCTGCAGGTATGTGCACTAGCACGCAGTGGCCAGTGGGGGGCACTGTAGGGCTTACACGAGGAAAACGGAGTGGAAGGGGAGGAGCAGCATCGGGAGTAAAGTAGCCACACGGTGTGCCAGTCAGTCCGACCAAGCATTCGCTTACATCCCAGACCGTGCAGCGCGAGCACATAAAGACAGACACACGTTTGCCAACCAAGTCCCGTCCACTCCACTTGCTGACCGGGCACTTAACGACCAGCGGACAGCCGGTGTCATCAGACAGTGCACTACTACATTTCGCTGTAAGAATGCAACAGCGGTCTTTGCGGGGATAGAGAGACAGCAAAACAAGGACAAACGCCGGGGGACAGAAGCAGCGAGCAGGGAGGTAAGTCAGTGGAGCTGGACCACTCGCCACGCGCACTTCATGCAGGGCCTATTTATTTTTGATGCGCTTTACTGTGGTGTCAGAGTTTTGGTCCGTGCACAGGCGCGTGTCCGCTCACGAATGGCGTGAGTGAGTGAGTGAGTGAATGAGAGGAGGGTCATCAGTTGCACTGCCCCTAGCTGAGGACCATATAGCCTCAGCCTGCTGCCAAATGGTGTGTGTGTGTGTGTGTGTGTGTGTGTGTGTGTGTGTGTGTGTGTGTGTGTGTGTGTGTGTGTGTGTGTGTGTGTGTGTGTGTGTGTGTGTGTGTGTGTGTGTGTGTGTGTGTGTGTGTGTGTGTGTGTGTGTGTGTGTGCGGCGCTCACGTTGTGCGCAAGCGCTCCTGCGAGAGAGAGAGAGAGAGAGAAAAAAAACTTCCGGGCATGTCTTGGAGCTGCTGACAGAAACTGAACAGGTTAAATATCAGGTGCACCTCATGCAGTGAGGTAGAGGTAAATATAACGGGGGGCTGACAGCCACCTGTATTAAGAAACATTAAAAAGCCCACAATTCTAAATTAACTTGGATATAACCCAATATGAAGTTGGCTATAGTATTGATTTATGCCAGAAAGATTTATGTCGGCCAAAAATGTGTTTTAGACTATATTCTGCAAGGAGGCAAATTGATTTTGTCTGGGTTTGCCCTCCACTTCATCCTTGAATTCAGAGGTGTTTACTGAAATACACAGCTATACAGAATTGATTTATCTAAATCAGTCTCTCCATAAAATATCTCAAGTGCACAGACTAACAGTTGAAACCTGTTCTGTTCTGCACATCCTGGGGCTGTTTGTTTTTCTTGTACTTGTACACACTCTGGCAAAGCGTGTATTTATAAAACCCTCTTATTTGTTATTACAGATTACTGCAGATTGACCTAGTGCACTGCACAAGCTTCATCTGTGCACTCGCAGCAACAACATTGTCCATCATCACAAGTTACAGTTACAGTAGAGAAGTGATGGTGTGACAGTGGCACCGTTTCTCCTAGCAAGAAATAAAAGGTGATGAATTTAACACTGAATCAATCTATCAGTTTCAAAATGCTGGCCGCTCTTTTGTGACAAGTATTGTTTTTGTTTGGCTTGTGGAAGTGAAAAGGGCTTCACGGGAGATTGAAGTTGCAACTGCTAATGGCGTTATCACATTTAATCAGTAGTCCATATTTAGCATAATTTACCGTACGTGACCTGTTATACTGTATCTGCATGTGGGATTTGGCACAGCAATACTGTCAATCCTCACCGGCCTCGGCACTGAGTGCTGTTTACTAGTATAGCCCCGACATCAGCGTGTGTTCTTAAAAACTGTATATACATGGATGTACTGTATATACAGCCCTGGACCTGAGCGTGTGTGTTCCTATTTATACATGGATGGATGCACGCCCAGCATTTGTATTGTATTCACCACTAACCAGCCAAACATGTGGGTCAGGAGCGGGGACACGCCTCCATCGATGACATTTGAAAACCTGCAGGCTATACCGCGAATCAACGCAGGGATTAAAAGCTTTGGTCCTATCCTCCCTGAACAGGCAGGGAGCTCAGCACTCGATGAGGTGAGACAATGCATTTGCCTCAGAGCTGGGGCCATTGAGCAGGGTCTTCTCGCCTCATCGATATGACGGAGAGTTGTCTCTGCATATTTAGAATGAACCAGTCACTGTGGCTGGATGAGCATAATGCAGCAGCAGCAGCAGCAGCAGCAGCAATATAAACAGGTCTAAGTAGGGCTGGCTGCTTGGCAATATTGTGATATGATACTAGATAATATATTGTCTTAGATTTTGGAAATGTCCATATTGTAATATATCGTGATGTGGCAGAAGTGTTGTCTTTCCCTGGTTTTAAAGACTGCGTTACAGTAAAGTCATGTCATTTTCTGAACTGACCAGCCTGTTCTAGCTGTTGTTTGCCTTTACCCATTTGGCCATTATATTATCCACACATTACTGATGATGACCAAAAATCTCATTGTGTAAATATTTTGTGAAAGCACCAATAATCATCCCTACAAATACAATATTGTTGCAATATCGATATTGAGGTATTTGGTCAAAAATATTGTGATATTTGATTGTGTCCATATCGCCCAACCCTAGGTGTAAGTGTGTCGTAGTTTAAACTACAGAGCTGCCTTACCTCTATGGAACTTGTGAGTCCTCTAGTTTGTTACAAGCTTATTTGTGATAATCTCAATCAGGGATAATCCTTCTATACAAACATGATTTTTGTTAGGTTGGCCCGGGGAAGTGTTTTGGCCCGGGGAAGTCAGGGACGTGTTTTGGCCTGAAGAATTCATTTAGAAATGACCCCAAGGCATTGATCCTGCTATTAGGAAATGACAAGTGAAAAAAAGACTGTTGTTAAGGTCAGCAAATTACAATAGCTGCTCTGGGGCATTTTCACGTTTTGTAACATCCCCACATCCCCCCCTTGGTAAATTATTTAATTTGATTCACACTTTATTTGGTGGGTGATTTCTGTTTCTTTCAGAATGAAGAGCTGATGAAATATACTTGTATTTGTAGCCTCAGAACTGATACTCCTCTTTCCTTTCTCTCCATCGTCGTCTCAGACAACCCCCCCACGAATTCCACTGCAGGCTCCATTTTAAAAGGCCCTACGTTTTCATACATGTAGCAATCACAATAAAACAGTACTTGCCTTAAACCCAAGGTAGTTGTCCGTTGAAATGGGCTATTTGTATTCTTAAATATTGCATAGTTTTTTAATACCGAGCCGTTTTTGTCATACAGTACCAGAGGCTGTAATTTCTGTTCGTCCTGATGTGTAATTACGGGTTTCCACCCGTAGCCACTGCAGAGAGAGGGCGCTGTTTCCCCGCTAGGAAGCGTAAGAACAACAACGGCCATTTTCAATTGAAAAGACAGCCTGCAGACATGACAAAAAACCCTCGGTATTGAAAACTATGCAACGTTCAAGAACACAAATGGCCCGTTTTGACAGACAACCTTGGGTTTTAAGACAAGTGTTTGCATTAGCGCCTCCTCTGGTCGGTCGGTGCGCCTGTTCGGGGCGGAGAGGGGAGCTGGTGGGAATAGCGTGATCCTCCCATGTGCTACGTCCTGCCGGTGAAGCTCCCCCCGCTGTCAGGTGAAAAGAAGTGGCTGGCAACCTGTATCGGAGGAAGCATGTGTGTGAGCCAAGTGTTTTATTGTAATTGCTACATGTATGAAAAATTAGGGTCTTTTTTAAAAACGGAGCCCCCAGTGGAATTCGCGGGGCGTTGTCTGAGACAACAATAGAGAGAAAAGCTTAAGCAGTATCAGTTCTGACGGTATTGTATTTGGATGAATCAGTGATCCACCCGTTTTTGATTATGATGATGAAGGGGGAAATCTGCATCATACTCTGCTGTAGTTTACTGGAGTCCAGCGGACAGTAGCTGAGCCTGGCTGCTCTCCAGCGTACATGGTCGTAGAAAAATCCAGATGTTGTTTTCATTGAACAGTAGTCAGACAAACACGACGGTGTCCAGGCTGTCTGTACACGGCAGCCGCTTGGCGGAGATGGAGCCATTTGCAATTGCAGCGTTGATTGTGTAAAAACGGTCTTTTTACAATACGCTTTGTGTCTGTTTGTTTTGTGCCGTATACACTGACTCACCAAGGCAACATATTAGTAGGTGAGTGTGCCTGCTGCTGCCTGGCAATTCAACTGATTCTTGATTCTAGTAGTCAGCAAGGCCATTTAGCACAGCGGGGTACTGAAAGGCCCATTTGGACCAGCACCCCCCCCCCCTCCCCACCTCCCCCACCACCACAAACAGAATGGGTCTAAAAAAGAATTATGTGTTTTTTTTATGTCTGCTTCGCTGGACGCCGTGTACTCGCATTTCCCCTCATTGCAAGAGCACAGCGAGGTTTGAGAAGAGCACGGAGGATTTTCTTCCCAGCCAGATTTCAAAGACAATGCTCCACCAGAATAAGATTTGTTCTCTTTTCTCTTTCTCTTTTGTGTGTGTGGAGAACAATCTTCAAATATTCATTTTTGGTGATTTTTTTTTTTTTTTTTTTTAGAAGAAGAACATAGATATGTTTTACCACTCTAAAGGGGACCTTGAAGATGTAGCGTCTGTTTAAAAAGTCCGACCTTCACAGTCTGTGTGATTCAATTGCACAAGCATATTTTTTTTTGCCCTGGCCTACACAAATATATTCTGAACATAGTTTACCCTTCATAAAGCAGTGTGCTACTCTGATTTCTGTGTGTGTGTGTGTGTGTGTCCGTGTGATTCAGCATTCAGCAGCTGCACAGCTTTAGTGTAGGGTTCTTGAAGCCTGATATTTGTAGGCCCAGGAGGATAATGACGAGGTAATTGGGTTTCCCCTCAGAAAAGAAATCATACAGTTTCCATACATACACAGGCATATATGATTGTCTGATTGTATTTTCTACTGAATTAGAAAAATTGCCTTCATATCTATACATTTCATGACCTTGGTATTATAAGGTTCTTTTTTGTCAAAAGTGAGTTAGTCACATGAACCTATTCTACGAGTGCCTGTTGACAATACTGTACTGTAGTGTGTGGTGTTACTTTTTGAAAATGATTATTGAGTCTGTAATTTCCAACACAATAGGACCCATCTCCATTTAACTCAATGGATGCTGAAAAGTTCAAGGTCACGATTTGCTGTACATTATTTGTAAGTAACATTATCTGAAACATTAGCTCTGAGAATATCATCTTCTGTCATGCTTGTCGTAGATGCTATATAGGGAGCCTAGAATGAGCATATTGTGTAAAAAAGTGGATGATGATGATTATTATTATTATTATTTGTTTTATTTGTTTTATTATTATTTTTATTATTATTATTATTATTATTATTATTATTATTGCTCCATGTGATGTTCAGATGGTGCTTATTCCTGAGAGGAGTCCAAGAAGCATGTGAAAGTGGACTGCACGGCCTGGCTGCCTTGCACTTACCACACAGACATCAGCAGAATGTAGCCACAGACAACACCAAATGCATGGAGGGGCGTGCTTCACAATTAACTGGTCAAATCATGTGGTATTAACAATAACAACCACGTTGTTTTATGTTACGTGACTGTGCTGTGCTATCAAATGTCAAATATGTCGCGGTTGTGCCATCCATGCGATGTTAATGGGGGCTACATTTTGTTGATGCTCGTATGGCTTTTACCAGAGAACCAAACTAAGCATTCCAGTTTAACCCAGTTGTTTTACAGTACACACACACACACACGCGCGCGCACACGCACACACACGCATGCACACACACACACACACACACACACACCGCAGTTGCAGGTTTGGGTCCATGTACCCCTCAAGTTCAGGCTTACCCACTCAAAATATCTGCCTGCTATACTTATAATATCCCTCTACTTCCTCTTTGTGTCTCGAGAAAGTGTCATTTGAATTCGCTCAGACAGCGACCCTGATAGGAAAATCGATCTTTATTGTCAGTAAATTGCTGGTCACATAATTGGTGCGCCCGCCGTAGCTAAAGTGAAGCACACCTCTTAACGAGCTCGCGTCTTTTATTGGTTCTAGCCGCCCTGCTGCAGTGTCAAGAGCAGTGGCTAAATGACAGCGAAGACAAAAGCCAACTTATCTATGGCTGTTGCATTCAAACACATAACCCAAAAGCTTACAGATGGATTGTGGTTCTGAATCGGCGCTGAAGCGGGCTCGGTTGAAAAGATCCAGCCCGTCATTGATCATTGCGAGTGTCAGAATGTTTGGCCACGTTTGTTAGCGTATCAAAGGCAGCGGAGTTGATAGCGAAGTTGAGAGAACGCTTGATCTTCCCCGAGTTGGAGGGCTGTGCGCGCTGCTTTGATATCATGTCGACGTGAAGCAATTTGCCTTGAAAGATTGAGGATGAGATTTCAATTCCTGCATAGAGCAAGTAGACGAGAGAGAAACTATCCCGTCCTCGCCGCCTCCTGCCAAAATATATATGTCTAAATAAATGAATGCCTAGTAGTAAGTAACTTAATCAACTAGGGATGCACCGAGATGAAAATCGAGATGAAAATACAGATATTAACATTGTTGCCGTTATGGCCGAGAACCAATATTTACCGATGCCGATAGGATCTGTATAAAAACAAGTTTCTATGATGACCAAAAATGTGTACACACTGAAAAACACATGTAAACACTGGGAATTTGAAAAAGCAATGTCTTTATTTCCAAAACATTTGAAAAAGCCCATAAATCATAGATTTACAGCATTGATCCTCTCTATATGAAAAATTTGGCCGATAACCGCTATAATAAACCGCTTATAATAAACCGCTTATAATAAACCGCTTATAATAAAATGACAATCAGTACAATTAAAAAATATATATGTAGCCAGTTGCTCTGGCAACATGGTGTAGAGTTGTTGTGAATAGGAGCTACTCTCTGGACTAATAGATGCCCCCCTCCCCACCAAAATAATAATAATAATAATCCACTGAGAAACTGTTGGTTCAATCTCAGGCCATAATAGCATTGGTTGAAAACCATATGAGGAAAACAGAAATCCGTCAAAAAACACCGTTTTCTAAGGACAATACAATTGGTTCTGTTCATGGTTCAAACGTTTGGGGTATTTTTTCATTTTTATTAACACTGATGAATCACTCTTCTCTAGGGGTGTCACAATATATCGTCCCACGAAATTTCGCGATAGTAAAACGTCACGATATGTATCGTTGAGATGAAATCTCATATCGTGATTTTTTTTTTTTTTTTTTTTTTTTTTTCAAAAATAGACAAAGAAACGTCTTTGTTTGTTGAAGTTCAATGTGTGGAAAGTAGTTCAGTTGAACAAGTCTCTGAAGAGACACATGAGAAGTTATACAGGAGAGAAACCATTCAATTGAGTTTCTGGCAAAACTGTTTACTTGACAGGAAAAACTGAAGATGCATAAAAAATAGACTAAGAAAAGTCTTGTTGTTTGAGTTTGAAGAAAAACTGAAGATGCATAATGAGAATTTATACTGCTGAGAAACCTTTTAGTTCAAAGTAAATCTAAGTGACGGTGTAACTCATTCTATTTCAAGATAAGCCTTATCTCCAATCTCATGTTTTTTCTAGTTGTTATTGTAATAACAATTTCCCACAACAGCATGTTTTGTATTTGTGGATTTCAAATAAAATACTACTTTTCCAGTCATATATTGTCATTATTCAAGTTTAAAAAAATATTGTTAAAATCGTATCGTATCGTTATCGTGAACCCAGTATCGTGATACGTATCGTATCGTGAACTGAGTGTATCGTGACACCCCTACTCTTCTCCTATTCCCATTGTTTCCTTTTACAGTTTGGTTACTGAGTTTCAGTAGCAGTGATATCGTTAGATTAATATGCTGCTGCTGAATATTTAGCATCAGACACTATTACAAAGGCTGATATACTTGCTAATGTAGATAGGCAGGGCAAAAGGCCATGAGCAAGCGCCATGGTTCCCAAGCTCTTTAGAGATCAGTGAACTATGAAAGGCAAGCACTTCAGCTTCCCCCCTGAACAGAGTCGCTCAAGGAGTAGTGACGCTGGTATCACATCAGTAAAAAGCCTGGATTTCACTGTTCAGAGAAGGAGTAGTGACGCTGGTATCACATCAGTAAAAAGCCTGGATTTCACTGTTCAGAGAAGGAGTAGTGACGCTGGTATCACATCAGTAAAAAGCCTGGATTTCACTGTTCAGAGAAGGAGTAGTGATGCTGGAATCATATCAGTAAAAAGCCTGGATTTCACTGTTCAGAGAAGGAGTAGTGATGCTGGAATCATATCAGTAAAAAGCCTGGATTTCACTGTTCAGAGAAGGAGTAGTGACGCTGGAATCATATCAGTAAAAAGCCTGGATTTCACTGTTCAGAGAAGGAGTAGTGACGCTGGAATCATCACATTCACATCAGTAAAAAGCCTGGATTTCACTGTTCAGAGAAGGAGTAGTGACGCTGGAATCATATCAGTAAAAAGCCTGGATTTCACTGTTCAGAGAAGGAGTAGTGACGCTGGAATCACATCAGTAAAAAGCCTGGATTTCACTGTTCAGAGAAGGAGTAGTGACGCTGGAATCACATCAGTAAAAAGCCTGGATTTCACTGTTCAGAGAAGGAGTAGTGACGCTGGAATCATATCAGTAAAAAGCCTGGATTTCACTGTTCAGAGAAGGAGTAGTGACGCTGGTATCACATCAGTAAAAAGCCTGGATTTCACTGTTCAGAGAAGGAGTAGTGATGCTGGAATCATATCAGTAAAAAGCCTGGATTTCACTGTTCAGAGAAGGAGTAGTGACGCTGGAATCACATCAGTAAAAAGCCTGGATTTCACTGTTCAGAGAAGGAGTAGTGACGCTGGAATCACATCAGTAAAAAGCCTGGATTTCACTGTTCAGAGAAGGAGTAGTGACGCTGGAATCATATCAGTAAAAAGCCTGGATTTCACTGTTCAGAGAAGGAGTAGTGACGCTGGAATCACATCAGTAAAAAGCCTGGATTTCACTGTTCAGAGAAGGAGTAGTGACGCTGGAATCATATCAGTAAAAAGCCTGGATTTCACTGTTCAGAGAAGGAGTAGTGACGCTGGTATCACATCAGTAAAAAGCCTGGATTTCACTGTTCAGAGAAGGAGTAGTGACGCTGGAATCACATCAGTAAAAAGCCTGGATTTCACTGTTCAGAGAAGGAGTAGTGACGCTGGAATCACATCAGTAAAAAGCCTGGATTTCACTGTTCAGAGAAGGAGTAGTGACGCTGGTATCACATCAGTAAAAAGCCTGGATTTCACTGTTCAGAGAAGGAGTAGTGACGCTGGAATCACATCAGTAAAAAGCCTGGATTTCACTGTTCAGAGAAGGAGTAGTGACGCTGGAATCACATCAGTAAAAAGCCTGGATTTCACTGTTCAGAGAAGGAGTAGTGACGCTGGAATCATATCAGTAAAAAGCCTGGATTTCACTGTTCAGAGAAGGAGTAGTGATGCTGGAATCATATCAGTAAAAAGCCTGGATTTCACTGTTCAGAGAAGGAGTAGTGACGCTGGAATCATATCAGTAAAAAGCCTGGATTTCACTGTTCAGAGAAGGAGTAGTGACGCTGGAATCACATCAGTAAAAAGCCTGGATTTCACTGTTCAGAGAAGGAGTAGTGACGCTGGAATCATATCGGTAAAAAGCCTGGATTTCACTGTTCAGAGAAGGAGTAGTGACGCTGGAATCACATCAGTAAAAAGCCTGGATTTCACTGTTCAGAGAAGGAGTAGTGACGCTGGAATCATATCAGTAAAAAGCCTGGATTTCACTGTTCAGAGAAGGAGTAGTGACGCTGGTATCACATCAGTAAAAAGCCTGGATTTCACTGTTCAGAGAAGGAGTAGTGACGCTGGAATCACATCAGTAAAAAGCCTGGATTTCACTGTTCAGAGAAGGAGTAGTGACGCTGGAATCACATCAGTAAAAAGCCTGGATTTCACTGTTCAGAGAAGGAGTAGTGACGCTGGAATCATATCAGTAAAAAGCCTGGATTTCACTGTTCAGAGAAGGAGTAGTGACGCTGGAATCACATCAGTAAAAAGCCTGGATTTCACTGTTCAGAGAAGGAGTAGTGACGCTGGAATCATATCAGTAAAAAGCCTGGATTTCACTGTTCAGAGAAGGAGTAGTGACGCTGGAATCATATCAGTAAAAAGCCTGGATTTCACTGTTCAGAGAAGGAGTAGTGACGCTGGAATCACATCAGTAAAAAGCCTGGATTTCACTGTTCAGAGAAGGAGTAGTGACGCTGGAATCATATCGGTAAAAAGCCTGGATTTCACTGTTCAGAGAAGGAGTAGTGACGCTGGAATCATATCAGTAAAAAGCCTGGATTTCACTGTTCAGAGAAGGAGTAGTGACGCTGGAATCATATCAGTAAAAAGCCTGGATTTCACTGTTCAGAGAAGGAGTAGTGACGCTGGAATCACATCAGTAAAAAGCCTGGATTTCACTGTTCAGAGAAGGAGTAGTGACGCTGGAATCATATCGGTAAAAAGCCTGGATTTCACTGTTCAGAGAAGGAGTAGTGACGCTGGAATCATATCGGTAAAAAGCCTGGATTTCACTGTTCAGAGAAGGAGTAGTGACGCTGGAATCATATCGGTAAATAGCCTGGATTTCACTGTTCAGAGAAGGAGTAGTGACGCTGGAATCACATCAGTAAAAAGCCTGGATTTCACTGTTCAGAGAAGGGGACATTTTCAAGCGTTTTCTGAAAATCGCATAAAAAAAACAACTAATTTCTTCATTTGTTTAGAATATCTTGCTGAACACAAAGTTTGCTGTTTCATTAACTTTTGTTAACCACAGACCTTATTTGAAGCATCTTAGTTGAAATTGGCTAAGTGGGTGGCGTGTGTGTGGTGGCAGTGGTGTGGTGGCGGTGTGTGTCACGATTATGATGTCATCAGTGCCATCATTGATGTCACTTGAGCAATTGTGATGTCATCAGTGATGTCACTCGAGCAACTGTGATGTATGTGATGGTGCACACAGTTGCGCGATGGCGCCTAGGTGGGTGGGCGGTGTCTGTCAGCCATGATTTTGGGAGCCCGCGGACTGGACGATTTCCATAACTGCAGCCATGGCGCATCACCCTAGGAATCGAGCGCGCGTAGTTTAACCAAAATCCACATACAAGAATCCCATTGACTTTTCCACATAACACCGGTGCTAACGCCTGCAGTGTGCAAGCTGTTGATTATTTTTTTCATGCCGCTCAGCACCTGCCCTATCTGGACTGGATGACGTCGTGCACGCGTGTTCTTGTCTGCATAAGCAATCGCAGCAGCACAGATAGCAAGCAGCCTTGGTAAAGGACGTGCATTTGTGTGGCTCCATGCATATCGTCCAGCCCAACTGTGTGTAGATATGCTCTAGTTGTTTAGAGCCGTGCCTGATGTCTTGGTGTGATTGTGGCATTAATATTTCCTATGGAGCCCATCAGCTCGGCCTTCCAGGAAGCAGAGCCAAGGCTACGTTGCCCCACACAATATGCTGGGACTCATTAGGCCTGGAGCGAGCAAGCTGACACCGACAGCCAGGGCCAAGGGCCATACTTAACCAGATAAGGACCCAATTCCAAATTCACCCAGAGCCTCAACCCATCGGCATTTCATCTGCTCTTTGGAAATATTTGGTTTCATGCAAAAACCTCCAGCTAGCTTATTTGAGGGGGGAAATGGAAGCCATTACCATATTTCACCCACACAAACGGCTCAGAGAGATATGACAGTTGACACGCTTGGGAGCGGGGTAAGGGTTTGGTTTGGAATGGGGCCCTGTGAGGCTTCATTTTCGAGGTCCCTGCAGGCTGTGTGACCCCGCTGTGTGGTGAGTGGCTCCATTAAGCCTGTTGCTCCCCATGATGACGCTGCAGGTCTGGGGAAGAGATGGGACGGGAGGGAGGTAGACATGGAACATCTTCTGGCTCACCACCACCGACCATATAGGGCTGATCAGTCACGTGACATCTCTTGCCCTGGATGGAAGTGAGTTTCCCATTCATTTTCTCCATAGACATTTTGAAAAATCCATATATAACGAGTTGTAAGGCTGGAACCAAGCCAACCCATGACCTACTGCATCCTGAGTGACCATAAAACATTTCAGTTGGAGCCAAAACAAAAAATAACGAGGAAAAAGATTTAATTTTAGATTTCCCCCCTGTCTTTATTTTTTGTTTTGGCTCCAAGTGACATGTTTTATGGTCACTCACGATTCAGTAGGTCACGGGTTGGCTTGGTTCCAGCCTTTAAACTCGTTATATAAGGATTTTACGTAACGTCTATGGAGAAAATGAATGGGAAATTCACTTCCGGGACAAGAGATGTCACGTGACCGTTCGGCTCCATTTAGTTGTTTATGCAGGCTCATTAAGCCTCGCTGCTGTAGTAATTCTGCTCTGTGACTATTTGACAGCCATAGCTCCCCCTGGCATCTCCTTTATGGACCCCAGTCACTTTAATAAGGTGTATTTTATTATCTTATCTCTGCTTTGGAGTAAACATCATCTATAATGAAATGTAAAAAATCTATCCCAGGTTTGTCTGAGCTTTTTAAAAGAGAGAATATGCCAGAGATGATTTGAGTGTGCACCATGCATGGGTCTTGTGTTATCTAATAATTTATTTGAAATTGAATAATTGAAACTGCCTTGAGGAGAAGCGAAGGCCTGGTGGTGGAACGGTTCCTGAGGTGGAACGTCCCACTTGAGAATGACCAGACCTCCAATTACCTCAAGAGGCAAACACATTTTTCCCGGTCACTGAATTCACTTGAACCCTTTTCCCTCTGCACCCTCTTTTCAAAACAACCAGACATTATAGAAATTAGTTGAGGCGTGCTCCTTTCTTTTGAGTGCTCCCACCACACTGACTGACTGCAGCACTACTGTCATTCATTTATGTGCTGCAATGATTTTGCCGCTGTATTTATTGAGCTTTGACTTTGGCTGTGTTGATTGGTATTCACAAGTAGACTAGGCATATAACTGTCATGGCAATACTTGATATCAATCAGGCTTCCACACAGTAATACTGAATCAAATCATTACATTCCCTTTAACATGATAAAGAATCACTAGAATGAGGTGATAAAAATGTAAATAAAACACTGTTGGGGGGGAGAATAACTAGACTGAATGGGTTTTCAAAGGCAAAACAAATTGAAGTTGCTTGCCTGTGTCTCTCTAGCGATGATATTTTTCTACTCTGGCTTTTCTCTCTGGGCCTCTGCTCAATCTGAAACCCAAGCTCTAAATCATCGATGAATGAATATGTAAATAGTTCCGTTCATGCAAGTATACATAACGGCGACTCACACTCGCGTCTGATTTGCATACTCCAACGGTGAAAGTTGAAAGGTGGCTGGTGAGTTAAGAGGATACATAAATCATGTGTGTGCGCTTGGTGTGATGTGAATCTATAATGCGTCCTATTTACAACCTGGTTACATTAGCCTTTATGACATGTATTTTTCCAGGGACTAAAATGTCATCTATAGTATACATATATATATATATATATATATATATATATATATATATATATATATATATATATATATATATATATATATATATATATATACACATACATATCAGTATATTGGCCCCATCCCAACCAGCTAATGCTATGATGCATGTACTAAACCCGTGATTAATTCACATTGGCAGTAGACCTTCCTTGTGTAAATACCTGGAGCACAATGACCGCGATCATTAACTGCATTTTGTAATTACTGCACAGCATCTGTCAGGAAACTGATAAATTTAAGTTGTTAAATTAAAGCTGATTGTGATTTACCGGTTGCTAAAATATATTTTTGCTGCCTAGTATGTTATGTTGTCCAGGTGATGCCATTGATATACACAGCTAATGGTAAAATAAATAAATAAATAAATAAATAATCACTTAAACATGTTGCCAGTGGGTTATACAAACAAATCTGAAAATGGGACACAAGTGTCTATTGATATTAGTTGCACTGGATGGGGGGAAACTAAGTGGCAGTTACAGGGACATTGCTCATACTAGCGCCTCTGTTCAGATGGAACCGCGGTTACTTAACTTAGCTTTCCATCCTCATTCCTCACGGTTCATTGCTGTGGACTCGAAAGCCCCGGCAGTTCTCGCTGGTATCTGCAGCCAGAGACGTGAACAACCAACATCACAGAGAAGTAAACTCCTGCTTGGAAAGACATAAAAAAAAGGACAGTAGTTGTTGCTGCTTGGTCCCTACGCTGCTACTATATTTTATGTGCTGCAGTTTGGGCCTTCCTTGTATTCAAAGACACACAGAAATGTGGCTGTGATAAAAACTGACCATAATGTTAATAGACTTCTCCTGAAGGTGCCATTGTGAAGATATCTTTTGTCATTGCCCGGGCGGCCCGTGGGCCTTTCTGTGTCATTTTATAGCTTTTCTCGAGGAGACATTTCTATTTTTCTGCATTAGGGAGATAGGCCGATCCATTCTCCTCCTCTCAGAACATGAATTCGTTGGCCTTTTGGAAAACGTAGCCTTTGGATCTGACAAGAAAAATCTTTCGGATGTTAGTGCAGCTAGTCAATAGTCATTTGACAATCTGGCTGCCCAGAATCTCCTTGTCGGTTTTGTGATTGGTCACTTGTGTGTCTTTTCCTGGAAACCTCCCCGGCCAGCCTCTTTAGAATGGAGCCAATGCGATGCCAGTCAAGTTTGATTATTAATGGCGGTTCTCTATCTCTCAGGCCCTAATTGGTCTCTCCTGATTGCAGAGTATTCTGATTAAGAAATGTCATTAAAATTGATGTATTATGCCTGGAAGTCTGTTTCACAGTTAGATAGCTGCTTCAATCAATTGATAATTACATGGATGATTTATCGCTGGAGTTCATTTTGACAGGTTTACAATAATTGGCACAGTAGGTTTTCTCTATATACACCCAAGTGTGAATGAGAGCGCTGGCTTCTTGAGCAAAATAAATCGAACATTTTCCTTTTAATAATGTTGTTAGTCTTGCAGCATGACCCAGAAATAGGGCTGCACAATATTGGGGAAAAAATGATATTGCAATGTATTTTGTTTCTGCGATATATATATTGCGATATGAAAATGTACAGGAATTTCCACCAAATGACCTGAATAGCTCTATCAAACCTTGCCCCTGTGCGGGTGACATAGTTGTAGTAAGAAGTGATTGTGTTGTTTTTAGCCGCAGCCAGGGTGAGTTGCAGGATGCCAAGTGAGTAAAGTTAGCATAGTTAGCGGGAAAAGGGGTCAGAACGTCACAGCATCATGTTTACCAAAATAAAGTTCTCCACTGCAGAGCTGGTCCGCACTCCGCACTCTTAGTAAAAAGCTTGTTGCCAGCTACGAGCCAGGCTAAGCTAAAATAGACCAGCACAACAACAGAGGCTTCTCAGCTATGGTTCAGAGCGTGAAAGCTGCAGTCCCTGGGCTGGCAAATGCCGAATGACACAGCGCATGTGCGAGTATCGTCTCAGACTGGGGAGGGGGCCGCATTTTTTAAATCTCAGCTTTGACAGACAACTCAGAGCTTCATTATGATTGAGTAATTTTCATGACATAAAATGTGAACATAGGGAGCCCTAAGTACCGCCCACTCCAACCTCAGCAAAGGGTTAAAAAAAACAGGTAAATGGCAATATTTAGGATTTGGGTTGAAACCATGGACGTTGAAACTAATGTCTACAACTTTTTGATGCTTACAATTAGGCACATTAGATCCTAAATCACAGATACTCAACTTGCTTTGCCCGGGGGCCGCTTTTGTAAAATGACAGGAGGCCAGGGGCCAGTTAATAAACACAGATTAATATTACATTTTTCTGTAGCGGATTGTAGGTTTTTGGGGGTGTCAGCCGGAGTTTACTCTTGACAATTTTATGCACTCAGGATAGTTAGTTAGGTTAACTTAAGTTAGTTTAGTACATAAGTGCTTGGGTGGGGGAGCCTACGGCGGTATTTGACAATTTAATTGGAGCTCAGTCAAACTTTATTTAACGTTAGTTTTCATTGTGAATTAGAAAATGGTCGGGGGGCCACTCTGCAGTCTGCACCCTATCTCGGGCCGCATCTGGCCCCCGGGCCGCAAGTTGAGTATCACTGCCCTAAATATATTGGAAGCTTTTGGTGCATTTTGCTTGCCAGCCAGGGTCTTTCATGTTTTCTTTCATATTGTATCAATGATCAATTACTGTGGCTTTTCTCATTTTAAATGTCACCTATATGTGCAACTTTTGACAGCTGTGTGTGTTGTTTGGTACAGAAATGCAAATGCATGCTTGGAGCAAGAGGAGACAAAACAGAAATCTATAGGGAGAAGTCAATGAGGTAGTTAATGATCTTGCATTGTGTGCTGTGGAGTAATGGAAAAACAGCTCTAATTTCATGGGAAACTAAACATTTTTCCTGTGGGCTTTCATCTAATTTTCTAATTAAAAAATTGCCCAGTGGCTTAACAAAGTAGTCAAGTATGTTCAGGTTTTACACACTATCCTGCCTAACTGTGAACTTTCACAATGGGGGCGGACTGGGCATACATTAATTTGAATTAATATTATTACAGTAATATAGCGTTATTGTGTTTGCTGTCTGACAGCAGTGTATAAATACAAATCTGTTGTTGTAGGTAGTTATTGTAATCTCACTTTTTCATCAAATGACGAGAGCTGGCAGCAGAACCCAAGTCTATTAAAGTATACAATCTTGTCCATTATAGTTAGTTACTGCAATTATTTCTATAATAAAATGTAATACTCCTTTTATAAACTTTATTAATCCTATTGGAATTAGTATTTATATTCATATTAAGACTATTAGAGAAACAACCACATGTCAAAATCCAATTGTTTTGACTTATGCACAGTGCAACAGCAGACTGTTTGCAGGCAGTTTTTAGTTCCATAAACTGATGGTGGAAAGAATTTGCTTTATACTAGTGAGCTACTGTCTTTTATCATCCCCTGGAGAAAGATTTGGCAAGGTAGCCATTTCCATTCCTGCACTATCATCACAATGGAAATCAGAAACATCCCTTCATCCTCCATATTTCATCTTAAAGGCACAATCCAGTCAAAACCGTGTTCTACAGACTATTAAGTCCAATGTGATGTATGTCAGTTGGAAGTAGAGTCAGCAAACTATGATGAATGAGCGTTCAATAACAGTTCCACCAGCACACTTTGAGAGAATGTTTGCCCTGCCTGCTCTGACTCAAACACAGGCTTCTATTCTTCAACCGGCTTGAGACCCTGTTCAGCTGTTTGAGAGCTGTCTTTTCTGTAAATTATTGTTAAGCAGAGCAGATATTCTGCCATTCTCCAGAATTTTAATCATTATTTGGCAGTAAGCCGTGACGACAAAGACGGGAAGAGCAAGGGAAGAGAGAAGTGCAACGGCCGATTATGAGAATGCAGATTCCTCAAACTCAGCCTTGGGAATTTTGCAGCACAACCACAGTCGTCAGCGGTCAGTTTTGGGGGGTGAATGCCTTGCTCAAAGACACTTCAGCATCAGTTTTCATTTCCTTTTTCAGGTCTGAGGAGCCAAACTGGCAAATCTAATCATAAAGCTGATTGTTGAACTTCGGAGCAACGTTTTGGAGATAGATTCTGAGAGGACCTGGCACCAAAAACCGGTGTTTAACGTTGATGTTTGTGAAAATTAAATTGAAAATGTGTGCGTTGGAAATATCTCAATGTGATGTCACATTGCTTATGCTTAGCCAGTCATAAGAAAAATACACCACCACCAAACAACAAATGGATCCAACAATATAAGGCACATCGGCAATATCTTATTTAATTTAGTTTTTGTTTTAGGGCGGACTTTTTTTCTTGAAAAGTACAAAGTGCTTTGTTTGCTACAGTGAATCTCTGCTTTTGTTCTAATTCACAATGAAATAAAAGTACTCACGCATGTCTATTGGGCACAATTAAAATTTTTAAAACTGTTTGATTTAGCCCTTGGACAACAGAATTAGAGAGGCACCAACTCTTTCTCTCTCTCTCCCTCTCTCCCCCTCTCTCTCACTCACACACACACGTCACACACACACACACACACACACACACACACACGTCACACACACACACACACACACACACACACACACAAACACGTCACACACACAGATGGTGTCACGGCTGTGGTGACTTCCAAAGGCTGCCACGGTGGAGGAGTGAGAACGTCGTTGTTTACGGACACCAGCGCCGTTGTTTGCGGTCGCACAATGAAGGTCTTTGAAGTGTCGTATCCCGTTAAAAAAAAAACCCTCTCTCCTTTGTCATCTAAAAAAAGCAGCGCTTTCAGTTTCCAATATAACATTAACTACTTTTTGTGTTTTTTTACGTTCACTCAGGCTATCGTTTGCTACCACTCCCCGAGAGCCTGATCCAAATGCAGCTACTTTGACCTTTATATTGCAGCCTTATCTGGCATTGACCTGGATGTTCTCCCAGCACGTTTGGCCTGCTGGTTATTGATAGGTCTTGCACCGTAGTGCATCTCTCTGTGGAGCCATTTGTCTGTTCTGTAGACCAAAGATTACACTAATAAATCTCTCGATGGTGATCGCTCCTCACTTCAATGGATTTTTTTTTTTTTTTTTTTTTGAGTGCGAAGGACGACTGATTCTTGCCGTCTGGCAGCTGGCGTGCTTGAGATTGATAGGGGCCAGATTCAGAAATGTTTTCATTTTCAGTTTAAATACCTCGCCTTATTCACCACTTCTGCTCTGATTGTTTTCACAGGTGTCGACGGCAAGACCTCAAAAGATCTAATTTGCCTGTGATGAGCATCCCCATCCACCAGAGACCAAAGGTACGGTAAGATATCAGAAGCTCATTATCTCCTGTCCCAATAAACATGTCATTATGCCACAGAAGAACAAAGCACACGGGATGATACAAAAGAGCCTTGAAGTATGAGCACGTCATCTTCTGCTTCATTACACCTATGGTGTTTTCTCACCATGTCTTTGACTAATAATTCACATTTTTAGTGAATTTACTGGCATGTTAAAAAATTCCCTTTTATTTAGGGGGGAGGGGGGGTCAAATCATAAATTGTATTCCTTAGCTGAAAATTGTTAAACCAGATAAAATGTCAGTTTATTTTACACACATTATTTTCTAATAAAACATCAAAATCCAGCAAATGCATTGTGGGATTTTCCAATCGAGCTTATGAAAGCCGTTTAACACCAAGCATGGATTTCCATGCGGATTATTCACGCAGAGATTTTGCTGCTGGGTTAAAATGGAAGCTTGCGCACCAGGGCGGAACTTTCGTCCAGCAAGAAGAGGCGAAAAAAAATCAGACCCACTTTGTTTTTCTGTGGCATTCTGTCTGCGAAAAATAATCATACGCTTGACGAATGAAATCTCTTGCTTTCTATGATGTCACATTTTCAATCTACGCTGTGGCTTTTCGATCGCTAAAATGGGTTAGGCAATGTGCCTTTACCACATGTGAGGCGGAGACACACTCTGAGTCTCTGATCCACACTCACTCATACCGTGGAGGAGGAAGGCTATAGATGATATACAGTAAGCAGTGGCACACATTCAATGATCATCTAAAACTGAGAGTACGGTGGCGCTTCACAAACAACAAACTATGATCCGTTTTCTCCACGGCCGTAGCCAGAACAGCAGCTGGTCTCATCTCAAACACACTGCAACTCCTTGTTCAGGGTCAAGGCATCTTTTTAACCATTTTAATACCAGTATTTTGACTGCATTTTTTGTCGTGGCGTTGATGAAACACTGGACATACAAGGTCTCATCTCACCCTTCCATGACTTTTTGAATTTGATTCATTGTGCAGCACTGCCTTCTGTATTTCCAGAGCATATCCAAACATCAATATCAACAGGTAGCTACTCGTCAGAAATACCTTTTTATACGCATGATGCCAAGGAAGCGCTTCAGAAAAATCCACTGAGTGTGTGTTGGCTGTGGAGCGAAATATGGAATATGGAGAGAGGAGATGAGTGCTGCTGAGTAATGCACGTTATGGCACGTTTCCAAAAGGATGTATTAATCTTTTTTTCTGTCGGTGTGAAATTGGAACACGAGAATGTGAAAATGTTGCACCGGACCCGGGTGTGTAATTCTTTACACATTTTCAGCAAATCCGCCCCGAGTTTTCGTGTCGTACCGGTGTGAAACGGCTTTTAGTGTGCACTACTTCATCCTTAGGCCCAGCTTACTCTGTGTGTGTGTGTGTGTGTGTGTGTGTGTGTGTGTGTGTGTGTGTGTGTAGATTCTCTGCGGCGCTGGCCTGGTTTAGTGGGGGGTTGATTCACTGGAATCATTTGATTCATGGCGTCATTAATTCTGCTCGACTTCCCTGCCGTGTCCAGAAAATGACCCGTGTCGGTCTTTGTTTCTCCCCCTGCAAAGATCTGCCAATTCTGTCGGCAAGCAAAACCCACTCAGTCGCCGAGCAATTATGGGGTAAGAGTGTGACCCCGGGTCAATTAAGAGATAGGATTAGTCCTGGACTGAAGGACCTTCAGGAATGTACACACACCCCCCCTCTGGTGGTCCACTCACTGCTGATGAAATAGAATTGAATTAATGGGGTTACCCACGGCGACGACTGATTAAAACGACACACTGCCTTTGATCGCCGGAGTGAGGTGACCAGGCCTGCGCCCCCAAGAGGCACATGGGGGGTGTGGGGCTTTTGTGTGTGTGTTTGTGTGTATACAGTATGCGTGTTTAGGTGTTACTTTTGGCGGTGCCCGTCCCGGGTCAGTGCGTCGCTGATTAACACGACTCATTACGTGGCGCGCTCTTTGTTGGGGACCAATCCCCACTGGGGGGCTTCAGGCGCCAAATCACTCGGAGCGTTCACGGTGTGGCCAAATGAGTTGTATTCCCATCATACACATTTGAAAAGCCTACGGGTGTGATCACACCTGCAGTTCCATTCCTTTGGTGCGAGCCGTAGTTGAAAAGTTGACCGTTCCATTTTTTGCACACTTACATTTTGGGATTACATTTTTGTTACACAGTGAAACCGTATAAATAAACTGGTGTAAAATTGACAAAAAAGGGCAAAAGACCACCTACTGGTATTTGCGTGGTCTCTTTGGCAGGTCCAATGCACACTTGTTTGGAGGGGAGATGGTTCTGAAAGAAGGAAAGACAGAAAGAAAGCTTGCCTATGCGTTTCAGCCAAGTGGCCTTCGTCAGGGCAGATGGACTCTCTGCCCTGACGAACTCCCCTCCAAACAGGTGGGCATTGGACCCGCCAAAGAGACCACGCAAATGCCAGTAGGTGGCTACTTTTGCCCTTTTTGTTGTTGTACATTTTTGTTACATTCAATATTTTGTTCGTTTAAGTTCACACCTCCGCAATTACAAGCGAACCAGGGCTTGTAAGCAGACGTCACATGCACTGACGTAGCTTGTTTATTGGCCAGAGTTTGGGTGACCTGTCATCCAATGAGGTTAGAGAGTTTGGTAGCTGAAGGAATTCAAAACAAATCTGATTCCAGTCCCTGGCTGTAACTTTAGCCAAGCGGCATGGGCTTGTCGTTGCTTTTTGCCATAAATGTACCTTCTCCGGTGTTCATATCAAATAAAAGCACACAAAGAAATAGTTGAATATGAGCGTGAGTCCAGACTGTGCTTTCCCCTCAGTTCATTGTGTTATGCTAGGCTTTCCAAGCATGAGTAACTGCTGGCTATCAAATGTCTCCTTATATCCATAAAACGGAGTGTGTTTTTCGGTCGTTGGTATTATGATGTTCTTCGTCCTCCTAATGAATCACATGTTTGGAAGAACCCTGACACACCTGCTTGTTCAGGTGCTCCTGGTGTTGTTATTGTGTACAGTTCAAATTGTTCTTCTCACGTGCCCAAACGGACCCAAGAGTTTGACGACACCCACCACTCCAGACGTGCTTTTTGTGAATGCGCCCTAAATCAACACAACACAGTTATGAAAATAAGAATAAAGAATAATATTCTTTTCCTAGAGCTTGGCAGAGAAATGCTCCTGCTGCAGGCCTGCCAACTGAATTTAAACAGGAACACAACACAGGTTGTGTTTTTTTTATTTGATTTGATTTGATTTATTATTTTTTTGCCACATACCTTGGGGAAAGTAATGGTCATCACCACCCTTGTTTGCCCGGCAGTGCGCTGTTTACGTTGGGCCCCCAGATGCTAAGCTGGAGCTGTCTGCTGGAATCACTCTCATGGCCGCCTGGCCTAATGAGAGATGACAAGCTCCTCCTGCAAGGAGGACAACTGCTCTCCTGCTAGCAGCAGGCAGGGCCACTCAGACAAAGGTGCCATCAGCACCTGCTGCACTGCTCTGGGGCTGCCTGGGAGGGTGGAGGGTGGAGGTGGGAGGTGGGAGCTTGGAGGTGGGAGGGTGGAGGTGGGAGCTTGGAGGTGTTTGCTTGGAGGTGGGAGCTTGGAGGTGGGAGCTAGGAGGTGGGAGCTTGGAGGTGGGAGGTGGATGGTTGGAGGTGGGAGCTTAGAGGTGGGAGGTTGGAGGTGGGAGCTTGAAGGTGGGAGGTTGGGGGTGGGAGCTTGGAGGTGGGAGCTTGGAGGTGGGAGCTTGGAGGTGACGATGGCTAAAGGACCGGTGGGGACCAGCTGATGAGGGAAACACCTCGACTCCACTTGAGGAGGGCAGTTAATTATATTGCAGCATGTGCAGTGACTCCTTCCTTATAGTGAATATTAATAAAATGTGGTCACCTTTTTTTTTGTAGGTGAAGCAGCAGTTCCAGGGTTTGCCTCACAGTATAAACAAGACTAACCTAGACCTACATCATTCCCCCTGCGCATTAGCTTTGTAAAACATTCAATTATACAGGATCACATTTCTCCAGCTCCAGTCATGAAGCTAAGCACCTTCTGGGGCTGCTCTCTGGATCACTGGATGCTGTGGCTGCTCGCTGGTGTTATGCCGGCGTTACGGTTTGGTGACTGACTCGGGTCTCGGGGTAGCAAATATGGCACCAGACCCAGAGAACAAACGAACAAGGCTGTCATTAGAGAGAATCAGAAGGGGGTTAGCTACACCTGGGTAGCTGGCGGGGTGGGTTCTGGCCCAGGGACAGTTCAGGTAGAGTGGATAGCGTCCGGTATCGATACACTGTCCCTTTCATATAGACGCTTAATACAACGTAAAAACAAAACTCACAGATAACGTTAACATAAATAAAGGAAAAAGCATGGCGCTGTCTCGCTCGTCTTCTGTCTGGACACGTTAAGAGCGAGAATGCTGCTTCCCGGCACATTATATACGTTCCCGTAACAACATCACTTCCTGAGCTAACGCCCTCCTCCTAATGACAGCCAGAAAATAATAAAGATATGGAAGAAGTACGATTTATCATATCTAAACAGCCGGTGTGGACAAAATGGCAAAATTCTGTCTCTTACCACTAGTTATAACTATGTAATAAGCTCGGTTTATAATGGCTGATCTTTGCTATATTTTAAATGAGTTGGTTTACCTAGTAGATTAAATTAATGTACTGTGTGTGTGTGTGTGTGTATAAGTTTAATTTTAATATTTTATAGGCATACAATATCCATCATTAAAAAGAAAGAACAACACATAATTAGTGTGTAGCCCTCTCTCTGCCTAACTGCTGCCTGCTGTGAACCAATAAAGGCGTACAAATGCACTCTCAGTGTTGGAGTAAGTTTGAGTCATGGCTCATTGCCTTCTTCTCCCACTCTCTCTCTCCTGCCACTTCACCCCAATAGTGTTCAGCAGAACTGGCATCAAAATATAGATGCTACCAACAATGAACTAGTTACTACAGTCTGACCAAGAACACACAAAGCTCCCCCCACTGCCCTGCAAGGCATGTTGGCTTTTGGTGTCTTCCTTACTATCGCAGCACATCAGACGTTCAACTGGCTGCATTCTGCTCCAATGTCAACATTTGGCTCGGGGCATACAGTATATCAAAATCATGTTCCTGATCAATTCGTCGAATTTCTGATCAATTTGTCGAATTTCAAGTGGATTGATGACTTTGTCATGATTTTACAGTCAGTTGAACATCTTGTGCACATTTTAAAATGGTTAATAACATGGCTGTTTTATAGAATGATTCCTTAGTCCGCCAGCCTTTGCAGTTAATTAGAAGAATCTGAAACATTTTTCATAAGATCGAAAAATGTTCAGCAAACGCTGATAGATCTTTACCAAGGTTCACATTTCTCGAACCAATGTTGCAGCGGGGCCAAGCCTGTGACTTTGAGGGCCTACTATAGCACCCCCTATGGGCCAATCAGTGTCATTCTTTGTGTCCAGGTTCGTGCGTTCTGCACGAGTCAGACCAATTATTGGACTACGATCATTTATGTTGAAAACTAAAATAAATAAATAAATAAATAAATAAAAGAAATTACTATCTATGTGCCAACTGCCAAGTTAGGAAAAAAGTTATCAATGTAATGCCTGATTGATTGGACTGGATTTAGAATCCTAATAATAGTAGGAATCAGCGCGGATGCTGTGCTAACCTCATAATGTTAAACAGCCTTCTTAAAATCCTGCCTAGCAGCATTAAAAGAAGGTGGGTGGTGTCCTCGCCTGCTGACAAAGGGAGAAAAGTGCTGGCGCACCCTTGAGAAGGGCATTAAACTGGCTGCAGCTCAGTGAAGTACTTGGCTGTGGGGAGAAAATGGCGTGGGTCGTGTCGGCTAAGGGTAAGCAGAAAAGTAATGATACTAATGATGTGACCACTGACCCGGCCGCCATGAGGTGCATGCCTGATATTGTCAGAGTAATCAGGTGTGCAAGAAGGAGGGAGAGAGGAGAACACGGAGAGCAAGGTCAAGCTTTCCACCCCACCTCCCCTTCTGCCGTTCAGCAGCCGGCCTGCATGCCACCGCCGTCATGATAAAATGGCTTCCTCCTACGGGATCACGTTCACATGCTGTTGGCAGACCTCCGCGGCGGCGGCGCTACATGCATAAATAGCCCGACACACAAAACGCAGATCTGGGATCGCTCTGTCACACTTACCCAGTTATATTGCTCTCACATAAACACTGAAGCATTATCTCCTACACGCCCCCACAGTGATTAAGACGTAAAGGCACAGTAGGGGGTCGGGTGGTGGTTAAAGAAGCATAGAATCCCAAGAGGCTGCTGCACCCCCCCCCCCCTCCCCCTTCAGCACACACACACACACACACACACACACACATGCTGTTCCCCCCTGGGGGGCAGCCGCACAGCAGGGGTCACGACATGCCATCATTGAGCCTAATATCTGTGAATGGGCCATGCTGGCAAGCAGACATAATCAGCATTAGCATTAGTGTTAGTGTTGACTTTGCTCCTTTAACTGCCATTATGCCATTATGCCATTATTATTAATAAACACATCTTATTAAATTAAAAAACAAAAAAACTTTGCATGTAACCACTTATCCAAAGTGTCCTCACTGTGGGTTGGATTTCAAACTTCTACTTTTTTCTGAATGACGTAACGATCAGATAGATGGGCTGTGCTCGTGCTCGTCACCCGATGATACTCTGCTCTACGTTGCAGCTAGGCCTGGTGACATCACTGTCATGTCATCATCACAGTGATGCCCCTTCTCACAGGGGGCGTTTTGTGTCGAAAAGGCAGGGTAAACACAGGTGCAAAACACTAATGAGGGTTTCAAACTTCCATGATTGGAATTTGGAAACCCTCCTTAGTGTTTTGCTTGCACCTGTGTTTATTCTGCCTTTTTGACACAAAATGGTCCCTGTGAAAAGGGTCTATTGGCAGTTTTCAAAGCAGCCGTTGTGTCGTTTTCAAGTAGCACGTTATAAATCGGAACAGGCTTCTAAAAAAGCCCTTGCTTTTATAGCAGCAGTCCATTATGAGCTTTCCATCAAGCAAAGTGTGAGAATGTCACTTGCCATTCCACTGGAAAGAACCTCAATGTCTGAAAGCTTCCACATCCTCTGAAATAACAGCACCGAGTGGCAGTGACAGCTGCAATTTGTTGATAGAATCACGACGTGCTATTTCAATAAAGAAATACCAGACTGTCTGGTAACACCTTTTTTCAAAATGCAAAATCAATTCAGTTCAGCAGTCGGGTATCACGAAACATGCTACCTTGGAGTGTATATATAAAAAATATATATAAATATATATATATATATATACGGTATATATGTATATATATATATATAAATATATATATATATATACGGTATATATATATATATATATATATATATACCGTATATATCCTTTTAGTTGCTTTATAAGTGCACTTAAATTGGCGGTTGAGTGTGTGAATGTGAGTGTGATACTTTGACATGATGCAAAGAGACTGCTGAAAGATGTTCAGCATCACCAGCTGTCCGTCCATCCATCTCTCCAAGATAGCGTGTCTGTCTGTCTGTCTGTCTGTCTGTCTGAGCTCTGTCTGTCTGTCTGTCTGTCTGTCTGTCTGTCTGAGCTCTGTCTGTCTGTCTGTCTGTCTGTCTGAGCTCTGTCTGTCTGTCTGTCTGAGCTCTGTCTGTCTGTCTGTCTGTCTGTCTGTCTGTCTGTCTGTCTGAGCTCTGTCTGTCTGTCTGAGCTCTGTCTGTCTGTCTGTCTGTCTGTCTGTCTGTCTGAGCTCTGTCTGTCTGTCTGTCTGTCTGTCTGTCTGTCTATCTGTCTGTCTGAGCTCTGTCTGTCTGTCTGTCTGTCTGTCTGTCTGTCTGTCTGTCTGAGCTCTGTCTGTCTGTCTGTCTGAGCTCTGTCTGTCTGTCTGTCTGAGCTCTGTCTGTCTGTCTGTCTGTCTGTCTGTCTGTCTGTCTGTCTGAGCTCTGTCTGTCTGTCTGTCTGTCTGTCTGTCTGTCTGTCTGAGCTCTGTCTGTCTGTCTGAGCTCTGTCTGTCTGTCTGTCTGTCTGTCTGTCTGTCTGAGCTCTGTCTGTCTGTCTGAGCTCTGTCTGTCTGTCTGTCTGTCTGTCTGTCTGTCTGTCTGAGCTCTGTCTGTCTGTCTGTCTGTCTGTCTGAGCTCTGTCTGTCTGTCTGTCTGAGCTCTGTCTGTCTGTCTGAGCTCTGTCTGTCTGTCTGTCTGTCTGTCTGTCTGTCTGAGCTCTGTCTGTCTGTCTGTCTGTCTGTCTGAGCTCTGTCTGTCTGTCTGTCTGAGCTCTGTCTGTCTGTCTGAGCTCTGTCTGTCTGTCTGAGCTCTGTCTGTCTGTCTGTCTGTCTGTCTGTCTGTCTGTCTGAGCTCTGTCTGTCTGTCTGAGCTCTGTCTGTCTGTCTGTCTGTCTGAGCTCTGTCTGTCTGTCTGTCTGAGCTCTGTCTGTCTGTCTGTCTGTCTGTCTGTCTGTCTGTCCATCCGTCTGTCTGTCTGAGCTCTGTGTTGCACTTCCCCTTTGGTGAATATGTCCTGCAGGCCAGTGATATCAAGCAGCCACTGTTGCCGTTTCAGAGCATATAGCATGTCTGTCATGTCAGCTGTCTTATTTAAGAATATCTCCTCGGGAGCGTTTCCCTGTGCATCTTGATGCAAGTGATGCAATATGGATTTTTTCCACCGGGTGTCTGTGTTTCAGGAGAGGCACGATGGCATGATCCATATTCCAAAGCCTTACCGTGTCTCATTAGTGGCCCTACAATAAATCCATGATATTGTAAGATTGTTATCGCTGCAGATAAGGCATATTGTTTCACTGAACAGCACTCTGCTGCTCCAGCTTCAATATGAAAAGCTCGGTGCTGCAGGAAGTTAAAAGTCATATCATCCTTGCAGAACACTAAACATTATTTTCTTTCATTATCTTATATTTGGGTTTTGCCCTCCCCCCTTCTGATACTCTACAATTGCCTCTTATGAAAATGCAGTAAGCTATCGTATGATTTTTTTCCCTCGTCTTTTTGTTTTACATCTCGCTGACAATGTATTGTGCAGTATAGGACAATAACACCCACTGATGCTGAGAAAATGCACCGATAAAATTTAAGAGTATTCTACTGTTCTACAAATAATGATACTTTATTCATATGACACTTTTCAAAACAAATGTTACAAAGTGCTTCACAAGAGAAGGTGATAAAAGCAGCGTATCCACACAAGTCAAAACTCATTACTATTCCCTCTCATATTCCTTCCTATTCTTTGCTTGCTCAATTTGATCAAACATTTTTCATTTTTCAGTTGACTTGAGCTGTTTAGCAGGACCACAAAGACGTGATCGCTTTTCTTTGCGTTCTAAATCGATCTGTTGCCCACTGCACCGGTCCTTTTGTCCAGCATCAGTCAAAGAACAAACAAAATAACTGATATAACAACAATAGCAATCATCCACCCCTCCAGCCTCTTGTCAGTTTCACCAATATACTTTTGAGACCAAGCAATTTCCACGTCGCTGTGAAAACTCCTCCTTCTTTACATTCTTGCTCTCAATTACCAAACGTTCTCCGCTGCAATTAATTGCCCAACAGGGACTCACTCTCTTATCAAAGAATTCAAATGAACCGTCCCATCATCCGTGGTCAATGGATCTGCCTGAAAATTAAATTAATGGTCAGTCTCATCTGCCCAGATTTATTTGTATATCTCCCTAATGTTGACATAAGCCTTAATGGCCATCTGCATAGTCGTTACGGCACACACAGTATCTATCCTCCATGTAGGGACCGTCTCCCATGTTTTATGACAGTTTCCACTGCTGTTCACAAGCATGACTGAGGTGCCGAGGTTGGCCCGTACGCTGGTTCTGCTCGAGGCAGAGAAAAACTATAACTACATTTTCCACTCAAACAGGGGACTTGAGAGGCAGCCGTCGTTTATCGGAATAGTTATTTGCCAAACGTCTTTCAACAGGGATGAGAGGCTTAATGCAGACGTTAAGTAGTCGAGTGATTCCTGGCCTACTACGGGGTCACGTACCTTGATACATTTAGCTAGACGTTTGAAAATGTTAGAACAATTCTCTCTATCTGTAACCGTTCTCCTGTAACCATTTTGGCCCTGATGGTGAGGTAAAGGAAGCACCATCAGTAATCACTCCTTGATCCACAAGCTGTCCGTTTGGCGCTGGTGTTTGGTGTGTGCACTATTAAAGGGGTCCCCGTGCAGTTTTTATAGATATGACACATGTGTAGTGCAGATGTCAAACTGATTCTATAGGGGGAAGAGGAGGCCGCCCCAAGACTTGTGAATGTGCATTCCTGCACCATATGTGTTTTTACTGAATACTGCCCTGGAAACATCTTCCAACGTGCTTACAGATCAGTCAAGCTGCACAAATCGACTTTCAGTGTTAACTCACCACAGTGCGGATTCACAATAGTTGCGAGCAGTCAGGCGGCATCCTAGGGCGAAAACTGTGGCTGCCAAAGCGTGGGGACATTTATGTGGTCTGACCGTCCGTCCGACCGACAGAGCGAGCGATGCTAAAGCTGCTGGTCGCAGATACCAAGCTAAAAGCGACGCTCTGTGCAGCAACCAGCGGACCGAACGGCCACTGACTGCACTAGTAACTTCCAAATGGGTAAATCTTTGTGGACCGACCGGGCTATAGAGCTGCTGGTCGCAGCTAAAAAAAATAAAAATAAGAAAGAACAGAAAATCTAAACTTGCATCAGCTTAGCGGCTTACACAGCTCGCCTTTCTTTCGCTCAAAGTTGTAAACTTGAAAATTGAAAGTGCTGATTGTAAAATAGCTTTTTGAGATTGAAGCAGAAACTCTTGCTGATAAAAAAGCAGACACGAGTATTATAGAGAACCTCAGCGGGAAAAGCAGTGCAATATTCAGGCAGTGTCAAGCTAGTCATGTTCTCTGAAGTATACTTCACATATCAGACGGGCAGCTGTTCTTGGCTTTGGAGAGCATTTGAGAAAGAAACAGTCAATTCCATATGCAGTATACTGTGACCTTCACTGGCTAGACGGCTTGATGAAAGCAAAACAAATACCTCCGTGGAAACAGTCTATATCAAAACACTGCGCCACTCTCTGCAATTGCCTCTCTGTTGCGTTCAGAGACACACCACCTACAGATTTGATTCAACACACGGTTTTCAATTTGTTGGTTAAATTGAACGACCATTGAATGCCTCCCATATGCAGCCGGTCATACCCCGTTCTGTACCATTTCATCTTACCATGTCACTCATACGCGGCTCTTCTTTGTTATTCTGTAGAATTTGCTCTTATATATATTTATTATTATTTTATTTTTTTTGTCAATCTTACACCCACCTAGCGAGATCAGATTAACGGAGACGTGTCGAAACATAATGCCACCGAATCGCATGCCTGGAGCAAAGCATGCTGGGATGGCTGTGACAGCTGGATGGTCCGGGGGTTTAAGTGACGCCGTCTCCTGTAATTGCTCTAAATGTGATTTGGACGTGGGCTTCATCACGGGCTGTTTTAACACAGATGTACTCTAATAGGTTTTGATGAGATTTGCCATAATCTTGTTTTCTCCGTGATTGTTGGTGCACATCTGTCGCTCTCCTCTTCCTGGCCCTGGTTTGCTTTGGCGATGAGGTTCCTCACATCTGTGCCGGCGCTAACTTGATCAGGTCACTCTCATCACTATGATGCTGCCGCCCCTACTCTTCTACATCGGGTCTAGCCGTCGTCAGACATGTTATTTATTTATTTATTTATTTATTTATTTATTTATTTATTTATTTATTTATTTATTTATTTATTTATGGATTTATTTATTTATTTATTTAGTAAGTTTTTTTTTGCATTCCCCCTCGCCCCCATTTCTCCCCCATTTTACTTGGCCAATTCCCCCTGCTGTCCCGCCCGTTGCTCCGCCCCCTCTGCCGATCTGGGGAGAGTTGTAGACTAGCACCATGCTGCCTCCTCTGATACATGTGCAGTTGCCAGCCTCTTCTTTTCACCTGACAGCGAGGGGTTTCACCGGCAAGATGTATTGCGTTGGGAGGATCACGCTATCCCTCCCCAGTTCCCCTCAGATACTGATGGCAAAATTAATATTTTACCATTTAAGGCACCCACCCATTCTGAAACCAATAACTAACGGTGAAAAGAACCAACACATGATAAATAAATGATAGATATGCCAAGTCTCCTACTTTACCCCTTAATGCAATCTCTCACTTCTCACTTTACTGTTTTTCATCTTTTCTGTTAGTCATCCTCCATCATCCTCACTCCAGTTTACAGAAAACACTTTAGATTGACTTACTTGATCCTAAATATTTCCATTCCATATATCACTACGGCAGAGAAGAAGACAAAGTGTTTTTTGTTTGTTTTTTGCCCGGTAAAAAATAAATAAGTAATAAAAAAATCCTCCTCCCATCTCTGGAGAATGTTTTTATACATTCCTACAGCAGGTTTAGCACATCCAAGCCAAGAGCTGAGGGGGTGACTAACCTGCGAGCCTTGGCCCCAGCTCAATATACCCATCCTCGGCCACGCACGCACACACACTCCCTTCTCTTCAAACTTTTCATCTTTTTACCAATTCGGCCACTCCTGAGGCCCAGACTTCTTCTTGTTTTGCTTGTGAGAAATCAATAGCCATTACAGGAGGGGAGAGGGAGAGCACGCACGAGAGCCAGGGACTGCTATCCCTGTCAGTGTGACCCTGCCTGACGGCTGTCATCTCCCTTAATTGCTTTGCTAATATCATCCCACTCAGCCTGGATCTAGGTCAGCCAGGCCCTCACCACTGGAGCCGAGTGGAGGCTTTCCTTCCTCCTCATCTCGCCTTTCACTCTCCCCGTGCTCCCCCCTTGTTTTACCCTTCAGGTCTCGCCCAATTAGAATAAGGGACATTGCCAGGTGAAAAAGAGACATTGTTTCTTGTTCCGAGATGACCCCGGGTTTCAGATTAATCCAATCAGAAAGGTATTTCTTTCAGAGGTAGATTTCATAATCGTTCACCCTGCTCTATTCCCGGGCTTGGGAAATAGGCTTGGGCAGAATTTTCTATGGTGCCTTCAGGGGATGTAGGAGCTTCCGTTTTCTTTGTCCACCGCCTTTTGGTTATCTCTGCGCCCGTTTAGGTCGGAGTTAAACGATTCCCCGGCTGCTGACCAGCCTAAGGTTGTTAACTTAACCCAATAACACGCTCGGTTTGTTTTCCTACAGCACACACATCATTTTAGAGGCCTCGCTGTGCCCGATCCAAAGCAAAGAAAACACCCCCCCCTCCGCAAAAACAAACAAAAGAAAAATATATATTATAATATACACACACACACAGAATATTAGATTTCATCATAAATAAACATAATTCTGCTACAAAGCCACATGCTGCCCTGTGGTTTCATCAAAACAACATAGCTTGCCACAACAGTGGACTGAATGAATTAACTAGTATTGCCGTTTAGTTTTTTGTTCACCGGTAAAACGATGTTTGGAAAGTGTATTTAATGAAGTCTGGAAAATTGAGGGCCTCCTGAGCACTGTGGGGTTCTGTCTCAAATCAATCAATGCTCTTAATTTATTTTCCACGTTTACTGTCAAGTTGTTGCGTAACAAAACAATTTCAAAGAAGAAACCTATTGTTCACTTCCAGCTTGGCCTGGCAAGCCGTGCGCTCGCTCGAGAAGAAACCAGGCAAGGTGCAGTTTCTTTGGAGAAGAGGGGAGAGTATTAGGTGGGCGTCTGGGATGAAGAACAGACCAGACGCTCAATGTGATTTTGTGCGTTTGCGTTACGCCGTCGAGGTTTTTGTTTTTTCCCATTTGTCCCTTTTAGCTCGTGTTTTTCTACGTATTTCACCCGCATCTTTTCAAATAGCAGACATCCTTATTCATTCACAATCTTGTTGCTAACATAAGACAGACAGTAATAATAGGATGGTTAAAGATGGGACCAGATTCTACGAATTGCCCGAAATACAACCTCAGAGACACTGTCGCACTTACTGTATAATAAACAAATAAATAAATAATCGATGAGTAGGGGGGGGGGGGAGTCATGTGCCTGTGTGGAAGCGCTCGGGTCCTCTTGGCTGCAGCTTCTCTGTTGTTTACATCCACAGCGGTGTGGCTACAGGCAACCATTTAAACAAGCTAGCGAAGAATGGACGAGGGACGAGGGCCTAGTAATTGTGTCGGCTAGCTTGCAGGGCTCGGAGCCAGGAGCTGTCAGGACCGCATGCTTTTCCCCTGCGCCCTGTTTAATGGAGCATGCCGGGGCCAAGGTGCGCGGCCCCGGCCTAGGCTGTGTCCAAATGGCCTCAGATAGGCACAGCGGAACAATAAGCCGAAGGTTGAGCAGCTGGTGAAAGTATTAAGAGGAAGAACATGGGGGCGCACCGATATGAAAATGTTGGCCCATAACGATAACCCATATTATTAACATTGCTGTTATGGCCGATAACCGATATTTACCGATGTCGATATGATCTGTCGAACAACAAGTTTCTTTGAGAATCAAATTTTGTACATAGTGGAAAAACACATGTAAACACTGTGAATTTGAAAAAGTAATGCATTTCTTTATTTCTAAAACATTTGGAAAAGCCCATAAATCATAGATTTATCGCATTCTTTCCTCTCAATGTGAAGATTTTGGCTGATGCCGATAACCGATATTAACGTTGCAACATCGGTCCGATGCTGATATGTTAAAAAATGACTAACATCGGCCGATATCGATATGATCGCCGATATATTGTGCAACCCTAGTAGGGATGTCACGATACTAGAATTTCTACTTCGATACGATACCCAGGAAAATATGAATACTCGATACCATTTTCGATACCACGCGCGGGGGTGGGGGGGTGACAACAACACATCAAGAGGCATAAAAAATAAACAAAGACAGATGGGCGGACAGATGCACACTTCTCCATAGTCTAGGCTTGATAAAACTCATTAAAAACTTTGCACTTACACAGCAGATTAGCCCTGCTCTAGTCATCAGCCTATCGGAACACTTTGAGCTTGTTGAAGTAACAGTTACCCACCAATGATAGGGAGGGAGAAATCAGTAGTATGTTTGATTTTTCATTAAGAGAAAGCACTGCTGGTATCCATACTGTTGCAAATGAGTATTGTATCCGTTTCAAATTTTTAGTATTGATACTTATCGGTACTATCGATACCTGACCTGTTGCAAATGAGTATTGTATCCGTTTCAAATTCTTAGTATTGATTTTTATCGATACCATCGATGCTTTTGACAACCCTAATCCCTAGTAAGAACCTCCCTGCACTGTCCTCCATTTGCCTTCACAAAAAGATGCCTCTCTTCGTGTGGCCTTGAAACACGGTAATGTCGTAAATTCACCTGCAACAACTTTGCAGTTCAATCGATGCGTAAGGAGGAGTAATATTTACGTCTCCGGCTCAGGCATGAGGAACATTTGGACGCCATTATAGCCAAAAGTCTCCCTTCCTGTGAGACCGGGCTTCTTTAGAATATCTCCGTCCCCTGGTGAGCCCTAATCTCCTTGTGTCTCTTGGCCCGTGCGTGCTGGTGGATTCCAAAGATGGTCCAAAATGAAATGTGTCTTCGTGGTGAAGAGTGAAAGTCCAGACCAGCTGTCACCCAAACTGTTTGCTTTGGAGGATCTGGGGAGCTGAACAGAAGCGGACCCCCGGGTCGCACGGGGGCCTGTTGTTTTGGAACTGCTACAGTCTTCATGGGAATGATTCCCAGACTTGACAGATCTGTGGTATCACTGTTCAAAACCAAATCCAACTGCTACTCCAGTAATGAGCTTTTTGACTCAAGACGCACATCTCATTCAGTTTCTCTGTTTGCTCCGTCATTGGATTCCACGTTAATTTGACAGAATGTCATTGATGTCGTGCACATCATGCCTACAGTGTATCTCAAAAGAATCATACCTTATTATGACACCTGAGCAAGCAAGAAAAGGCATGGAGCAACGTGCTCCCACACGTAACCCGCTGCTTCCTCGCTGCTCTTGCCATTGGTTTCTGCAGTGGCGGTTGGGTGGCTGTCTGTCGTTGTTGGCTCTGTAAGCAGTATAGTTCCATTATTTGGCAGCCGGTTTTGTCTACATTTTGAGGTGGACTTGGATTCAGCTCTGCATGTGGTGGACTGTTTGATGCTGTTGCCATGTTGTCAGCGGTTTGACTCGTTTGAATTTTCGCTCTGACTGGCTGCTGCAGTCCGCTCTCGAGCTCTGTTTATTCCAGTCCTGCCTTTTCGTCCCTCTTTTAGCTGTTCCAGTCTGCGCAGCTAGCTGCTCCCTCTGGAGGCAACCTTGAAATGGACTATTTAGCTCGCGGAAACATCGGAAAACGTATCGAACATTTATCAAATTCAATATTGAATTCAATCTTTCGTATTCGTACAAGTGGTGTTGAAGTTTCTCGTAGTGTGACGACACTGTCGCGCCCGCCGGACGACAGCAGAGGGCAGAAGTCCAGTCTGAAATGTCCCGTCTGTCACGTAGTTTCATCTCCTCTCACTGTAGTCCTCCCTGCCCGGGCCCTCCTCTCATGCTGATTAGCCACAGTGTGACTGGGTGTTTGGCCTCTTTTTTTCTCTCCAGTCACTTTCACACTGGAGCACCATCTGCAGCTCGCTGCCTCCGTGTTTGCCCTGCACTCCAAATCCTATTCAGATGTGAATGCCAAAGCAATCAGATTGGAGACGTTGACACGAACACTCCTAGGTTGAATCTGTGAGTCAAATTTCCCCCCCTTTGCTACCCTGCATCCTGGTAAACAGATTTTTGAAGATGAGCTCGTTGAGAGGCTTCTATTTCACCGTGCAAGGCCACAGCCGCCTGGGAGAAAGAAAGCCCCCCAGCGGCATCTAGGGGGGGCGGAGATGATGACAAGGCTTCTATTAGGAAGATCTTTTCATTGCTTTTCAAATGTCTTCATTTATATTCACGCCTGTATTGGGTCTGTTGCTAGTACACATTTGTATGTGCAGCGATTTGCCAGTGTACGGATCACATTTGACATCGCCAATTGACTCCCATCAGTCTGTCGACGACTGGGAGCGTCGCTCTTCCAACAAAGATGAGGGAATGAAAGAGGTGCACTCGTCTGACAAACGGCAAACGAGCCAAACGGCACCTTTTTAAAAGATGTGTGCGTACTAGCGTGTTTATTCAGGCAATTCTCAGGCAGCATTCCCCCGGATAACGTCAAACTCTCCTCCGCATTTGTGCTTGAAAATATGAAAATACTCGTAAGCGGCGAAAGGAAATTGTTTCAATCAATTGTTGATCCTTTGTTTTTTATTATGGATAGCCGCGGAGAAATGGTGAATAATTCACACAAAACAAACCGTGATGCATAAAGAGAGACATCAGCATTGCCTGGCTCGTCTCTATAGCTCTTATATGTTTTATGGGAGAATAAATTTGGGGGGCGCGTGTCGCAGCTGCCGTGAGGTGTAAGCCCCTCTGGTACTATTATAATAATCCATGAAACAATGGCCCGGGCCCAGGTGAGATTGTGTCGAGCTCATGCTGGATAACGAACACATCGGAAAGGTTTCACTGAGGAGATCAAACTGTCCGGGCCGTTTGAAGGATGTTTTCTGGTACCCGGGCTCAAGTCTGAGAAGATGGATTTCAAAGATTCGACTCGTGCCCCCCCTCCCCTCCCGCCGCGAGTGGAGGATCATGATGGAGGCACTGGAGATTTATTGTTCCGTACCCTTGAAATTTGGCCCGTTTTATAAATGATGTTCAGCAGCGGCGGCTGGGCAGGATGTCCATGTGTTTTTCCTCATTTTTTTAAATAATCGGATAAAAGTTAATTAGTAGCCTAAGTGCTTTGGTGCCGTGATTGAGCAGTTTCTTTTTCTGATGTTTGTCACGTTTGATTAAAATGCCAATTCTTTTACTTACCACTAATTATTTAATTACTGGGTGAATTTTACAAGTACTTCAACTCCATTTTCATCTTTCACATCGCTTGTTAAAATATCACTGTGGTCTTCCACTGGCACATACTGTATATTTCATATGGCAATACTTGGTTTTAGAGTATCAGTGTAGGAGGAAAGTAGTATCCCAATATTTTACTCTATCAAAACCTCACATCTGTCCATTACTATCAGATCAGACAGAACACAGAAACCACTGGGTGAACTAACAAAGATTCAAGTGATACAAATTGTGAATGTTTTATTTTGTAAAAATAATTTATCATTACCTTCGTTACTTATGATTCGATTTACTGTACCTAGATATTTGTAACAAAATGTACGTACGATAGGTACCCAGTGTTTACGTTCAATATCAGATGATCTGAACTATGAGTGAGAAAACTCCAGTGAATGTGGTAATAAATGAAAATTGGAATACCGTACTTCCTATCCTTCTTACAGTATATCACAAGTCTTCAGGAGGTCATGTTGGATAGATGTATCTCAAATGATATTTTATTATTTGCCTAATTGGAGTGGCCAGCCATCTTTTATGACCATCAGTCAGCTTTACTGCCTCCACCCACCCCCCATCTTTTCCTTTCTTTATGTCTCTGCTGAAGAGGGACTGAGTCATATTGTGGAAGGACAAGACCCTTCCTTCATTACTCAAGTCCTCCTCACCATAACCTCATTCTCTGCCTTGGACCAGACAAAACAGACCCTAAATTCAGTTAGGTTTCAAGTCACTGGCAATTTTCATGAAGAGATCATGTTCCAAGGATAACGCTATTACATTTCTGCCTTCTGATAATCTGAAGGTTGTCATTTAAGTACATGCATGTGCAGAAAGACATGATTTATTGGCATTTAAGGGCCATACTGTATGTATATGTATATATTGCTTCATAGATTTGTGAATTTAGACAAATAATGTGTCTAGGAAAATGATGAGTCAGGAAAGGTTATAATTAACAACTGGTAATTCACCTAAAATATGAAGTCCATTATCATATAGTTAATTACTGTACTACCATTATGTTACTGCTTCTGTTGTGCACTTCTATCAACTCGGCTGTTCTCGCCCTGAGAAGCTGCTGTGTTGCCTTTGTTTCCCCGTGGTTGAGATTTGATATGAGATTCACTAGACAATTTCCAGTTTATTACTGCTGTGTCCAGGCAGTCCCTGATAAGATTAACCAATGTCTATGAATCATCGTTGCAGACTGTCTGAGGCACTGGTCAGTGGCCGAGCGCGTGGAAACCAACATTGTACACTTTATAGACATTCCTCCTATCCCGACGATCCAGCGCACCGATGATGTCGTTTCTCTTCTCCCATTGGTCGATCCCAGCACCCCGATGACGTGGTTTCTCGTCTCCCATTGGTTGAGGTTTGGATTGAGTGCACGGCGAGATGATCCCAGATCTGTGCAGAAGGCCATGATGTGCCTGTGGGGGAAACACTCGGCGGCCCCCAAACCCAATTTCCCACTGAAAGATTGAGGAGGTCTGATGATGTAGGTCTTCGGGGCTAACTTGCTCCGGGGCAAAGCGCCCAACTCCCTTTTCTTTCTCTGTTCTTGTCTTTTAATCGCATCGGGCGTTTAATTCTTTCATGAACTAGTCTCCTCAGACCTTTTTAACCTTTCATGAGGAGAGACCAGATAAGAGAGCAGAGATTACTTCTCTGCTCTCCTCAATCTCAGCAGCATACCATGCTGGAAGAGGCTTTTGTTTCACGTCGGCACATAATTGTGCAAAGGGAGGTGTTAACTGGCTGATTTATTAGCCCCCCCCCCCCCTCCAATACACACACATGCACGTGCACACACATACACACACACACATGCACGTGCACACACATACACACACGTGCCCGTGCACACTGCACACACAGTTGATGAATAATGTAGTGGTGCACTGCGAGTAATAACAAACTAATCAATATAGAAATGTCTGCCTTTGGTTTTAGGCTGAAATGATGTACGCATTTGCCTTGAGAAAGGAATCACATTGCAGTGAGGAGGGATATGTGTTATTAATGAGTGAATCGGTTGCGTAGGAATGTGTGTCTTGATCAGGCAACACAGCAGCTGGACACCTATAGGGAGGGAGCGAGTATGAATAATGTATTTGTTCATTGGAATCTGGCATTGATCATTGTCGAAACAGCGATGTGTTGCTTTAAATAACCTTGAGACCAGTAGCGACTGCACATAATTGTTTGCTGGCGGAGTTACGGTGGAGCTCAATTATTAACAGCGTGTGCCAACTTTTTTCTAAATAATATAAAAAATAACTACCACTGCTTTTCCATTGGGAGCTACATCCCCAAGCCAACATTATATGTATGCATCATGCACAGGCTTCAATGAGCTGAATATATATATACAGTATATATATATGTATATATATATATATATATATATATATATATATATATATACAGTATATATATATATATACCGGTATATATAATAACACCAGTTAGACACAAGGCTATGCACACAATTTTAGACTGCAGATCATATATAATAAAGTGTATCTAGTCAGAAGTTATACAACGACATATTAAAACATGTGGCATTATGGGACAAATGAATCACTGTATTAGTGATGTAAACAAACAGTGACACATCCATTCATCATCATCAGTTCTGCCAGACAACAAGCAGCCTATGCAGATGGACTGTGCTGCGAGGGCGGAGCCAGCTCAGTCCAGCTCTGACTTGATTCATTACAATGTTCTAAAAGCAAAGCGACTGAGGAAAGCCACTGTGCAATCAATGCTAATTGGTACTTCTCACATGATCACACGGTTATGATTGTCCCACTTATTGCAGATAGTAACTAGTCACTTAAAATCAACAGCCAAAAAAATGTGTACTCTACTCACTAGTAAATGAGAAAATGGGGACCGCACTCGAGGAATATCGTTTTAATTTTCTTAAGCAACAAAACGTTTTCGGCCGTCCGGCCTTCATCAGTGTGCAAATGCATGAAGGCCGGACGGCCTTAAGAAAATTAAAACGATATTCCTCGAGTGCGGTCCCCATTTTCTCATTTACTTGTGACATTTCTACATTGGACTACGCACCTGTCTGAGCGCAGTGGTTACCTCCTCTACTTTCACTCTACTCACTAGTGACAGAAGAACATTTCCCCCGTTTATATGGTTCACAGCAAAGCGGTCAATCACTCTTAAAAGGGACAGCTCATCCTAAATTCCAAAATACATATTTTTCCACTCACCTGTAGTGCTATTTGTCTATCTAGATTGTTTTGTGTTATTTGTGTGGGTTTTTGGAGATATCAGCCGTAGAGATGTGTGCCTTCTCTCCAATACAATGGACCTGGATGGCACTCGGCTTGTGGTGCTCCAAGCACTAAAAGAATACAGTTGAAAATCAGCAATGTCTCTTTCCAGCAATCATGACCCAGTTACTCAAGATAATCCACAGACTTGTTGTGAGCAGTTTCATGTAGGAACAATTTTCTATTTTTGACCGAACTACACCCACGAGCTAGCTGCGGCTCTACCTGCTGCTAGTTTCATGTAGGAACTAGCTAGCAGCTAGTGGGTGTAGTCCGGTCGAAAGAAAATAGTTCCTAGATGAAACTGCTCACAACAAGGTCTGTGGATTATCTTGAGTAACCGGGTCATGATTTCTGGAAAGAGTCATTGCTGTTGAGTTTTTCAAATGTATTTTTTTAGTGAGCACCACAAGCCGAGTGCCATCCAGTTCCATTGTATTGGAGAGAAGGCAGACATGTCTACGGCCAAAACAATCTAGATGGATAAATAACACTACAGGTGAGAGGAAAAATATGTATTTTGGATTTTAGGGTGAGCTGTCCCTTTAATGTCCAATCCATAGGTTCCATAGCTTGGTTATGTCAACATGCATAACAGAAAGCTGCATCTGCCATGACTTTGCTGAGAGCCAAATGGTCGAGTATGGTACAACTTGGGTTGAGGACACCTTGTCTTAAATCCACGGGGCCAGTGGTGCGATTGCTTACAGGGCTACAGGTTAGTGTACAGGTTTCCCCCTGGAGAATTGTCCTCAATCTCTGAGTGCCTCTCTACTAGGTTTCGGACCCATCTTCTGCCCTCACCTGCCTCTTCCTCTGTAGGAAGAGTGTTCTAGGCCTCACCACCTTGCCGTTATCCGTTATATTTCTTTCACGTTTTAAAGAAACAACATATGGGTCTATCTTGATACACTACAGTCCACAGCTACGGGTCTATCTTGATACACTACAGTCCACAGCTACGGGTCTATCTTGATACACTACAGTCCACAGCTACGCAACTACAGCTAAATGATCCTAATCTCTTTGTCTCTCAGGACAAAACTCTCTCCGGTACATAATGAACAAAGCAACATCACACCACACTTTATCCAGCGGTCAGTGGGACTTTTTCCCCCCAACGAAGAATAAACTTCTTATATTTTCATATAGAAATTAAATTAGCCTTCTTATATTTATTCTATATCTTACGTTTTATCTTATTATTCTCCAATGAAAACTGCAGGGGGGGTAGCCACTGCTTAGTGGGAGCTTGGCTCATTCCAGGGGTAGTTCAAGCACCCCCTAGCGCCCCCCTTGCTCCCGCGCTGCCAGTATACACAGGTGTGTCTGTTGACATTTGTATGTTGTTGTTCCATGCTGCTCCTCATGTCTTTGTTGGATTGGTTTAAAGACCTAATCCTGACATGATGCAAATGTGTTGTCCTCGCCATCTGTGTGGGCTGTTGCCTGTGATTCGGATAAACTGCCTGAGATCAATAAGCGTCTGCGCCCCTCCACCACTCTGCGCATCGCCACCTTTTACCTTCAAAAGGTCAGAGGCAGCCAAGTGTTTGAACTCCACGTTGTTTAGCGTGGGCTTCTTCTTCTTCTTCTTCTTCGTCTGGCGCTTAATGAGCAGCGTTTGGTCAGTAACGGCCCACCGCTGCCGCCGCCACCTCCCCCCACTGTTCTTCCTGTTTGATTAACTCAGAGATTTGTTGGAAGATGAATTGCTCTGGCATCCTTGACTGGCAGCCAATCTGCCATCATGCTCTGTCCAACATTTAGAATCACTGCTCTGCCTTTGATGGCAGGCAATTACTGAGGCTTGTTTCTCTTTTGTCCTGCACACTGGTCGGCGCAGAGCCTCTTTTCTGCTTGGAAAGTCATGTCAAGTTCTTCTAGAGAGCCAAAGTGACCACCTACTTCCTGCTTCAGCACTGTACCAGAGATTTTTATCCGCCATTTATTTCCCCATTTCGTAAAATACTTATAAAATAGTTTTACTTCGTCAAACCAAGCGGTTCAGCTATATTTCGAATCGGGAGAGACCATAGAACATTTCACTCGGACCAAAACTAAAGAAAAACTACATAGAAAAAATATTTTCTTTAAATCCGCAATTTCTTTTTAACGTTTTGGTCAGAGTGAAATGTTATGCGATCTCTCCTGTTTCTAAATATATCTGAACCATTTGGTTTGAACAAGTAAAACTATTTTTATAAGCATTTTACTAAATGTGTGTGGGAAAATAAATGGTGGGTGAAAATCTCTGGTACAGTGCTGAAGCAGGAAGTAGGCGGTCACTTTGGCTCTCTATACTTTACAAGACATACAAAGTCTGGAGATGAACATGGCTTGAGTTACTGAGATATAATTGCTGTCATCTGTGGAGATTGAGAGGTTGTTTGTCACTAATTGATACACTACAGTCAAAAGTAGTGGGATAGTTATATGACTTTTGTTTTTGCCCTGTATAATTACCGTATACACATTTCTGAAGAAGCTGCAAGTTGGCGATCTAAATATGTATGTAAAAATGTAAATGATAGTACAGTGGTAATTGAATTATGGGTTTTGATTATTCCGTCAATTACAAGTTTCTTCTAAGTTGACCTGGTCTGACTGACATGATGCGCTCACTTCATATTTTTCCTGCGCTCATCATTTAACATGTACAATCAGTAGCCGGTGGTTTGTATGTAAACCCAGCGTAACTCTGTTTACACACCTTTTTTATTTGTGTAATTGAGTTTTTTTTTAGGCAGACATAAATCTTTATGACCTAAATCCATAGTATGCATCATCGTAAGTCATATGCAACTATTATAAATTCATCGTATGAATATAGGGTCTTTTTAAAGGAATGGTAAATTAATGATTTTCCGTCAGTCGAGGCCTAATTGATGTTTGTTTATAGCGGCGGTTGGTTTGCCGTGTGGGAATCGCCAGCTGGATAGTTTACTTTTTATTTATCACAGCTTGTATCAGAGTTGTCACCTGAAATAGAAACTTCATAGCGATAAAACGATTCGCTGCTATAACAACAGGGTATTATTGGTGCATCTTTACTGCTTACCTGAAATAATTGTTCAGCCACTTATGCTGCATATTTAGATTGAATGATAACCTTTTATTGAGACGAACCATAGCCTTTACGATATCTTTCATTAAACACAAGCGTACGTACGAGCTTAACCTGCAGTCGCCCTTCTGTCATGTGCGAGTCGTTCCCCCGTTCATATAGTTGCTATGGAGTCGAGCTCTTTGTTGGCTCTCCCATCGCCTGGCAGGTGAAGTGTTTCATTTGATCCATCTAGAGATGCTGCAGGAGGCTGAGTGACAGAATGCACGTGGCTTAATGAGTGCGGGCAGAATGAGAAGTGAGAAGTATGGATGGAGATGGAGGTGGAGGAAATTGACCTTGGCGTAGCGTATTCATGTCTGAAATTGTGGTAAATAATCACGATCCGCCCCCCAGCGGCTCGTCTCCAGCGTTGCCCCCGACGACTGCACGGCAACCAGCGAGGCAGCGGGAGAGAGGTGCTTCACTTTCTGTTCTCTGAGCACATTCCACAGCCTGCGAGGGCTTTGCCCGCCTAAAGGGTCACTCATTAAAATGGCCGACCATTGAAGACCCCCCCCCCCACACACACACAAACTCACCCCCCTACACTCACTCAAAAGCTCTTGCTGTAATGTGTGTTTGTTTACACTAATGAAGCATTTGATTCCCACACTAATATTTGTCTGTGATTGTTTTGGGAGCAGAAAGTGAATATGAATGAAGGTAATGCCACGGGGGAATGAATGCCAGCTCCTACTCACTTTTCTCTATAGTGGCTTCACACACTGCAAAACGCAGTGGCAGCTGAAGGCCTCAAAAGCACCACCAATAATCATCAGGCACACGGCGACTGATCACATGACCTCACGTGGGGTTTATTGATATTAATTTGGCTCATACCAATAGAGAGGCAAAGTGACCGCCTACTTCCTGCTTCAGCACTGTACCAGATATTTTCATCCGCCATTTATTTTCCCCATAGACATTTCGTAAAATGCGTATAAAAAGAGTTATACTTGTTCAAACCAAACGGTTCAGATATATTTAGAAACAGGAGAGACTACATAACATTTCACCAAAACGTAAAAAAATTGCGGATTTAAAGAAAACATTTTTTCTGTGTAGTCTTTTTAAGTTTTGGTCCAAGTGAAATGTTATGTGGTCTCTCCCAATTCTAAATATAGCTGAACCGTTTGGTTTGACAAAGTTAAACTATTTTTATAAGCATTTTACAAAATGTCTATGGGAAAATAAATGGTGGATGAAAATCTCTGGTACAGTGCTGAAGCAGGAAGTAGGCGGTCACTTTGCCTCTCTATAAGTGATTCCATTTGATCTCCATAAGGCGGGCGGGCAGGCAGGCAGGCAGGTAGGCAGCCAGGCGTGCGAGTAGGCAGGCAGGCGTGCTGGCTGATCTAGACGTCACAGAGATCCGCTGCCTTAAGAGTCACCTCAGCAGTCACTGTGACACTCAGCAGTCTGAAATGGCACATGTGACATTCACAGAGTCAGTTGTATGCACCTCTGCTGGCTCATCTCGCCCTCAGCAGAGCAGACAGCTGCTGTGAAGGCTCTGTGCACCAAGTATTCTCACACTGTCACCATGCCCGCACGATTTTATCATGCTAGAATGTAGGGGGGGGGGTACTTTTTACGACTATTTACAGCTGTTATATGGGGTATTTCTTTTGATTTTATATGTAATTATAATGTACACAGAGGATTTTCACACTGTCACATTTTAGTTTATTTTTATTGCACTTTTTTTATTGCATTTTTTATTGCTTTAACCCACAGCGCAGTGCGGCGAGGATGTGGCAGTAGGCTGTTACATTGCAATGCGTGCGTCATTTTACATTGTGTCCACATGACGGACGGGGACGTAGACTGTGTTTTTAATTATGTGTTAGCATCACATTCAGCAGCTCGTCACAAAGAGCATTTCTTAATCTTGCCTGTTCTGCATACTAGATGACAAAAACGTCAAAGTGCTGCCGTTGTGCGACAGCGCTGATCCAAAACCCAACGCTTTTGGTCGCAACGTCACAAGGACGAGAAA
>NC_139630.1:35045331-35085331 GCF_964638095.1 Poromitra crassiceps
TCGCTCACTCACTGAGAGCACATTCTACTATCACACACTTGACTTCAATATGGGTGCGGGCCAGTGAGCTACATCATTGCTTCATTTGGATCAAACTGCAGAGCGCAGGAGTCATTTATCTACATAGTGTGAGTGTAACCTTCAGGCCTTACCGCTCCTCACCACTGGGAGTGTGTGTGTAACCTTCAGGCCTTACCGCTCCTCACCACTGGGAGAAATCAATGCCAGAGAGTAGAACAAAGAGAAAAACCCTCTGACTTCACCAAGGTAGAGATCTGAATAATTTATTTGTTATTCTTCTGCTGGAGACCATTCATCAATACGCAGACATTACGGCGGCGCGCGTTATGCTTTATCTCTCAGGGCTGTTCTGCACCAGAACCTGTTTGTCTCGCGTCTTCTGCTTTTTAGTCACTTTTCTCGGACGCTTGCAGGCTTACATGGACCCTTCACGCACCAGTTGTGATGCACCAAACCCTCCCAAAAGTGACTATAATATAGTTTACAAAAATGCCTTTGGGAACATCAGCTAGCATTTTCTTTTTCTGTTCCTCAGAAGGAAAGTTTTGAGAGATATGAGCGCGTTATCCTGAAGGGATAAATAATGGATTCAGTTTTTTTTATCATTTTATTTTTTTCCCCCCCATTTCACAGTTGTGCTTGTGAGGAGAGTGTCTGGAGAACAAGGGAGAGAGATCAAAACATCACGTACCGTTGCAATTTCAAAACGTGGTTCAGCGAATGTTCTTGGTCTGCCCTCGCGCTGCCCCGTCTGTGCAGCCGTTCATTTGTCAATAGTTGTCTGCTCAGATATTGAACCCAATCGTTCACGTTATTAAACTCATCTCCGTCGCCGCCATTTCTCTCCCCCCCCCCCCTGGTTTTATTACACCCACTCCACACACCACTTTATCTTGCTCAAAAGAAGCATGGCAGTGCTTGCCAAAGGAAGAGCACGCTTGCATAAAAATGTCAAGAGAGATTTAGACAGCTGCAAAATTCATGGTGGCATTTTGCCATTATCGGCATGTCCGTGTACAGTTAGCCTAGCGTGTAGCCTGGAGTTTCCTTAAATCCTACTCAATATCAACAGTTTGTGATTTTGTGTATTGTGTGTGTGTGTGTGTGTGTGTGTGTGTGTGTGTGTGTGTGTGTGTGTGCGCGTGTCCCAAGAGTAACTGACGATATATCTCACTACTTTGTCTGTCTGCAGTCACACTGCTTTCACTTTATCTGTCTGGTAGTCTGCACGCACACACACACGCACAAACAGACACGCACACACACACACACACACGCACGCACACGCACGCACACACACACACACACACGCACACACACACGCACGCACACACCCCGAGCGTCTTCAACTATCCTGTTTTTCCATCTCCTATGAGTCTGCGGAGCCGGCAGGGCTTTGAGTGACAGCTCTTAGTTTGTCTGGGTAACCGCGGTTACGGCCCAGAGGCCTGCGCCGGGGGACACAGAGCTGTCGGCAGTCTCTGAATCCTGAAACCAGAGATGGCCACCTCTGCCTCTGCACCCCTCTCTGCACTCTCTGTCCCTCAGAAACAGCCTGGGTGTTGTGTGCAGGCTGGTTACCTCTGCCTCTGCACTCCTCTCTGCACTCTCTGTGCCTCAGAAGCAGCCTGGGTGTTGTGTGCAGGCTGGTTACCTCTGCCTCTGCACTCCTCTCTGCACTCTCTGTGCCTCAGAAGCAGCCTGGGTGTTGTGTGCAGGCTGGTTACCTCTGCCTCTGCACTCCTCTCTGCACTCTCTGTGCCTCAGAAACAGCCTGGGTGTTGTGTGCAGGCTGGTTACCTCTGCCTCTGCACTCCTCTCTGCACTCTCTGTGCCTCAGAAACAGCCTGGGTGTTGTGTGCAGGCTGGTTACCTCTGCCTCTGCACCCCTCTCTGCACTCTCTGTGCCTCAGAAACAGCCTGGGTGTTGTGTGCAGGCTGGTTACCTCTGCCTCTGCACTCCTCTCTGCACTCTCTGTGCCTCAGAAACAGCCTGGGTGTTGTGTGCAGGCTGGTTACCTCTGCCTCTGCACTCCTCTCTGCACTCTCTGTGCCTCAGAAACAGCCTGGGTGTTGTGTGCAGGCTGGTTACCTCTGCCTCTGCACTCCTCTCTGCACTCTCTGTGCCTCAGAAGCAGCCTGGGTGTTGTGTGCAGGCTGGTTACCTCTGCCTCTGCACTCCTCTCTGCACTCTCTGTGCCTCAGAAGCAGCCTGGGTGTTGTGTGCAGGCTGGTTACCTCTGCCTCTGCACTCCTCTCTGCACTCTCTGTGCCTCAGAAGCAGCCTGGGTGTTGTGTGCAGGCTGGTTACCTCTGCCTCTGCACTCCTCTCTGCACTCTCTGTCCCTCAGAAGCAGCCTGGGTGTTGTGTGCAGGCTGGTTACCTCTGCCTCTGCACTCCTCTCTGCACTCTCTGTCCCTCAGAAGCAGCCTGGGTGTTGTGTGCAGGCTGGTTACCTCTGCCTCTGCACTCCTCTCTGCACTCTCTGTCCCTCAGAAGCAGCCTGGGCGTTGTGTGCAGGCTGGTTACCTCTGCCTCTGCACTCCTCTCTGCACACTCTGTCCCTCAGAAGCAGCCTGGGTGTTGTGTGCAGGCTGGTTACCTCTGCCTCTGCACTCCTCTCTGCACTCTCTGTGCCTCAGAAGCAGCCTGGGTGTTGTGTGCAGGCTGGTTACCTCTGCCTCTGCACTCCTCTCTGCACTCTCTGTCCCTCAGAAGCAGCCTGGGTGTTGTGTGCAGGCTGGTTACCTCTGCCTCTGCACTCCTCTCTACACTCTCTGTCCCTCAGAAGCAGCCTGGGTGTTGTGTGCAGGCTGGTTACCTCTGCCTCTGCACTCTTCTCTGCACTCTCTGTGCCTCAGAAGCAGCCTGGGTGTTGTGTGCAAGCTGGTTACATCTGCCTCTGCACTCCTCTCTGCACTCTCTGTCCCTCAGAAGCAGCCTGGGTGTTGTGTGCAGGCTGGTTACCTCTGCCTCTGCACTCCTCTCTGCACTCTCTGTCCCTCAGAAGCAGCCTGGGTGTTGTGTGCAGGCTGGTCACCTCTGCCTCTGCACTCCTCTCTGCACTCTCTGTCCCTCAGAAGCAGCCTGGGTGTTGTGTGCAGTCTGGTTACCTGTGGCCTGTGTCCCTGTTAAAGGAACACTCTGCCGATTTTCAACCAGCTTTGTATCATTAGAACATCAGTAGTATATCAGAAAACTATAGGTACAATAGGTTATTGAGAGTTGATTTGAGTTAATGAGTTATTAGTTTGAGTTAGTGTGGACCAGTGATGTCACTGGTCCACACTTTAACACTCAGTAACTGTCAAATTAAATGACAGACTTCAAAACCGTTTACAGTTTTCTGATATACTACTGATGTTCTAATGATACAAAGCTGGTTGAAAATGGGCGGAGTGTTCCTTTAAGGGCGGGGTGCAGAAAGAGCCCCGAGGAGGCGCAACAACTAAAAGGTGAGAGCAGCACAGTACGGTGGAACGCTGCCATTTGCAACCGTTGTTTTCGGGAACGGGGCGCTTTCGAATTATCCGCTGTAGTGAGCTCGTTGAAACGGATACGGCATGCACCCCACAGGAGTTCCACCACTCGCAGACAGCTGGCTCAGTTAATCTCGATTCTTTAGGTGCGTGCTAACATCCAGGATCAGGCGCCCCCCCAAAGGGGAGCAGCAGTTTGGGCGGATCGGGTGTCCGTCCGTGGCAGATGCCCCTGCTGCTTCTGCTTTGACAGAGACATGTATGACATAGCTCGATGACACACGGTGTCGGTGTAGGCTATCGCTCTCCAGCCCTGCAGCCCCGCCCCCCCGACGGACGGAGGCAGGGGGAAAAAAGAGACGGGCGATGACGGGAGGATGAGAAGAAAGCACGCGTGGTGGAGTGGTGTCGACTCGCCGGTGGTGGTGGTGGTGGGGGGGGTTGTCTGGAGCTGCCGCGGGGCTCCGGCGGTTATGGGCGGTACGGTAGCGAGTGTGATCTCTCAACCAGCTAATGAGAATATTTAACATTTGCTGAGTCCACAGTGTGTGAAGTCATTCATCACTCGACTGATTCACTTCTCTGCCGGTTATATGTTGAGTGTGCAAGATGCCACGCTGGAGGCCCTGGGGCGGCTGCTGCTCTGGAGATGCATTTAGTGCAGAGAAACACACCAGAGAAACACACCGGGGGGAAATGGGAGAAACTTGTTGATGCTGCAGGATCGCAGCCGGCCGGCAGACATCTGGGCGTTGGGGAGGGGAGTTTTTGAAGCCTATAGATTGAACTCAAAATAACCAAATATCTTATTACCAAAACACACCCATCAGAAGAGAGGAAATCTGATACAGTATTTCAGTGTGAGAAGTATGGCTCCAGCAGATGTGTTATGACTAACTACACAGAAACACATGATGCACTATGCAGGGGGAAATGCACTGTTTCATGCTTTTTCATATCTTTTCCATTGTAAACTGGGGAGGAAAAAAAATAAAGGAAAAGGCGTGTGTGTGAGATCCCTGACAGCCCAGTGCTTCACAAAACCATCTCACACAACAGTCACCTGACATTTCTTGCCCCCCGGAAGTGACTTTCCCCATTCATATTCTCCATAGACATTTCAAAAAACCTCACACTGTATAACGAGTTTAAATGCTGGAACCAAGCTAACCCGGGCCGTGACCTACGGAATCGTGAGTGACCATAAAACATTTAACTTGGAGCAAAAATAAAACACACAGACACACACGCTCACCAACACAGACACACACACTCACCAACACAGACACACATGCTCACAGACACACACACACTCACCAACACAGACACAACACACACACAAAAAAAAAGATGAGAGTGTGTGTTTTTGTGATGCTTCAAAACGCTCAGTGACCGTGATGTGAACCCAGTCCTTGGAGACGACACAGGGAGGGCTTAAAGTGAGGTGAGCGTGCGTATGTGTTTGTTCGTGTTAAACGTCTTCTCGTGTGTGTTTTATTCAGATGTGTGTGTGTGTGTGTGTGTGTGTGTGTGTGTGCATGTGCATGCTGCGGGGTAAAGTGAGGTGAGCGTGCGTATGTGTTTGTTCGTGTTAAACGTCTTCTCGTGTGTGTTTTATTCAGATGTGTGTGTGTGTGTGTGTGTGTGTGTGTGTGTGTGTGCGTGTGTGTGCGTGCTGCGGGGGAAAGTGAGGCTCATGTGTACCGACGTTGAACCGGTCCAGTAACTGAACTGAAGAGCAGCACTGCACTGTGCACTCTACCTGACCCTGCATTAAAGCTGTGTGCAGCCCAACTCAGCCTGGCCTGGCACGGCACGGCACAACACAGCACAGCACAGCACAGGGGACCCATCACTATTTAATGAGCGTTTCCAGGGCAGGGGCCTAAAAACACACCTCCTCCTGGCTGTTCAACCACTCTCATGGTGGAGATGTTTTTCAATGGATCCATGCAGCCATGTGAACGAACGTGGCTGATTGTTAGGCAACCTGGACACGTCGGCGCTCTACCTTTGTAGTATGAAATATGATATATGATATATGAGTCCACTCTTCTGAACCAGGCAGGTCACATGATCTCCAGGTTGGGTTTCCTTCGTCATCGCTCCTCTGTGAGTCTTTCCTCGTTTACATTTCTCCCGCTGATATTGAATATGTTGCCCTGGAAAAACCACCAACTCCCGATGACCCATCTCTCTCCTCCATTTTTAATGAAATGTAACGGCAAAAACAGATCCTTTTGAAAGGAGGCCTTTCTATTTATAAGGTTGGAGTGTTTACCAGGGGCACGCTGGCTCTTGTCACAGAAGTTGAATAGTGTAGGGAGGGCCCTTCATGGCACATCATCTCCCGTTAGCTCAGCTAAGATAGCAACCGTGGCGTTTTAATAATGTTATCATGGCGATGCCTGTCCCAACCATGTGCACATTGTGTGCAGACGTTGCACGAGACTGAAATGTGTAAAGGCCCAACCTGTGTTTGTAGTCAACAGTCGACTGTCGCTTGCTATTGAATTTCTTGGACCATTGGACAGAGTCGATTTTTTTTAACCACAGCACAGCTGGCAGTTAGTCAGACACTTCACTCCTTTACACCTGGGCGCTATCAAACTTCATCAGTCTGTGGTAAAAAATTGAGCCGTAATAACTAGAAAATAGTTCAGTCGTTGTGAAAACTTAAAGGAACACTCCGCTGATTTTCAACCAGCTTTGTATCATTTCAAAATCAGCAGTATATCAGAAAACTGTCAACAGTTTTGAAGTTATCCGTTTAGTTTGGCAGTTATTGAGTTGATTGAAGTTAAGGTGTGCACCAGTGATGTCATTCATGCACAAATGACATCACTGGTCCACAACCTTACTCAAATCAACTCTCAATAACTGCCCAACTAAATGAATGACTGAAAAACTGTTAACAGTTTTCTGATAGACTGCTGATTTTGAAATGATACAGTACAAAGTACAAAGCTGGTTGAAAATCAACAGTGTTCCTTTAACTTTAACTGTAAATCTTCACATGGTAACTGTAATTCTCCCATAATCCTCTTCTTATATGCAAATGAATTAAGATGCTGTCACATTATGACATGAGGTACGTCTCATGTCATGGTGCGTTCATCATCTCTTAGTTTGCCTGGAGTACTGTGATATACTGTAGTAATGCAACTGTATGGTGATGCATGACAAAATATTTGTATGAGACTTCACTACAATACTTCAACTTGTATTAGCAGTGATGTATGTAGTGTAGTGTGTGTGTACAGTAGATGTAGGCTGCTGGCAAAAGAATAATGGCTGCTCTCGAAGTGAAGCAATGAGCAATAATGCCAACGTAAGTGCAGTTATTACAGAAATAGACCCAATAACAACAATTAAACAAGAACAGGAGTGTATGTACCAGCGGAGATTCTCGGCGGAAAAGACGTTTTCACCGTTCTTCCGAGCGGATTTGGATTGGACTGGATCTGACGCTGATTGGCCGAAGGAGTTGTCTGTCAAGGCAAGTACTCCCACCCGCTGAAATGAGTGTGGACTGCCTAAAGTCCAGACTGACAGGTAGAGAGAAACAGAATGAGGCTGGTTTTACCCAGGCTAGATGCCACAACACAATGCTGAACATAGTCTATAAAAACACGTCCAATATGAGCAGTGCATTTGTGGAGACAGAGTAGCCTAAACAGTCATCTAAGTTGACACAGCTGTGGGATAAATGTTCCATGCTTCAATTGCCTCGGCTCCCAGCAGCACGGTGCATAACCGTGTCAATTAAGCAGCGTATTTTCATGTGGCTCTGTCTCTGTTTCTCTGTCTTCAGCTTGCATTTTATGTGGGCGACGACACACTCATTAACTTTGCAGCAACCTGTTTTGGGCGATTTGACGGAAAGGCTGAGGGGGTTGATGAGAGAGGCGGAGAGGGAACGTGTGATGGGAGAGAAGGAGATGGTGAACGAGGGAAACCATGAAGAGGATGAAGAAAGTCTGTGAATGTCAACAACACTCATCACAAAGTTTGTTTTCAATTAAAAGAACATAGTCGTGCGATCGCGCTGAATCTTTCAGGAAGTGCAAAGAGCGCCCCCTGCAGGTGACCTAACGGAGCCAGATTTTGGAATTGGCTAATTGGGGCCGACTAAATGGGCAAAAATGTCTAATTAATTGGTCGCCCCAAAGCTCTGGAATGAGCTCCACCAGGACCTCTGCTTCTGTGGAGATCTTCAAGGGGCAGCTGAAGACCCACCTTTTCAGACAGGCGTTTGGACTTTTGTAGATGGAACTGTTGATTTTGTGCTCCGAACTTCTGAGTCTGTATGTTGTGTATTATCTTTATGCCCTTTTTGCTGCATTTTATATTTTGTTGGATTTTATATTTTGACTTTAAACCACTGTGAAGCACTCTGTGCATCCGTGCTGAGAAGGGTGCTATACAAATTAAGTTTTACTTACTTACTTACTAATTAGTGGCCAAAATGACTCGACACAGGTTCAGCACCATGGAGAGCTCCAGAGTGGATGAGCACACAGGTGAGCGGAGTTGGAATCAACCAGGGAAGTGGACTATAAAAACCCGTCTGGGGAGAGAGAGGAGAGGCTGCATGCCAACTCTGTGAGCGAGGCCTTGACTATAAATGGCCGCCGGTCACACAGGGACGGCTATTCCGCTGGTAGCAAACAATTTCTGGATTGCCACAACTGGTTCTCACACCAAGCCAAAGGTCATCGCCATGACAACCATATCAGTTATTCCGTGCAGCCATCTTAACGTTCCCCAATGTGGATCCGTTCAGACTAGCAGGATGCACTGCCGTGTTGCGACTTACTCGGGTCCCTTATGCGCTCGCTTGTCCCTCGGCGGAGCCAATTGGTGCACAATTGACATGTCATTGTTTTCTCCTATACGCCGCAGTAATTCATCAGCACTTGAGATGGCTTTTGGCAGATTGGATTTTCGACAGAGCAATCTCCACTGTGTCAGAGAGAATTTGGCTTTTATGCAGGGGCGGAACTTTGATGCCAAATACAAGGGACAGTGGAGGAGGACACGGAGAGTTCACCAAGCTGCGTCTGATTGCAAATTGAAAATGTTTGTGCGTTTTTTTATGTGTGCATGCATGTCTGTGTCTGCGTGTGGCGAGCGTGTGTTTGTGTGTGTGTGTGTGTGTGCGCGCTTGTGTGCGTGTACCCGTGTGTGTGTGTGTGTGTGTGAGAGAGATGGCATCGATGGCTGAGCCTGCACCTCTTACAGTATATGATGGAGTTTTCCCATCTGCTGTGACTGGTTTTTTCTTGCATCTTCTGAGATATTCATAATAAACTATGAAACAAAAGTGCAGTCTGACTCTGAACCACCTTTCATCAGGTTGCTTTCTTTGCAGGATACCAAAAAAAGGCCGACTAATGCATTTGCCATCTCTCTGCCCACAAAGCAGCCATCCCGCCACAGAGCGGAGCGGCCACAATAACATTTTTAATTGGCACTAGATCCCTTTGAGACTGAATAGAGGAGGGAGAAAATGGTAAAGAAAATAATAATAATCTGAATTTCATTCCCCGGCCCCCCTTCTCTCCCCTTGGTGAGTACATTGGAGAGGACATTTTCAGGAGAATAATGAACACGCTAGTTCACGACACAGTAGATTCAGAATATCAGGATGTTGCAGGACTTCAACAGCCAGAGGAAACGGGTGCTTCTCCACACCTGGAGAGTCTTCTAGGGTGGGTCTAACTGCAGAAAGCTTGCTAATATTTCACTTATCATTTGAAGTAGTGACCATTAGAAGGCAAACTTTCTTAAAAAATACAACAAAATAGAATAAGATAAATCCACGGAACAGCCTGAGGGTATCCACCCTGCTGCTGTAAGCAAGCGCCCACTGTGCGTTTGACCTCATTCTCTATCAAGCCTCCAGTAGCTCAGAGTGACTCGCTCACGTTTCAGAGAGAGAAACATGTTCCTCACATCAGGGATCCTTACCTTCAATAACACAGCCTTTTCTCATTTGATAACAGATCCTTACCTTCAATAACACAGCCTTTTCTCATTTGATAACAGTCAATCACAGCTAGAACAGCACGTTATGAGATCTCACACTCGCATGTCGCTCTCGCTGATATTAAAATGCACATCCGTCGACGTTTCACCCATGTTACACCAACTTTTGTACTCTTTTATATACTACACCAACTGTTGCACTCTTTTGGAAGGCTAAGGGTTCTTTTACGGGGAGATTATGGGGATAAAGTGTTCTTCAGGATGGAACGCACAGGTATACTGGCAGGTATTACTGAGCATACTGTAAGTCTCTCCCACTTATTGCTTTTGTGCGGTTGGTAATATGGTGAAGCAATCTGTGTGTTTTCATTTGGTTTTCGGTGGAATTGGGGGATTTGAGAGAGAAGCCTTGTGAATTTCCACTGTGCAGCTCTGGCAGCCTGGGTCTTTTGTTCAGTCAGAGGCTGTGGACAGTGATAGCCAAGCCCCTGCTGGGCAGCTGCTGTGCTGTGGACAGAGCCCCTGGTGCTCATCAATACTTTAATATACAGCAGCATTGTTTGCCCTATAGGTTGGCGATTGGTTGTAATATTAGTTTTCCATGTTTACTCGTGTTTTGGTCTCAGTTTTGGTTCTAATAAATATTAAAAAAATACAAAAATACATCAAAAAAATCACGATGGTGTTATTTTGGTGTATTTTGTAGGACAATTATGTATTTCCATCTGTAGTGGTTATATTATTGTTCTGTTAGCCTCCACTGCTGTCTGAATAGATTTGGAAAACAGCTCCTCTTCCCTACTGGGTGAGAGAAAGTCATACTGTAGTCTAGACTCTACATGTTGTCTAGACTCTACATGTAGTCTAGACTCTACATGTAGTCTAGACTCTACATGTAGTCTAGACTCTACACATGTAGTCTAGACTCTACATGTTGTCTAGACTCTACATGTAGTCTAGACTCTACATGTAGTCTAGACTCTACATGTAGTCTAGACTCTACACATGTAGTCTAGACTCTACATGTAGTCTAGACTCTACATGTAGTTTAGACTCTACACATGTAGTCTAGACTCTACATGTAGTCTAGACTCTACATGTAGTCTAGACTCTACACATGTTGTCTAGGCTCTACATGTAGTCTAGACTCTACATGTTGTCTAGACTCTACATGTTGTCTAGACTCTACATGTAGTCTAGACTCTACATGTTGTCTAGACTCTACATGTAGTCTAGACTCTACTAGACTCTACATGTAGTCTAGACTCTACATGTAGTCTAGACTCTACATGTTGTCTAGACTCTACATGTAGTCTAGACTCTACATGTAGTAGCGTCTAGACTACATGTAGCGTCTAGACTACATGTAGTCTCTAGACTCTACATGTAGTCTAGACTCTACATGTAGCGTCTAGACTACATGTAGTCTCTAGACTCTACATGTAGTCTAGACGCTACATGTAGTCTAGACGCTACTACATGTAGAGTCTAGACTACATGTAGAGTCTAGACAACATGTAGAGTCTTGACTACATGTAGAGTCTAGACTACATGTAGTAGCGTCTACTAGTCTAGACGCTACATGTAGTCTAGATGCTACATGTAGTCTAGACTCTACATGTAGTCTAGACTCTACATGTTGCCAGTGTTGCTGTTGGGTTTTCTTCATTCCAGCATTATTGACCCAAAGCTGGCTCTTGGCTGTGGTATATGCTATGTGAATATGCACTGTATTATAGCAGCTGCCCCCCACACTCCCTCTCTCTCTCTCTCTCTCTCTCTCTCTCTCTCTCTCTCTCTCTCTCTCTCTCTCTGGCTGTCTCTCTCTCTCTCACACACACACACACACACACACCCCTTCACCGTCTTGCCTCAGCAGTTTGGACATAATTGGTCAAATAAGCATATATTTGTAATAATTTATTGGTTTTAGTTGCTGATCATGCTGATGCAGGCAGTGCTTAGTCTCTATGGTCTATGTACGGTATGATAGTAGTTGGTATGATTGTTGGCAGTGATTTAAAAAAAAGAGGAAGTTACTCTCTTCTCGATCTTTCTGTTGATGAATCTATTGTATCGAGCAACTCTAAACTGATGAAAAACGTACACCACAGTCATTTCGGGGGTCCATTCTTTTTCCTATGACCCGATCTTTCATTCCCGACGCAGACTTTCCTCCTGCACGAGGACCAGGTCCTCTCTTGGAACCGGGTCAACGCTGTCCTCCCATCCCATAAACGTCTGGTCCGACTGGCAGCTGTTGCTCATGGCAGGCTCCAACTGATGCCTAAAACACTAACAGATGCTCACGAGAAAGTGTCTCTCGCTGGTGGAAAACATGTGTTCCATATGTTGACCTTGTGTTGAGCAATTGAGGCTGTTGAGTTGACAGCAAATCAGTTCAGATTCTTCTGCTCTCGATAAGATCATCAGTTCAAACGCCACTCAAAGAAACAGAGGACACACGTCATTAATGCAATCAAATCTGAAAGCGGGTATGTCCGATTTTCTTTCTTTATTCACTTGTTTTTGAAGAGAAAGCTTTAGATTTTTTATTGTAGAATATGGGGAGAGAAAGATGTCACTTTGTCCCCAGCTGTTTGCATTCAAACGCTTTGCCCATTTCATATGACACACACACACACCATGAGGTGCAGTTACACCTGCATTTCATATGACACACACACACACCATGAGGTGCAGTTACACCTGCATTTCATATGACACACACACACACCATGAGGTGCAGTTACACCTGCATTTCATATGACACACACACACACACACACCATGAGGTGCAGTTACACCTGCATTTCATATGACACACACACACACACACACACACACACACACACCATGAGGTGCAGTTACACCTGCGTTTCATATGACACACACACACACCATGAGGTAAACGATTTTTTAACGATTAAACGATTTTCAGACGGCAGCCCGTCTTTATTGTCACACAACACACTACAACACATGCACGGAGGGCCACAACACACACATGCTGACGGTGGCCGGTGAAATTTGTCCTCTGCATTTAACCCATCCTGGCTTTGTCCTTTCCTCCTGGGGCAGGCCAGGAGCAGTGGTCGCTTTCTCGTACAGCGCCCGGGGACCGACTTCGGATGTTGTCGTCACTGGTCGGATGACGATGACGATTTGATCTTCTGCATGTTTTTAGTGGGGGGGGTTATATACGGAGGAACCCCCCTGGGGGAGCACGGGGAGAACATGCAAACTCCACACAGACAGAAAGGCCCTTACGACGAGATACCCCACCTGGGCAGTAGGCACTGAAGATATGGGGGGGAACACAACCACAGCGCCCACAGTGTCCCAGGCGAGAATCGAACTCAGGACCTTCTGACTGTGAGGCGACAGCTCTACCACTGAGCCACCGTGCAGTTACACCTGCATTTCATATGACACACACACACACCATGAGGTGCAGTTACACCTGCATTTCATATGACACACACACACACCATGAGGTGCAGTTACACCTACGTTTCATATGACACAACACACACCATGAGGTGCAGTTACACCTGCATTTCATATGACACACACACACACCATGAGGTGCAGTTACACCTGCGTTTCATATGACACACACACACCATGAGGTGCAGTTACACCTGCATTTCATATGACACACACACACACACACACACACACCATGAGGTGCAGTTACACCTGCATTTCATATGACACACACACACCATGAGGTGCAGTTACACCTGCATTTCATATGACACACACACACACCATGAGGTGCAGTTACACCTGCATTTCATATGACACACACACACACCATGAGGTGCAGTTACACCTGCATTTCATATGACACACACACCCCATGAGGTGCAGTTACACCTGCATTTCATATGACACACACACACCCCATGAGGTGCAGTTACACCTGCGTTTCATATGACACACACACACACACACCATGAGGTGCAGTTACACCTGCATTTCATATGACACACACACACACACACCATGAGGTGCAGTTACACCTGCATTTCATATGACACACACACACACCATGAGGTGCAGTTACACCTGCATTTCATATGACACACACACACACACACACCATGAGGTGCAGTTACACCTGCATTTCATATGACACACACACACACACCATGAGGTGCAGTTACACCTGCGTTTCCTGTGAAAGCCATCCTTACCTCAGTGTGTCAGAGGATCTGGTGGCATTTAAAATGCAGTGCCGTGCTTTTTCATTGAGATTTATCCAAAACTACAAAGCCTGTCGGTGCGCCGGTGATGTCAGCAGCGCTGCCACATTCCCCCCCCGACGCACGGAGCTGAGCTCCAGCGGGCTGTTATACATTTCCATCAATAAATACGCCTCTATCCATTAGCTGTCTTTTCCCTTTGTCCGTACTAGGAAACGTGTCACATGTACAGCTGAGTCGGGACGTATGGGAGCAATCTGGCACGAAGCACTGCGCCATCTTGATTGCTCTCCTCCCTGGTGTCAGACATTTGTGCATACAGGGCAGTGGCAAGGCTGCTGCGGCTCAACTTCGTGTGTACCAGACGGTATTTAACGGGGGGATTTTATTTGTTTATTTATTTATTTGTATCATTAGACCTCTTTTACAAGCGAGTAGCGCCGGTCGGCATCAGCTGTGCAGATCTGTTGCCAAATGCTTTGGGAGTAAACACATTAACGTTGTCTCGCGATGCCAGACAATTGGAGATCTCTCGCCTACCAATCGTCTGGGGATTTTCTAAATGCAGGATAGTTGCTTGAACGGCGGCGAGTACAGCCGCTAACAAACCTATGCCCCTTACATTTTGTCAAGGACACGCCCTGTTAACCACAACCCCCCCCCCCCCTATCCTCTGTGGCCTAATAGGGTCACCCTAAAGACTTTGGATTGGTTCTGCAATGCATTTTCTTTTCCCTCTTAATTGTTTCCACCCAGTCTCAACGATGAAAGCTGGGAGATTGTCCTCAGTCTCTAGTTGAGCGAAGCGTTTAGAAACTTGACTTGTGAGTCGATGTCCCGCGTGGTGTCAAACAAAAGTAGGTCAATTTGTCGCTAGTTGCTTTTGAGATGTAAATTTGCCAGGGATTCTGAAAAGTTTTAAATGTGGCTACAAAGTCATCAAGTTGGCACGGGCCAGTGTGGCCCGAAGGAGCAGCGACTGTCTAACAGACGCCATGTGTCAGAGAGGCGCTATGAATGATGGTGCTCGGAGTTCATTTACGCTAACGGTGCTTGACGACGCCCTTGGTTCTTTTTTTGTACATCAATGACAGATACCAGGTGTGAATAGCAGCATAGTGCATCCCAGAGCCTGAAATGAATCGAAAACCACAATTTCATTGGCAGCTGTTGACTTACCATCATATGTGTGAGACCCTGTAGGTAGAGATTAAATCATAATCTGGTCTACACATCCCCAAATTACCAACAGATTAGACAATTAGTCCATAATATTATGATAGAGGGATCTAAAAATGGCAACAGTAGAAGCCTTAATCCCACTCCCACTGCAGGGATCACAGCTACTGTATCTATCTAGCCAATGCTGCTGCAAAAATATATGCAGGCTTCTAATATGCGAGGATCTTGTTCAAACATATTGAGATGAAAACGCGTCGAAATGAAATGATTACATTTGTTTGCCGATTGTAGTATTGAAACTGCCGCTCTCGATTCATTTAGGAAATGTTTTCATCACACAGAAACGTGGCCGAGAGCGGGCGTAACCCAGGCGTAACCCAGGCGTAACCCAGGCATAACCCAGGGTTAACCCCAGGCGTAACCCAGGCGTAACCCAGGCGTAACCCAGGGCAAAGCGTCATTCCTGTTAGTTCATGTATTAATCGACACATTTAAAAAAATCCATGACATCCAGCTGCTGCGTCTGCAACGTAAGCATGCAGCGAGCAACACATTCTCTTCCATTGGAGAATGTGATCTCAGCCTAACATAACTCATGAGCGGGGAAATGGCAGGAAACCAGTGGAGGGAAAATGAAGAGGAATTGAGTATATATATCTGGTGCTAATTAAACACAGAGGGTAGGTGACCTTTTCAGCCGTGGCCGGCGTGCACCGTGTCACCGTACGGAATGGAAGCGTTTGTGTGCGATGATGATGATCACTGGATCTGATCTGCACGTCGGAAAGCTTATTAATTGAAGTCCAATAAAGGGACAGCGAGTCCATATGCCATGACCCAGGGAGGAAATTGCACTTTTTTGTCAAAAGTTACTGTTTTGAGCTCTTTCGTCATACGGGAGGGAGCGCAGTAATTACATTTGGCTCTCGGGTAAAAAAACGTCGATTCAATCTCCCCCTAATTTTTGACGGGCGAGTTTTATTTGGTGCATATTTTGATATTTTAACACATATTTTTGGTTGTACAGGATGTCTCGTTCAGATGCATTGAGGCATTTTAGGAGATGCAACTAATGTCAAAGCTGCTGACGCTGTTGAAATTGTCAAGAAGCTAATTTTGTCTATTTGTATCACTTCTTCTCCTGTCTCAAAGGGCTGATAAATGTGAGTTTATGTATTGTTTTCTATATATTAGCCAACCCAAATGTATATCAAATGCTAATGGCTACTCGCTATTAGCAACACAACCCGCTTTTACACTATACATTTGAGTAGGAGTTCATCACAGTATAGAAAACAACACACTAACTTGTATTTGCCTCTTGTTGGTCACAAAACTCCAATCCATATGATAACTTTGGTCATTCACTTGGCAAGTGTAGCCTACTCTTCTTCTTCTTTGAGTTTATTGGCGGATCGCAAACCAACTAGGTGCATACCGCCACCTATGGGATTTTGTAGATAAACGCAAGTGTTCCCGGGAAACGGAACAACATTAGTAATGTGAAAGCTGACCGGCGGCGGGAGAGAGGGGAGGGGGTGAATCGTTCTCAGGCACGGAACAAAAGCAATCATTCTTAGTGTGAAAATGACCTAATACTAGTCAGCCTCCATCACTGAATTTAAAAAGATTAAACACTATCATCTTTTTCTTTTTTGTTGTCAATTCAGAGAAATGAACATTAGGAAATAATTTGTTTGCCATTTGTTTTTGGATAACGTTTTATTAAACCCTTCAATTATGCTCCCTTGACCTTTACTGTAGCACTCAATCAGAGATGAAACCAAATGAAAACGCCTCCTCCTTAGAACTGATTCCTTTCCCATTGCTGAGTATACGATCTTACCTTGCATGGAATAACTGCTGATGCATACATTCACTTTTCCTGGAAGATCAATCAGACAGAGAGACGGAGAAAGAGAGAAGATGAAAATGAGAGAGGACAAAAGAACAAGGGAGAGAAGCTGGGGGATGACAGAGAGAGAGAGAGATTGACTCCTGCCATATATAGTTACCAGGGAGCGCGCTCTCCAGCACTGGCCTGCTTTTACACTGCGATGAAGGATGAGCACAGAACACAGAGATCAGCAGAGGAAGAACACACACCAGGCAATGCCAGTCCAGAACACACACACACACACACACACACACACACACACACACACACACACACACACACACACACACACACGCACGAGCGCGACACAGGGGTCCACAGCTGTGACCATTTATGATGGTTTGCTGAACATCAATGTTCACTGTGAATCAGACCACATAAAACCTACTTCAGTGACTCAGACACAGTAGCTGCAGTAGCTGCTGCACCCACTGATTTACATAGACTACATCTGTCACCTCAGCCACTAAGCTTAGCGTGTGTGTGTGTATGTGTGTGTGTTGTGTCTCCTTGTGATCCTCCTCCTTGGGATACATGCTTTCGCTATGGCTGAAACTAGCAATTATTGCCATTAACGATGTATTTTGTTTATTTTGCAATTGATTACAAAACACCAATAAAAAAATAAAAATTCAAACATCTCACTAGTCACTACTATAAAAGGGCAGAGGGGTCCGCTCCGCGCGGTGTGCATGGCGCACAATGGCGCAACTTCACATGCGCAGAACGCGCGCGCCGCGCGGAGCCCGGCGCTAGAAATTATAATGATATGACATGGAGGAAAGCTGCTGATCTTAGCATTTGTGAAGCTCTAACCAGCAAATGTTTTTTTTCAAAAATGTTTTTACTAAGTTTGGCCAAAAATGATTAATCGATTATCAAAATTGTAATTGATTTGTTTGTGTGTGTGTGTGTGTGTGTGTGTGTGTGTGTGTGTGTGTGTGTGTGTGCGCGTGTGTTGTGTACACCACGTGTTTATATGTCCTTGGGTGTGTGTGCTTAGGTGTGTGCAGCCATACATTTGTGTGTCCTTGTATGTTTGTTTGTATGCGTGTGTTTATGTCCTTGTGTGTGCATCCTGGTGTGTGTGTTTGATGTGCGTCTGTGTGTGCAGTGTGTGTGGTTGTGTGTAGGGCGTGTGAGGTCAGGCAGAGTGCAGTGAGAAGAACAGTGTCTCATCAGGGAGGAGGAGGAGGTACTCTGGTCCCTCAGCCAAGTGATGCACCGACACACTTACAAATAACTGAAGCAGAATCTGACTCTCTCTCTCTCTCTCCTCTTTTTGTCCCTCACACTCTGACACACACACACACACACACACACACACACACACACACACACACACACACACACAGAATCAGTTTGTCACAGTCACACGATATCCCAAACAGTGCCTCACACATACACACAGCAACAGACACAAGGAACAAAGAGAAATACACACATGCACACACAGAATCAGTCATATGGTCACACAATCTCAACACAATATGACGCACACACACACACACACACACACACACACACACACGTGACAGACACACACGATGAACGCATGCACAGTCACACACGCATAGTCAAGCAAAGAATCACATTTTCTTCACACAAAATCTCTGTCTCTTTCTCAGACACACACTCACACACACACACACACACACACACACATACTCACACACACTCACACACACACACACACACACACACACACAGACACACACACACACACACACACACACACACGCACGCACACACACACACACACACACACACACACACACACACACACACACACACACACACACTCAGATGTGGAGGTGGAGTTTACACCACATCAAACTAAGTGCAGGGCTGCAGCAGTAGCTGGCTGGGTGGGGGTAAATGAGGCGGACCGGTGCAGCGTGGTGGTACAGATCCAGTAAACAGATTTCCAGCCAGGCAGGGAAGTTGTTTTGAGTCGGCGAGCCCGTCCCCAGCTGAGCGGGCTGACTGAGAGTTTTGGGCCACGGTTCTGACAGGAACAGACCCTGGGAGAAGGAAGACACACTGCGGAGATGTGCATTTTAAGGAGGAGTTTGCAATGTTGATTTGTGAGAGAGAGAGAGAGAGAGAGAGAGAGAGAGAGAGCAACATAACATTTTATAGTTTGTCTTTTTGTTGCATATTTTATGTATGGCACTGTATGTAAAATCCTATCATCTCTGCGCGCGTGTGTGTGTGTGCGTGCGTGCGTGCGTGCGTGCGTGTGTGTGTGTGTGTTAGCATCTCTACGGCACTGTGTGCATTGGGTATGTGTGCACGAGGGCTCGCCTAAGGAAGGGAGAATATATAATATGATAATTGTGTCTTGCACAAGTGGTTTGACTCTCCTTGGCGCCTTTTAATGGACCGCTAAAAAACAGAGAATTGATTTCCTGGTTTCTGCCTGAGAGATGCTTAGTGTGGCCCAAAGGGCTACTGTAGCATCACTCTCTTTTGGGGCGTGTGTGTGAGAGAGAGAGACGGAGACGGAGACAGAGACAGAGAGAGAGAGAGAGACAGACACAGAGAGAGAGAGAGAGAGAGAGAGAGAGAGTTTTTGGAGAAAAGGAAGTATGAGAGAGACCGAGTGAGACCAAAAGAAACAGGAGTTTAGTTTCTCTCCCCGGCTCCACTGACTTGACTTTCCCCCGGTGAGTTGGCTGGCATCGTGTTAGCTGGCGTGGCGGCAGCAGCAGCAGCAGCAGCAGCAGCCGCCGGAGTCGGAGGTAGAGAGAGATAGTAAGATAAGCCCTCCTTCACACGCACACAATAGCCGCGTGCTGTAACGCTGTGGGAATTAACGACTGGCATTCTGCCGTTTCTCATCTGATTAAGAAGAGCCAGTGACAATCTTCTTGCCACCGTCTGTACTTGTCACCAGCTGTGACTAATGAACTGTGGCTACGCTGCGTCTCTCTCTCTCTCTCTCTCTCTCTCTCTCTCTCTCTCTCTCTCTCTACTTCACGCTCTATCGATTATTGAAATACTCCCCGATACCCCTTCTTAATACGCCCTCGCTCCACTCATTTGCCATCTCCTGCACTCCCTCCCTCCCTCCCCCCCTCCCTCCCTCCCTCCCTCTTTATCGTGTCCCATTCATTTGGCTAATTTGATATTTGGACTTGATAGGGCTCTGAATGGAGGCCCGCGTTTTTCCACATACATTTGTCTCCATCTCCATCTTTCATTTCTCTCCCCTCCCCCCCCCCCCCCCTCTCTCTCTCTCTCTCTCTCTATCTCTCTCTCTCCCTCTTCCCCTCTTTCCAGAGGAGCCATAATGAAATCAGGCAGCAGTCCTTCATCTGTATTAGCAGCATTTGCGGGTCTAAGAGAGACTTAACAGCCCGCTAATTCTCTTGCCTCTGATTTGTTAAACTGACAGACATTTGCATAATTTAGCCGCGTGCGCTTCTTCTCCTCTTCCTCAGACGTTGCCCCCCCGCCAGACGACGTCTCTGTCGTGGAAAAGCATCGGAAGCCGTCAACATAACGGCTTGTTTGATCAGATTTGGATATTTGTCTAAAGATCGGGGCAAGGATTATTGATTCATGTCATCAGAATGAAATTGATATCCCAATGCAGCATTGTTGATTTTGTGACAAGTTGATCTAATTTATTGCATTTCCACCCCCCCTTTTCTCTCTAATACATCTCACCTTCGGGGTCTGCTAACTGTATTCGTACGCTCACACACTGTTGGTGGCTTGCCTGTGACTGAGTGTACACTACAGTATGTTTCCTATCTGCCGCGGTGTCTCTGCTCACATGCACAGACACATGACACTGCAGAAAGTAGGCCCCCCGACCGATCTGAGATTGTTTGGTTCCCATGCCGATAATATGGGAGATAAAACGTCCGATAACAGGAAAGACTGCTTCTCTTAACTAACTCATGTGCACATTTTCTGGAGAACTGAGATGCAATAATGATGAAAACATCATCAGCAGTGTTTCCTCTGTGATTTTATGCAGCAGTGCTGCTCGGGGCGGATCATTCCTGCTTTTCCATATCTGTCGCTGTTTGGGTTGAAGTTATGTTTCAAGCTGAGGTTGGTTGTACTGTCTCGTGCTAAAAATATTTTTTAATCAGAATGAAATCATTACTCAAAAAACATTTGGACTAGACTTATTTTAGTTTGAGATATTAGCACTAAATTACAATGCTAATTTTTAGTTCACATTTTCTCTAGCAGCAGCGTTGGCAATTTCCTTGCTGTCGTGGTGGGCTGCTGCTAAATGAATACAGAGGGGAAAACGGAATAGATCAGTATGAACAAATGAGAAAATGCCTAGATTTTACAGGGTCATATAGACACTTTATCAGGGCTTTAACAGCAGCTCCTAAGAATAAAAGTCCAACTGATCTCTTTCTTTCTTTTTTCATTCAGTGAGAGAAACCAGCCCTGGCAGTGTTTTTGAACCTTAGCAAATTGGAGACGGCGCTGACTCCATTTTGCAGCTGTCATCTTTGAACCGCATCAACGTTTTAGTGTCAACTTTTATTTTTCAAGACGTAATTTCTTTCTTATCACTTGCTAGCTTTCGTCCCTCTCTCTCCCCGTCTGTCTGCTTTGTCGTCTCGCGCGAGCTCCGCCACAGCACAGTGTCTCTGCTGGGGACACTGAGGCACAGCACAGGGTGTCTCTGCAGGGGACACCGAGGCCACAGCACAGTGTCTCTGCTGGGGACACCGAGGCCACAGCACAGTGTCTCTGCTGGGGACACAGAGGCCACAGCACAGTGTCTCTGCTGGGGACACTGAGGCCACAGCACAGTGTCTCCGCTGGGGACACCGAGGCCACAGCACAGTGTGTCTCTGCTGGAGACACTGAGGCCACAGCACAGTGTCTCCGCTGGGGACACCGAGGCCACAGCACAGTGTGTCTCTGCTGGGGACACCGAGGCAGTGGCTAAATGCACACACGACATTGGACAAGGTGCTGCTGCAGTGGGAGGACGGGTGACATGTGATCCACGCCTGAGACTCGTGTGGGGGCGTCGTCTGCTTGCGTCCACTGAAAGAATAAAACTGTGACATCATCAGCTTTTCAAAGCGTGTGCGGTGAGGAGGGTCCATTGTGTGAATGTCACACTGCGAGTCGAGTCAGCCTGCGTTAGACTGGAATGCTTTCAAACTCGTTGCTGTTCTGTCTGAGAAACAGGTCATTGATTGCATCTATAGAGCTTCTCTAGGTACTCAAAGTGCTTCACATAATGGGTGGGTGGGTGGGTGGGACTCATCCACCACCACCAGCAAACGACAGAACGCTCAACCACACATCAACATCACGCTCACCACACATCAACATCACACTCACCACACATCAACATCACACTCACCACACATCAACATCACACCACACATCAACATCACACTCACCACACATCAACATCACACTCACCACACATCAACATCACACTCACCACACATCAACATCACACTCACCACACATCAACATCACACTCACCACACATCAACATCACACTCACCACACATCAACATCACACTCACCACACATCAACATCACACTCACCACACATCAACATCACACTCACCACACATCAACATCACACTCACCACACATCAACATCACCACACATCAACATCACACTCACCACACATCAACATCACACTCACCACACATCAACATCACACTCACCACACATCAACATCACACTCACCACACATCAACATCACACTCACCACACATCAACATCACACTCACCACACATCAACATCACACTCACCACACATCAACATCACACTCACCACACATCAACATCACACTCACCACACATCAACATCACACTCACCACACATCAACATCATGCTCACCACACATCAACATCACACTCACCACACATCAACATCACACTCACCACACATCAACATCACACTCACCACACAACATCACACTCACCACACATCAACATCACCACACATCAACATCACACTCACCACACATCAACATCACACTCACCACACATCAACATCACACTCACCACACATCAACATCATGCTCACCACACATCAACATCACACTCACCACACATCAACATCACACTCACCACACAACATCACACTCACCACACATCAACATCACCACACATCAACATCACACTCACCACACAACATCACACTCACCACACATCAACATCACACTCACCACACATCAACATCACACTCACCACACATCAACATCACACTCACCACACATCAACATCACACTCACCACACATCAACATCACGCTCACCACACATCAACATCACACTCACCACACATCAACATCACACTCACCACACATCAACATCACACTCACCACACATCAACATCACACTCACCACACATCAACATCACACTCACCACACATCAACACCACACTCACCACACATCAACACCACACTCACCACACATCAACATCACACTCACCACACATCAACATCACACTCACCACACATCAACACCACACTCACCACACATCAACACCACACTCACCACACATCAACACCACACTCACCACACATCAACATCACACTCACCACACAACATCACACTCACCACACATCAACATCACACTCACCACACATCAACATCACGCTCACCACACATCAACATCACACTCACCACACATCAACATCACACTCACCACACATCAACATCACACTCACCACACATCAACACCACACTCACCACACATCAACATCACACTCACCACACATCAACATCACACTCACCACACATCAACATCACACTCACCACACATCAACATCACACTCACCACACATCAACATCACACTCACCACACATCAACATCACACTCACCACACATCAACATCACACTCACCACACATCAACATCACGATGGAGAGCTGAGGATTGAATGTGTCTGTTAGATAACGAGGGATGATTTGGTGGCCATGATGGTCTCACGATGAGTGTCGATGGGATCTTTATTGACCACAGAGAGTCAGGACCTCGGCGATATATTCATGAGACCACATGGAAGAGCACCTCCTACTGATCCTCCTCCAACACCACCTCCAGCACCATGGTCTCCCATCCAAGGACTAAGCTGAACAGGATTGACTAAGCAGGACTGACTCCCCAGCAAGCCAGTGATGCTATGCAGGAGCCACGCTGTAGGCCTATACAGTAGGCCTACATCTCTGCCACCAGTGACCTCTGACTGATGTTATTGCTACTGACTAGCTAAGTGTTTGCTTACTAGTAGCCAGTGTGGCTACGGTCACTGAAGAACAAAATCTAGGAAATGAAAATAAGTAAACTGACAGTCCTTCAAGTCAGTTCTGGTGGAGCACGAAGTCCTTCATCACTTGTGTTAGTGGTCGGTAGTGGACTTAGTTTAGGCGATGTGTGCCCAGTGCTTGGCGGATCTGGGTTCCGACGCACGTGGGCCAGACTGCGAGGACATCTCTTGGCCTCCAGAAAGACCCTGAGAGCCTCATGGTCCGTCCACTTCTCCAGCTGTGCCTGCTTCCTCACCAGGGCCGTGTCGGCGCCGTGGTCCAGGAGCAGCTGGACGAAGGCCGCGCCACACCAGCGCTTCAGCACCTTATCGAGCAGGCGAGTCTGATTCCACACATTCCACATTTATTTGTAAGAGGGACATTAAATAATGCAGTTTGCACTATATATACAGTATACATACAGTATATATACAGTATACTGTATATCGTCTACTACATACATGGAGTAGGCTACTTGGACCCACTGACAATATTGGATCTGTTAGCTGTCGGCTTAAAGAGCAGGCTCCCTGGGTGCCCGCTCTCCCCGCTCCTATTTGCCATCGCCATTGAGCCACTGTCGATAGCACTGAAAACTGAGAAACGATTTTTGGGCATCCGGAGATGGGGAACAGAACACAAAGTCTCATTGTACGCAGACGATTTACTTCTATATGTGCGTAACCCTTCGTCTAGTATCCCTCACATTCTGTCAATCTTAAGTTCCTTTGGCAAATTCTCTGGGTATAAAATGAATATTCAAAAGAGCGAATGCTTTCCAGTTAATCAACCAGCATTGGAAATATCGCCATTGTTAATTCCATTTCGGCTCTCTAAATCAGGGTTTAAATATTTGGGCGTCATCATTACACGGTCTATTCAGTCATTACGCGAACAAAACTTTACGGCCTTAACAGCAAAAATTAAATCAGACTTACAAAGGTGGAGTCACTTACCTCTTTCCTTAGCGGGGAGGGTACAAACTGTTAAAATGAATATACTGCCGAGGTATTTATACTTTTTCCAATGTATCCCAATATTCCTACCCAGATCCTTTTTCAAATCAATTGATTCTATTATTACCTCATTCATATGGGCGGGTAAGAATCCGAGGGTCGGTAGAGTATCTCTACAACGGAGTAAACCATCTGGTGGTCTTGGCCTCCCTAATCTCTTGAGCTACTATTGGGCTGCGAACATGCACAAACTTATGCTTTGGTTCACCTCTCCGCAGAGCACCTGGTGTCAGCTTGAGGCTGACTCGTGTATCTCGTCCTCACCACAGGCTCTGGCATGCAGTATCTTACCCTTCTCTCCCTCGCGCTATACTGCCAACCCCATCGTAATTGCCACCTTGAAGATTTGGGCACAGATAAGGCGACACTTCAAATGGTCCACCCTTCCGCGAACAACACCGATCTGTAATAATCATCTTTTCTTACCTGCTGGGATGGATTCTAGGTTCCGGTCCCTAGCTAGAAACGGCTTGTGGTGTCTGGAGAACCTATAAGAGGATGGGTCATTCGTCAGTTTTGATCAACTGCGTGCCACTTTCGATCTAAATAATTCTGATCTCTTTAGATACTTTCAATTAAGACACTTTGCAAGATCTCATTCTCCTGACTTCCCTCAAATTCCACCTATCACTGGTACAGACTTTATACTCCAAGCAGGTGCCTTGACAAGGGGCCATGTTTCTTACCTTTACGATCTTCTGTTACCAGCAAATGAATCTAAAATGGAGAAAATTAAAGCAGATTGGGAGAACGAGCTACAGATCATCCTCTCGGATGAATTCTGGGGCGAAGCTTTAGAGGCTGTCAACTCATCCTCTTCCTGTGCTCGGCTCAGTCTCATTCAGTTTAAGGTACTTCACAGAGCTCACTACAGTAAATCTAGGCTGTCTAAGATATATCCAGATACAGTGGAGGATAAGTGTAGTAGATGCTCACTTTCCCCATGCGATTTAATACATATGTTTTGGTCGTGCCCCAGGTTGGTTAGCTATTGGGAGTCATTTTTTAACACAGTATCTGAAATAACACAGTCTCAGTTTGCACCATCCCCTCACATAGCCCTTTTTGGAAGAACATCAGAGGGACACATTACCACGAATATTCAAACTAACGTAATTGCCTTTACCTCCCTAATCGCACGCAGAAGGATTCTCCTGTTGTGGAAGTCCTCTTTACCCCCATCGTCTAAATCCTGGATAAGTGACGTCATGTCATTTTTAAAATTGGAAAAAATAAAGTTCTCCATAAGACGATCTGTTGAACGATTTTACTCCCATTGGCAACCATTAATTAATTATTTTGACCAGCTACCTGCCAGCGAGGTTTCGCAGTAGTGGTGTCCTACGGGTCTCCGTGTGATGTGGGAGTATCTTGCTGCCTGTCCGCCACCGGTCCTCACCAGGCCTCAACCAGTCTCCATAGGTGTAGGGAACTGTGAACAGTACTACTGAGTAGAGATGGGCCGATACCGATCCTGGTATCGGTACTTGGCTCCGATACCGCACTCAAGGACTCGTATCGGTATCGGAAGAACGTCCAGATACTCTGGCCCGAGTACACTGCAAACAGGAGGTTACTTTTTGCAGTGACACAACGGCCCATAGATGGCTCCGCCTCCGCCTACCATTGAAACGTGCGCGCGGTGCTGCCTGCTGCTCAGCTCAACAAACAACACACGCTTCCTAAATGAATGAACATGCAACAACATGTCGTCTTCACCGGTTTGGACCTTCTTTAAGATAGACGATGACGACAATAGCCTGGCGAAATGCAAGTTATGCGCTGGGAAAATATCGAGAGGAGGAAAGAAAGTCAGCGCGTACAATACCAGCAACTTGTTAAAACATCTCGCGAAGAAACACAAGGCTGAGTACGCGGAGATTAAGGCTGCTAGCGCTGCTAGGCTACAACAGCCAACGTTACGCCAAACACTCCAGAAGCGAGAGAAAATGTCGAAAGACAATCCGAAGGCATTGGAAATAACAAAGGCTCTTACCCAATTCATTGCCCTTGATGACCAACCGTTGTCCATCGTAGATAACTTGGGATTCCGAAAGCTGCTTAACATTTTGGAGCCCAGGTATGCGATTCCAGGCCGTAAACAAATCGCCAAGACCGAGTTGCCGAAGATAAACAACTTTGTGAAAGAACACATACAGAGCTTGTTGTCTGGTATGTCGTCGGCTAGTTTCACCACGGATATTTGGAGCAGCAGCGTGAGTCCAATGTCCCTCATCAGCCTAACTTGCCAGTGGGTAGACAGTGAGTTCAACCTCCGGAGAGTTATGCTCCATGCAAAACAGTGTCGTGGGTCACATACAGCCGGTGTAATAGCTGACACGTTTAACGGGATGCTTCACACATGGAAGATTACAAAGGCAGCTGTGCACGTTGTGGTCCGAGACAATGCCTCGAACATGAAGAAGGCGTTCGCGGATGCTGATTTACCGAGCATTGGTTGCGTCGCTCACACACTCCAGCTGGCTGTCCACGAAGGCGTTCTTGCTCAGCGAAGTGTTTCAGATGCCGTAGCAGTCGGGAGAAGAATAGTTGGGCATTTTAAACATTCCCCCCTGGCGTACTCCCAGCTTGAAGATATCCAACTCTCTATCAACCAGCCTGTAAAACGTCTCCAACAAGACGTACAGACCCGTTGGAACAGTACTTTTTATATGCTGCAGTCCCTCATTGAGCAGAAGCGAGCCCTTGCATTGTTTGCGGCAGAACACAACCTCCCCGACACACTCAGTGCAAACCAATGGAGTCTCCTGGAGAAGACCATCGCTGTGTTGTCTCCCTTTGAAGAGTTAACACGACAGGTACATAATTTTTATTTTCAATTATATTCTACTCATTGATATGTTTTTGAATAGCGTTGTATATGTGTATGTCATTAAATGTTTTGATGAATTGAGCGCTATAATGCTTGCGTTTAAAACCCTCTTAGCAGACCTTTTATTGTAGGCCTACTGTAGCCTACCTACGCTCCTGTGCTTGTCTTTGCAAACTATTAATAAAGTATTCAATCAATCAATTAAAGGTGAGCAGCGCCGATGCATCAGCGTCAGATGTGATCCCTGCCGTCACAGTGCTTCAAAGATTGCTGGCCAGAGAGACAGAGGAGGACCGTGGAATAAGAACGATGAAGGAAACCTTACTGCAAGCTGTGAGGACACGCTTCAAGGACACAGAGGACAATCCACTCTACTGCATCGCGAGCATACTTGATCCAAGGTAACTAACTACTTCTCTTATATTGTATTTATGCAAAAATAGGAAAAGAGAAATAGCCACTTAATTTATGGCAGGACATGTACAGTATGTGGCTATAGTTTGAAGGAGGGAGAATATGCAAAATGTTAGCCTAAAAGACTTAATAGGCACTAGGCTGCATATTCAATAAAAAAAAAAAGATCTATAGCTTACCTGATATTATTGCATAGTACAGTAGTTCTAGTTTTTTGTTTATCTGTCAATACAATATACAATTTTATTGTTGCTTGCTAAAAACGCCTCCAAATAGTTAAATGTTGCCTTTGATTTGACATGCAGTATTGTAAACTATTGTAAACTAAATAGTTCGATTCTCTCTATTCTGCTCTTCTCTTTTGGAGATATAAGGATCGTTATTTCTCAGACTCCAACACAGCCAGGCTGGCCAAAGAGATGGTGGTACAGGAGCTCCAGAAAATATCTCGTGGGGAAGCACAACAGAGGGACCACCAGGAGATGGAGGAGCCACCTGTCAGAAGGCCACGGAGGGACCAGCCCTGCAGCAGTCTGGACAGTATGTTTGACCAAATAGCAGAAGAACGTGAATCACAGAGCAGCAGCAGCACTCCAGCGACTGCTGCAATCCAGCTAGATACATACCTTGCAGAGCCCACAATTCCTCGAGAAGACAAACCTCTCAAGTACTGGCTTGGTAACAAAATGCGACTTCCCACTCTGGCCCAATTGGCACAAAAATACCTCTCAGCACCATGCAGTAGTGTTGAAAGTGAGCGGCTTTTTAGCTCAGCCTCAATCATTCTAAATGACAAGAGAAATAGGCTCACAGCTGAAAATACAGAGATGATTCTTTTCATAAAAAAGAACCTGCCACTTACCTTTCCAAAAGAGTCTGACCCTGGGACTCCTGACTCTGACTGATACCTACGGTAGTCCTTATATAGCACAGGCTGTTTGATGCCATATAATGCACAGTTGTTAGTTGTACACATTTCAGAGTATGTTTATTTTATATTTTTATATTTTTATTTATTTTTCTGTGGACCTCCTTGGTTTAAAACTGAAAGTGAAAGTTGTTTTATATTTTGTACCTTAATGTATTACAATTAATACAAAAACTCAGAGAGTTACAGAGAGAGTTACAGAGAGTGACTACTAAGCATTTATTTGACTGTTTACTATTATTTAACATACTGTTGTACTCAATTCTGTTTTGGGTTTTGGCTGTGCTGGTGTGTGTGCTGCTTAAAGAAGGTAAAGAAACTGTAAACAAATAAACAGTATCTTAAGAATCAGCAGTGTTATTATTTTCATTGTGGTAATTGAACATTACAGTATCATTAAAAGTACAAGGCATGACAATGAAACGAAATTGGGGGAAAAAAGGGGGTAAAATAAGTGGTTACTCAACAAAAACAAAAAGTACTCGTATCGGTACTCGGTATCGGCGAGTACCCAAAATTAAGTACTCGTACTCGTACTCGGTCTGAAAAAAATGGTATCGGCCCATCTCTACTACTGAGAACATCGGTAATGTTTTGTTTTTGTTCTGTTTTGTTTTGTTTGGTTTTGTTTGTTGTTTTCTGTCTTGATATTGTCACTATTATTGCTTTTGTCGGTGTTGGTTGTTGTTTTTTGTTTTCTGTTTATATATTACTTTGTTTTCATGTCTTCTGAAATTCTAAACATGCCACCGCATTATTGAACCTGATGGGCTAGGGCGGGAGGGTTGAGGGAAAAAATGAAAAAAAAAAAGTATGAGACACAATGTATGTTAACATGTATGTTCGATGTTGCTGGTCTCTAATAAATAAATATATAAAAAAAAAAAAAAAGAGCAGGCTCCCATTGCCAGCCTCATACTCTGTTTCTTGCCATTCTTGGACATTCACCTTGCAGGCTCTGGGTAGTGGCTCTGGGTAGTGACTCTGGGTAGTGGCTCTAGGTAGTGGTTCTGGGTAGTGGCTCTGGGTAGTGGTTCTGGGTAGTGGCTCTGGGTAGTGGCTCTAGGTAGTGGTTCTGGGTAGTGGCTCTGGGTAGTGGTTCTGGGTAGTGGTTCTGGGTAGTGACTCTGGGTAGTGGCTCTGGGTAGTGACTCTGGGTAGTGACTCTGGGTAGTGGTTCTGGGTAGTGGTTCTGGGTAGTGGTTCTGGGTAGTGGCTCTGGGTAGTGGTTCTGGGTAGTGGTTCTGGGTAGTGGCTCTGGGTAGTGGCTCTGGGTAGTGGTTCTGGGTAGCTTTAGCTGTAAACTAGACTGTTGCTCTGCTGCTGTTGGGGGTTTCAGAGAACGCCCCTCCACCCCACCTCCTTCCCTCCCCCCCTCGCCCCTCTTGTTGGAGGGCACTGAGAATGAAGTCATGCTTTTCACTATAGATAAGTGGCTGCACGAATGAGAAGCTGAGTGTGATCCACCCCCATGCATTAATGAAGAGATGCAGTACAGGTGCCGAGGCCCTGTGCACACCTGGTATTAATAACATGCACCTGATCCGATCACAAGTGGACCGCTCCAAGTAGGTCTGCATCAGTTGTTCACCCCTGGCATTTAGAATGCGTCTCCACACACACACACACACACACACACACACACACACACACACACACGTCTCGAGTGACCACTTGTGATCAGATCTCACTTCCCCAGCTGCTCCACAGTATTATGCAAATAAACACTGTACATCATTTCTATTTGCAAAGACCGAATGCAATGTTGCTTTTATTGGGAGTTTATAGTACAATTTCTGATCGTCTTTGGTAAACTCGTATGATCGCAGAGGCAGCCTTGATTAATCATGTCTGGTCTAAAAAATTAACAGCGGATAGCGCTCATAACACATTGGCAAGTGCTTTCAATTCTCTGATGTATGCTAGAGGTAACGATAATGTTCTTAGCCTCGTCCATCAGTTCAAATGCAAATATTCCCAGGTTGTGAAGTTTATTGTTGTCTGTTCTGAAAGCCAGTCGGAGCCTACAGACTCCACCGCGCGTCAACCAGCTGCTGCAGTCTGCTTTTAACAACGCCATGTAACAAAATATATAATTAATATAATATCATATCATATCATATAATATAATATCATTAATTAATTGCACTAATTGGAATTATAATTGCACTAATTGAAAATGTAACCACTTGAAAGGAAAATAATGATAAGACAGTTTGTTTTATTCAAGTAAATACATTATCTCCCCAGTGTACATTCTATTCTACAATTTATTACAAATGTACAGTCTTCCAGAGCTGTTGATTACTGTCAAATAATTAATTGACATTAGCAGAGTGCCATCATGTTGTCATGACAACTGAGCCAGCGATCCCGCGTACGTAGAGGAGGTCAATGTCAATGTGTCCTGAGGTCGAGGACACACTGCACACACACACACACACACACACACACACACACGCACACACACACACACACACACACACACACAAGACAACGACCCATGCCCACTACGGTGTCCAGGTCATATAAACTCGCGTCCGCCCTGTTAGCCCTGCCCTGCTGGTCTCTCTTGGTGCTGCAGCTTGATTGCTTTGAATTGGTCGATTTTGAATTTAGCCCCTCCCCTCATCTTGTCATCGTGTTGCCACATATCCCAGCATGTTTTTTTCAGCGAATCAGTCGCATCAAATACACAATGAATGGGGGGCGGCTTTTTGTAGCCAATGAAATTGCGTATAGTGGGTATGGGGCCGTAAGAATGTGGCCACATGCGGCCCCAAACCACCTACGGATGTGGTCTGAGCGATCGGATGTCAGTGCGTCCTGAATGCGTCTTGGGTGCGTTCATACCTGCACTAAAGGCCATGGCACACCAATCAAACATTCTCAAACAAACACCAACAAACACCAACAGACAATTGTCTGTGAATGTTGGCAGATGTTGGAGATTGTTTGAAAGCATGGCACACCGACCAAACATATTCAGCACAACAGTCCCAAACATGTAAAAAAGAAACACCAGAAAAATAGAAACTGCACTGTGTTACAGCACATAGAAGATGGCTCAGACTGACAAAGTTAGTTATACATCTGTCGAGTAATACAATGATACACCCAGTTTATTTATTTTGTAGCGACAGATGGCATTAAACGCCACACTCACGTGACGCTTCTTGAGAGAGAGGTGAGGGAACGTGCATATTTCTGCAGACTTTATCGAGGGACCATGAAGGCGTCATGTGACAGGCAACGCTAGTTGAAGCCTGGACCTGGAGGTCCTGCTGATGGCAGCTGCAACAGTGTTTTCTCTGCTATCAACCTGGTTAATCTCGCTATATTCTTCATCACAGCGGGTCATTACCCACTGTGCACTTAATCGTGCACTAGTTCTGCATAAGCACCTGCAGCTCTCTCCTTATTTTACTGACGTTCTCAGTGATCACACGGCTGTTTACATGTGTTTCTGAACGGCTAGCTAGTTATTAGCATAGCTCGTTGTTAGCCGTCATGGATGTTCTCTCTCTCCCTCATTATGTAACCTTGCTGCGCAAAACATTACTTATTTGCGGGAGTGCATGGGAGAAGTCTCCCGCTAGTGTTGTTGATGCCCAGTGTGATGGCACATGGTTGGCAGAGAAACGTATGTTTGCTGCGTCGCGTGTAACGTTAATTTAGAGGAGGCTCTGCTCTGCCTCTGACCAAACTGACCAGACAACCGCATGCGGCGCGCATGCGTGAGCTCCGTTTCCATGGATACGCGACTGAAAACATGGGAAGTTACAGACAACAGCGAACAGCGAACAACGCCGGATTGAACAAGTCGAATCCTGGCAAACATGACAGAACATCGCCGAACACGAACAGACAAGGACAGACAGCTATGGCACACCAAACGAACATTTGTCTTTGTTCGTGTTTGTTCGTGTTTGTTTGTGTTTGTTTGAGAATGTTCGTTTGGTGTGCCATGGGCTTTAGAGCTGTCCACTTCGGATCTCCCAAGACACAACAGCAGATCTGAACAGGGCCTGAGAACATGAGAGGTCGAGGCAGTCCAGTCAGGCAGGAGCTGGGGGGCGGGTGTGAAATGTGCCTTGGCATTTTGGCGGCCTCCTTGTCCTGGTGGGGCTCTGCTCTCCCTGGGATCATCCAGGCGGCGAGCGGTGTCACGCTCAGTAAACTGCACTGTGCTGGAGGGAAGGGGCGGAGCTGAGAGGGGGACAGCGGGGTGCAAGGTGGAGGTGTCAGGAGAACTGCCTGGAGGTATGCAACCTTTATCAAAGTGAAGGGGCCTGAGGGAGAGCGCGGAATGGCAAACCCCCCCCTAACCCCTGGCTCTGTGCTGGGGCTTCTGAGGGAACTAGGCGTAGTGCGCTGGAGCCTGTGAGCCAATGAGAGATGCTTCAGTAGGATACATGGCAAGTAAAAAAAAAAAGGACAGATGTGAAATGCTGACAGCACAGTACGCGCAGTCTTGTTTAATTATGACATTTTTGAACGGGAAAAAGTTGGAACGCAGAAGTTAAGACGGTACACATCATTAAAAGTATATTCAGTGGCAGGAATGTTTAATTGCACTGTGCACATAATAATCACCGTTGAAGTAAGGAATATATTTATAATATACATATTTCCACCACAACTATTTTGCTATATTTTGTATTCATGTTTACAGGACAATAAAAAAGATGGCCATGAAAACAGCGGTTTGCCCTACTTGAAGGTTCAGGCGGGGGGGGGGACTAATTGAGAAAGTGTTCCACTCTGCTCTGATGAAAAATGTCTGTAGAAATATATAAAAGCGCGTTCCCTCCAGAGAGCGCTTTGGCATTTTTGTTTTACCGGCGTCTCCGCTAGCTCTGCTTTTACAATACCTGTAAATTATTGCTCCGTGCTCCACCCCCACTTGTCACTCCCCCCCCCCCCCCCTCCCCCCCCGCCCCCACACTCCTCTATCTCATCCCTCTCTGTTTCCTCAAATTTCCTTATTTAGACTTCCTGTACACAACTCACAAATCTCTCTCTCTCAGCTGCTTAAAATTCAGCTCGGCAAGTATCCGAGCGCACGAGGTGTGTGTGCATCTTTCCCCACGTTAATGTATTTTTTTCCATGCCATTGCTGCTGCCTGCCATAGCTCAGTTCTCCGCCCATCCGTACATCGTGTCTGAGTACAGTACATGCTCCTCCATATACAGCAGCAGCACCCTCCATTTCTCCTCCTCCCGGGCTGCTAGAGGACCCGGGGCTGACCCTCACAGCATATCACATTCGACATTTCACAGCTTTTTCAGCGGCACTGCTGAGTGCAGGGAATATTACCCACATTTAGTCGTCCTCGCGCGCCACAACGGAGGCTCTCCCCCAATTCGCCTTCTACATGCGCGGCCATGTTTGTTCGCACTGGAGGTTGAAAGGGCACAGAACTCTCCCTCCCTGTTCGCCGCGCGTGTGTCCCATTAGCATTGATTTGCTATGCTACGGCAAAAGTGCAGTTAATACCGGGCCAACGAACGCCCCCGCGTCTTTTATTTATGAACGCGCCGCCGGAGACATCCATTATCTTCAGTGGTTCTGAACAAGCCCCGGTGTGTGTAGGCTCCATCGTAGGGAGTGTGTGTGATACACAAATCCCAAGCTGTTTCTTACTCTGGCTCCATTTGATTTAAGCGCAGCTGCTTTAGACTGGACCCCGGGGACCTGCGGAGTACACCGGAGCTACGCCATAGCTGACACGTTGGCCGCGTCGTATGGAAATGCGCGGATCGTACAGTTCAGCAGGGCGTAATGAGATGAGATGAGAGGAGACTACTTAAAAGGCCAACGTTCACCGGTTCCTACGCGGTCCACGATAAAACCTTTTGATCAGAAGGTCGGAAGATAATGACGTCTCTTCGTCTGACGATGATGAAACGGACGTGAGGTGGTTAGTCTTGGCCATGTGTCATGGGGCTTGTCACAGGCTAAACCTTAAAACACAGAGATAAGAGATAAGATAAGATAAGAGATGAGCAGGCCTACAGGTCATTAAAATGTAAAAAGTGTTAAATTAGCACTACAGTGAAACACGTCTTTAGAGAGAGAGAGAGAGGCGTTACATCTGCATCAGTGGTAATGTACGGCTCTTTGTGGTCGGTTAATGAAGATGAATTGAGTGACTTGATGGTAGCTGCGTTTGTGCTGTGTGTGGGGCCCAGTCAGTTGAGTATATTATATTTAAAGACTGTTGGAAGAATGGAGATGAGAGCAGCCTCGGTCTGTCAGCTAGAGGACAACTCATCAGCTGCCTGACGAGGACGGCTTTGACAATACAGCCAGGTGCAAATCCACACTTAAGGTCCTTGCACACAGAGTCCGAATTGTTCGCTGCGTTTTTTTAATCCGTCATCCGGGAAAAAAACGTCACGCACAGATACCTTGCCCACTGAGTCCGATGCGTTAATTATACAATATTCGTTGCGAAGATTCGCAACGAAAAGAAAACTACCGCGATCCTATTGATCCACAACTGGCAGTGTGTCTGATGGGCTCTCTGTCTCTCTCCTCCCCCCCCCCTTCCCCTTCCCCATACACACACACACACACACACACACACACACACACACACACACACACACACACACACACACACACACACACACACCGCGTCCCGCATTCCAAGCTGGTCTGCAATCACCCGGCACATTCTGTCTTTTAATTCCGAATCTCTGTATTCCTGCTTTGTCATAAAATGCTTTGTGCTGGGAGACGAACTGAATTAACTTCTCAGATGCCATTTTTCATTGTGAATAGCAACACTACGGCAGCTCTGGGTGGTCAAACACCTGTCAAAACGATTTCATGGATGCGGAAAAACGCAGAAAATCGAACCTCGTCCGAAAACTTAAATGACGGACGTAATTGTCGGACTCGGTGTGTCAATGATGATTGACACAAATGAGGTCGTATTTTTATTTTTTTCGTGCGTCAATTTCGGACGAAAAAACGGACTCTATGTGCAAGGACCTTTAGGCCGGAGATATACTTGCTTTTAACTACAGTACGCGTTCGTATCCTGCATCCATTTGGACGTACGCGTATTAGCGTTAATTTGGATAGGACGTGCACGACCAACGCTCCAAATGGAGGAAACGGTTACGGTTTACTGATAAACCTTGATAGAATTCCTCACGGTTAGTATTACCATTTAACATTTTTACTATCATTAAAACCGTGTTTGATGACAGCGCTTTGAAGAACACAGTAAATAAATACTGTACTGTCCATCATCAACAAAAGTGAGCAGGTCTCCCAGATGCAGGCGCGAGTCAGCCTGGGTCTGAGTTTGCAATATAAAACTTGGTGAAATGATTTCAGTGAGTGGATCAGTACTTTTGAACATTTTCAGCACATTTTAACAATACCGCGATAATGATAACTGGCTTGGGGCGGCTGTAGCTCAGGAGGTAGAGCGGATGTTCAGTTTTGGATAAAAGAGGTCGGTAGTTAAATCCCCGCCTCCTCCAGTCTGCATGTTGAAGTGTCCTTGGGCAAGATACTGAACCCCAAATTGCTCCTGATGGTGTGCCAGCACCCTGCGTGGTAGCTCTCCACCATTGGTGTATGCATGTCTGTGAATGGGTGAATGTACCTACTGATTGTAAAGCGCTTTGGATAAAAGCACTATATAAATGCATTTACCATTAAGCCATTTATGATCATTGTGATCATTTTGGTCACTATCGCGATATGACATTTTCATACCGTTTCCTCTCTACATAGTATGTTATGCATGCAGTATCCGACCCGTCAGCATTGTTGACATCACTATCCTTTTTACCATTTTACCAAACAATTCTGCAGCTTCAATAGAGAGCCAAAGTGGAACGTCACTTCCTGCTTCAGCACTGTACCAGAGATTTTCATCCGCCATTTATTTTCCCATAGACATTTCGTAAAATGCTTATAAACATAGTTTTACTTGTTCAAACCAAACTATCCAGATATATTTAGAAACAGGAGAGACCACATAACATTTCCCTTGGACCAAAACGTTAAAAAAATTGCGGATTTAAAGAAAATATTTTTTCGATGTAGTTTAATTAAGTTTTGGTCCGAGTGAAATGTTCTATCGTCTCTCCTGTTTCTAAATATATCTGTACCGTTTGGTTTGACCAAGTAAAACTATTTTTTATAAGCATTTTACGAAATGTCTATGGGAAAATAAATGGCGGATGAAAATCTCTGGTACAGTGCTGAAGCAGGAAGTGACGTTCCACTTTGGCTCTCTATATGCATGGCTGAAGCACAGACAGAGAAGCAGGTAGCTAGACGGCAGGAGCGGGAGGGGCAGACATGCAGAAGTCACGACGTCTGAGTCATATGATCCTGCAGCATGCACAGCTGGCATGCACGTTTTAGCGTGGACGCCGTATGTCAGCGGGTCTCCTCGTAGGCCGCTCGGCCGCTTCCACTTAGCTCATACATTTATCTCCATTTGGCCCGGCCATTCATCTCCCTTTACTGTAACCCATCCTCCTCCGCGACGCGACGGGCTAGCCAACGCAGACGAGACGCCACATTATTTATTTAGCACCACTTTAAAGGCGACCCAAGTCAATTGAGAAGCCGTTCTCGTTTACGGTAACAACATTTGGCCCGAGCGGCTTTCAAACACGCGCGCGCGCGCGCACGCCGGGCGAAGATGAGAGATTGAGCGAGATAGAATCAAGTCAATAAGAGACATGGCGGATGATGTGCCCCCGCGCTCGGGCCAGTTAAGTGAAGGTCAACCTGGCCGGGGCAGCGTGTGATCTGGCAGCTCGGGCCGGCCCGTGACAGGCAGACAGATTTGTTACGGGCCGGGAGGCGGAACAGTTGCCTTCAATATCTCCAAAATCGATGTGGCCAAGAAGAGGTGAGTGATAGTTTTTACCCCTGTAATGAGATTTCTCTGCCCCGCGCTCATATGAGTGTGGATCCTTGTCCTGAGGAGGGCAGCTTTTGATGCATTGAGCGCTCATGAGAAAGGACGCACGATAACGGGATAGCAGGGAGGGGAGAGAGAGAGGACGGGCACGTGCCTGCCTGTGCCTGTGCCTGTGCCTGTGTGCGCGAGTGGATAAGCCAGCATGCAGACTTTACCCAACCTAATCGTGATTCCCCTCTTTCAGCTGAGTGCAGACTGGCACGCACACACACACACACACACACACACACACACACACACACACACACACACACACACACACACACACACACACACACACACACAGGCAGAGGGTAGGTACTGAATGTGGTTACTATATGTTTTGTATGACCTCTCTTCTCTCCATACTCTCTCTTTTCCTCTCTCTCCCTCCTCTCTCCGTCTCCCTCCTCTCTATACTGTATATTGCTATGTATCACAGTGCCACTCTGTCTCTACCTCTCTCTCCCTCCTCTCTCTCTCTCCTCTCTATATATTGCTATGTATCACAGTGCCACTCTGTCTCTACCTCTCTCTCCCTCCTCTCTCTCTCCCTCCTCTCTATATATTGCTATGTATCACAGTGCCACTCTGTCTCTACCTCTCTTTCCCTCCTCTCTATCTATTGCTGTGTATCACAGTGCCACTCTGCCTCTACCTCTCTCTCTCTCCCTCCTCTCTATATATTGCTATGTATCACAGTGCCACTCTGTCTCTACCTCTCTTTCCCTCCTCTCTCTCCCTCCTCTCTATCTATTGCTGTGTATCACAGTGCCACTCTGCCTCTGCCTCTACCTCTCTCTCTCTCCCTCCTCTCTATCTATTGCTATGTATCACAGTGCCACTCTGCCTCTACCTCTCTCTCTCTCCCTCCTCTCTATATATTGCTATGTATCACAGTGCCACTCTGTCTCTACCTCTCTTTCCCTCCTCTCTCTCCCTCCTCTCTCTCTCTCCCTCCTCTCTATATATTGCTATGTATCACAGTGCCACTCTGTCTCTACCTCTCTCTCTCTCCCTCCTCTCTATATATTGCTATGTATCACAGTGCCACTCTGTCTCTACCTCTCTTTCCCTCCTCTCTCTCCCTCCTCTCTATACTGTATATTGCTGTGTATCACAGTGCCACTCTGTCTCTACCTCTCTCTCCCTCCTCTCTATATATTGCTGTGTATCACAGTGCCACTCTGTCTCTACCTCTCTCTCCCTCCTCTCTCTCTCTCCCTCCTCTCTATATATTGCTATGTATCACAGTGCCACTCTGTCTCTACCTCTCTTTCCCTCCTCTCTCTCCCTCCTCTCTATATATTGCTGTGTATCACAGTGCCACTCTGTCTCTACCTCTCTCTCCCTCCTCTCTATATATTGCTGTGTATCACAGTGCCACTCTGTCTCTACCTCTCTCTCCCTCCTCTCTCTCTCTCCCTCCTCTCTATATATTGCTATGTATCACAGTGCCACTCTGTCTCTACCTCTCTTTCCCTCCTCTCTCTCCCTCCTCTCTATATATTGCTGTGTATCACAGTGCCACTCTGTCTCTACCTCTCTCTCCCTCCTCTCTCTCTCTCCCTCCTCTCTATATATTGCTATGTATCACAGTGCCACTCTGTCTCTACCTCTCTCTCTCTCTCCCTCCTCTCTCTCTCTCCTCTCTATATATTGCTATGTATCACAGAGTGCCACTCTGGCAACATATTAAAAAGAAGGATGGCGGCTGCTCTCTGTTATTGCCAGGAAAGTGATTTACCATGGGGCCACATTCCCACCATATTGATTAAAGAACATGTGTGTGTGTCTGTCTGTGTGTGTGTGTG
>NC_139630.1:35087831-35097831 GCF_964638095.1 Poromitra crassiceps
ATGTTGTTTTGTTATCGTTTTGTTCATTTTCATTATTTCACCGTTTTTTAACAGCACTGTCCCCTAGACGCCATCATTCGGGAGAGGGTGGAATCTGACTCATTAACAGTCACTTTCAGGCCAAATGAATTTGCACAGGAAGATGTGCAGCGATAAATCATGTTTAATTTATTGTCTGTGAAATGCTGGGGCGCTGTGATGTCCTGTCACAATTCTGTTTGTCTGTTATTATCAGCTATTTATTTCATTTTGACGGACGGAAGTTTGACTAAATATGTTTACTTTACACAGCCTCGCCTCGTAGTGACACACATTCACACCACGGAGCTGCCCGGCACAACCATAATGATAGAAGTATTAATAGCATTAGCAGGTTAATAATGGAAGTATTAGTAGCATTAGCAGTAACAGTATAATAATGGAAGTATTAGTAGCATTATCAGTAACAGTATAATAATGGAAGTATTAGTAGCATTATCAGCAACAGTATCAGTATAATAATGGAGGTATTAATAGCATTAGCTGCAACAGTAACAGTATAATAATGGAAGTATTAGTAGCATTAGCTGCAACAGTAGCAGTATAATAATGGAAGTATTAGTAGCATTAGCTGCAACAGTAGCAGTATAATAATGGAAGTATTAGTAGCATTATCAGCAACAGTAGCACTATAATAATGGAAGTATTAGTAGCATTATCAGTAACAGTATAATAATGGAAGTATTAGTAGCATTATCAGCAACAGTATAATAATGGAAGTATTAGTAGCATTATCAGCAACAGTAGCAGTATAATAATGGAAGTATTAATAGCATTAGCTGCAACAGTAGCAGTATAATAATGGAAGTATTAGTAGCATTATCAGTAACAGTATAATAATGGAAGTATTAGTAGCATTATCAGCAACAGTAGCAGTATTATAATGGAAGTATTAATAGCATTAGCTGCAACAGTAGCAGTATAATAATGGAAGTATTAGTAGCATTATCAGTAACAGTATAATAATGGAAGTATTAGTAGCATTATCAGCAACAGTATAATAATGGAAGTATTAGTAGCATTATCAGCAACAGTAGCAGTATTATAATGGAAGTATTAATAGCATTAGCTGCAACAGTAGCAGTATAATAATGGAAGTATTAGTAGCATTAGCTGCAACAGTATCAGTATAATAATGGAAGTATTAGTAGCATTATCAGCAACAGTAGCACTATAATAATGGAAGTATTAGTAGCATTAGCTGCAACAGTAGCAGTATAATAATGGAGGTATTAATAGCATTAGCTGCAACAGTAGCAGTATAATAATGGAAGTATTAGTAGCATTAGCTGCAACAGTATCAGTATAATAATGGAAGTATTAGTAGCATTATCAGCAACAGTAGCAGTATAATAATGGAAGTATTAGTAGCATTAGCTGCAACAGTAGCAGTATAATAATGGAGGTATTAATAGCATTAGCTGCAACAGTAGCAGTATAATAATGGAAGTATTAGTAGCATTATCAGCAACAGTATAGTAATATAAGTATTAATAGCATTAGCTGCAACAGTAGCAGTATTATAATGGAAGTATTAATAGCATTAGCTGCAACAGTAACAGTATAATAATGGAAGTATTAGTAGCATTAGCTGCAACAGTAGCAGTATAATAATGGAAGTATTAGTAGCATTAGCTGCAACAGTAGCAGTATAATAATGGAAGTATTAGTAGCATTATCAGCAACAGTAGCAGTATAATAATGGAAGTATTAGTAGCATTATCAGTAACAGTATAATAATGGAAGTATTAGTAGCATTATCAGCAACAGTATAATAATGGAAGTATTAGTAGCATTATCAGCAACAGTAGCAGTATTATAATGGAAGTATTAATAGCATTAGCTGCAACAGTAGCAGTATAATAATGGAAGTATTAGTAGCATTAGCTGCAACAGTATCAGTATAATAATGGAAGTATTAGTAGCATTATCAGCAACAGTAGCACTATAATAATGGAAGTATTAGTAGCATTAGCTGCAACAGTAGCAGTATAATAATGGAAGTATTAGTAGCATTATCAGCAACAGTAGCACTATAATAATGGAAGTATTAATAGCATTAGCTGCAACAGTAGCAGTATAATAATGGAAGTATTAGTAGCATTATCAGCAACAGTAGCACTATAATAATGGAAGTATTAGTAGCATTAGCTGCAACAGTAGCAGTATAATAATGGAGGTATTAATAGCATTAGCTGCAACAGTAGCAGTATAATAATGGAAGTATTAGTAGCATTAGCTGCAACAGTATCAGTATAATAATGGAAGTATTAGTAGCATTATCAGCAACAGTAGCAGTATAATAATGGAAGTATTAGTAGCATTAGCTGCAACAGTAGCAGTATAATAATGGAGGTATTAATAGCATTAGCTGCAACAGTAGCAGTATAATAATGGAAGTATTAGTAGCATTATCAGCAACAGTATAGTAATATAAGTATTAATAGCATTAGCTGCAACAGTAGCAGTATTATAATGGAAGTATTAGTAGCATTAGCTGCAACAGTATCAGTATAATAATGGAAGTATTAGTAGCATTATCAGCAACAGTAGCAGTATAATAATGGAAGTATTAGTAGCATTAGCTGCAACAGTAGCAGTATAATAATGGAAGTATTAGTAGCATTATCAGTAACAGTATAATAATGGAAGTATTAGTAGCATTATCAGCAACAGTATAATAATGGAAGTATTAGTAGCATTATCAGCAACAGTAGCAGTATAATAATGGAAGTATTAGTAGCATTATCAGCAACAGTAGCACTATAATAATGGAAGTATTAGTAGCATTAGCTGCAACAGTAGCAGTATAATAATGGAGGTATTAATAGCATTAGCTGCAACAGTAGCAGTATAATAATGGAAGTATTAGTAGCATTAGCTGCAACAGTATCAGTATAATAATGGAAGTATTAGTAGCATTATCAGCAACAGTAGCAGTATAATAATGGAAGTATTAGTAGCATTAGCTGCAACAGTAGCAGTATAATAATGGAAGTATTAGTAGCATTAGCTGCAACAGTATCAGTATAATAATGGAAGTATTAGTAGCATTATCAGCAACAGTAGCACTATAATAATGGAAGTATTAGTAGCATTAGCTGCAACAGTAGCAGTATAATAATGGAGGTATTAATAGCATTAGCTGCAACAGTAGCAGTATAATAATGGAAGTATTAGTAGCATTAGCTGCAACAGTATCAGTATAATAATGGAAGTATTAGTAGCATTATCAGCAACAGTAGCAGTATAATAATGGAAGTATTAGTAGCATTAGCTGCAACAGTAGCAGTATAATAATGGAGGTATTAATAGCATTAGCTGCAACAGTAGCAGTATAATAATGGAAGTATTAGTAGCATTATCAGCAACAGTATAGTAATATAAGTATTAATAGCATTAGCTGCAACAGTAGCAGTATTATAATGGAAGTATTAATAGCATTAGCTGCAACAGTATCAGTATAATAATGGAAGTATTAGTAGCATTAGCTGCAACAGTAGCAGTAGCATTAGCTGCAACAGTAGCAGTATAATAATGGAAGTATTAGTAGCATTATCAGCAACAGTATAGTAATATAAGTATTAGTAGCATTAGCTGCAACAGTAGCAGTAGCATTAGCTGCAACAGTAACAGTATAATAATGGAAGTATTAGTAGCATTATCAGCAACAGTATAGTAATATAAGTATTAGTAGCATTATCAGCAACAGTATCAGTATAATAATGGAAGTATTAATAGCATTAGCTGCAACAGTAACAGTATAATAATGGAAGTATTAATAGCATTAGCTGCAACAGTAGCAGTATAATAATATAAGTATTAGTAGCATTAGCTGCAACAGTATACTAATGGAAGTATTAATATCATTAGCTGCAACAGTAGCAGTATAATAATATAAGTATTAGTAGCATTAGCTGCAACAGTATACTAATGGAAGTATTAATAGCATTAGCTGCAACAGTAGCAGTATAATAATATAAGTATTAATAGCATTAGCTGCAACAGTAGCAGTATAATAATAGAAGTATTAGTAGCATTATCAGTAACAGTATAATAATGGAAGTATTAATTGCATTAGCTGCAACAGTAGCAGTATAAGATAAGTATTAGTAGCTTTAGCAGTAACAGCATAATAATGGAAGTATTAATAGCATTAGCTGCAACAGTAGCAGTAGATCATAATAATAGAAGTATTAGTAGCATTAGCGGTAACATTAGCAACATAATAATATAAGTATTAGTAGCATTAGCAGCAACAGTAGCAGTATAATATAAGTATTAGTAGCATTAGCAGTAACAGCAGTAGTATAATAATGGAAGTATTCATAGCACTAGCAGTATACTAATGGAAGTATTAATAGCATTAGCTGCAACAGTAGCAGTAGATCATAATAATATAAGTATTAGTAGCATTAGCGGTAACATTAGTAGCATAATAATATAAGTATTAGTAGCATTAGCAGCAACAGTAGCAGTTGATCTTGCTCAATAGGGACAGCAGTTATTGAAGGCAGGGAGAACGCTATTTGTTCCCATTGACTGGTTCTGTGAACGTCTCTATCTCTAGCACTGCTGTGCTGTGTCAGGAACTAAAGCCTGTTGGTTTGTTCAGACTTTCAGAGGGAGAATACTAACTGGCCTCTACACTTACACCCAAGAAGGCCATTGAATAAAGGCATTGTAATAATTTGTTCTAGTGACGGGGGAGGTGATCACCTCTCTCTCTCTCTCTCTCTCTCTCTCTCTCTCTCTCCCCCCCCCTCCCCCATCTTAAATCGCCTATTTCTACTACATTATTGGGCAGCGCTTTCACATGACTTGAATATTTAATTCTCACAGTAGAGGTCTCTTTATAATATATATTTCATTGGTTCTCAGGGGGGGAATTCTCTTTTCGCCCTCTGGTTGGGGTGCAGGATCAGCCAGCAGGAGCAGGTTAAGTAGCTCGCTCTAGGATACTTTGACAGTTTATTGGCCACATGGGGGATCAAACCCGCGGGCCCCTCCGAAAGAGGGACGCCGGCCTCTGTTAGCACTCGGCCGCTCTGCCACCTAGAACAGAGTCCTGCACCGGGTCGGGGTTCCGCGGGGCCCCGCCGGGTACCCGCAAAAAAACGCGGGGGGCGGGTAAAAAATACACTTCTGTAAATTGGTGGGTCGGGCGGCGGGTAAAAATTAATAAATGCGGACGGGCGGCGGGTGGAACAACGACAACGTATGAGCCTTGTATGTTTTTCTGTTGCACTCAGATGGAGGCAGGGGGTGTGTCTGGCAGGGGGAAGGTGTGTCTGGCAGGGGGGGTGTCTGGCAGCTGGTCTGACTCGAACAGGAGAAAAGTTTCTGACGCACGTTTTCGCTAATTTGTTTACATAACCGGCATCGTTTCAAGTATGCGCATACTGTGCAATGTGTGATGCTATATGGACTGCACAAAACATTCAAAACTCAGCTGCGGTCAAGGTGATTGATTGGAGACAATACGAGTCGGACAGATAATATAGTAGGCTAACGTTAGCTTCCAGTCAAACATACACACTGGCTGTTTTCATAGCAACAGGCAACAACAGGTCATGGATGGATAGCGTGAAAGTGGAGAGGTCTCATCCCAACGTGGATTTACGTTCCTCCAACAGCAATCATAAAGGCAGTATGGATTATACCGGACATATTGGAAATAGCTGGTAAGTCACTTTGCTTGCTGTAACTGTCTGTGTGTCTGATAGCAGAGCTATCCAGCTGGTTAGTGAGCTAGCAGCTGCTAAAAGCTAATTAACGTACATCAGCTGACGAGTCTCGGCCAGAAAGACTGCTGTTCGCCTCTCGTGTGAAACGGTGGCAGTTTCGTTTGGTTCACTACAAAATGTTTGCACTGCAGATTAACGGTTATTATATATATGCGGTTCCGGGTCGGGGGGCGGGTCTCATGTCTGCGGGGCGGGGTGGGTTGCGGTACTGATTGATCATATGTGCGGGTTCGCGGAGCGGGGTCGGTACTGCACGTCGCGGGGCCGGGCGGAACCGGGTCTTGAAAATCAGACCCGCGCAGGACTCTGACCTAGAACGTCAATACTTTGCACTCATGTATGGAAGGGATGAGGGCTAAATGTCTCGCCTTTGTAGCTTTGGGGGGGGGGGGGGTCAAGATATGATCCAGCCCCTGCAGCATCTCCATGGTAATGATGGAGGAAAGCCAAGCTGAATCACACAGGGCGTCTCCATGGTGACCGCGGTGATGTCAGGAAGGAGTGCCTTGTTTACACTAATAAACCCATCATTATTAGATTTCTGGAGTTACCTGATGATTCAAGTGGTCAGTGTAAACAGCATAAACCCATATGCTTTAACGGATAAAGGCCGTTATCGGATTATGAGGAATCTGATAACCACACCTAGCTTTTTAGCGAATCATCGGTTTTATTCAGTGCATGCATAGACCAGACCTGCACATCCAAAGCGTCAAGGCCACGCCCCTTTTTGGGGGATAGAAAGAATGAATTGCGTTGTTGTTGTGATGGTATTTTTGCTGTGTTTTTAGCTAGCATAGACAAAATACCAATTCATTAATTTGGGGTTCAAGTGTTTTTTTGGTTTGATAAACATGTCTATTAATTACTTTGCGACCTTGCCCGAACCTGAACGGTCGAGATATATGAATAAATGAAGGTTGACTGGTCTGTCGTCATGTCCGTTCAGCCTGAGACGAAGAGGATTTCCGCATTCCCCCAAAAAGGGGCGCGGTGCAGTGCGATGACGCGGTGCAGTTCTGGTCTATGGCCCCATCATCTCAATGTTCACACCACTGACCGATGGTTCACACTCACTCACACTTTGAGGTGAGTTCCCGCTACTTACTAAAGCGCATAATGTAAGTGCGCAAATCAGATTATTGCCACTTACCTGATTATTCCCAGTTATCGCATTATTCAATGATCCCTGCTGGTGGCAGACTCTATGGCTGAGGCTGCAAACACATATCATGGCAGCGTTCTGTAGTAAAGGCCACTCAGCTCGCTAACCTCTCCCTTCTACGTCGCTGTCACTGTATCTACCTCTCTCTCTCTCTCTCTCACACTCACCCTTACCCTTTCTCTTATTTAGTTCTCTCTACTCTCTTTCACACTCTCTCTCTCATATAGTTCTATCTATCTCTTTGGCAGTCTCTCATTGCTATTCTCTCTCTCTCTTATTGATGTCTGTATCTCTTGATCTCTCCTCCAGCTCGGCGGGGCACTCTAAGCCGGTGGTGTTGAAAGAGATGGATGTTCGGTGGCCTCGGTAATCTCAACAGCAGCCATTTAGATAATGAAGTCACTATTCTTGCACTTGCCTCGTGTCCCGCTAACCAAGGCTGAGCTGTGCACGCACGCACGCATGCACGCATGCACACACACACACACACACACGCACGCACGCACGCACACACACACACACACACACACACACGCAAAAACTGACACATTCATGCATATACACAAAGTGCACCTTCCCGGAGAGTAAGCGTGTGTCTGTCTGTGTGTGTGTGTGTCTGTGTGTGTGTGTGTGTGTACGTGCGTGTGCACATGTGTGGTATCAGCAGTGAGAGCTGTTTGTTTTGATGCCCGTGTTTGTTTTTGTTTAGAGAACAGAGAAATTTGCGGAAGGGTGGAGCGGGGAGAGAAACAGCGACAGCTGCCATGGGCCACAGAGAATTCACACACACCGAGACACACATACACACTCACATGCGCACACGCACACACACACACACACACACACACACACACACACACACACACACACACACACACTGACATTGGGTGATTGGCGTCTGGAAATCTGCATGCTCCCACACCCCATAGAAAAAGCAGGCAGCCAGGCTGGATGGGGAAGTGTGCACAGCAGCCCCAGGGTCTTTCTCCAGCTTTGTGTCTTGGCGTTGCGATAATGTGCTGTTTTGTTGAAAGTCGCCGTTTTAATTAACTGAACAGCGGTGTGCGGGGGCACCACATCACTGTTCCTCAGGCCAGCCACATGCCTAGGATACTGACAACAACCAAGCCACCAGCAGGGTGACACTCACCCAAGCCACCAGCAGGGTGTCACTCACCCAAGCCACCAGCAGGGTGTTACTCACCCATGCCACCAGCAGGGTGTCACTCACCCATGCCACCAGCAGGGTGTCACTCACCCAAGCCACCAGCAGGGTGTTACTCACCCATGCCACCAGCAGGGTGTCACTCACCCATGCCACCAGCAGGGTGTCACTCACCCAAGCCACCAGCAGGGTGTCACTCACCCAAGCCACCAGCAGGGTGTCACTCACCCAAGCCACCAGCAGGGTGTCACTCACCCAAGCCACCAGCCGGGTGTCACTCACCCATGCCACCAGCAGGGTGTCACTCACCCAAGCCACCAGCAGGGTGTCACTCACCCATGCCAACAGCAGGGTGTCACTCACCCAAGCCACCAGCAGGGTGTTACTCACCCAAGCCACCAGCAGGGTGTCACTCACCCAAGCCACCAGCAGGGTGTCACTCACCCAAGCCACCAGCAGGGTGTTACTCACCCAAGCCACCAGCAGGGTGTCACTCACCCATGCCACCAGCAGGGTGTCACTCACCCAAGCCACCAGCAGGGTGTTACTCACCCAAGCCACCAGCAGGGTGTTACTCACCCAAGCCACCAGCAGGGTGTTACTCACCCAGCAGGGAGTCACTCACCCAAGCCACCAGCAGGGTGTTACTCACCCGGCAGCAGGGTGTTACTCACCCGGCAGGGTCATCACCACCACATTCCACTCCATAATGCTGTGGTCGTTGCATCATGGGTGCCAACGAGAGCTGACATTTTCACACAGAGATGACGGGTGTGTTTTTGTGGCCGCACACTGTTTTCATCGTGCCAAAGTCAAGAAACCAGAGGCTGTGTTCAAGCAGCTTGGAAACGCTTGCATCACGTTGTATCCCGCACATGCCCCCCCCTTCTTCCCCCTCACACACACACACACACACACGCACGCACGCACACACACACACACACACACACACACACACACACACACACACACACCTCCCATTTTCCAGATTGGAAGCAAGTTTTACTTATTAATGCTCCGCGAGAAGATTTGTGCTGGTGTGCACTGAGGGGGAAACTTTCTGTCAGCGGTGCAGGTAGACGCAATATCTCTTCATCTTAAGAAAAATAACCCCTGGCCTTACGTCTTCTCACCATCTGCTGTAATACACCACATCCCTTCTTCCTTTATCCTCCTTGAAGGATTTGGCCTTTGCTTGCATGTCTTATCCAAAAAGAAGATGATCAGGAAGTGGCTGTCACAGGCTCTGTGTGTGTGTGTGTGTGTGTGTGTGTGTGTGTGTGTGTGTCTGTGTGCGCGTGTGTGTGCGTGTGTGTCCTAACCAGTGCGTCATCCATCAAGGTGTCAGCTTAATGTATCTAGTGTCATATCTCTCCACCCATCTTCTCTGTCCTCTCTGTGCAAATCCTAATAGGCAGATGAGATAAAGAATGTGCAGGATTGCGATTAGCAGTAGATCTGCTCATAGTTCTTCTTCTTCTTCTTCTTCTTCTTCTTCTTCTTCTTCTTCTTCTGGGCTTCCGATCTTCCAATAAAGCTATTTTTGGTACGGATGTGGCACAAGTTGGGGACGCTGATGGCTGCATGTGCTTGGCTGGCGTTGCACGTGGCCTCCGTGGGCTCCAGTCAGACCACAGAGGAGATGTCTGAGTTGTAGCAAATCAGTAATTTAATTTCCCTCAAAGTGCTGGGATTAATTTGACCCGTCATGTTAATGCTATTGCTAAAAATCACTCCCTGGCTTGCAATAGGCTGGTTGCTCTGCATGCTGGCAGGTCGCTGCCATCATCTCTGCTTACAGTCCCTGAAGGTGGCAGCCCCTCTCCCTGTCTCTCTCTCTCTCTCTCTTTTGAGCTTCTGAGATAGACACAAGTCTCTTCATCA
>NC_139630.1:35107831-35157831 GCF_964638095.1 Poromitra crassiceps
CTCATGCTGTCTCTCTCTTTCTATCTTTATAACCGTGTCTGTCTCCCTATCTGTCCCTGTCTCTGTCACACTCTGTCTGACTGGCAGCCCTGCCACATCACCGCACAGACAGTCATAAGATGAGTCATGGCAGCTAGGGCTGGGCAATATGGACAAAATATCAAAATCAATATTGTTGACCAAATACCTCCCTCAATATTTATACTGCGGCAATATTGCAGGGATGCTTAGTGCTTTCGCAAAATATTTACACAAGGAGATGTTTTTGATAAAAACTCTTCAGTAAATGGGTAAAGCCAAATACTAATATAACCGCTATAATAATAAAAAGTAGAACCCATCTCCCATCGCAAGACTGTTTTAACCTATAGACCTGCCTCACGCTGTCTTCCGCCCTCTGTCCCGCAGGCCGCCGCCCGTCGTTCCCTCTGAGAGGAAGAGGAAGTGATGTCACGCCACCACCAGCGCTTTGAGCGCGACTACCGGGGAGCCTGGGAGCGCCGCGATGTTCGTCCCCCCGCCCTCCACAATGGAGGAGCCAATCACAGCTCTGCCTCGGCCGTGGTCAACGGCAACAACCGGCCGGGGCTGCTCCCCCTCCCCGTCATCCCCTCCCTCCTCCCCACCCCGGTCACCGTTGCCGTGACAACGGCGAGCGGCGACATGGCGGTCAAGCGAGGCATCACGCCGGCAGGATCGGTCACTCCAGCGTCCGCCAAGGTAAGAGACCTCCTCGCTCCAGTGCACACCTGCTCTCTCTCTCTCTCCTCCTCCTGGAGACACCTCAGTCTTCCTCTCTCTCTCTCTGTCTTTCTCTGTCTCTCTATCTCTCTCTCTCTGTCTCTCTCTGTCTCTCTTTGTCTCTCTCTCTGTCTCTCTCTCTATCTCTCTCTATCTCTCTTTCTCTCTCTCTTTCTCTCTCTATCTCTCTTTCTCTGTCAACTTTTCAAATGTCTGACGACTCTCCAACTGGACATAATCTCCGGCTTCCTCCATGCTTTTGAGACTTTCCAACTTCTGTCTTTCTTCATGGTTCAATTGCCTCAGCTCTCCAACTCCCTCTGCTTGCTCTCTCTCCCCCCCACGCTCTGCTATCTCTCTCTCTCTCTCTCTCTCTCTCTCCCCCCTCTCTCTCCTTCTGTTCTCTCTCCCTCCCTCTCTTTTTCTCTCCCTCTGTCTCTCTCTCCCTCTCTCTCTCTTGGCTCCGTTTCTGCCTCCTGCACTCTACCATGATCCTTCACTCCAATTCTGCTGTTCTTCACCCTCTCTCCCTCTCTCTCTCTCTCTCTCTCTCTCTCGGTCTCCCTCCCCCCCCCCTCCCGCAAATCTCTCCCATCGCTGCCAAACTGTTTACTTTGCGTTCCATACCGTTTACGGTCATTCTCTCTCTCTGCCAAATGGCGAGCTGGTCCGGTCTTTTTCCTCCAGGCTCATCTCCTACTTTCATTATGTAAAGGACCTGTGACAGTGCATGATGTTGGGCCAAGGCTCACTCTGCCTGAGCAGACTCCTTCCTGAAACAAACACAAACAAACACAAAGAACCCGATCAATATATCAGCCAGAAGTTCATATCATCAATGAATATGCCTCTCTATTTCATCATACACAAAGCATATTTCTCTCTTGGTCTTGGTGCATTTTTCCCTATACGAATCTCCATCGTCTGACTTCAGGTGTAACTTAAGCAGTAAAGAATGTATCGCCTGGCTGCCTGTCGACTACTATACTGCGCTGTACTGTATATCTGAGCTAAAATGGGTTACAAACCTACTTCTAGTGGGTCCCCATGTGACATAATTGGCAATACGTTGGGTGGCTTCGCTCATCTGCTTGCCACCTTTTTCCGGTCTGATTGATTATGTGCGTTTAGACCTCAGGGTGAAATGTAGCATATTGGAGCCGTAGCGCGTTTTGGGCTCTCCTCCTCTCCACCCCCTCGTCCAGGGATTTAGTTAGCTGGCTGGCTGTCAGCAGTGTGTGTGTGACAAGAGAGAGGGGCCTTCACCAAAAAGAGTTAGACATCTCTGCCTCTCTCCCCCGCGCGCCTCTGCTTCCATGGATACCATTCATCTTCTTCTCAGCACTCCTCCTCCCCGCTATCAGATCATTCGGCTTCATTTGAACTTCTGGAGCTTCTCCTGAGTCCCCCCCCCCCCGCCCTCCAGCCTCCCTGGGTCTGGTCCTCTCTCGGTGGGGCCTGCACTCTTCACCGCTGCCGGCAGCCAGAGGTAAACAATGCTGTGGTAATTTAGCCCCCTAAGTGCACATCATTAGATGCCCCGCTGAATGCACTGACCACAGAAACAGTAAATCTGCTCTGGCACCGCGTCGGCGCCTCCTTTTGTCCGGCTGAATAATTACACTCAGCCGGGCAAAGTCTCACCACCACCGCGGCCATTGTCATCATTCAATGGCTGCCAGAGCAATTAGGTGCCTTCAGCACGGCCTGTGTGCCTCAGCACTGTTCCCACTTGGCAGGATGAAACGTGTGTGTGTGTGTGTGTGTGTGTGTGTGTGTGTGTGTTTTTCTAGCTTCTGTGCACATACCATGCATCCTTGTATATGTATATATGCATATACTATATGTCTGTGTGTGTGTGTGTGTGTGTGTGTGTGTGTCTGTGTGTGTGTGTGTGTGTGTGTGTGTGTGTGTGTGTGTGTGTGTGTGTGTGTGGAGCCAGGAGACATTATGCAGATCCCTCTCGAGATGTCCCGACAGTCTGTTAGCTTTATTCTCTACTTTGTCTTTGTCTTGGACAGGCCTTTGTAAGGCGGGCGTCAGACACCAGTGGCATGTGGAAAGGGCAGATAGCCACAGTCTGGGCTCCATGTCTCTTGCCCTTTCTCACTCTCTCTCTGTCATCTTCCATCAAGCCTGTTGGGACTCGGGGTCACAGACAAGTCTGACGGACGGATGCCGCTCTCTCTCTCCCTGGGTCTCTGTCTCTCTCTCTCTCTCTCCCTGGGTCTCTGTATCTCTCTCTCCCTGGGTCTCTGTGTCTCTCTCTCCCTGGGTCTCTGTGTCTCTCTCTCCCTGGGTCTCTGTCTCTCTCTCTCTCCCTGGGTCTCTGTGTCTCTCTCTCCCTGGGTCTCTGTGTCTCTCTCTCTCCCTGGGTCTCTGTCTCTCTCTCTCTCCCTGGGTCTCTGTGTCTCTCTCTCCCTGGGTCTCTGTGTCTCTCTCTCTCCCTGGGTCTCTGTCTCTCTCTCTCTCCCTGGGTCTCTGTCTCTCTCTCTCTCCCTGGGTCTCTGTGTCTCTCTCTCCCTGGGTCTCTGTGTCTCTCTCTCCCTGGGTCTCTGTCTCTCTCTCTCTCCCTGGGTCTCTGTGTCTCTCTCTCCCTGGGTCTCTGTGTCTCTCTCTCCCTGGGTCTCTGTCTCTCTCTCTCTCCCTGGGTCTCTGTGTCTCTCTCTCCCTGGGTCTCTGTGTCTCTCTCTCTCCCTGGGTCTCTGTCTCTCTCTCTCTCCCTGGGTCTCTGTGTCTCTCTCTCCCTGGGTCTCTGTGTCTCTCTCTCTCCCTGGGTCTCTGTCTCTCTCTCTCTCCCTGGGTCTCTGTGTCTCTCTCTCTCCCTGGGTCTCTGTGTCTCTCTCTCCCTGGGTCTCTGTCTCTCTCTCTCCCTGGGTCTCTGTGTCTCTCTCTCTCTCTCTCTCTCCCTGGGTCTCTGTGTCTCTCTCCCTGGGTCTCTGTGTCTCTCTCTCCCTGGGTCTCTGTGTGTCTCTCTCTCCCTGGGTCTCTGTGTGTCTCTCTTCTTGGGTCTCTGTGTCTCTCTCTCCCTGGGTCTCTGTGTCTCTCTCTCCCTGGGTCTCTGTGTGTCTCTCTCCCTGGGTCTCTGTGTCTCTCTCTCTCCCTGGGTCTCTGTGTCTCTCTCTCCCTGGGTATCTGTGTCTCTCTCACTGGGTCTCTGTGTCTCTCTCTCCCTGGGTATCTGTGTCTCTCTCTCTCTCACTGGGTCTCTGTGTCTCTCTCTCCCTGGGTATCTGTGTCTCTCTCTCTCTCACTGGGTCTCTGTGTCTCTCTCTCCCTGGGTCTCTGTGTCTCTCTCTCCCTGGGGCTCCTGGTGTTTCGGTTCAGTCCGTGGCTAAAAAACTGACAGGCTGCTATTGATCTTCACTGTTTGGAGACTCTCCCTAAAATCATAAGCAGGGGACGCAACAGCCCGACAGATAGACGTGTGTGTGTGTGTGTGTGTGTGTGTGTGTGTGTGTGTGTGTGTGTGTGTGTGTGTGTGTGTGGGGTGTGTGTGTGTGTGTGTGCGTGCGTGCATGCGTGTGTGTATGCTCGCTCGTATGGATCACAGAAATCACACCTTTAACATGTTATCTCTGATGAATGGAGTAATCACTTCCCATAGCGTGTTTGGTTGACACAGAGCATGTGTGCACAGTTTTGTGTTTGCTTCTGAATTTCCTGTGGTCCGTTATGAATTATTCTTCTGACATGTGGTTTCCTTCAGCTTAAAATGAGCAAGTTGTTTTCTGGCGTGTGTGTGTGTGTGTGTGTGTGTGTGTGCGTGTGCGTGTGCGCGCGTGTGTGCGTGTGCGCATGCGTGTTGGCATGTGAGTGTGTGCATTTGCCTTAGCGCGCACGTGGGAACAAGGCAAATGCTGATAGTTGAAAAGGACCATCTGCTCACATTGTCCAGTGGACTATAGTTAATTTAGTGTACCCCAGCCGGGCCTTCAATTAATTTGTATGTATGATAACGTTGTCATGGCGATGGCGGATGTATTATCACGGCACGCTGGGACGACTCCTGAGTTGTTGATGACGACCACAGCTCTTCCTGTGTCCGGCTGAGGAACAGTCATTTAAGGCCACATGACAGCTTGTGAATTAGTGAAAGAGAAATGGCCTCCATCACGAGGTCACAGGGAATGACACAAATGCAATTAATTTGCACAGATTCATCAAAGCAATTACCGTAAATTCCGGACTATAAGACGCACCGGTGTATAAGCCGCGGGACCAAAATTGACTATTTTTTTCTTCTATAAGCCGCACCGGTCTATAAGCCGCGGGTGTTTTGATGTTTAATTACCATATGAAAGGGTTCGTGCACAGAGAGGAATGTCGGGAAAGCGATGGCTGTTTGGGGAAGCTCCCATTTATTAACATTTCAACAAAACAAAACAAAAGTCAGGTCACTAATCCCCAGACAAAATCACACAACAATAGGCTATATGTGCAGCAAACCTGTAACCAGAGAAGTCAAGTCACTAATGCTCGTCTTCCTCTTCTTCCTGCGTACTGAAACCACCAAAGTCCTCATCTTCAGTGTCGGAAACGAACAGGTTCAGGGTGGCTTCGTCAACCACTCTCCTCTCTCCTTCATTGTCACTCAAAACCAACGAACTCCTCTTCATCTATAGCTGTGTTTCCATTACAGTTTTTCGCAAAAGAATTGCGATATTTCTACAACTTCGACAATGTACAATTGCGACTTGTAGGCGTTTCCATTGAAGTTGCGTTTGAGTGATTCCCCGTTGCAGCAGCTGCCACAGTGATTACGCACGGGGATCTGCCCCATATCCCGTCCCCTGCATGCTCAAATCCAACCAATGGTCAATGGAAATCCCAACATGAAGTTACAATGCATATAAACGAGCCTGATTATCAATTCAAAAGAAAATGAGTCGCAAAATGTTGCTGGCTGCGTGAATGCAGTCAGCGCGACAGGCAGAGGAAAAAAGGTAGCCTAATAGCCTACAACTGGTCCGATTTAGAGATGGAGGGGGGAAAAGGCTGATTTGGTTCTATAATTGCACCTGAAACGTGTGCAATGTATTAGCCTACTCACAGTCACTGTATTCACTTCAGACAGCACCACCGCACCAGTGTGTGCTTTTCATCCTCTCATCTCGCCGCTGTGCCAAATGCGCGCACACAGGCAGCCTGCTGTCACCATGGACCGATTTCTGCCATTAAACATTATCTAATTTGCCCGGCTACGCTTTTGCACAACACTCGTCTTTCTGCTAGGTACAGTAGCGTTGCTTCAAAGTTTTTCACTTGCTGCGGAGGTTTTGACACGGCTATCGAACCTTACTTACCAAACTTATTTTCCGCTCCTTTTCCAAGGGATAATATGGGTCACATGACGTGCAAATGCGAAAAATGTGTTTCCATTACACTTTTGCGATAAACTGCTATATCGACACGTCTGAAAAACCACCTCATGATCATCTACTGCTCGTTCTCATGCTGTCGAGAACGAGCAAAGCTTTTTTTTGGTGAAAGAATCCTCCAGGGCGCTTCTTGTTAACAGTCCGAGTGAGTGGCAGGTCGAACGTCAAAGGCACTTCATCCATATTTATGATCTGCTCCGGTTCGATGGAATATTCCTTGATCTTCCTTTGTGTGAATTCGCCGAAGTTTGTGATTTTCTCCTGGTAGTCGGGGGAGGGAGTTGATGGGCTTGTGGCCGTTTGCTTACCGTAATTACCATATGTAAGTGGTCACGCACAGAGGGGATTGTCGGGAAAGAGATGGCTGTTTGAGGAAGCTCCCATTTACCGTATTACCGTAACATTTCAACAAAACAACATAACACAACACCACCGTTGTTTATTTTTACAGTGCACACAGTGTCCGCGGTGTGGTGAAAAGAGGGCAAGAGAGGAAATTAAAACAGAAGTGGATTTATAGTTAGAAAGAGTGCTAAAAAAGAGAGATTTTTTTTTTTTTTTTTTTTTTTTTCTGAAAAAATCCATAGATAAGACGCACCGTTATATAAGCCGCAGGGGCCAAAAAACGGGAAAAAAGCCGCGGCTTATAGTCCGGAATTTACGGTAGCGACAAATGGTGGAGGCCTTCATTATTTACTTAGTTTAACCTGGGAAAGGATTGGCCGCCTGTGATAATGCCAGGAGTGTGTACCCAGGCATTTTACAGCCTGTTTGGGGGATTTTATAGGGTATCTCTGGCTGACTTATAGGGTCACTCTGGCTGGTAGCTAGAGTGAGTTATAGTGTACAACACTGATCTTCTGAGCGGGCTGTTGGCAGTCAGCAGCGCCGTCAAATTCTTCATGCGGGGAGCGACAGACAGTAGGACTAAACTCGTAAGCATAGGTACTGTAGGCCTGTAGGCAACGTTAGCATGCGTTTGTTGTCGACAGCAGAAATGAACTTGAGCCTTCGGGAGGTGTCACAGCTTCTAATTGAAATAAGCGTGTGTGTGATGGGAGGGAGCAGCCCGCGTCACCCTGGTGACCCCCGCTCTCACACACTGACTCCACCCTGTAACATTTAGATTAGGTGCTGCCTGTCTGATGGCCCTGGAGATTTATGATGCTGCGGCCTCATATAGCCTCTATAGGCATCATCATGTGTGAGTTAGCACACCATTCTTTTGCCATCTGACCTGACCTGGGCTTCTGTGTGAATTATTATGGTACCAATGATCGCAGGATACAAATCCCACCTAGTGGTTAAAAAATAAAGAGTACTGGTTAAAAATGAATAATAAATAAATAAATAAATAAAAATGGTGACTGCCTCTTGTGTAGACTCCCTGTGGTGAATTTGATCAAAGCATTATAGTCATAATGCACATTCATTTTCTTTAGCACCACTAACCCATAAACATAACATATGAGACAAAGAAATGCAATACTCCAGCATTGACAATGCTAAGATCATCAATAGACCTGGTTTTGATCCAAACGACATTATTCTGGCTCGTCTGTCATTGATTGCAGCCAGGTCAGCTACAGCAGCATAGGGACTGAAGCAGGGCCCATCATGCTGCTGCCAACACACCATGGTCTCCAGAGAGCAGTGGGAGTCGTGGCCTTCCTCTGACACCATCTAAGGAGATGGAAAGTTCACAAAAGCCCTCTGTGAGATGTTTCTGCCTCAGCTTCCTCCCTGTGAGAAGCTCTGTCAGGTGACAGCATGAGCAACCAAGAGAAGCATGGAGCCTGAATTAGATCAGATGCATTCTTCTGGTCAGCTGCGATACATTTGACAGTTTTGAAGGCAACTGCAAACGGGGCGAGTGAGTTGACAGTACGATAAATATGACTGTGCGACACGTCACCTTTTTCGAAGTGCGTTACCGGTCGTTTACTGTAGCTTATATTTTGCTGGACATTTATGTCTGCAGTGGAGCCACCCTCTTATGAAAACTGTGCATGTAAACCTCAGTCTTGTGTCCGGGAGACTGGCAATAAATAACACTGGACGATTTTTTCTTATTTTTTGTTTAGATTATTTTTGGAGGCATTTTTGCCTTTATTTAGAGATGACAGTAGGCAGACAGGAAGGTGTGGGGAGAGAGAGAGAGGGGATGACATGCAGCAAAGGACCTGGCGTCGGATTCGAACCCGCGCGAAGGACCGAGCCTCCGTGGTACGCGTGCTATCCAGGTGAGTCACCAGGACGCACGGACTGGAAGGTTTTGAAATCATGGATTCTTTATCGAGGTTGAGGGGAGGGGAGGGGAGGGGAGGGGGCGGGGAACCCTTTGAAAACTGGGATAACCTTGCTGTGAGGTTGCAGTGCTATGTATTCAATATGAGATGATTAAAGTTTAAGAAGGCTCACAGTGGGGAGGATGAGAAGGACTGAAAGGAGACCAGGGGGAGGGAGGCAGAGAGAGAGAGAGAGAGAGAGAGAGAGGGAGAGTGTGGAATGGCAGGTGAGACTGGTTTCTGAATTAGGTTCAGACAGGAAAGGAAGCTACAATTGTTCTACCGTGTGAAACTCTATCATCCAGATAAGATGAAACTGACATTTCCAAAGCAGACAGACTCACCATGGGGTCGTGAAGAAAACCCCGCCTCCCGCACCGAACATAACTGGAAGAAGAATGTTTTGATTCAAAGCTTGAAATGAATATTGTGATCCAGTCTGGCTTCGGTTCAATTATAAACACTGTTGTTTGTGTCACTGCGTGGGCTGTTTGATCATGAATTACAAATTAATTTGCGCGTGTTAGTAAGAACCCCTTTTGCAGTTATTGTATGAATTATTGTTTTTTTTTAAGGTTCAAACTTCAATTACAAATATTCAAATTCCTCTGCTCAAGCTGCATGGATTTCAGTTGGAGCTGCCTCTTCTTCTGTCTCTCGATGAAACTGGGGGCCATAAATTATGCTACATCCTATCGGCGTTTCGCAGTTCAATTATTTCTGACATTTTTGCTGGAATTGAAATGCTAAATCTTCGAGCGATAACACTCCCGATGCCTGCTAAATACTAAACACAGCACACGCTTTCAGACATGCCTTTATCTTCCTCGTAGGTGCAGGAGAGGAGAGTAAACAATCTCCACACTGTTCCCTGGATTTGATTTATTAGCTCTATATGTGCTTTCATCCTATCACACACGTGCCGCGTGCCATTTGCATTCACGGTAAATATGTGGCGCAAATGCGGTCGCCTCGCAGATCGCTTCCGAAGCAGACCGGATAAAAAAATGTACGATTGGGCGAGGAATGCTTCATTTCACCACCGTGCATCTGGTTTACCATTCATATGCAGATGATGGCAAACCCGAGAGCATTTTTAAAGGTCAAGACAAATATCTTGTTTATCTCACATCCATGTTTTCGGAACAGTTATGAAATGTTCAAACCTGGAAAGCAGAGAAGCCAATGTTTTGTTGTTTTCGTGTGGCCGTGTTGTGTGGGACGTTTCTGAGGATGCCTGATGCGTGAGTGGCGGTCCGTCCGGGTCGACGTGTCATTTTGGATCAAGATGGCGCTCACTCGGCACGCAGAAAGCTGCCCGCTGGTATTAGACACACCGCTATTAGGAATGTCACTTCCCCTTTGCCTCTTCTCGCAGGATTTTTCCTGACTGGGAAAACAGGATGATCAATCCTGGCAGCGTATGCCCGGTGTTTCCAAGGAATATGATTGGCTGACTCTTCACAGCTCGGCTTGCCTAGTGAGAAACGAGTACACCTGATTTTAATTGGCTTGACAGTTTATGAACTTAGCGCGATCATTTCCCAAGTCCACTGTTTTATTTTTCCATTAGTCATGCATTAATTCTTGATGGTCTTTTTCCCCCACAAACACCAACATCAGCATAAATGTTTATGTACAAACAAATCCTCTGTCAGGCAAAAACAGAGTCATTAAAATCAGTGGGCCTCAACGGAGCATGCAGGGATTTAGCGGGCGATTTTCCTGAAGACGAGACATGGAAAGTTCTCCTCCGTGTTAACGAGAAGCAGTGATTGCGTGTTTACGGGAGGAGCAAATCGCACCGGGGTCTGGATGTCTCGGCCACCATGTGGGGAGAATTACAGGTTTCCACTCAGAATCAGAGCAGGCCACGCTGCAGTGATGCTAATCAAGGACAGAGAGAGAGACAGCAGGGAGACACAGAGAGAGAGAGAGAGAGAGACAGAGAGAGAGAAGAGATGGAGAGAGAGAGAGAGTACCTCCGTCATGAGGGCTGCACACTGTCAAGCTGTCAGGAAATCCACTGCAAAAGAAGGGAACTGTCAAAGTTCTTTCTTTTTTTTTAGTATCTGTATTTGAAATCGTGTTGTTTGGAAAAAGGGAATCATTCATCCGATGACAGAGTTATCAAAAATCTCACACCCTCATCACACAGTCAGGACATTGTCATCTTTTATTCTCAACAGAAAATGTTGACAGCAGGCTTCTTGATAAGCAGACGTACCGTGTATAAAAATGAAAAGTAAAAAAAAAAAAAAGGAATTGTTGGCAGATGTGGAGCGGTGAACAGTGCAACAGGTCGGCGCGAAGCTGAAGGAATCTATTATCTTTGTCTGTCTTTTCAATCTCAACTGTGTGTGAGCGCATGTTCCACCTTCTTCATCCAATCCAGATCCCCTCATGGGACGTCCTGCGTCTGCGTTGCTTCTGCGGGGCACGACCCCAGCTCACCTTTTGTCTCAACACCGGAGCGCTGGCCGCACCTGTCCATCCCCACCGCCTGTCTTTCCCATCACGCCTCTGCAACCTGGCCAAGTCGTCCTCCTGCCTGCCTGCCTGCCTGCCTGCCTGCCTGCCTGCCTGCGCTAAGACGCCTCCGCTGAGCCGGCGTTCAGTTCTGACACAACCCAGAGCAGTGCAACACAGGGACCTTACTGTGGAACAGCCTTCCACTAGGCATCAAACTCTCAGACTCTAGAGGGGTTTTTAGAGGTCGGGTCCTCGCTCATCTCTGGAGCAAAGTGACTGGGTAGGTTAGTAGGCCTAATTTTGGCGGGTCCTGTGAGGATAATGTGTTTTACTGTGATGATTGTCTTATTTTCTTGAGTAAGTGTGTTTATGTAGTTTCTAATGCAATTTTGAGTGTGACTAATATTTGATTTTAGGATATTTGATTTTAGGATAGGTTCTCTTCAAGTACCATATTTATTGGTGTCTAAATCTATTTTATTGTGTTTGTGATGGAGATTTTTGATACAGATTTTTAGATGACTATAATGTTTTGTGTTATTGTCTGTCCTGTTTTTAGAACATCGGGGACCATGTTGGAAATAAGTGTTTACACTTTTACATGTGTACACTTTTCCATTAATAAAGTCAATCAATCAATCAATCAATCAATCAATCAATCAATCAATCACCCATGTCCCAAAGATAGTAGACCTTTGGGGGGTCCTGGCAGTGTAGTATAGTGGCTTTGTGCTGGTGGAAGTGGGCTTTATTACAAAGGTACTGCCGTGCACAGCTCTGGCAGGCCCAGAGCTCTGGCCCTGCTCTCCTCTGTTCTGCTGGCTTGTGTGGGAGGGAATGGAGAGCAGCCTCCTCCTCCAACACACCGGCTGGCTTATGAGTCTGGCTCCAATCTGACGGCCTGGTGGCTCAATCTAATAAGCAGTCATACGATATCAGATTCAGATCTCTCTGCTTTGTGAAAGATGAGACCCCCCCCCCCCTCCTCATCTCTCTCTCTCTCTCTCTCTCTCTCTCTCTCTCTCTCTCTCTTTCTCATTCTCTCTCTCTCACAGTGACTATGCATTTTGTGTGATATTGAAAGGACGAGCGAGTGTGTTGTCACCCAATACTGTACATGTGTGCTCCAGCACTACACAGGGATCTTTGTGTAGCTGGGCTCGGGCGGAGCAGAGAGAGACTAGCTGGATGCACGTCACTATATAAACAAAGGTGTATTTACAAAAGGACGGATTTGGCCTGCGGGCGCGCTCTTTTCTCTGCCTGCCATTTGCTTTGTCTCTCCGGTGCCGAAAAGCGGGCTTGTTGGAAAAACTGAAAGCTTTTTCTCTCCTCCTCGCTGGCTCCATTGATGAAAGTAGCACAACGACAAGAACATAATCACTCTGGCTCTTTAGCTCTGGCGAGAGCGCTCTTTCTGTCGAGCTCGTCGGCCCCGCCTCGCTCTCTCTCTTTCCCCCCCGCACGCCACCACCACCACCACCACCTCCTCTCTAGCCACTTCAAACATCTTCTTGTCTCCGTCGAAGCGTAGATGCTCATCCCCGCGTCGTGCGTCGCCTCCCCGTGTGAGCGCGCGTGTGTGAAATTGGATTGCCCGATCCGTCGGCGGCTGAGTGGCACAGATGTAATATGGGATAGCGGGGCAGCCGCGTGCTCTGATGCCGGAGACAGCTGTTACAGGACGCCCGAGGATCACGCATGACGCTTGACTTCTCGTCCCCCCCGTCCCCCCCGTCTCTTCAAGACTGGAAATGCGCTCTGGGCAAATCTCATGACAAACACAAAGAAGAACACCGGCGGAGCAACAAATCCGACACACACACACATGGCTGTGCTCAGACGGGATGCGCGGCGCGTAGAGAGGTTGTCAGATCTGCTCAAGTCGCTCAATGTCAAAGGGGTCATTGTTGATCCCTGGGCAACTTGAAGTGCCTGTCATCTTAGATTTGCTCCTGATCATTTTTGTTCTCGCTGCCACCACCGCATCTCATCGCTTCCGTCCTCCTCATAGGGTTTAGAGGTCCAGGTCAAAGGTTAAGCCCTGCTGCTCTGAAGACAAGTTCCCACACACAGCCGAGTGTGTCTTTGTAACCCATCAATTAACACTCTTGCACTCAATCGACGTGGCTAGCATTTGCTAGCTCCGATTCAGAAGTTTTCCCTAGTGCTGCTGGCCGATTTTGATCAAATCAAAATGTCGCAATATTTTTGTCCGATATTGATCGTTCATTATGTGGTTATTATTTATAGAGAAGGGCAATGCAGATGATGATGATGATGATGATGATGGCATATATGATGATGACACAATGCGTGGGCCAGGCAGGGCCTTGCAGTCGCTGCATAACAGAGAGAGGCTAGTTTTTACACAGCAGCAGAGCAGACTGGAGCTCAATGAACCCAGATGAGGAGCCTCTGCTCTGCGGTTCAGGCCTGCTCTTCATCCAACTATGTAATTGAGCACATCAGCAAATGAGCGGATCAACTGGAGCCCTTCAAAGACCCACACTTAGAACCACACTTAGAACCCACACTTAGAACCCGCATTCCCCTTCAAGTGTTAAATGAACTCCCGGCTGAGTCTCGTTCACTGTATGGCATTTGGTTTTCAGTGTGTGTGTGTGTGTGTGTGTGTGTTGGGGGAGGGGGGAGGGGGGGCTGTATTATCTGTCAGCCTCCTCCCCCTTCCCCCCTCCCCTTCCCTCCCCTCCCCCCCCCCCCCTCATCCCTTTGTCTGTCCTGTACCACAACTGTAGAATAAAGAGCAGTGACATTTAAAAAGGTCCACATGTGGAGGGGTTGACATTCAGAGCGGCGCCACCTTAAGGTTAACTCCATACAAAAGGTGACCGCGCGTGCAGCCTTTTAAAGCTTCAATCATGTCATGTGGAATATCAGATAGTGTGTCTGAGGAGGCTAGGCCCAGTATAGCGTTTAAGCTGGTGCAGAGGTAAACAACACAACTCTTATCTTCTATCCCGCATGTCTTCAGTCAGACTTGTCAAACACCTTTCACACAAATCTGTGCGCGTACTGTCAAGTATCAACATGCAACAATGGCTGCTTAGTTGTGTTCAGGTTTTGTTTGCTGGTGCACTGTCTGCCCACACTGTCCACACTGCCCAGGCTATATTTTGTGCAGATGAATATTGCTGCAAAAAGAGACAAGTTATGTGCAGGGATTGAGAGATGCTGCCTGAGGGTGAATCTTGACTCCTGGCAAAACAAAGACATTCTCTGCTTCTTTCTTATTTGAAACGGGGTAATCTAAGTGCCGGGACTTTCTTTTTGGTTGTGAATAGCTGTTGACAGCCAGTGTTCTGAGAACTCTTTGGTTGACTTGGCCAGCTTTTCAGTTGGCTGCGCTAAATGGACATTAAGCAAGCGAGAGAGGTTTTCTTGAAAATACCGTGAGACAAAAAAATCATTCGCCAATATTGACTGCTCTTTTCTTCCCCTCTCAGCTGCTGTCTGGGTTATGGATCTGCGCCATTTTCTGGTTAAGCTTCCAGTGCAGAATGCAAAACACCAAGTACGGAGGAAACGGCACACGGGGAAAGAATGATGGTTTTAACCACTGAAATGATGCATTGGATTTCACACCAGCACTATATAGCCACGGCACGGCGTAGTTAAAACGTTGTTAATTAAACGTCCATATGGTGTCATTTTGGGAGGTGTAACCATAGCGACGTGCTATGTAATTTAAGAGCTGTCTGGTCATGGATGGATGGGAATCATCACGCCAAGCCAGTGTTGTTGCACTCATCGCTCTGTAATTGGATTTTGTTGTTGTTGAAAACATGATCCTGATGGCATAATCACACTTTTATTACTCACAAAAACATAATACTGTAACAACACATCCCTCCCAACACAAAAAATAGTGCAGAAGGTTAGCGGTTGAATTCATACTGTTTTGTGAAAGTGGAGAAAAGAGAGTTTATTGAACTTCCTTTGTAGTAAAAAAAACACACTTCCCTCTCAATTATTTCTCTATCTCCCTCTCTCTGCACTACTTGATGGACTGTCTCTAGCTGCGGGCCCTCCCCCTGCCCTGTGCTCAGGACTGTCTCTAGCTGCGGGCCCTCCCCCTGCCCTGTGCTCAGGGGAACAACAGCCCACCATTTGAATAATACACGCATAAATAATAGATATATTTTAAAATGCAAATTCTAATAGGGACTTTGGGGGTGACTCAATCATGCAGCGTTTGTGGTTTGACCTTAACTCGGGCTAACAAATTACTGGGAGCTTGGTGTTTTCTCATTAGGCGCTCCGCGCATCATCACACCACCACCAAGCACCACTCTGCCATAACCACAACCAGAGTCCATAAACACCACCTAATGTTATGCTTTCATCTTTACAAAGGTTAATAGTTGTGAATGCTCCAGATTCCCAAGATGTGCTTCTTTTATATCACTTAAGTTATAGATCTTACATTAAGTGGCTGTTTAGTGGCGCGCACACTTGAGAGTAACAAATTACATGTAATGGGATTACATCTCATAGCACCTGGTGGCTGTAAGCCATGATTTACACAGGAGTTATGACACAGTGTTGTTGCTCTGTTAGTAGAATATCTATTTTCCACATTAAATCACCAACATGATTCATGGGCTCATTAGTAAGAAATGAGTGGAGGTGATTATCAAAATGGACAGGGAGGAAAGGACAGGAAGTTGGTGTGAAGCCTATTTGTCGTACCAGCAGCTTTTACCTGGCTTGGCCCAGCAGCAGTTGACATTGATAACCTACACAGTGTGTAAAGAAATACCACTCGAATATCCAGTCACATCTCTGAAAAGTAGGAATTAAAGGATAACACAAATATTACCAGCACAACAAATCCTCCCTTATTCCTTCTTAATTTTAAGACCAACCTTGTATAGTTGTGATGTACTGAGTCAAAAGTCCCCCCCCCCCCCCCCCCCAACTGAATGACTGATAGTTCAAACATGACTGAACATCAAAATGGAGGTACATTTGATATCGCTCTATTATTAGTTTGAAAAAATCGAGCAGTCTACAATTATCTGGAAAGTTTCATTCGTTGGCTTGGACTGTAAGGCTATTGGCAACATGTAGTGCATCTCACACACTCACTGTGAGCTGTATTGACAACATATAAAACAGCCAAACAAATTGACAATTAGATGCCAACAATATCTCCACTGGTACAATTAGAGAGCCGATTCCGGCGTGGCTCAGTTGAGCAGGCGAGGCCGCGTGTCGGGCGAGGCCACGTGTCGGGCGAGGCCGCGTGTCGGGCGAGCTGCGTCTGCGAGGACAAACCGAGGAGGTACGGTAGAAATGAGCGATGAGGAGGAGCGCGCTCTGTTTAGTCTTGGTAATAGTTGTCCTGTAGTGTAAAGATGTTTTGAATAAGGTTGTGCCTGGCTGATTGTTACACACATACTATGTTCATATACTGTACATGTATCAAGTCCAATCTTGCCCGCTTCAGCATCAGTCCATCAGTAGAGTTTTGAATTTTCATTCATTGATTCTAAACTCAACAGCCATCTCACCTAGTGTCGTCTACAATGTTAAAGTCCCCGGAAACCAAAATCCACAAAAACCTTCTAACTATTAAATTTAGGGTCTTATGTGAGTAATTGTGTGCCTCAGAAAGTGGGAGACATTACTTTCAACCCAAACCCCCAAAATCGCCACTTTTCTACAAGGTCTGGATTTCCACTTCCTCACTGAAGAGAGCGGTGCGCGCGGTGCTAAACTGAATGATCTTATCACGTCATAAGATTTGGCCAATCACGGTGCTCGCTCAGTGTCTGTCTGTCGCCCTCCCGCCAGAGCCGTACCTCCCGCTCTGTGTGCCTGTGTATGCTGCCTGCTCTCTCTCTCTCTCTCTCTCTCTCTCTCTCTCACTGTCACACGCACACACGCACGCACGCACACACACACACACACACACACACACACACACACACACACACACACACACACACACACACAGTAGCGCTGTGCAATCACAGCGGCAGTCTCTCTTCCTCTCTGTCATGCGCCGAGCAACGAGCGAACACACACACACACACACACACACACACACACACACACACACACACACTCCATCTCTCTTTCCTTCTCTCTCTCTCCATTTCCCTCCCTCTCTCTCTTGCTCTCTCTCTCTCTCGGAGGAGCTGCAGTCCTGGCTGCACGCACACACACGGGACACGCCCACACAGTCCGCGGGAGAGTCTAAAATCTAATTGATTCTCATGACTTTTGTCATGACTGTCAAACCTAAATTTATATACTTTGCGACGTTCATCATCGTTCAAATTTGACTGGTGGCTTATTAACATAGGTTCCTGTGATGTGATGAACTCAAAATGCTAAATAATAAAAAAGTATTTCTGGTTTCCAGGGACTTTAAGTCCATTTGTAATCCTTGATGTTTTTCGAAAGTCTCGGTGCGACAAAATACTTACGACCAACAAAGACCACGCTGTTTGCATTCTTCTGTAATTCCTCTTTAATAACAGCACTGCCAACTATATTGCTGCATAAGCAGATTAGATACTTCTGGGAAATAACACTCGATAATGTTTGAAGAGGAGGATAATATCCCTATTCAAATTAGTCTGCAAATTGAAATAGAATAAATTGTCTGTTCAACATAATATTTTACTGAGTGTAGAGGCAAAGCAATCCAAAACTAACTGAATGCAATTAGATTAGCATTACTGAGTTTGATTAATCATAGTATAATGCAAGGAATATCTGTATGTGTGTGTGAGTGTGTGTGTGTGTGTGTGTGTGTGTGTGTGTGTGTGTGTGTGTGTGTGTGTGTGAGAGTGTGAGTGTGAGTGTGTGTGTGTGTGTCCTTGGCATATCTCGAGAACCGTTCATCCGCAGCACATTTAACATTATTAATAAACTTTGAATAAACAAGCGATCAGCACTCTGTGCAGCAGCAGGGCAAACGGGCACTGTACTAGTCTGATGGATTCACTACTGGCTGGCAAGCTTAAGAGGGTAATCTGTGACAGATCAGTAATCTGTAACCGATTACATTTTCAAAGTACCCAAACAATGTATGAATTTAATCTATTTTATTAGCGGGAACTCTCTTATAGATAACATGGTTTGCTCTCTAACTTTGTTAGAAAATGACTTTGGCCATAAGGCTGGGTGTCACCACTGATTTCCAGATTCGATTCAGAGTCACAAGATCCTGATTCAATTTCTGATTCAATTCAATATGGATTTGGTTATATAGTAGATATTTATAGTTATCCATACCAATTTTGCTTGGATATGAAAGAGATTGGGAGGGGCTGTAGTATGGGGTGTGGGGTCATCATATTGAGGGCCATCCAATCTCTGTACGGCCAAAACCAGAACTCTGTAGTAAGTCTGACTTGTTCTCAGTGGGTTTTGGCCTACGCCAGGGCTGCGCTTTGTCACCTATCGTGTTTGTGATCTTCATGGAGAGGATTTCGTGGCGTAGTCGTGGAGGGGAGGGGTTTCTGTTTGGTGGGTTTAGGATTCTGTCACTGCTTTTTGCAGATGATGTGGTCCTGATGGCATCATGGGGTCTGTGACCTTCAGCACACACTGGATCAGTTTGCAGCCGAGTGTGAAGTGGCTGAGATGAGGATCAGCACCTCTAAATCTGAGGACATGGTTCTCAACAGGATTACCAACTCCGAGCAGGGAGTGACTCCTCCTTACCTCAAGCCAGGGAGTGACTCCTCCTTACCCCAAGCCAGGGAGTGACTCCTCCTGACCCCAAGCCAGGGAGTGACTCCTTACCCCAAGCCAGGGAGTGACTCCTCCTTACCTCAAGCCAGGGAGTGACTCCTCCTTACCCCAAGCCAGGGAGTGACTCCTCCTTACACCAAGCCAGGGAGTGACTCCTCCTTACACCAAGCCAGGGAGTGACTCCTCCTTACCCCAAGCCAGGGAGTGACTCCTCCTTACCCCAAGCCAGGCAGTGACTCCTCCTTACCCCAAGCCAGGGAGTGACTCCTCCTTACCACAAGCCAGGGAGTGACTCCTCCTTACCCCAAGCCAGGGAGTTCAAGTATCTCGGGGTCTTGTTCACTGGTGAGGGCATAACGGAGCGCGAGATGGTCCGGAAAATCTGAGCAGCGAAAATCTGCGTTCGCATTACCACACCTCTGTAACGAAAAGTGAGTTAAGCCAGAGGGCAAAGCTCTTGATTTACAGGTCAATCTTCATCCCAACCCTCATCTATGGTCATGATGAACCTCCCCAGGGAGGTGTTCCAGGCATGTCCAGCTGGGAGGAGGCCAGCATGGAGGTCAGTTTACATCTCCATGCTGGCCTGGGAACACCTTGGGATCCCCCAGTCCAGAGCTGGTTAATGTGGCCAGCAGGTAAAGGAAGGTCTGTGGTCACCTGCTACCTCCGTGACCCGAGTGCAGATAAACGGTTGAAGATGGATGGATGGATGGAAGAGATTCTCAGAACTAAATGCTATAAAATTGTACGAGGATCCCTCTAACCTGGTGCATTATTAAAAAATAGAAATGCTTGCATTGAGAATTGACCCCAAAGCATGTACTTTTTTATTGAACATGACCAACACACTGTCAACAGCAGTCAAAACAATAGTATCGGTGTGAGGATGTGTCACTTCTGGTACAGCTGGTATGGGTCGGTACACTATAGAAATTATTCCTGTCAGAATCCTTTGTTGTTGGAGGCTTTGTTTATTTCCATGAACTGAGTTTAACTACATCATCCTCAATAAGCCACATTAGCATGAACAACACTGATAATGAGGTAACTCTGTCTGCAAACTATTTAAATCCTCAGTCTTGAGTCACAGCAAGGCTGTCTGCAAGTAAGTGATGCAAAACCGCGAAACAAACAACATAACAGAATGAGGTAGAATATGTAAGTACGAAGGATTGTTCACAACATGAGTATCACAGATTACAGGTATGTACTTCACGCACACTTGAGGGTTATCCACAGTCCAGATTATTGTCTCTGGATTACTGCAGTCCACTCGTTAAGGGCAGGGCTGTGTGTCGGGGAGATGAGAGAGAGTCTGTGTGTCTGACATCACGATATTAAGATTGGTCTCTGATTTTATGAATCGATATCAGAACATTCAAATGAAGATTGATTTGAATTGGGGATTTTTTTATTTTTTTTTTACCCAGCCGTAATCAGTCATACAGTTTAGAGAACTAGAGATGTGAACGTAGAAAGTCATTAGACTATAATTAGTCATTGTAACAACTTTATGAAATCAGGTCATTTCTTTATGATTACTCTGGTAATAGTTGTACATGTTTTATGTATACCAGGGTGATTAAACCATAGCATTGCTATTACTGCAAAGTATCTACTATCCTTTGTGTGTCCTGACTCTCAACAACAGCTTTCAGTTGTCAACCCAGTATTAGTGGCTTCTTAGGGGGGTTATTTATTGGGGGGGTGTTGTCCTTGACTTGTTTTAGCTGCATTGATCTGTACCGCTGTAGCACTGTTGTCTTTGTTTTAGTCTCCCTGGCAGGCTGATTCACTGGTGTTCTCCACCAGCCTTGCCAGGAGGTGTTTGAAGCCCATCATTCAGAGAGAGTGAGAGAGAGAGAGGGACAAAGATAGAGAGAGAGAGGTTGTGTAATTGAGTGGGGGGGATGTGAGAGAGAGGGAGAGTGAGAGAAAGTGGGGTTAACAGAAAGGAGCTGCAGCAGTTATGATTTGACACAAATGAAAATGCAAGGTATGATGTTTGCACCGCCGCGTGCTCCTCCCCATAATGGCATCCCCCGCTCGTTTGATCCATTACCGCTAGTATTACTGAGAGCTATAAATGTCAGCCAACTTTGAGTCATATTTCCATTTTGCTCGGGGAAAAAAGAGACGAGAGAGAAAGAAAGAGGACATCTCTGTACCACGGCACACAGCCCGTCTGTATTGAGATTGTTTGGTTTTGTTGTTGTTTGAAATTCCTCCAAGTGCCATCATATTTAGAAAAGATGATTTTACTGGACCGTTAGCGCTATCCCGCTGTCTCGTAACGACGCGCTGAATGTCGGAACGTGGCATAAAGAGAACACTCTCAAGGTCAAATTGAAATTGGAGCCATTTCATCACGAGGCGTTATGGGGAGCGCGTGTATCTGAGTGGGCAATAAATATTGTCAAACGCTAGCGGAGCACAATCAGTATTCGGCGCATGCACGTGTTATTTTTAGGGGCCAGGATTTATTGCGGACTTGTTTCTTTTTGTGGAGCTGTTTACTGTTTACTGTTGCAGCTCTATGGCCAGGCCTTCTTCGGTGATGTGCTCATTTGATCTACTTCTCTTCTTTGCTCTTTCCCTGAGCTTTAGTCTTCTTCACACTGACTTGGTTGGGAGGGACTCCCTAAAAACGTGCTGTTGCACCCGCATGCGTCTTGCTGCATACGCCTCGGCGAGCTCCGTGACCGTCTCAGCCTGTGCTGCTCTGAGTGCACCTTCATGAGTTTTACACGATGGAGGGTGAGTTATGTTAGTTTTGTACAAATAATGTAGGTTACTACTTTTAATTTGCACTATCCAGTCATGCTGGTTGATTGGTTGATTGATTGATTGATTTTTATTTGGATATAAAGACAGCAAAATCTAAGGCAGGGATACTCAACTTGCTTTGCCCGGGGGCCACTTTTGTGAAATGATAGAAGGCCAGGGGCCAGTTAATAAACAAACAATATACATTTTTCTGTAGCTGGTTGTAGGTTTTTGGGGTGTCAGCCGGAGTTTAGTCTGACAATGTTGTGCACACCGGATAGTTAGTTAGGTTAAGTACTTACATAAGTGCCTGGGTAGCGAGCAGATGGCGGTATTTGACAATTTAGCAGCTAAATCATATATTATTGAAAGATATTCCATATTCCAGACTGAAAATGCTAGCTTAATGCTATAACAGAAGTGGAGTATTGGCCAGAATGACATGAACATTTGGACACTTATTCAGCGGGTATCTTGCATGTTGCGTTCAGGTGCACTGTAAAACTTTTTTTTTTTTTTTTTGCAATTCCATCGCGGGCCACACAGGGGGCGCGGCCCGCGGGCCGCAAGTTGAGTATCACTGATCTAAGGGATGTACATGTGAAAGTGCAGATGCTTATTTCCAACATGGCCCCTGGTCTTAAAAACAGGACATACAGTCACAAATGACATCAAATGAAAATTACAGAACAATCACGAATAAAGGAAAACGAGAGATACCAGCAACAAATGTTAGAAAACAAACCAAACAACAGGAACGATTCCGCCCACTCCTCTAGTTTACTCAGCAGGTATCTTTTCAGAAGGTTCTTAAAAGCGCTCAGAGAATCCACAGTCCTACTTTCTTTAGGGATCTTGCTCCACTCCTCCCCCCCGTGTAGAGGAATGTTCTTCCTCCCATCTTGCTTTTTAGGTTAGGTGATGATTTACTCACAGGAACAACTTGGTGTTGCTGTCTGATATCAGAGTGGATTTACAGAGGAGTTATGACACTGTTGCAATTGTTATTCCTCTGTTAGTAGAATATCTATTTTCCCCATTAAATCACCAAGATGATTCATGGGCTAATTAGTAAGAAATTAGCGGAGGTGATTATCAAAATCGACAGTGAGGCAAGGAAAGGAAGCTGCTCTGAACCCTATTTGTAGTAGTACCCTTTTCCTTTGCCCAGCAGCAGTTGGCATTGATAACCTACACTGTATAAAGAAATAACACATGTATAAAATAATCACATCTTTGAAGTCACATCTTTGAAAGAAGGAATTATGAGTGACAAAAACATTAGCAGCATTATACTGTATTCTAAAGCACACCAATTCCTCCCTTGTTGCTTCTTACTCCTGATTAAGACCAACCTTGAACAGTTGTGATGTATTGAGTCAAAACACTGAGAAGTTAAGCAGTTTATTTTATTTCACACTGAATGACAGAGTTCAAACACAACTGAACATTAAAATTAACGTACATTTGATATTGTGCTATTATTGGTAAAAAAAAAATCCAGTATTCTACAAAGTATCTTCAAAGTTTAAAGTTTCATTCATTGGCTTGGATGTACTGTATGCCAGTGATTCCCAACCTGTGGGCCGCGGCCCCCTGGTGGGCCGCGAAGGTATTGCAAGTGGGCCGCCAAATCATTTCCAAAAAAGTATGATTTAAAAAAAAAAAAAAAAAAAAAAAAATCAATTTTTTTTTTGAAAGATTTTGAAAAATCATACTTGAAAAAGTATGATTTTTGTTTCTTTGATGTTATTGCTTTTGCTTGAATTGAAGTTTCATCTTTACATCATCTTTATATTGGGTTTGTGTTTATTTGTAACCCTATCGATTTAATGGGCTATCGATTTAATGGGCTTTCTTCTGATATTTGGATTTTGTTTGGATCTGATATTGGATGTCAAATTGTTATGAGAATGCATTTTTCCATTGTTGAAGGATACCGTTATTTATTAATCATTTGTTAATTAGCCTGTTACAGACAGCCCCTTGCTTGTCATTTCTGACATCTGTGTGGTGCTGATGGACAGCTCCTTGAATGATTGGTGTGTGTGTGTGTGTGTGTGTGTGTGTGTGTGTGTGTGTGTGTGTGTGTGTGCGTGTGTGTGTGTATGTGTGTGTGTGTGTGGACAGCTCCTTGAAAACTGTAATACTGAAGGTGTTGCAACATGTTACAGGTGCTGTGTTAGTGACTGTGGAGCTTCCAACATGTTTCTCCTGTATTCAGTTCAGTCCTTTATGTTCAATTTTCAATAAAAAAGTGCTCTGAGAACGCATTATATGGCCTTTGTATTTATGGGGTCGGAGGTGGGCCGCGAACATTTTTGAGAAATAAAAGTGGGCCCTGAGTTGGAAAAGGTTGGGAACCACTGCTGTATGCTATTGGCAACATGTATTACATCTTACACACACATTGTAAGCTGTAGCCTATTGGCAAATAAAACAAATTGATAATTACCATAGATGACCAACAATGTTTTTGTGCATAATAACTTGCCACAAGAAGTGATGAGACGACCCAGTGTGTGCCGAGGAGAACACACATGCATCAGGCACTGACCCACCCCAGGTGAAATACAGTGATTTTACAGAGTCCGCTGAATATGAATATGGAGGGAAAAGCCATGAGCGTAACATTTCTTTTCAGTGAAAACGGCCGGTGACAAGGTGTGAGTTGCTAATTAAAATGCAAATACTTAACTGTATTGTTCAAATGAAAGATTTGCCTCCTGGCAGTTGTGTTGATTAGCTACTAGTGAAAAACGCGCCACTAGCCGGCACCCTAAGTGGCTTTGCTGCGATACTGCCAGCGAGCAGGAAATGAAGAGACGATTTGAATGCATTTTGTATTTGACAGGACGGCGTCGCTCATCAGCACAAAATAAATCCTGAAACGATCCCGCTCACCAGTTCAGGATTCAGCTTGGCTCACAAACAGGCACGTGCACACATAGACATGAAAGGGGGCTTGAGCCCCTGCCTTTTTTTCAGTCTGTAAAAAGTGCCTTTTTTTTTTTTTTTTTTTTTTTTTTTATTATAATACATTTTTCATTTTCATTCCAACAACACATGAACAAAACAAACAGCTCAGACACATTAAAAAATAAAATAAAAAGTGCCCTTTCCTGACCATGAATGCATTTCTAATGGTGCTTTGTATGGAAATTGCCCTTTCCATGCCGTCACTGAAGGCAGCATTCAAAGATAAATGCCTTTTCCGAGCTCTCTTGGCCTTGAATGCACCATTTGTAATAGGCCTCTGCATGGAGCAGTGTTTTTCTAAACTGCCCCTGAAGGCACCAACCCAAAAATGAACCCAAAAATGAATGAATAAATAAATACATAAATAAATAAACCACCCAATAAATAAATAACCAAAATATAGGGAACAAATGCAGAATTGTTGCTCTTGAAAATATTTTTTACTTTACACTATTGGAAAGGGATGTTGTGTTGTTGAATCCGCAAAAAAAATAAAAAAAATTCTAATACAGCTTATCTAAATCTTCTGTCTTGCTTTTTAGAATTATGGTTAAAATGCATGGTATATTACAAGCCTCACTCAGTATCGTTCAATGTTTCTGCCTGTGTTGCTATCTGTTGTAGTACAACAACCTAAAGGGAGAAAAGGAGCAAATACATATTGATGCTTAAATGATTTCACAACAGTATTGCAACAGCATGCAACTTTTATATACTAATATTATTCAGTTATGGAGTTGTTTTTCCGTGACAAGTCTCATCCTAAAATGAGATATTCCTCTAAATCTGGTTAAAATCGGAATATTTAAAATGAGTTATACCCCTAAATTGGCCTTCAAATTGCCTCAAATTTCTGCCGCCGCCCTCCGGACGGCGGCTGTAGTGCCCTTTTATGAATTTGAGCCCCTGCCCCTCTAATGTTCTGTGCACGTCCCTGATGAAGGTTGTTGAACCGAAACGTTAATAAACTCCAAGTCTTCAAGTATGCTCCAGAGTGCAGACTTTTTTCTTTTCAATCTGTGCACGTCCCTGCTCACAAATTTGACAAGAGACGGATGTTAATATCTCCGCTCGAAAGGGCATCTCCACTTCGACTCAATCAAGGACTTGTATTGTTCAGACTCTGGGCAAAGTCTTAATTATGTTTCAAATGGCAAGTCGTGTCAGACACCACTTGAACAGAGAGTATGGTCCGACCTTTACCGAGGCCGCAAAGAGCTCGACGTACTTTTATAGTAGAGTGAGTGTTGACTTGCAGTCAGCCATGAATAGTCTTTGCAAGTCTTTCTTATTCTTTCTTGAAAGGCAGTCAAGGCTGCGTCACATTAAATCACACAAACTCCGGAACAGTCAAATTGAAAATGAACTGAATTGTTATCTCGGGCCTTGTGAACTCACAATAGAGGCTAACGAAAATTATGGTGATTGTCTTCTTACTGCAAAATCTGTCTGCCAACTTGGATTCTTCTTCTTCTTCTTCTTCTTCTTCTTCTTCTTCTTCTTCTTCTTCTTCTGCTTCTGCTTCTGCTGCTTCTGCTTCTGCTTCTTCTTCTTCTTCTAGAATTATGTTGTGTTAAACAGTGACTAGAGAAGGAAAAGGGGTGAAAGAACGAGTGAGTATGGCTATGTTCCCCAGCAGAATGATGACCTTGACCAGGTTAAACAAAAAAGAATGTAAGAATGTTTTAAATTGGAACCATCTCCGGTTCCTTGGATGACTGCTGTTGATGTAAACTGTAATGCTTACATAAGCTTGACGTGAATGGAAAAGACAAACCTCTAGTTTCAGCAAGATCGCTCAGTCAGTAAGCCACTAAAGTTAAGTAAGCCTGCTAAAGTAAGTAAAAAAAAAAGTACATTGATCTTCATTTTAATCTTAATGACAAAACAAACACAATGTGGATGGAGTCGTGGACGAGGACGTGTGAAGAGAGAGAGGGAGAGGGAGAGGGGGGATAGAGAGAAGCAAACACATTTTTGCAAATCTCAAAAGCAGGTAAACCAATGTAGGATTAGTGAGAATGTTAGATCGTTAGATTTTCTTCTATATCAGACACAGGTTATCATTCCTACCTGACATGTTTTGACGGCAACACTTCCGTCTTCATCAGAGGTGTCACTAGATGGTGTGTGACGTGTCTTAAACAGCTGATGTTGTTTACAGAGGCGTGATCAGATTTGGCAGGACGACCACGCCCCCCGCTGTCATTTCGCCGTTTGAGAACGTTGCTCCAGGTGGTGGAAAGCATGTAAGCCCCCTCGTCCCGGTTCATCGTCTCCACTGCCGCCATCCAATCCTTTTTGGACTAGTGAGAATGTTGCTAAAAGGAGGAGAGAGCGATGAGTGCTTGAGTAGAAGCGTAGTGTAAGGTACAGCAGGTTTTCCACTCCATGTGGACATGTCCGCACGGTCATAAGCGATTGCAGATAGGCGGTTGTCTGCAGATAGCCTGTGCGCACACACACCCTCTGATGACGAAATGTACGTCACTCGGACCCCGGCCGACTCGCAGATCCGCAAAGTATAACTACTGTAGGGCTTCATAGGTTCATTAGTTGAAGGAATACTGAAGGAAGCCACTAGTAGTGCCTCTGATCAAGAGACTACAATTCCCACGTATCTGTTAACAACCTGCTTCAACATCAAGTACTGAAACCACGCTTTGATATGCCATGAAACACGGTGAATGTTGGGCTCTATGAGAACGCAAACAAGCTGTCAGTGGAAACAGGGTTAGCGTAATCTAATAATAAGCATGAGTTGAATTGGCAGCTCCTGTACATACAGTACTGTACTGTACTGTAGGACTCCTAATGGAATCAGCTAGAGCTGAGCCCCAGCACATCAGCCTCCACTAAGAAATAACACAAAAGATGATTGTTAATAAGAAAATTGCTCATGTTGATAATTAAGCAAGTATATTACATTAGTTACACCAAACAAGTATATTACATTAATCACACCGCCGCTGCTAACATTTAATGGTCGGATCCACACACTTGCAGCACACCTGCAATACACTGCAGCGCTGTGCTTTGACATATGACAGGAGTCAATCCTAAAAAAACAATACTGAAATATCAAGCTCTATGTAGCAAGTCAAGTCAAGTTTATTTGTATAGCCCTAATTCACACCATGTCCCAGAGGGCTTCACAGAAAATATGTCTAGCTAATTCTAGCTGACACAACAGTAAGACGACAGGGGAAAGGTAAGACTTTGTATTTTATTTTATAATACTGCAAATTAAAGTTACATTTCTGTACCTTTAATAAGAGCCCTCTATATCACCTCATCTCATTTGTTTTTCAAGCTAAAATATTGACAGACGAGACAGCCTTGATGTCAGTTGACTGTGGCACTGTATGTTAAAGCTAGCTTGACACCTGGCTGGGCTCTGTGCTGGCACGCAGCTGCAGTCATTATTCAGTAGACCTGCATCCAGCACAGCTCTGTTCTTGTCCGGTACCCTGGCTTCATTCATTGTGCCGCATTTATTTCAAACTACTACCCGTTGTCCCCGCTGCTGTAAAGGTAAAGTAAAGGTAAAGTCCCAACGATTGTCACACACCTGAGTGTGCGAAATTTGTTCTCCGCATTTGACCCATCCCCTGGGGGAGCGGTGAGCGGCAGCAGTGCCGCGCTCGGGAATCATTTGGGTGATCTATTCTAACCCCCCAATTCCAACCCTTTGATGCTGAGTGACAAGCAGGGAGGCAATGGGTCTCATTTTTATAGTCTTTGGTATGACTCGGCCAGGGATCGAACTCCCAACCTCCCAGTCTCAGGGCGGACACTCAAACCACAAGGCCACTGAGCTGTACTTAGCTCTGTTTGCGTCATGTCATGTCATGTCACGTCACGTGTTCAAATTGCAGCAAATCCGACACTGCACGTCCTTGGGTCCCCGGCAAGCAATACACCCGCCAACTGTGAAGTAGATCGATCGGACCAACATTTCTCGAGCTATGCGAAGGGCCGCAAACATACAGAGATTCCTTACTTGATGATGATGATGATACATTTGTTTGTTTTTTGTTTTTGTCTGAGCTCAAGTACTCAAAGTGAGAAGGAAATTATGCAAATGTGTGTGACAGTGTAAAATTCTAATTTGCATGATTTGTAAGTTCTTTTGAAACTGCAAGGGTTAGATTCAAAAGCCTCATATAACAAAAACACTTGAACCATACTGTGCTTCCTCATCCATTTTAGGGTGAAGACTGTCCACCCTCCACCCTAAAATCTAATTATTTCCCTTTAAGATGTATTGACATCTGGCTAGCTTTCCTACTGTAGCAACAAAGACAGAATTTAAACAAACTTGAAAGAACACATGCAATCTAAAGATGACATCTGACTCACAAATGATATGAAATGTAGCTTATTTTCTTTTTCTTATGGCAGTTCAGCCCAGATGAAGGAAATGGGGTGAATACATGTGTGTCAGAAGTGGGAGTTGAACCCAAGCCTCCGTTCAGAGTATGCAAACTATAATTTTCTGTTAATATTAACATTAATTTTATTGATATCCTAATTTTCAAAATGAGGTTACAATGTGCTTTACAAAACAAGATAAAACATCAACAGAGTTCATCCAAGTTGGACTAAAAATAATAGTAAAAAGGTTGAAAGTAAGAGAATAGGACAAGTGTAAAAGGGAAAACTAAATAATAACTAGAAAAGTGCACTCAGTAGAGTGCAGATCCAACACGTTCTCACTCCGACCACGTAGCATATTGACGCTTTGTCCCGTCCCTTATGCGCCACTTGTTACTAACATGGTACCCTTGAGCGACCCATGAAACGACTTGGGCTTCCCGACTAAACTCAATGCAAACCCATAGAAGTCAACTTTGACGCTTATGGCAACTGCGCCCCCATCATCCTAACTGCTCGCCCATTAGTCAACTGCTCGCCCATTAGCGTCTGGGGGGAGGTTAGGTTTAGGCGTGGGAGGTGGGAGAGGTTAGGTTTAGGGTCTGGGGGAGGTTAGGTTTAGGCATGGGGTGGGAGAGGTTAGGGTTAGGGTTAGGGTCTGGGAGAGGTTAGGTTTAGGCATGGGGTGGGAGAGGTTAGGTTTAGGGTTAGGGTCTGGGAGAGGTTAGCTCCTCCAGACGTTAATGGGGGAGCAGTTAGGCTGATGGGTGAGCAGTTAGGCTAATGGGGGAGCAGTTGCCATAAGCGTCAAAGATTACTTCCATGGGTTTGCATTGAGTTTAGTTGGAAAGCCTAAGTCGTTTCATGTGTCGCTCAAGGGTACCATGTTAGTAACAAGCGACGCACAAGGGACGGGACAAAGCGTCAATATGCTACGCGCTCGGAGTGAGAACGGGTTGGCAGATCGCCACCAGGCACCGATACCTAACCATGGCCAAACCAAAACCCAACTGGAGTGAGACAGATGACATGCACACCCATGAACGAACACATAATCTCCTGGCGAAGATAATAATAATAACAAGGTTTAAAATAGTACAAGAGAAGGAATAACAGGCATGCAAAGCAAATGCCTTTACATAAAAGTAAGTTTTAAGGAGAGACTTACACAATGTTATTTGAATTGGCCTAATATCCTGATTACGGTAAATACTATTTTCTAGAACAATATTGAGATGTGAGTGAATTTTGTTCGCTAGCCAGCAACCATGGTTGTTAAATATTTTTTGGCCAAGCCAGTCAAGGCTTGGACTGGAAGTACTGTATTACATCTGAAAGGCTGTATTGAAGCTAAAGAGTAAATCCTCGTACCTGGCCTTAGCCACACTGACCTCCTTCAAGACTCTTTCAAAGAGCAGTCTATTGACTGCAGCTTGGTGACTAAAGCGCAATGTCCACCAGATGCGAACAGACTCGCACCCATGTCATCTTGTCCGACGCAAGTATATGCCGCAAAAATCTGCGAGTCTGTTCCGCCAGCGGTATCAGTACTCAGCCGTACCGCACCTGGTGGACATTGGCCCTAAAACATAAGCAACTGCTGTAACGGTGTAACATGTAACCTTGTCCCCAACCTTCAGTACTGTATGTCATTGGATATGTCCTTATAAAAATACAATGTGCACCCGTGCAATCGTGCATACAGTTCTCCCTCACTAAACTGTGATGGTGAACTAACTTTGAAATGGCTCTATTATGTTAGGGAATAGGGACCGTCCCTGCACCTAAGACTAAGAATGTGATCTAAATATATTACCAAACTCTGGCTTCATCACCCTACAGTAGATCTATAATTTAACCTTATCCCAGGTGCTGTGGATCCCACCTCTCTATTGTTGCTCGTGTAGCAGCTAATTCTACTAATAATCCCTCTACCATGTCCTTTGTTGCTGATTTTATATTCAGATGCCCTTCAAAGATCTAGGTTGTGGTATCATTACCAGGTAATGCACAATTTTCCCCGTGCCGCTGAAGGCGCCTACTTTAAATTTAACGTGGTGAAAGAATAAAAGCATTAATATTTATCAGGTGGAAAACGCAGGGAAAGAAAGAAATGTAGCAGTTGGTTTAATTCAAATCCTTTATATTTGTATTGAACGGGGTAAGGATGTGACCGTAAATCTCGGCGGTGTGTGACCCGCATATTTCTCTGGTAAATGAGACATGTTAAATGATGTGCCAGAGGGAAAATGGGTCTTTTCGAGCAGCACACACTGTTCCGATCATCACAGATAACCACGCTTGCAAGGCCAGGGACCTAATTTAAGGGCTATTTGCCATACGGCCGGGTTTTCAACGCAACGGCACCCGTGCTGCAAATGGACAGAAAAAGCGGAGAAAAAAAAAAAGATTTAAAACCCTATGACAACCCACAAACACGATCGTTATTTATGTTCTCAGGTTTGCAACGGCACCGTTAATTAATAATTCATCAATCTCAACTTTGGATCCTTTGCAGTGTTTATTTTGTCATGCGCTCCTCATCTCAGGCTCACAATAATACCGCGCTGAAAATAGAACAATACTGAAAAGGGCAACAGTTTTTGTCGGCGAGTAATTGGTTGGATATGATTATTTCCGGGCCATATATCCTCTGGCTGTACCGGCCTTCACTGCTCCATCACACTTGAGCAGCAAACGCAACACGCTGCTGAATCACAGCCATAATCCTAGATGAGGCCTTAAATGGGTTTTGTCTCTACAGGAGTGTGTTGTCATTTTTCAACATGTTTGGGCTGAGGAGTTCAGCCAGCCACACCAGCGTTGAACAATGCTCGCTCTCTCTCTCTTTCACTCTCTCTCTCTCTCTATATCTATGTCTCTATTTCTCTTTATATGACTTTGCATGTGTCTTTGTCTCTCTGTCTCTCTATCATAGTCTCCTCTTCTGCTCTCCCTGTCTAGTTCACACTCAGTGCATGTATGACCGATCCTCGACTCTGACCAACCAACAACCCTCCATGTTTGACTCATATGAAACGTACAGCTAACAGGGAAGGGGTAGTTTTTTTTGCTGTATGTTTGGATAACTGATCATTATTATTTAGTGCACCCACTTTGAATTTCCAGTTGGAAATAAACTCATTGACACATGTGCAACTGTTTTGTAAGGGGGATAATTGGAGGCCACTGTGCTGCTGTGTGAGTTCGCTGAATGCTGAATGGTTTTAGTGAAGCTGGTGGGCAGAGAGCTGCCAGCAGGGGGCTGCGATGATTCAGCTCAGGGTGAAGTAATGTCAGCCGGAGGGCACCAAAAATCCCGCCCCAATTACCACATCTTCATGGCTGCATGACCAAGTCCTGCATACAAATCTAACGGCGCAGTGAAAGTGTTATTGAAGTTATTGCTCCCGTTAAAGTTTATTTGACAGTGATAGACGGTGTGCAGAGCGATCGCAGCGGTTGACTTTTGGCCTCCCAAAATGCGTCGTCACCCGGGCCCTTCCCTCCAGCCAAAGTGATGGCGTACTTGACTTAGAGGAGAGTGCGTAGCAATGAGAAATGCGGGGGGCTCGTCCCTTTTGTTTCTGCACTCAAATATACGGCTTGGTTTCATCGGGCTTAACGAGCTCATTTAAACGAGCCTAATGACTCTTACTAATGTCCACGCGTGGCCCAGAGATTGCTGCTGCTCTCCCAAACAACGTCCTCTCTGCATGCATATTGTATATCTCCATTATGAGGCTCGCTCTCCTTGGAAAGCACAACCTATTTATTGTGCTCTCTCAGTGGTCTAGATTAGTATTCATACAATTAGGAATCTTGCGGCGCGGCGTGTGCTCCATTTCTTGGGTGGAGACTCTGGAGATGATGCGCCATGGGCGCAGTTATGGAAATGTTTGTATGAGTACAGGATTACAGCACTCCTTATACAGTAGATGATGTCTGTTATTCCCTCCTCATCACCTTCAATAAGTACTTTCATGCTGCTGGCTCACTTTCCCCTGGAGAAGGCTGTGTAGAGCTGGCCATGAGCAAACACTGACTGAGGGAGGTAGATGCCAACTCAGTCATTATCTTTCCCTTTGACCTTTGTTGGTGGTAACTGAGAAAGCCAACCTGATTGGGAACTGCTGTCTGACAAAGGTGAAGGGAAGCTCAGCATTTCTGTCATGGTGAGGAATTCTTGGCAGGAAGATCCTTTCACCTTGTTTGTTGTCCCTACCCTACATAAATCTCAGATTCAACCAACTTGTGAACCACCACCATCTGGGTGCTGTTCTTGAGAGTACGGTCAGGACCTGCTTGTAGGTTCCTAAGCAGCTCGGAGTCACGCGGCGGCACAGCCCTCATAGCTAGATGGCCCTGGGTTCGATTCCCACCTGGGACGCTGTGAGTGCTGAGGGTGGAACCCTCCCCCCCCCCCCCCCCTCCATGTATCTCGTCAAAAGGGCCTTTCTGTGTGGAGTTTGCATGTTCTCCCCGTGCTCCCCTGGGGTTCCTCCATACAACATCGGTATGGACCCCCACTAAAAACATGCAGAAGCCTTGCAACTCCAGACAAACAGGCAGACAGTTCTCCAATTATATAGTAGTATAAGATAAGATGCGATGGCTCTTCTGTTGATCATACAGTTTAAAGGTTATGGCATTTTGCAGAGGATCATGGTTTAGTCCGGTGGATATCTCGATATGTTTTTCCATCTTACTGTTTTTATCTTTGCAGGGTAGCTGTGTTTAGCAAATGTCAGAAAATAATTGCCATACATCAATTTCGTCACATTTCTCCCATGCAGCGTCTCCCTCCCACTCATTTTGGTTTATGCTTCCCAGCAGTTTCTGACAGCAGAATTGAGTGCTGGAAAGGTCAGTGAAATGCTAATGCCAAAATATAATTTCAAGCCGGCTCCTCAAAACTCACCAAGAACACATTAACAACAGGGGAAACTGTTACATCTCCACCACAGCCACCACACACATCAGTGCTATTAGCTGTCTTCTCTGTCACCCCGTGTCGCGCCTTGTGATGACTCTCCGCTGTGTCTCCATCACCGCACCGCGTGATCGTCTCCATTAAAGATTAGAGTGTGAAACCAGCGCTCGGCAACTCTGTTCTGGATCAATTGAAAACACAGACGATCCAGTTGGCGTCAACACAGATCAATATGCAGACATGGGCTTCCTGATGCGCTCATTACCACCCATAGGAGACCATTATGAGAGGCTCCCTTGTCAGAGACGGATGTAAAAGCACATACTTCCGAATATGTGACAGGAAATCAATGCTCTCTGATAGGGACTGAACCCTGACAGCTCAATATGCTTTGGACGGGAAGATGTTTGCTCTTATTCCTCCTCCTCCTCCTCCTCCTCCTCCTCCTCCTCCTCCTCCTCCTCCTCCTCCTCCTCCTCCTCCTCCCCTTCTTCCCCCCACAACTGCATCCCATTCCTACAAGGGACTTAACAGCTCAACCCTGCAGACTATTTCAGATTACAAGCTCCTGTCAACAAGTGTACAGGGAAGCAGTATTCCAGTTGTGTAAGGTGAATATTTCTCCGTGCAGCACAGGTGCAGACTCTGACAACAGAGGTGTCCTTAAAGTGCGCCTCCTGTGGCATCATTATTCCTCTCAAATCTAGTGAAAGAGCCTTCAGCTGAAGAAGGTGTGGGTAGTGCTGCCTTCAGGGACTTCATCACGCTGAAGAAAGTGTGGGTAGTGCTGCCTTCAGGGACTTCATCACGTGTGGGTAGTGCTGCCTTCAGGGACTTCATCACGCTATTGACATAGCGAAAGAGCCTCTGAAAAAACATCTGGAGTTTGACGTGATGCAGCGATGATTAGCTTCACCACTCGCAAGCCAAATAATGATGAGATTGACTGTACCTGTACAGTGCAACAAAGGGATTCAACATGTTACATTTCATATGAATGGCTTTTGCCATGGAAACAAATTATCTGCTTGCGAGGCACGTTTGCAAGATCACAAACTGTTTATGCAGCCACTGTAGGGGGAATTTATATTACATTTACCAAGGGACTTTGTGCAGTAAATGTGTTAAGAGACGTATGTTTTGTGGTATGCTGGCTTTCATAATATGCATAAATGTGGCCCACAGTAAATGCAGATATTCAAAGGTTTTCATATAATCCAGGGAGATTGAATTTCAGATACTAGTGTCGACTGCTTTTTATATTTTGTTGGTGGAGAGATCTATCTTCTTACATAGAGAGAGAGAGAGAGAGAGAGAGAGAGAGAGAGAGAGAGAGAGAGAGAGCGAGAGAGCGAGCGAGCTACTGGAATGTATTGATGCACTAGGTTTTTATTTGGCTGTTTTATTTAGCTGTATTCACTTGAGTTCACTTGAGTTCACTTTAGTTTATGCTTATTAATGCAATTTGTCCTTGTCCAGTTTTTCCCCCCAGCACTGACATGTCTTCATTAACTGATAAGATGAGATATCAACTGAGAAAAATCAATGTCTCTAGAATTTCTGAAGTCCTAACTTTCACTAGTTTGGTAGTCTCGCTGGCCAGCCTCCCCTCCCTTCTGTGAGAGGAGTCTGGCGGCGCAGGTCTCCATAGTGGAATTGCGATGGGCGGCGCTTAGCGGCAGTGCCCTTGGAAAATAGGTTCCAACAATCCAACTTGCCGTTTTCAGCATGTAGCAAGGAGCTAGCATGTAAGTTTTTGCCGTTAGCTTGCCAGCTAGTTAGCGTTGTTGTTTTCACTGCGGCGGCAGGGGACTATTTACAGCGACACACAGGGAGGAGGGTGCGGAAGGCGCTCTGATTGACATGGTCGGAGCCAATGACAGAGCTTCTTAAGCGGGGAGCGGAAGTCCGAAATCGACGCTTCCAATGGGAGAGCAGCTGTAGAGCAGGGGAGGGCTTATGCCCGCAGCCTGTTTCCGTGCCACCAGACTCCTCTCACGGAAGGGAGGGGAGGCTGGCCAGCGAGACTACTTGTTTGGTGAACAAATGCCCAAGTAATCCAAATGTTTGTACATCTGCTCATTTCTCTCCAACACACACAGGAGCTTTGTCTTCAGTGTGGCAGTGGCACTGGGACTGATAACATGGATATTGAGCAGAAATATGATTCTCACAAGTTTGAGAATGAATGGCAATGACGGATGCCAACTACTGTAGCCAGAGTTTGTTTTGGTCCCTTAGCATTGTTTCAGTGATTGTTCACAACACTGTTGTTGCTCTGTAGCATAAGAATAGCAGTATATGTTTCAGTGATTGTTCACAACACTGTTGTTGCTCTGTAGCATAAGAATAGCAGTATATGTTTCAGTGATTGTTCACAACACTGTTGTTGCTCTGTAGCATAAGAATAGCAGTATATGTTTCAGTGATTGTTCACAACACTGTTGTTGCTCTGTAGCATAAGAATAGCAGTATATGTTTCAGTGATTGTTCACAACACTGCTGTTGCTCTGTAGCATAAGAATAGCAGTATATGTTTCAGTGATTGTTCACAACACTGTTGTTGCTCTGTAGCATAAGAATACCAGTATATGTTTCAGTGATTGTTCACAACACTGTTGTTGCTCTGTAGCATAAGAATACCAGTATATGTTTCAGTGATTGTTCACAACACTGTTGTTGCTCTGTAGCATAAGAATACCAGTATATGTTTCAGTGATTGTTCACAACACTGTTGTTGCTCTGTAGCATAAGAATACCAGTATATGTTTCAGTGATTGTTCACAACACTGTTGTTGCTCTGTAGCATAAGAATAGCAGTATATGTTTCAGTGATTGTTCACAACACTGTTGTTGCTCTGTAGCATAAGAATACCAGTATATGTTTCAGTGATTGTTCACAACACTGTTGTTGCTCTGTAGCATAAGAATACCAGTATATGTTTCAGTGATTGTTCACAACACTGTTGTTGCTCTGTAGCATAAGAATAGCAGTATATGTTTCAGTGATTGTTCACAACACTGTTGTTGCTCTGTAGCATAAGAATAGCAGTATATGCTTCAACTGGAGAGGGCTTGGCACCATCAAAAGAAAACAAAGAAATTGGAGAATGTGTGTGAAATACAGCCTTGACAGATGCATTGATTTTATCTTGTGAAATCTGTACTGGACGGACTAGACACTAAAGCTTTTCCAGGATTCAAAATAATTTTCTCTCAAATATTGACTTTCAGAATACATAGACGGCGCTATATTCTCATTGTCAATACAAATGGATTTCTTTTACTCTGACAGAAGGATTCTAAAATTGCATTATTCTCGCTGCACAGGCAGAAGTATGGCTGCTGGCAAAGACGATACAAACATGAGTGAAGATGTTTAAAAAAGAAATGTTGATCAAGAGCAGCCAGTATTGGGGAAAAGTATGTTTACACAAGAAGATATAATTATTGAGAAAATATGCATATGAATTCACTCACAAAGTAAACAGATGCTAATCATTTTGCACTGTGACCTTTTGGAACTTATATAGAGTACCGCAGGGATGACATTTTTGTAGGCTTAACCAGAAATCGCCGCCATGTTGGTTCTTCAGTGGAAAAGTCTATGGGGTTTTAGAATGGGGGATTTCACTTAAATGCATCAAATAAGGTCTGTGGTTAACAAAAGTTTATGGGAGCGCGAATTTGGGTTCAGCAGGATAACCTTCACAAACGTTAATCACTTTTATGCCTTTTGAAGTGTTTTCTAAAAATTTCGTTAATAAAACGCATTTACGTTCCAAAAGTCATAAAAGTTATGCACGTTTGTGAAGATTATCCTGCTGAACCCAAATGTGTGCTCCCATAAACTTTTGTTAATCACATACGTTATTTTATACATTTAAGTGAAATCCCGTGGAGAGTGAGTTCAACCACACACTGAAAGCTCTTACAAACCCTACAAACTCTCAAATCTCACAAACGTTCTGTTTCAATCATATTTAACAAAATATATTTTGGCATAAAGAGTGCACTTCACATGTCACGATTATTCTGTTTTTGGAATGCCTCATCCAGCCTGGTGGGGGTTGCTGCAGAATAATAACGACAAATGACAAGTAATTAAAAGAAGATTGCTTCATAGTTCACCATGGGCCAGACTCATTATGAAGTGTCACTGGCATTTAAAATGGAACACAAGAAAAATATGTGACAGTTATGCAGCAGCTGTAGTTTCCCCCAGACAATATCTCATATAGCAAGACTCACACGTTTCTAATCATAGGTAGGTGTTGAATTGGTTTTGAGCACTTTCTGTCAATTCACTGTTCAGAAACAGTTGAAAGAGAGATACATCAACACATCTTCAGGGGGCGGGGGGGGGGGAGATAAATCCTCATTTTACTTTGTCAGTTGTAACTTTACATACAGGACGTGGAGCTTGAAATTAGTTTTGCCATCTGGATGGAACACCATTAGCATTTGAAAAAGCAATGAGGCCAAATCAAGAGAAGCGCATTCACGGGCAGATGAAAGGCGACCTCAAACAGAGTCAGGGAGAGAAACCTTCACTTTCAAAGCCCTCCCCTAACTCAACCCAAGGTCTGTTTGTCCACCTGCTACAGCGGAGTTCATGGCTATTTCTCAGCTTCTTTGGGAGTGTCGAGGCGCCAGCTAATGATCCCAGCGTGACTCTGCGGTGTATGTCTTACCCCTGGCTGTGTGTGGTGTGGACCCCCCCCCCCCGCCCCCTCCTGTGCTAGCGGGAGCTGTGGACGGTGTGCTGCTGCAGATTGCCTGCTGCTCCGTCACTGGACCGCTGACCACTTCATCTTGTGGAATAAAAAGCCGTCTTTCAGGCTCCTCACAGCCCCCCCTGTGGGAGGGAGTGGTGCCGCGGCTCAAAGACTGAAACCTGAAAGATGACAGGTTGGAACACACCGCAGGTTCCACATCTGGCTGTGTGTGTGTGTTGATGTGTCTCTTTGGTTGAGGAACATATTCTCAAAAGCTCCATAAGTCTGACTAAGTCATGCGACTTCCATGAAGTATTTGGTTTTACTATTAGCCATAAACTTACTTACTGACTTTATTTTACACTTTATTTTTTCCGTTTTATAACACAGATAACACAGATGAGGTCGTTCAGATGATGGATTATATGCACAGAGGTTTCATTCACAAACTTTCACAATTGCATTTAGTGTAGTTTCAGTTGTCAGACTCTTTGTTGGTCAAGTATGTATCCCGTTTAGATCAGTACTTACAGTATACAGAACGTCATGCGTTCCATGCTGTATATATCATTGACAATATCTACCCATTGGCTCAGGGTGGAGTAATTGCCTTCTTGCTTGGCTACCATAATCATTTATTTGATTAAATATTTGTCTCTGATGTCCAGATCCTTAGATATGTTTCCTAGGTAAAAGGAGAGACAAGTGAACTAATGCTCTTAGTGGCGGCTTGGACGTCGGCCCAGAAAAGGCTGCAAGGTGGGACAGGACCAAACCATGTGGGTGTGGTCCACCATTAAGTGCCCACACTGTCTCCAGCGTTGGTTCTGAAAACCACGATTGTTTTGATTTGATTTTCGGAGTGATGAAAAACCTCACACAGTTCATCCGACAAAAGTCTTTCCGACCTTGCGAGTTCGTAGTGCTCATCTGTTGTGTGGATGATGATGAGAGACCAAACCTCCGTGGAGAGATGTCCATGTCCAGCTCTCTTTCCCTCTCTTTCTTTATGTAGTCTGTTGAGTTATTCTTCATATGTAAGATTCTTAGATACAAGTCACCATGAACCGTCTGCTGGGTTCCCAGTTGTATGCATTAATAAACATCTGTGTAACATCAGAGGGCTCCTCCTTGCTCAAACCTATAGACTTAAGATAATATATATTCCCTTTACCAAATACACAGGAAAAGCTCTCTAGCGTGACATATATAATTAAAAAGAGCGCAAAGTAAAAGTAAAATAAAAGGCTTATTGGCACATGGATATCTTCCGTGGAGCCCTGAGGGGGGCGGCTTTGACAGAGCTGTAACATAGATTCTGCTGTACTTCACTTTATACTGCTATATTTAGTAGGCCCATGAAATCTGATAGGCACTCTGTAGCCAGTTGGCATATTCATTTCAATGTCCAGAATGCAGCTGAGCAGAGCTGATAATACATTTGGTTACTGCATGCTAATAACTTTGCAGTACTCTCTGTTTTTAATTGGGCACATTTTCAGCAAATGCCGGTGATTGCCTGTGCCTGGTGTTTGCTGTTTAATTACTCACACTTGCTTGATTGCAAATACCCATTTGCCTACCGGGTGGTGAATGATGGCGATGTAACACTTTAAAATGCTCCAATATGTGGATTTCCAGCAGACTGAACGTTGTAGATATGCTTGAGAGAAGAAACAAAATACAGCCTTGCTTATTTTCCAAACCATCTGGTTTGAAATAGTCTTTTAGTCATTTCAGAACTCTTATTAGGGCCATTTTGCTCAGAAGACCCGTGGGGGTTTCCCAGAAAGCCGACTGTTCTGTACTCATGGTCCCTATTAAGACTGCATCTCTGCGTGTGCCTGATCTCTCGGTGCCCGACCAAAGTCAATAAGACGATGCTCCATAGAATAGTAGCATCCATCTGTCTGTCTGTCTGTCTATACTGCCTATTTCTATATTGTGTCAGTGTATTTATGTATCTCTGAGCGAGAATGTATATCTGTGAAATATCTTATGAAACATACTAGATACTTGTTACACACTTGCAACTTTCGTTTGTGGTCTCCCCTTTACCCATCTCTGCTATACGAGGGATCAGCCGAGCAGCATTTTGGTAAACAAACCGCGTCACTGGGTGGCAACGGCAATGGAACCCCTGAGTTTGAGCATCTGACTCTAGCCGGCTGACCGTGTTTACAATTTAAAAACTGCGACAGTTCACACAACTTTAACACGACATGCATATATTATACATCAAACTCTTGAGCTACTTCTGCTCTCACTCAGAATGTCAAAATATGAGCGGTGTGATCTATAGTTTTATATTAATGTTTGTTTGGCACAACTCATACTAGTTGACTACCGTGGGGTTACGCATTTTTGGGTGGCAGTGACGTCACACTGATTCGTCCTATACACATGGAATCAAGGTCGAAACGGCAGCATCTTCAAAATATTATCTTCAAACATTTGGCTGACGTCGCTGGACTCTTGTGCTATTGAGCTGTGGCTTGCTGACGGCGTGATTTATATTGCTGGGATGTCATTGGAGCTGACCAAATCTGCCTGAACCAATCAGCATTTCAGTCACAGCTCTTTGAAATTAAGTTGCTTCATTAAACTGTTCATTATGTATTGTAATCAGCTTTGTGAGTTTGCTTTGTCGCCGAGTCTTTCAGCAACTGTTCTGAACACGGTAAACGGCGTTTGAAATATCCTGCAAATTGAATATCTGCAACTACATGTCATGCAAAAAAAAAAGAAAATCACCACAGGGTGTTCTTATGTTCAGACGCGGGGGTGGGCCAAATTCTTCCGGGTCGTGTTAACACTTCCGGCGGTCACAGCGCCAAATACGAAAGAATGTCAGAAGAAGAGAGTTGTTTTTGGGGGTAAAACGGGGTAAAACAAAGTACGTAGCTTACTACTTTGAGCTCGGTACACAGCAAGTAAGTGAGTATCCACTGTTAGCCAGGTCAGATAACGTTATGGTCGACAATGACGAGCACTTTCTTCTAAAACATACCTGGACTCCAACAAAGAAAGCTTCAGATTGTTTTCTCTCCTCCGAGCAGCAGCTCGAGCCACTTACGTCAATAAGACCCGCAGACGTTAACGTAATTCCCTGGAATGCGAGAATTAACGACATTTGCCGTTTGCTTTTATTTGGTATGTTACATACAATTTCCAAAATTATTAGTTAATTCAGAGTAAGATGATATTGGCGCAGCCAGCCATTTCTTTTTTTGCCGGAAGTTGTCACGCGACCACACGACCGGGTCAAATGGGCGTGGCTACATAAGGTGAATAGGCCGCCTTGGTTTTACAGTAGTTACCGATATTAAATGGATATGTTTCACAAAATAATCAATCGCAGGAATATCAATGAAACTGAATTGTTATTGTTTCACTGTCATCTCAGGCTACTCCTGAAACTAAATGCAATAAAAGTGTGTCAAAGTCTCCATTATTTTCAAACCATGCTCTTCTTACGTCCCTACTAGCTTGCTATCAATGCAGTTGCAAACTAAAGCGCAGCACTACACAGCTCGGCCCAGCAGTGCTGAACAAACCGAATGGAAACGAGGCAATTGCCATGCAGCCTGGTAGCCATTAGAGAAACATCACTAGTGAGAGAACATCCACAATGGATCAAGTGAGTGGAGCTTCCTGATGATAAGTGTGTTTAACTGAATGGAAGCTGATGTAAAGCACATTCATTTGCAATCACTGTGACTTCAGACCAGCATGGTGGACTGACTCCCTGCTGTCATTTGTCTGCTCTGATGTTCGTACCTGTTAAGAGGAAATGAAGAAATGAAATGTGAGCAGCATCAATCAGTCAAGATTGTACTTTTCCCTCGTCTCATTGGGTTATTCTAGGCTTTCCAAGCATGAGTATCTGCTTCCGATGGAATCTGTCTCCTTATATCCATAAAACCTTCCATTTTGGGGTCATTTTTCTGTAGTTTCTGTAGTCATGCATGCACCCTGAGGTACGCGCCCAACCCTCATAAGCTTATAACACACGCACGCGCACACACGCACGCACGCACGCACACACACACACAAAATACAACATAAACCAGCGCTACAGTGGTACATTTAAGTCAACACAAGTCGCAAGTCAACAAACTGCTCAAACAACAAAACAGATCATTACCGCACTTTCTAAACAAAATGTTCTGTCTTTGCTCGCAGGCCTGACAGATACAATTTGCTATAAAGAAGGTTATTTTATTTTATTTAACACAACACAAGTTTCTCATAATCATCCAACTCAAAAAATCTGTCATTTGACTAAACAGTACATCCATTGCATCATCATATGCAGTAGTACAGTAGAACAACAAATGAATCTCGTTTTCAGTAATCTCGTTTTAGATTTCACATAATTCACATAGTAGTAAACAGACAGTCTATCTTCTTCAGGGGCATTACAGCATTACAGGAAACCTGCCAGTCTCTGGTGCTAAGGGGAGACTTCCAGAGTGTAACTAAGCACACAGAGACCTTTTTGGTGTGTCCAAATCAAACTTCACATAGGGCTCCTCTACACAGTGAGACACAGTGGGACGTTTCTCTACTTGCTTTTGGATCACACACACACACACACACACACACCACAGTTTGTTTTTGGAAGAGGGCTGAGATCCAGATTTTCAGGCGGTGCCATTATTTGGTGCGGAGTTTACATCCTCGCTCGACAAATGTCTCAGGAGCTGCATCTCTAGCCAGAGAGAGAGAGAGAGAGAGAGAGAGAGAGAGAGAGAGAGAGAGAGAGAGAGAGAGAGAGAGAGAGAGAGAGAGAGAGAGAGAGAGAGAGAGAGAGAGAGAGAGAGAGAGAGAGAGAGAGAGAGAGAGAGAGAGAGAGAGAGAGAGAGAGAGAGAGAGAGAGGGAAGGTAGGTGTGGGGTTGTGGACAGAGGCAAACAGATTGCAAGATAGTTATATTTGGGCAAATCCTATAATAAGAATGCAAAGTGTGTGTGTGTGTGAGAAAGAGAGAGCAGAAATTGTGTTTGGCCTCAGCTATGCCATTTTACGTGGGATCGCTTACGGAGCCGGATTTTTTTAAATTGGGTTAAATTGATTAAATTGATTAAAGGAAGGCTTTGCCGATTTTCAACCCGCTTTGTATCATTACAATGTCCAGTAGTATAAGCAGATGGACAGTGCTTACCTTCTCTATATGTTTCCTGTGCAGAGAAATCCCTGTTTGTCTGCTTGCAGAAACTCCGCCCCCACCGGCTGGTATAGGTCATTAACGCTCGTTAAGGCTCTATGCCACTGAATAATGGAGGTGACGTGGTAAGGCAGAGTTGCGGCGCAAACTGAAGTTGGATGTTATTTATGTTAATTAGTCTGTGGTAGCAACCCGTCCGTAACGGAAAGAGTGATGACTACACTCCAAAACCATTCAAGATCATCATGACAATTTCAGCTGCAAGCAATCCAAAAACACATTGTTTGTCCAGAATGAAGCAAAAGTGATCTGCAGTAATAGTGCAGTTGGGAATATCTGCATTAGTGATCCTGCACTGTGTTGAGTCTACTTTGATGTTGTTTAAAACACTTTCAGTCACAGTTTGCTGTGGTCATCCTAGTCATAGTTTGCCATCTTCTGCTGGATTTCCTCACTGATGTCAAAACGCTCCATATAAAGTCATTGTGGTTCTGTGAGCGAGGCGCATCTGCCAGAACATCCTACTATTTCGCTCACAGATTGCCTGCATTGTCAAATTAATTTAAAACTGCCCATATTGCAGTCTTGCCAAAGTAGATATTGTTCCCCTTCATATTGCAATATCAATATGAATTCGGTTCATTCTTAAACGTCTATTTGCTCAGTTAACACTCATTCAGTGCATAGTTGTGTGCGTGCGTGCCCGCGCGCGCACGCACGCACACACACACACACACACACACACACACACACACACACACACACACACAATGGTAGCTCTGGCTCAATCTTCCACCACAGGCTAAGCTACAGAGTGGTCTTGCTCTCAGTGGCTGCTGCTGTGACAGGCGCTGGATGCTTTGCTCCCTAAAGACTCACCACAGATCAGGCAGGGTCAGGGCCTGGTGAAGACCTCTGTCTCTCACTGTCCCAGCCAGGGGGCGATGGAGGGCAACACGGCCTCCCGACACGCTCCTCTGGGAGGTGTTACCGTGACACAAAGAAGTCTCCGCAGCCAATCACCAGTCGCGCCTCTCCGGGAAGCCTCGCCGCCGCCACAGACTTCCCCCCGGGCTCAGATGAAGCGTTTTCCACAGTGGAATCCGGGCCCTTTTATTTTTAGCCCCGCCCCCCGGCCGCTGATGTGCCAGAGAGAGGAAACGGCGAGAGAGGGAGGGGTTGAGTTGGGGCTGGAGGGCGAGCTCCGCACCCTCAGAGGGATATTAGACAGGGTTTCCATCCCTGCCTTTCCCGCTGAAGCCTGTCGGCCTCGCCCGCGCGAACACGCTCCTGTTTTCCGGAACGTGTGCGTTGAGCCCGGGCGCCCGCTGAGCTGTCGGTGTGTCTTAGCTGGAATTTCAGTGGAAGTGAAGTCCGTTCCCCTTCAGTCGTTTGGCCCGGGGCTGCAAATTATAGAGTCTCTATTCGTAGCCCTTCTGTAGTGCATCAGGAGTACCGGTATATATATATATGTATATGTATATACCCCCGCCAGGCGCTTCTGTGATGTGTTTTCATTACGTCTGAGGGTCAGTGTTAAGTGTCTGTGCCGGGGAAGTGTCCACTCTGTTTGCATTTCCAATCGTTAGTGCATCAACCTTCCATATTAAGCCATGAACAGTCAAAAACAATCATGTCTGACATTTATACCTGTGTGCTGTCATACTGCCTGAATGCTGGCGATGAATACAGATGTCAAGGGGATTGACTGTCCGTGAGACACATGATATGCACTCGAAAATCAAACCTTTTACTCAAATGTAATATTGCTTTAACAAAGAGACGCGGGCTATAAAGAGGCTCGAGCCTCATTCAAGAAATGTCACTCGTGATGAATTGAGACATTTAAATCAAATGCAATCAAATTTATGTTTAAAAAAAAAAGTTCAAACTTGCAGTTATGAATAATGAGATAGATTTTGGTCTTTGATTTATTGATGTGTTAATTGTGTAACATGGAAGGAATTTGCATTACGGTATTATATTATATGTATTATGTATTATGTATTATATGTTGTAATCAAGTATTTCAATTATAATCTGATGGTCTAATGTGAGTACGGTAAACACAAGGTCAGTATAAGTTGTTTTTGCTGGTGCAATTACTCGGGAAGACCGAGACATTTCTTCTTGTTTATGAGCAGAGTTGATACGGTTGATATTTGACTGAATAATGAATATTGAGTGAGCCTTGACTCACTTGTTTTTGTTTTTGTTTTTGTTTGTTTTTGTTTATTTTTGTTGTGTTGTTTTTACTCCAATGCTTTTGGATTTTTATGTTTGTATTTTACGTGTTTGGACCCCAGGAAGAGTAGTCTCACCTTTGATGTAGACTAATGGGGATCCACAATAAACAATAAAACAATAAATGCAATTTTGGATGAATGCACATTTGTACAGTAGCACTCAGAATGAAACATCATCGACATGTTTGAGAGTGAAATTTTCAATTAGCCGCCAGCCTTGGTCAAAGCAAAGGGTTTGATCAAAGCATGCTATCTATCACACATTTCTACCCATTTATCTCTTTTTTTCAATAGTCAGTCAAATAAGGCTCAGTCAAATTTCAAATGTCAGTTCAAATGCTGTACACAAGATTTGCTCAAATGCACCCCGAAAAAATCGCTTCATTTTGTATCTAATACAGTGCACTGGATTATGTATCATCACTATTAGTGCGCATTTTATGAATTCCATTTACTGGATCGTTTTCAATTAAAAAATCATGACCTTGGACTCCCCTCTTCCTCTCTCCAGTCTGCGGCTGTCATGCTAAATAGCTGCTCTGCCCATGGATGGCACCACACTGCTCGCCATGTTGCAAAAACACTGCCTTTTAAGATGGCTGCCAAAAATGGCGAGCTAGCCTCTTTGTTTACTCGTGAGATGTTCTACTATGCTCCGGTCTAAACGGATTGGACACAGCCGCCCCCGTGGTTGGTCTCCAGCATTCAGCAGCCTTATGATGGAAGTCCAGAACAAATCCACTGCACATTTAGCTGTCAGCACCTTGTCATGGAGAGGAGCTCCCTCTATGCAGTAAGTGAATATTGTTGGAAAGAAAAGGGCAGTGTGTAAGGTTGTGTCCTTTGTATCCTCCTGTGCGCTCCGGGTCAGTCTGCGACCACACTTGGCGAAAGCTTTGGGCAGAGGTAGAGGAAAAGCACGATTTTTCTCTCTCTCTTCGTTTTAGCAAAGCCCGAAAACGACGTGTCAAAGGAAATGATACAAGGTTTCGATGATGGATGGGTTCGTCTCCCTCTGCCTCTCAATCTCTCACTCCCTCCTCCGCTACCGGTCTTTCTCGCTCGTTTATTTTCAGAGAGAAAAACCATTACTTCGTCCAGTCTCTCCACATTTCAGCCAAATTCTCCGCATCTATCCGAGCCTGGCCAAAGGGAAGAGAAAGCCATTCAGCCAGAGTTGAATTTAATTCCCTCGCCCGTACATACTGTCCTCTGATTTGTTCACGTGGAGTCACAATGTGGTATTGTTTTACCATGCACACGCACACACACACACACACACACACACACACACACACACACACACACACAATATAGCCGGGCACCGCTGCTGCTGCTATTGTTATTGAAATTTTGATTATGATTAAATTTGTGTACACACGCATGCATCTCCCCAGAGATAGCTGGCCGATTGTGGAGGTGCGTTTTCTCCGATGCATTTAAATGGAACTCTTAATGGGAGCGCCACACCGCACCGCGCGCTAGCAGGAAATCCAGGAACACGCCCTGTCCATCCGCTCGGCTTTGATTAATTGATAAACCCGACCTATCAGAAAGCAGGAAAAACAAACTCCCACATGAACAGGCCTGCCCTGATTACCATGCCAGGCGAGCGATATCACAGAACAGGGAACCTGCTACTTGCCTTGCGGTCGGTTGTTTTCCTCTCGTCTGTAAAGAGCTTTGCCACCAGAGGAACATTGAACCTTAAAAGGCGGAACATAATCAAGCCGGTGTAGCGCTGGCCTGCACCCTGTACCTCACTATCTCATTGTGCCTGGCAGGTCTGCTAATGACATTTCACCAGATTAGCCTTCCACTGTGGCATTGTTACTGACCTGTGTGTGTGTGTGTGTGTGTGTGTGTGTGTGTGTGTGTGTGTGTGTGTGTGTGTGTGTGTGTCCCTCTCTCAGGCACCCGCACACTCCCTCAATACCCTATTTGTTTCCTCCCTTCCTCCCTCTCGCTCCCTCCTTTGCTGTCTCTACACCGTCCCTTCCCACCCAGGCCTGTTATTAAATCTCATAGCAGTTTGTTGATTTGATCAGTGTGCTGTAACGTCGTTGGCCCCAAAGGTACCTTGGTGTTATAGACATACTCATCTCTCTGTGTGTGTCTCTCTCTCTCTCTCTCTCTCTCTCTCTCTCTTCCATCTCTCTCTGAGTCGAGCAATAAACTAATTTCTCCGGGGAAACGAAAGGCATCTCACAACTGGATGGGAGCTCTTATTATGTTCAGCATGAGGTATGTGGCCAGCGTACCTACGCTACGCTAACGCTACGAGGAAGTTGGCGCCGCTCGGGCAGCATGTCCACGGTAGTCGTATTTTCGCGCATTAGGGGTGGATCCCTCTGTTGTCGCCTCCCCCCAGTTTTTTATGAGCGGATTGAACGGGTGCCATAACTCACACAGACAAGCCGCTGGCTGGAACAAAACGCAAAGGCAAAGACAAAGTCATGAGCAAACACTCGCTGTTTGTCGTTTGTGTTGTTGTCGGGGATGATGACTCAAAGCAAGCGGAGAGGAGCCCAGAGCCCTGGATCGCCGAGGCCCCGCCTCCTCTGCAGTATGTACCCACAGCAGATGGTGGCCAATGGCAACGGGGTTCGGTAGGCATACTGCTCGATGCTAGAGCGCACATGGTGATGGTGACAGATGTCAGCATTGGCCATGCCCAAGAAAATAGCTGATATATGCCAGCTAGTCTCATACGACTGCACTGTCTCCACTGCCTGGAAGACGCAGGAAGACGAGCGTAATATACAATCAGGCCCGATGCTTCTTGATTTCTTTTCCTCTAGCTGTGATTGTGACAGCCCTGCAGCATTCACATTCAGCGGGTTGAGAAAGAAGTAGTCTCGTAGTTTTGCTGCGTGTGCATATGGGTGCTAGTGTGCACATGCACATGCCATGCACCATTCTTCCCGGGTGGGTGGGTGGGTGGATGGCTGCTTACACATTCTGAGCGTGTATGTAGAAGTCTATTTATGTCCTCCAATAGGCAGCAATTGATAAAAACATGCCCTCCATATTAAGAACAACCTAATGGTTTCATGTAAAAACTACAGTAGCTTTACCCAACAGGCAATTGACTTATGCATTATTTGTTCTTCCCTGTAGCTTTGTATTGAGCTGTGTGCAGTGATGATCCTGTAGCTTTGTATTGAGCTGTGTGCAGTGATGATCCTGTAGCTTTGTATTGAGCTGTGTGCAGTGATGTTATGTCTTTATTTGGGTGCAGATACAGATGCAGTAGCAGAGAGCCAGCATGTTCTAGATATGATTAAATGCAGCTTAGCAGCTTGATGGAATCTGACCTTTACTTCTGCACACGTGGCTGCTGGAGTAAGTGTGTGCATCGTGTGTGTGTGTGTGTGTGTGTGTGTGTGTGCACACTGCATGTGTGTGTGTGTGTGTGCATCGCATGTGTGTGTGTGTGTGTGTGTGCATCGCATGTGTGTGTGTGTGTGTGTGTGTGCATCGCGTGTGTGTGTGTGTGTGTGTGTGTATGTGCATCGCGCGCGTGTGTGTGTGTGTGTGTGTGTGTGTGTGTGTGTGTGTGTGTGCAGTGCATGTGTGTGTGTGCAGTGCATGTGTGTGTGTGCAGTGCGTGTGTGTGTGTGTGTGTGTGTGTGTGTGTGTGTGTGTGTGTGTGCAGTGCATGTGTGTGCAGTGCAGTGCACACAATCCATACATGCAGTACAGTGTTCTATACAAAGCCTTCAGTACAGAATAGAATGGCCGGCCAGCTCGACAACAAACACAGAATGGCTTGGCTGGCACAACCCAACAAATATTCCTCTGGCTCCCCTCCTGTTCTCCAGCATGCTTTTTTGTCGAGTCAGAGGAAACCATCTGGTGCCTGGTGATAATGGGCGGCCAGGGAGGAGGGTACTGGCAAGAGGGAAAGCAAATAATACTGAGAGAAAATGGCAGGCACTACCCCAGTAGCCTACCTACAGTAGCCTACCGTCCTGCCTGCCTGCCTGCCTGCAGCAAATCTGCCCCCCTATCTACAGTAGCCTACTGTACCATCCCCAGGGAGTTCCCCAAGCCCCGGTGGCCGGTGATTTCTCCGCCTACTGGCCTCTGGCCTACCAGTTACTTTATATATATATATATTTTTTTTACAGTGCACCTGAACGCAACATACAAGATGCCCACTGAATAAGTGTCCAAATGTTCATGTCATT
>NC_139630.1:35162831-35182488 GCF_964638095.1 Poromitra crassiceps
CCGTCCGATGTTCGTTAACGCGATATCTCAGGAACGTCTTGACGGAATTTCTTCCAATTTGGCTCAAACGTCGACTTGGACTCGAGGATGAACTGATTACATTTAGGTGGTCAAAGGTCGAGGTCACTGTGACCTCACGAACGCCACTTTTCAAGCTCGGTAACGCCATATCTCAGTAATGCCTTGACGGAATTTCTTCACATTTGGCTCAAACGTCAAAGTCTGGACAGACATGGATGTCGACTGCTCACTTGTCGGCAGAGACATATATCCGCGGTGCGGTTAACAAGTGAATAGTGGCATTTCTTCAAAGATTTGAGGCCATCAACACGATTTCTCTGCTCTACTCCAATTATATTCTGACTGTAATCAGCAATCGCTCACTGCTCATTTGAACACGTACTAACTCTGCCCTACTCATCATCAGGGCTCACCTTACATTTAAATGTCAGAACACAACTGCTACAGTAAGAATGCCAGTAAGGTGCGATTCACTGTAGTATTTCTAGATAGGAAATTAAATACAGTATTTACAACATTGACAATATATGATTTTTCCATAATTTACCATCCACAGCGCTGCAGTGTAGCCTAAAGATCACCAGTGTAAAATGGTGTGGTTTGTGTTCTCAGATGCCATGCTGTTCTTTTACTTGTTTGCCTTCTGTCTGTTATCTTTCCTTGGGATTTGTATGTTGCTTGTGTATTGATTGATCTTGTGCTGTTGTGCTGCAGGTCTCCGGTCTGTCTCCTGGAGAGAACCAGGCCCCAGGACTGCTGCTGGCTCCGGGGGTTCGGTGGGGACAGACTCCCATCAACCAGCTCACGCCCTGGGATACAGATGAGCCCCCTGCAAAGCAACACAGAGACAGTGAACCCACCGGTAATGAAGAGCACACACACACACACACACACACACACACACACACACACACACACACACACACACACACACACACGTACGCACACACACACACACACACAGCCCACGTGCACATTTACACACACACACACACACACACACACACACACACGCGCATACACACATACACACACACACACACGCACGCACATACGCACACACACACACACACACACACACACACACACACACACAGCCCACACACGTGCACATTTACATACACACGCATAGACAGGCAGACACACTCGCATTATAACTGAGATATGTGTTCACATCACGGAGCAAGTGCATGCAAGGACGCCTGCATGCATGTATGCATGTATACAGACACACACACACACACAAACACACACACACACACAACACACACTCGTGTACACACACTCGTGTACTACATCCCAAACAGCTCGGGGGGCAGCTAGCATCCGTGGTAATGAAGCATCTTGGCGTGCGTGCCCTACATAAAACCCATGCTTGCCTCCACAACATGCATACATTACATACGCACACGCATAATGTTCATTCACAAATGCCGTCTTCACATACTCCATCTTAGGCATGTACATAATAATGCATATAATTATAGATATTTCTCCATGGGGGGTCTGGGTAGTGTAGAGGTAAAAGCACTCGCCTACCACCGCGGAGAGCCAAGCTCAATTCCCGGTGGTGGTGCTTCCGGCTTGGTCAGACGTTCCTACAGACACAATTGGCCTTTGGGGAGTCGGTGGGGTATGAGAGTCCTGGTCGCTGCACTAGTGCCAAAATGCCCCAGACCAGAAAATTTTCAATTTTCAAAATAAAACCCGTATGTCAAGGGAGACAGTTGCAGTGAGGGGGGGCAATTTTCAATATAATATGCATCCCTTCCATTATTTTGGGAGCTACTTAGGTTCAAATGAACTTAGTGAGTCTGAAGACAATGGAGTGGAAGAGCTGCTGGGTCTTTGTAGTCATCACTTAAGGTGCGTTCACACCGACCTATTAAAGTTTGTCGCTGGCGTCGAGTTTACATACAAAGTTAATGCAAACGAGCGATTGAGCGTATATTCGCCTGGGAGAATAATCGCTGGGCGTCCGAGCGGCAGAGACAGAGCGATAGGGAGAAAATACGCTCGTCGCTCAAGATGAAATATTCCAACTCGAGCGAAAATACGCTGGCATCAGTTGCTCGCTGTTCAACGCTGATTGGCTGCCGTGTGAGAGCGAGTCAAGGATCACTCTGGCTTGGAACAAACCGCTGGTTTATTGTGTGGCAACAAACCGCATTGACAGGCTGACAGCTGACATGAAGTGAAGTCTGTACTACCGGTATGCAGCTCGCATTAGGAGCACGCTGATAGGCTTAGATTGTAAACAATGACGGTGGCTCGTAGTGGACAAACAGCATGACATTGCGTAACGTTATATCCCCCACATGTCCGTCATTTCGTGTGCCTGTTGATGAGCGATTTAAACAGAGCGACAGAGCGATTCCAAAGGGTTGACTTGAGCGACAGAGCGAAAAATAAATATCTCGGTGTGAACGCTCCTTTACAGGTGCTCTTTAGATATTTCAGCTGTTTTATTGTGCTTATTCCATCTTGTGAAGGGCTCTTTGCATGAGTGGTATCTTAATCAAACTAGAAGTCTCGTGTGCTACGCCTGCTCCATTCCTAGGCTCGCCCGCTGCGCAGCCTTGCTAGCTCTGCCGCTGCTCGGCCTCGCTCGCCCTGCAACTCGCCCGCTTCGCGGGCTCGAATACGCTCGGCCGCTCTATTGGCATGCACAGCACACAATTGCTCAACTTCGCATCACTGATGACATCACAATTGCTCGAGTGACCATCACTGATCACATCATGGAGTACTCGAGTGACGTCACTCAGCGCACAATAGACCCTTTTCACGGGCGCCATTTTCTGTCGAAAAGGCAGGGTAAACACAGGTGCAAGCAAAACACTAATGAGGGTTTCCAACTTCCATGATTGGAAGTTTGAAACCTAGATAGATAGATGGATGGATGGATGGATAGATAGATAGCCTACTTTATTCATTCCTGGAGGGAAATTCTGGTGTTACAGCAGCAGCAACATCAATGACAGTAACACAACATAACATAACATAGCATATCAAAAACAGACAGAGGTAGGTGTCTAGTAGTCTCCCCAGACTCAAATATTACGTTGAATCGCTGCACTCCGCATACAACATAAGTGAGTCTGTGGCTGTGCCAGTTCACAGCCACTGCTGGTTTTGACGGCAGGTTGAAATTGAATGAGTGACAGGTCGTAGCACCGATGAGAGAGCGGTTCGAAAAATGGGTTGCGCCTCCCGTGTTGTCTGATCGCAAAGTCGTTACTGATTGGAGAGGACTGAATCCATCCCTGGCATATGACTGGCCAAGTGAACGGTTCCCTCACATAACCAGCCCTCTGAGGGAAAGTGTCCCAGACCCAGAGAGAGCTCTGCAGCATGCAGTAACGTAGTGTATCAGTGTAAGAACTCTCATGGGTCTGGCGTTGAGACTAGGTGTCTAGTAATGTCTAGGACTAGGTGTCTAGGTAACCATAAAGTCTAGGTAACTAGTGTAAAATAATATGATGCCGTGGATTATTTTCCTCCTTCCTCCCCTATTTCCAAACTCACCAGCCGCCACTGTGTGCGTGTGTGTGTGTGTGTGTGTGTGTGTGTGTGTGTGTGTGTGTGTGTGTGTGTGTGTGTGTGTGTGTGTGTGTGTGTGTGGCGGGGGGCATAAATTAAGAGAAGAGTAGTCCATAGTGCGGGCGGGCAGCGCCTCAGAACAAGAGTAGAGCCATGCATGTTTTTGTATTGCGCTCAGGCTGAATTCAGTCATTTACGGTAATCTGGTGCATGACGTGGGAGGTGTGTTTGTTGATAGCGGAAGTCAGTCAGCCAGCCTGAGCCTGCTCGACAGAGGAGAGATTGGAGTAATTATTGTCTGTTGCACGTAGTTTTACGCTTTGTTTCTACATCAGTAGGCATACTGCATCATTTAATGCTACGGACTGCACGAAATAAACATTCAAAACTCAGCTGCGGAGTCAGGGTGTTTGACTGAAGACGAGGAGGAGACGCTGCCTGTTTTTCATGGCAACCACAACAACATGAGGAAAGGGCAAGTCCCGGTGGAGTAACGTTAATTAACGTAATTTGGACCTTGTAAACGTGCATTTCTAATAATAATAATAATAACGATAATACATGGGACTTAACGTTATATCGCGCTTTTCAAGGACTCGACGTTTTACACTAAACTAAAGGCGACGACGATAGTGCAACAAACAATGGACACACATGACACATACACGCAGGGGGGGACTAAAAGAAGGCGGAACAACGATCATAAAGGCAGTATGGATTATACCGGGCATGAATTGGAAATCTCTGGTAAGTCTTTGCTTGTTGTTCCTTACTGCAGCTGCAGCAGTTCCCCTCTTGCTTATTGTCTGATAGAAGTGCTAACCAGCTGGTTACTGAGCTAACATTAGCAGCTGCTAAGTGCTAGTACAGGTGACGAGTCTCAGCCAGTCTGTTCAGCTAGAAAGATTGATATTCGCCTCCCGTGTGAAACGGTGGCAGTTAGTTTGGTAAGTGTGTTTCAAAGTGAGCAATTGTGTTCGAGGGAGTGGAGCAACAACCGGGATTTGGGGGGAATTGGCAATCGGGGAGAAAAAAATATAAACCTCTCCATTAGTGTGATTATCAATAAATAAATAAATGGGTGGGTGGGGCGGGAGTGTTATGTGTCCACATTGCACCTTAACAAGCCATGCAGTCCCCACCATCTTCACCTACATAGTGCTTCTGTTCTCATCTTGTTGTCCTTGTTCCTGTTACTGTGTCACTTAGCAAAGCTAATCTATCTTAAGATCATTTGACAAAAGTCTGAAAGTCCTCCAAATGATCTCCCCAAGGCTTAATTTGGATATCGACCTTATTAATTCTATTCATGCCTGTTTGAAAACCTGGAGCAGGGGGCGGCACGCAGGCTGCACAGTAACGGGTTAAACCACCGCTGAAGTTTTTTACTCTTATTGTAATGAACTCACCCAGAATGGCTCTGCCCTAGAGCAGTCAATTTCCTTCCGTCGCTCTGCTGGCCTCTGCCTCCTCTCATCACAGATGTGTCTCATTTAAGAGTAATACTGGCACAGAGCAGAGCTTGTTCCAGTGGAACTTCTGGCTCATCGCATCTCGACTCAGAATGTAGACGGCTGCTACGCTGGGGGCCAGCATGGTGTCCTGCTCAAAACATGTTCCACATGTCTACATTGTAAAATCTAAGCCTGTGCCGCAGCAGCATGGGCAACTGACATACAGTAGGCTAATTAGCCCCTGAGTGTAATTCGCATAGTTCCCCTAAAGATTTAATTTGGGTCATGGATTAATTATTAAACAGTCTGATCAGTTTGCTTAGCAGAATGTTTCTGCCGGGGTTGTGGCCATAATCACGCATTGAATTGAGAAGAAGGCAAAAAGCCACGGTAAATTCCAATTCAATCGCACTAAGAGGAAATGTCGTTTTTCTTTTCTTTTTTCAAATTCCAATTCCTCAGTTCAACTGGAATTGATGAGTTCATTTATGAATTGACCCCAACAACCCTGGTTTTCCACCAGTGGAGTTGTTATGCTGTAATGATGGCAGAACATGGTTGAGAATGGGATAATAGTGAGTGAATCCTCCTATTGTCTGTACTGTTCAGACTGGGCTTTCAGCCGATGCCTGCTCCCTGCCCCCTGCAGTGGGACATTCAGCACCCTGCTGTGAGCGGACAGCGGCTGGCTGAATGGGCTGTGAAGTTCTCCAGGTCTTCTCATTGAACGAGGCTCGGCGCACTCGCTGTCCCCCATCACCCCCCCCCCCCCCCCTCGCTCCTCCCCTCCCCTGCCAACTCCTCCGCCCACGCCGCATCTCGGAGCAACGCGCGAGGAGAGTGAGATGTCACCGACCCAGCACGCTGTCGCATATGACACTCAAATCCAAGCATAGTGTGGCATATTGATATGTGTGTGTGTGTGCGCTATTCCAAACTGTGACTGGCATTTGCAACGAAGCCAGCTCCTCTCCGCACTTCACTGAACTGTGTTGCCAGAAAGTTCTCTGCCAAATGTGCCAGAATTAATCAACGCTTTCTTTCAACAGAAGGTTCACTGCTGTGTCTGTTTAAGGAAGTTTCTCTTTGAGAAGAAGTTCTGTTTCGATCCTTTGTTTTGCTTGAAATGCAGGAAAACGGATGCTGTTTTTATGTTGTGCTTTTAGAATTACCTAAAGGTTAATTGGGGAATTCATGGACGATTTAAAAAAGGCCATGCAGCACTTTTGATATAATTTAATATTCTATCCTTTGCCAATCTTAATTATGAAATACAAGAGAGCAATCACGACCAGGATGCATTTAATGTTAATGCAATTAATTCTTCTTCTTCTTAAACCTTTCATCAGCTTGGCAGGCTAGGCCTGCGAATATGACTGAATGTTGGGCCTTGCTAATGAGATTCTTTGTGTACTTAATAATATATTCCAGTTGTAATAGTCTCGTCCAGAAAGCGACGGTAAAGGACCCGGGCATAGAATTGGAAGAGAGATGCATATCAAACTATAATCAATGCCGCCTCCTAAAGAGGTCATCTTATTAAAAGCTTGCTAATCATCCCCAAACTGGTACATGGCGTGGAATTATTTCATTATCCCATTTGATATGAATCCTGTATCAGGAGGAGCTGCAAACGAGGAGAAATGAAAGACAGTGTTGGTGTCGATTAGCCCAGTAACTGATGTAAATTATGAACCAAATTGGCCTCTGCTGCTCTCTAGCTAAACTAGATCCTCTATTATTGCATTCCCACGTCTCTCTCTCTCTCTCTCTCATCCCGAGACTGTAATATTAGCAGGGCTAGTCTCATGAATAATGTGGGTTTCTTTTTCCTTCTTTTTCTTCCTCTTTTTGCATGCTGTGATTTAACCTTTAGCCCCTCAGCAGAGTGGCAGGATATTTCTGGAGCTGGGACAGAGGTAGGGCCATAGGTTGAGGTGATGTCTCGTCATAGACGCTGGGTTAGCTGGCTCAGCCTGGCTGGGGGGCGTGGTCAGGGTGGGGTAAATCCCCCGTTCTCTCCATTCAGCAAAGTTAGAATTTAGCTGCTAGCCCAGCCCAGGCAGACACGATCAGCAGTAAACGCACATCTGAACAGACGTCTTGTGTTCTGCTCTAGAATCCCCAAAACTGTAGTTAGAGCCGCAGCACCTTCCTTTGGTGAGTCAGCCCATTGGGATACAGTATATGGACGGTTTTACCCCACACACGCCGACTGTCTCTATACTGTATGATTTCCGCAAAATGGAAAAAACCGGACGGAATCATGGAATTTGGTAATAAAATGGAATCAACTGTAAAACATGGAATATTGCAGTATTATTATTAACACTTTCAGTGCCACGGCCCTTGGGCAAAAGGTTGCTTGCTGTGCCACATAGGCCGCAATGCATTTTAAAACAGTCATATAATTTTTTTAATAATTACTATGTAAACACTGAACACGCACAAATAACGATGAGACTCTCTTCTATCACCTGCAAAAAAAAGTTTATTGATCCCATTTTCCGTTCTTTAGTTATGAGCCGGAGAAGATAGCTTGATTGAACGAAAAACATACCTTTTTTTCTACGAGCTGAGATAATGAGCCTTTTGTGAAATTAAACATTTCAAGCACATCTCTGACTCTGAAGCTAATTTTCTGATGTCTGGGTCTGTCTGGGTGAAGTGTATGCTGCTCTGCTGCTCTCCGTGCTCCCCCCCCCCCCCCCCCCTCAACTGCACACGCCTCCTGGGTGTGTCTTATGTGTCTGGTGGCTCTCAGTCTCTGCTGAGTTTGCTGCGCACACACAGTGAATGGTGCGCGACATTCAGCTTTTTGGTTCCGCGTGTGTTTGTCACGGGCTGGCATGCTTCCAGTTCGGAATAATAATGCTGATTATGTGAATGTGCTGTTGCAGCGTACATGGAAGTGCTCAGTTGTGACAGCGGATGCTGCTGCTGGGGGCACAGCTGGCGTTGTGCTCGTTTATGGAGGCACGTCGATGCATACGGACGGATGCAATGCGATTTCCTCATTTTCACCAGTGACTATTTCTGTGTGTTTGGCTCCTTTTTCTCTGATCAGGAGAGTGCTGTCGCCACCTAATGGGTTTGTAAAATAGGTTATCGACCTCCAATAGCTACAATATTGTTAGAGGCGACGTAAGAAGCTTAGATCGACACCCCCCCGTCAAAAAAACAATTTGGAGTTATGACGCCATTTGGCGTCGCTGGCACTGTACGGTAAATTTCTAATGACGCCATATGGCGTCGCTGGCACTGAACGTGTTAAGTATATCTAATTATCGTAGTAGTAGTAACCCAAATTATTTCAGAATTGTAAAATAGGCCTAGAGAAATGAATCACTTTTCGATTAAGGTGTTTTTGATCTTGTTTGGGGGGGGAGGGGTTGGCCCCAATTATAGCCCCATTTCGAGGAAAATTGACGACAAACATCGGATAATAAGAACAGTAATACTTCTGACCGGTATCAATGTGTAGCAAGTAATAGTTGAGCAAATTATCAGAAAATAGCGTTAATTTATGATATTTTAATAATGTTAGTAGACACACGTAACTATATAGATACCGTACATCTAACGTCCATAACATGGCGGACCATTTAACGTTATCTATACCGTTAAATAAAGCCTTAAGCCTTCTCTGTATTCAGACCATTGGATTCAGCCCAGAAACCGGAGTACGTTATAACGTTATAAATATAGTCACGTTATAAACAACTAACCGACGCTGGGGGTCCGTATGGAAACTCGAGTGTTAGTGTTACTCGAAATGGTTAAAAGTTCAATAAATTTGGTCATTCAGTGCCGTTTTACTGCAATGTAAAGTAAGTAGCGGCATTAGCCACAGTAGCTGACTACCCATAATGCATTACGGCGATAAGCGAGACAGGGCAAATTCGGAAACTCCCCCGGCAGCCGCCCCCTCCCCTCGTACTTCCGTGTAGCATTAATTCATTCAACCAATCAAACGAAATCAAACAATATCCGGAAGTGAGCTTCATTTTGCTGTGTCAAAGTCAATGAGCTCCGTTGGTCCATTATATATATGTCAATGGTAAGAAATTACTGTTCTACATTGAAGTAGAAATTTAAATAATTAACTCGTTGGTTTTGGATTTATTTCGCTTCAAGAGTGCATTTTTGTTCGTGTGACCCTCAACACAGGCTTTGAGAATCCCGGGCCACTTACTGATACTTATGCTTAAATTAATCCACTCATATTCTGGTTTATTTCAAGAAAAACATTTCGGCTAGTGGAAATTCTAATTGGCTGGTAACTTTAAAATCTAGCAGCCATATTGGCAGGTGGTCAAAAAAGTTAATTTTAAGCCTTGCAGGGAGAGCAGGTGGTGACATAGGAGTGAGTGAGAAAAGGATCAAATATTGGTGGTTAAGACTGAATAATGACATCACAACTGTTCATTTAAAATGAGTCATTCCTCTAAACCTGGCTTCAAATGCCCAAAATGTTTTCGCGCTGGCGCCGTTCGGCCCTCAGCAAAATCTGGTAGCGAGGATTTTTTTGTGTGGCCCTCTCTATCATCAAAGTTGCCCATCCATGGGTTATGGTATGACAATATTTGTTCGGCCCCCGGCAACAATCTGGGTTTCTCATGTGGCCCCCCATGAAAAATAGTTGCCCACCCCTGCTCTAGACAGAGGGCATGAGGAGCTGGGGGCGGGGAGAGGTTCAGGGAGATGGGAGGCAATATTCAGGTCCAATATGGCTGCATTCTCACAAGTGCAATACCATGAGTATCCTCTCCCCGACACTGATCGCCACATCCTCAGTATCCACGCCTCAGGGTAGAGGAATGATTGGCTCAGAGTGTCTGGCTAAACGCATCCTCGGTATCCACGCCTCAGGGTAGAGAAATGATTGGCTCAGAGCATCTGGGTAAACACAAGCTCCTACACAGATCATGGAGCTGCTGACTGCCACACGCACTGAGCATGTCTCCGCACTGTGTATGCTTTCAGATTCAAAAGCATTTGTTCAGCTTGGAATAAAATAAATCCCCTAATCGTATTGTGGTTGTTGATCTTGGACACGGCTGCATGGATCACTGCAAAATCGTTTGCGTTTGACATGAAGTTTCAAGTCCAAAACAAACTTTGACCAGAGAGCAGAGCGTGCGCGCTGACGGTTCTGGCGCGGAGAGTAACTTCAAGCTGTAGTCTGTCTTCCCATGCTGTTTTCTGTCTCCATTTGATCATCTAATACCAGACCTAAAATCAGCACTCTGGCTTTGTCTACTGGCTTACCAAAATGCCACAAATCAATCTGCGGTATAAAATTACACGACTTTCATATTGTGTTATTGTGTGAAGTTGGATATGCAATTGATTGTTCTCTTCCTTTCCCTCTTCTGTCTCTGCCTGTGTCTGCCAGGTCCGCCGTGGGCTCCTCCAGTAGCTCCGGTGAGCCAGCCCAGCCTCCTGCCCCACACCTACGGCCTCCCCCAGCCTCCCACCTTCAGCCACAGTGTGACCGTGCAGTCGCCCATCGTAGGAGTAACCCCGTCCATCCAGACCCCCATGCCCCCGCACCACCCCCTCATGACGGCCCACTTCCAGCTGCCGCCGCACTCCGCCCAGCAGCCGCCCCCCATGGTGCTGGGCATGCCCGGCCAGCCACCGTACCCCTCAGGCCAGCTCTCTGTAGCGCCTTCCCCCCACCACAACGCCCACGCCAACCACGTGCTTCATCCAAACCCTCACAGTGTGATGGGCAATGGCCACTTACCCCCTCACCACAACCACCACCCCCTGATCCATCGCCCGGCCTTGCCCCTGACCAATGGACAGGCAGCACCGCAGGCCCAGCCCACAGCAGCAGCCAATCAGGACGGCCCTAATGGGCTGCAGATGCTGCGGACAGTTGGAAGAGGGAAGTACGAGTTCAGTGACCCGGGACATCCCAAAGGTAAGAGGGGCCAGTCCCAAGGCACATTGTTAGGAGTTTCAGGATCAGTGTCAGTCTGTCTAATCCAGGGCTTTCCAAAGTCTGAGACTGTGGGCCTCCCCTCAGACAAGGCTTGGAGAAATGTGACCCCACCCCATCCCCTAGACACTCAAGTCAACAATTGAGCCAAGATAGACTGATATTGCTGTACTTCAGACATACTTCAGACTGCACCAAATGCATAAAAAAAAGGTCTGAAGGCATTTTTAGTTTATGTCTCTGGAAAAGAGGTGGAAAACCAAATCACACACATTTAGGCTATTCTATTTGATCTCCTCTTGATAACTAATCACTAATGTCATTTTTTAACTGAGCCTCCCCTGAAACTGTTTGGAGTCGCCCTGGGGTCTAAGCCCACCTCCCACTTTGAAAACCTCTGGTCTAATCTAACTTGAGATGTGGAACCAGCTTCCAGAAGGCTAAAAAAGCAAGGTAGATCTCTGCTCAGCCATCAGAACCCAGCTCAGTAGTGGGTCCAAAATGGGGACGCGTGTTAGAGGTTAGATCAATGTACTCTTAACTCTCTATTCCCAGTGACCTCTGCGTATGTGGGCCGTGTTGGTATGAAACACAGAGGCCTCTGTCTGTATACCGGAGCAGTTTCGAATGCCAACAGTCATAAACAAGGCCACAAACACTCTGGCAGGAGGTTGTTAAAATACAACTTGCAACCAGAGCCAATTCACTTCAAAGCTGCTCCAAGGTCACAGGGAGCCGTGTTGTGCTTAGCCCACCGCTACTGAAAACGTGTGCCACCTACAATACCACCTGCTGAATTGTATGGAGGAGGCATGAAGGAAAACTCTTCTAAATTCAACCTAACATACAGTACTCCAGCAGCACCCGCAGTCATGTACTGTAAGTTAACTGTATGCTATGCTCTCAAATTTGTTCGATTTTGTCAGTTTAACTGGCAGCACCCTTTTCAGCCTTACTTGCAGACTCACAGAGCCTACCAAACACCGGGCTGAAAGGGCTTTTTCAGTCAGAGCCTACCAAACATCTCTCTGAGCTCACGAGGAGCCGTGTTGACGTGTGCCGTGTTTGCGAAGGTGCTTCAGGTGCTGTGGCTGATGCCTGGAGTCTGCAAGCCGTAAATTGGTGTTTGGTTTAACCTTGGAGTTTATGATGCAGGGCCCGAGAAACAGATGTTCACAATTCCCTGACCAATTTTCACATTTAATGAAGCTTTTAATTTGGGTTTAGATTGTTTTCGTTTTCCCGAGTCATTTTGATCAATAAAACGTGTGCAAATGAGCTTGTAGGCTGCAGAAAGCAATTATTTCGGGGGCTGCCTGCGATACATTGAAATGAGACAGCAGGTAGAATTGGAAATGGATAATTAAATGGTCCAGTCTATATGGAGTATGAGAGCTTTTTGGCTTCTGCCATCTTGGACGGAGTGTCTTGATCCATTATGTACATGTCAAAATGTATTGACTCCTCTTTACAGGCCAAGAAAGCTCCAGTTTATGTGGAACCAGATTATACACATCCATTTGACAGAGCACTATAGAGGGGCGGCTTTAGCTCAGGAGGTAGAGCGGGTCGGCCAATGACGCAAGGGTTGGCGGTTCGATCCCCGCTCCCTCCCAGCTGCTGTCGCTGTGTCCTTGGGCAAGACACTTAACCCTCCTTGCTCCCGATGGTGTGTAGGCACCCTGCCGCCATCGGTGTATGAATGGGTGAATGTAGACTATCTACTGATTGTAAAGCGCTTTGGATAAAAGCGCTATATAAATGCAGGCCATTTACCATTTACCATTCATAGACTTGTGAAACATTCAGCAGTGCAATCACTCATATAGTACTATTATTATTATTTGTTATCTTGTCATATCATACAGCATATATACAGCATAAGTATACATTCAGGCGGTGTCTCGTCATAGATGGTCAATGGGTCAGCATGGGGGAAATCCTCCCGTTCTCCTCATTCAGCATAGTTAGCATTTAGCTGCTAGCCTAAGCCCAGCCCAGCCCAGGCAGACAGGATCAGGGATTCATTCAACCCCCACATCTGAACAGACGGCTGTACCTGCTCTTGAATCCCCAATCCTGTAGTGTAGAGCCACAGCACCGTCCTTTGGTGAGGCAGCCCATTGAGATATATGGGGGTCTTTCCCCCACCGTCTAGGTCTCGCGCACCAGCCGTAGTAACATTTTGTGGGCGTTAATCCCACACATACCACTTTCAGACAGACACGGTTCTGGTTCTGGCTCTGGCTCCGTTCTGGAGTCTCAGAACCTTGGTGCTTTCTGGCGAATCAGCCCGTGTTCACACCAGTTTAAGCGGAACCAAAGTAGGACATTATTCGGTAGTGCTTCTTCAGTTTTGTAAGTTTATTAATTATTTGGTCTGGTGTTCGAGTGAACCCGGCCTTGGCCATCTCTGCCGCAAGTTCGGCATACGACTTGCTCTTTTTTGTACTGCTTTCTAGCTTTTCTTGAAAATTCGGTAGATGCCCAAATCGCCACTAAACATTTGGTTTCCTCAGCAGACCACTGCAAATTATTTTTCTCCATGTTGTCGCTGCGTTCTTCTCCTCCCTGCTCGTTTTCACAGCCTAGAATAAGACACGTGCACTGATGATGTCACGGTTGGCAAGGAAAAACCAACACTTTTTTGGTTCCGCTGAGAACCAACTTTTCAGGTTCCGAACCAATTCTTTTTTCCATCTGAACGCTCCAGCCGGTTTAAATTTGGGTTCGGGAACCGGAACCGGCACGGAGCCCTGCCGGTGTGAAAGCCCTGACAGACCCACTGTATCTATGTGGCTGCAGTTTATCAGCTGCCATGCTCCAATACAAATGGAGGGAGGAAACGAAAGCAGAATATATCTACCCTGCATTATTAGTTTTATTTTCCACAACATCACAACATCATACACGTGACGTTACATGTGACGTTACACGTGACGTTACACGTGACGTTACACGTGACGTTACATGTGACGTTACACGTGACGTTACACGTGACGTTACACGTGACGTTACACGCTAAATCTTGCGCCTCTCTGAAGGCCAAACTGGAAAAATGGAGGTGCTTGAATCTCACATCATCTCTGCCATTCTAGCTGTTTTTCAGCCCTACTTGGCATTAGATAGACAGTAAGTGGGCGTGTCATTGGTGTAATGATGTCACAAGGACACTGGGTCGGGGATAGGTTGTGACGTCTCTTCGCCCACCTGGTGAGCTTGACCTTGCAGTGGTAATAATCACAGCAATGCCAGCCTGAGCGTCCCGTCGTCTGACTCTGCCCACAGTGCGCTCTTTCTTCCCGCGCTTATCTTATCTGTCTTTCTTCCTCCTTTCTGTTTGTCTCTCTTTATCTCTGCTCTTTTTTTACCTCACAGCGGAGAGCTTTCCTTCCTCCACTCACAAGCTTTTCAAAGGTGCCGTGTGTCCTATCTGAAATCAATTAACACTGCATACCGATGTGGCAAGGCTACCTACTGACCTATTGCACCGGCATAGTGCTAAAACGTGTAGCCAAGTCTCTGGCGGCCTGCGATCCTGGCTGGCTGCCCTGCTGGAAATGTGTTGGGCCGAGGCACCTTGGCTTTTTTTGGAACGGCACTAGTTTGTGAAAAGGGAAGGATGCAGCCGCTGTTTGGGGGTCAGTGTCTTCCCAGCCTTCCAATGTCTGATGTTAGGATTAGGTTGGCTAATCTGATCCCAGACCTGCAGTTTTGGGGTTCTTCCGTGTGGCATAATAAGGTGGTAAAGAAAGCTATTAGAGAACCAAAGTGAACGTCACTTCCTGCCTCGTACCAGTGTCTAAAAGACTGTGAATAGTGGTGAACGGAGAGAGACGTTACTTGTTTTGATCCCGTTTGAATTGTGCCACAGGGTATATACATAATGTGCCATATGATGTTTGTGAATTTAAAAGGTGACTTTGCCAGTCAAGAAAGTCGCAGTTTGTGGTAAAGCTGTTGCACTATAAGTTATAAATCAGAAAGACGACCCACAACCACTCGCGTAAGTGATGTGTCTCCCAAGAGGCCATGTTGTTGTTGTTGTAGTTGGTGTGACGTACGTTGTGCGAGACGAAAGATGTCGTGTCGATTGAGCCGCGGTTTCATACAAAACTAAAACGTTATGTTGCAGTTTCAAGACAAACTGCGACTTTCTTGACATGCATAGTTCTATTTTAAATTGACAAAATGTACATGTGGACCTCATGGCATAATTCAAACGGGATCAAAAAAAAGTATTGCCTCCTGTCGTTCATCACCATTCATATTTGTTTTAGATGCTGGTACACATGGCAAGGCAGGAAGTGACGTTCACTTTGGCTCTCTATCGCCTCCTCATACATAGAGACACACTTTCTCTATTTCTCTCCCCCTCTCTCTCTCTCTCTCTCTGTCAGGGCTTGCAGTAATTGCAAATACATGTAACTTATGGCACAAAACGTTGTGACCTTCATCTCATACTGCACATTAGGCTAGATTAGAAAGTTATAGGGCAGTAAACTTCCACGACAGCTCAGCAGAAACAGAATGAGGTCTGTGGGGATCCACCCCAAGCAACTTGTAAGGAATACATTTTTCTGAAGATAAGAGATGAACTGTTTGAAAATGTCAGAGACTGAACACTCATATTTACTCTCAAATTGCCAAAATAAAACTGGTCATGTGATGTGCTTTTTTTTATTTTAATTTTGTATAGACGTGACTGAGAAGCTTATTGAACTAGAAGGGAGAGTGCAGATCTCCGCCAAGGCAAGGTTCTAATGGCAATAATGTTGTTCATTATTATTGCTTGGTGCTCTTATTGCGTAGCCTGGTATCCAGCCCCATATGAATCGCAGTTATCAGCACTCTTCATATGGGTCTGCACGCAAGGCATTCATCCACTGGCGGTTATTCAGGGCATATACTGTCCGAGATGCCTGATTGGCTGGTCGATGTAGGTGGCGGGACCAATCGAATGTTACCGATGACGCATTACAGAGTGCTGCAACAACACACCTGTATGTTAAATAGCTAGCTAGCCAGCAACCAATCAGTTGGAGCTGAAACGTACATCACCGAATCAGTGGCGGATAGCCTTGTGTCCAGACCCTAATGAAGGATTCATGGGGGTTGGATACCAATTCTTGCGTGAGTTCATTGGATCTGAATTTGCTCCCAAATGTAATGGCTTCTTCCTTGGCCCATGCTACATACACCCTTCCACCAAGTTTCATTCAAATCGCCCAGTGGATTTTTCCTTTTATTCGTGCTGAAAAACAAACCGACAAACAAGGTATGGAATGGTAGCCTGCTAAGATTAATATGTGACTCAGTGTTGTTGGTTGTTGATGTCGTTGTTGTTGCTTTTTGCTTTTCACTTGTTTAAACGTTATTGAAATCTGTCAAATTGTTCATCTTGTGATTAGTGGTCAGTTGTATTGTTTGAGTCGGCAGAGCCATTCAGATTTTCGCCATCTTCACTGCCATAAGATCAAGGAGCACAATGGAAATAAGTCTGTGACTTTATTGTGCCATCATTTTTAACACGTTAAGTGCCATAGCCGAGCTATCTCGTCTTACATAATCCAACGCTTGAGTGCCAGAGCCGAGATATCTCGTCTTACATAAACATTTTTTTTTTTTGACGGTGGGACATCAATCAACAACTTTTACATCTTCGAGATCACTATTGGAGCAAGAGAATGTGTATAATCTATTTTACCGACCCACTAAGTGTTGACAGTGCTCCCCCAGACGAGCGAAATCAAAGAAAAAACTGCCGCGGGAGCAAGCCATTCAAGGAAATGGCGAGGCGATTTTACAGTAATCCATTCCACACTTGTCTTGCCCGAGAGCGGCCGCGCGCAGGCAGCAGCACACAGAGAGCGGAGAGCGATTTGCAAAATAGATTATAGGTGAAACACACTTTGAAACACCTCAGAAAGGCCAGAATCAACATCTGCCCATCGCCCACGCATTCCCCGGCCCATCTTGACTCGCACAAGGAGCGTCCGCACGCAGGCAAGCAGGCAGGCAGGCACGCAGGCAGGCAGGCAGGCAGCAGCAACGCGCTTCTGACACGCCCGCTGTAGAGCCAGGAGGAAGGAGGAGAAGACACACGGAGGGAGGAGTTTGAATGAGAGGGGTGTTTCCTGTTGTTATGGAGGAAATTACTGTTCAAAACTATTGTTTAGAATGTCTGACGGTCTTACTGATGCCAAAAATGAATGGTTAAAGTGACTTTTCTATCGAATTTCACAAAAAGCCATTTATCTCTGAATAAATTTCCAGACGCTGAAACCATGCTGTACTCAACGGCTAATATCTACATAACTACTAACTCTGCAAACTAACTCTTTTAGACAGAGAAAGCACACATTCTATTAGTTATTTTTAGATGATTGGTGTTCATGAATTCTTAACAGAAAATAATCCTCGGCTCTTGTAAAATGAGCCAGAATCCTCAAAAAAAACCCTGGCACAACTTACCTACAGGATGAAAAAATGGCTGGCACTCAATGTGTTAAAGCTAGGATGTATTATTTGCTTCTTCTATTGTCGAATCAAATGAAATGAAATCAAACAGCAGTGAAAACATAACCTCCTTGGCGGACGTCCTAAATGAGAAAGCCACAACTTAAATGTGTTGCGTGAGGCATCAAAGAGTCAGTGGCAGTAAGAGCACAAGTGCAGGGGCGCTTTGTGGCTTTTGGTGGCAAAGCCCTGGAGCTGCTCAGGCCACTGTGTGTGTCTGTCTGTCTGTCTGTCTGTCTGTCTGTCTGTCTGTGTGTCTGTGTTTATCTGTGTGTGTGTGTGTGTGTGTGTGTGTGTGTGTGTGTGTGTCTTGAGACTGGTGGGTGACTGCATGCGTGTTGTGTCAGATGTCAGCCTCACAGCCTTAAAGCCAAACACCACAGTGACAAAAATCACACTCCGTGTTTGATTTGTCTTTCCCTTCAGAGGGAGCAATTTGTCTTCACTCTGCATCAGTGAGCACATCAGCAACTGTGTGTGTGTGTGTGTTGTGTGTGTGTGTGTGTGTGTTGTGTGTGTGTGTGTGTGTGTGTGTGTGTGTGTGTGTGTGTGTGTGTGTGGTATATATATTTCTGTTTACAGTATATGTGTGTTTGTATATGTCTGTATGCTAGGGGTGTCACAATATATCGTCCCACGAAATTTCGCGATAGTAAAACGTCACGATATGTATCGTTGAGATGAAATCTCATATCGCAAAAAAAATTTTTTTTTTTTTTTTTTTCAAAAAATAGACTAAGAAACGTCTTTGTTTGTTGAAGTTCAATGTGTGGAAAGTAGTTCAGTTGAACAAGTCTCTGAAGAGACACATGAGAAGTTATACAGGAGAGAAACCATTCAATTGAGTTTCTGGCAAAACTGTTTACTTGACAGGAAAAACTGAAGATGCATAAAAAATAGATTAAGAAAAGTCTTGTTGTTTGAGTTTGAAGAAAAACTGAAGATGCATAATGAGAATTTATACTGCTGAGAAACCTTTTAGTTCAAAGTAAATCTAAGTGACGGTGTAACTACCGTAATTCTATTTCAAGATAAGCCTTATCTCCAATCTCATGTTTTTTCTAGTTGTTATTGTAATAACAATTTCCCACAACAGCATGTTTTGTATTTGTGCATTTCAAATAAAATACTACTTTTCCAGTCATATATTGTCATTATTCAAGTTTAAAAAATATTGTTAAAATCGTATCGTATCGTATCGTTATCGTGAACCCAGTATCGTGATACGTATCGTATCGTGAACGGAGTGTATCGTGACACCCCTACTGTATGCTATATATTTGTGTGTGTGTGTGTGTGTGTGTGTGTGTGTGTGTGTGAAGATTCACACAGTGCAGCTTGGTAGCAGTTTTCGTCTCGTCTCCTGCTGAGGTACGCCAGTCTCCAGGCTGTGATCTAGCTGGCTGAACTAGCTACTGCTTTCTCCATCCACACACAGCAGCTCTTTTCATAATAGTCCTGGTGTTCCAATCAAACTCCACACCCTCTTGCCAATTGTGACAGTAGTTTCCCTCACACCGCCCAACTCTTAACCTCAAATCTTTTCTTCTTCTGGTCTCCCTCTACCTCCCCCCCCCCCCTCTCTCTCAGAATGCCAAGGCAAGTGAGTTTATTGGAATCAAATTAGAATATGACAGAGCTCCCACACACTGAGATCAGCTGTAGACAGGCCAGAGCCACAATCATCATATTTGACGGCACATTTTGCTCACGTGAGAATACACAACCACAAGACTGACATTAGGCTCTTTCATACACAGATCGCGCAAAAATAGCCGTTTAGGAGTCCCGTAAAGCCAGCCGCCTCGCCACAGAAATTGCTTTCACACAGAGCCAAGCAGCACGGCCACATCCCCGTGCTGCTGTGTACTTTCAGGTGAAATCCCCTGCTCCCGGATTGAAAGGCGAGCGCAGGGATTTCCAGCTCCTCCTAGCCCAAATTAATATTTTCATAGGTTAGTGTAGCCTGGCTACTGTATGATGAACGAATTCATTCAACAACAATACTTCCCTCCTTCTCCGCTGAGCAGGGAGGATATAGGTGCACTCGCATGGTGGGCGGAGTTGCCAAAACAGGCTCCGCTGCGGAGTGCATCTGCCGATTTTCTGGCAGCGAAGTGTTGCATGAATTGCATTCAAGGAAAGCCAACTTTATTTATACAACACATTT
>NC_139630.1:35182688-35205188 GCF_964638095.1 Poromitra crassiceps
CCTGTAAGGAACGCACCCAACTCGTAAACACAGTCTAGTTGTAAGGCAAGCTCGAAGGCATATCTACATTCTCTCTCACGCACACACACACACGCATGCACGCGCACGCACACACACACGCACGCACACACACACACACAGGCATCTCTGCTAGGACACCTGGTACGTGCCTGGGTCCCAAATGTGGAGGGGGCAGAAGAGGGCCGGCACAGCTGAGACTGCTGCTTCCAGACTTGGGTTGGAGTTCAGGGGCGGAAAGTAACTCAGAGGTTTGACTCAAGGACGGTAGAGTCTGCATTTTTATCTTACCTTTTAGGGATTCTTTGTACTTTAATTGGTCTTCATTTAAAAGCAGAATCCTACTTTTTAGTCCACTAATTGCACGTGCACCAGTTTCCTTTTGCGAGAAAGGCTTTGCGTACAAAAGCCATGCTCTGCTCATGAAAATACGAACATAGCATAATAGATGGCTGATTAGGGCTTGGCGATATGGACAAAATTAATTTAACGATGAGAGTAATTTATTTTAATATCATTAGCAAGTTATAACTGTATCTGCTATTGTGCAGAATCACATGCTAAATAATCAAATGAATGTCTCTTCACTATAAACTAATAAATATAACTCTAATCAACTCTAATAATGCCCAAAAATCTAATCTAAAAACAACAACAACAAAGTACAATAAAACGGTTGTTTTCAAATACGCTAATATAACATCCCCTGATTTGTTTCAGATTTTATTTTGTGAGAGATTTTAATTAGTAGCCCACTGTATTATTTGCTTTTTATCATTAATTTAGAGAACAGGAGGATTAGGTATTATGATAACTCAGCATCATCATTTCATCACAGTATCTATTGAAAAAACAAACAAATTATGATCATATTGAATTATTGCTCAACCTTACGCCTGACCCCATTTAGCTTAATCCAGTGGAGATGGAGCACTTCTACACTTCCAAAAATACCAAGACATACACATAAAAAAAAATATATTTTGTTTTTAGCTTTTTTAAACTTACATCCATTTGGAAAAGTGGCCTAATTTTTTAGAGAGATTGTCATTATAACCACAGGATCACAGGCTCAGATCCCTGCAACAGATGCGTCCGCCAACAGCCAGTTGTCCTACCTGCTCATTGTACATCACTTTGTATAAGAATGTCAAATAAATACTTAAATATGCTTACTAAAGTTTCATTTTGAATTACTTTAAAAAATAATTGTAACTGCTACTTTACCACCACACCACTGTATTTCTACTTTGGGATTGGATTGGATTTTGAGTATTTCTTGCCCCGCTGCCTGGGGCTGGTTACAGTACAACACCTTCATGTTCCAGTCAGTTGCCTTGGATACTGAAATGCCATGGAGAGCAGGCCGCCTGACAGAAGGCCTGGAGACAACCTATATCATGATATACAGTATAGGTCAAAGCCATTCTCTTTCAGGTTTTGGAACAGAAGTGATCCAGCACAGCTGAACAGCAGAAAACGGTGTGGGATTTTGCACTGAGCAGCTCTCAGGTGTTGTTGTTGTTGTTGCTGTGTGAGAGGCAGCCAGGATGCTCAGGCAACCCTCCCTGTGGTGAATCAGAAAAATAAACATGCTTTTTAGTGCAGATGCCTCCAGGGAAGTTGCATTCATAGTGTTTATACAATGATTCATTTCACTCAATTAGCTTTGCCTTTATTCCACTGGGCTTTTAAATTAGGGTTAGATAGAATAGAACTCTCTCCTCCTGGTGATTTTGATGAAATAGTAAGTTATCACTTTAAAAGAGAAGATGGAGAAGTGTTGCTGTGTGTAGGTACGTGTGCATGTGTTCTTGTCTTGCATGTGTATGGCTGCAGCGGTCGCTTTGTGCGTATGTGTGCACTGACTGACAAGGTCATCTTTTGTGGAGTGGATAAATGAACTCAACCCCCGGCCGACTACGAGAATGAAATGTTCAGTAATGCTTAAGCACAGTGTTGGCTAATCTGTGATGGGCATACTGGCATACTGTTAAAATAAACTCAAATCCATCCATTGTTGGCATCTTGCCTCCTTGGCATCGTGACAAATATACCAATCCATAACTGCAGGGCTTAGTGCTGCCCCGCCCCCGAGCAGTTAAAAAGTTTGTGTTTTTTTAAGCAGCTGGGCCTGTATTTGTAAAAAAAAAAAAAATCTCACTCCCAAAAGTGGTTCTTGGCGCCAGTAAAAAAGTTCTTGGGAGTTGTAGTGGAAAATAAATAAAATGCTTTCTTGATTCATCAATAAATCAGTTTGGTTCCTGTGAAAAGCTTGTCAGACTCAACTTATGATAAGGAATTCGTGGCTAAGAGAAGGGTTTTGACGACGACAGTGCTAACAAATCCTAGATTGAACAATGAAAATTTTAGTCGAATGCTTCCCAGCACGTCGCTCATCATCCATGAAAGCCCTTGTTCGTTTTGGAAAAATCGTAGTGATTTGCACTTTGCAGACAGAGCCTTACGAAATATTATACAATTCAATGTCATAATAGCCAGGTCAGGACGACCTTTTGTTGATTTATGCGAACGAGCAATTAGTGCTCAGAGTGATGGAGAAAAGACAAATTTGCCAACAGAACAACTGCCAACACAGCTCAAGCCAAAATACAAAAAGCATCTTTCCATTAGTGTTTCCCTGAATGCTTGAATGTGTGTTATTTCAGATGGTTGTTGCACAGGAGGTAAATAGTCTGTGTTATTTCAGATGGTTGTTGCACAGGAGGTAAATAGTCTGTGTTATTTCAGATGGTTGTTGCACAGGAGGTAAATAGTATGTGTTATTTCAGATGGTTGTTGCACAGGAGGTAAATAGTATGTGTTATTTCAGATGGTTGTTGCACAGGAGGTAAATAGTCTAATGTGTGTTATTTCAGATGGTTGTTGCACAGGAGGTAAATAGTCTGTGTTATTTCAGATGGTTGTTGCACAGGAGGTAAATAGTCTAATGTGTGTTATTTCAGATGGTTGTTGCACAGGAGGTAAATAAATAGTCTAATGTGTGTTATTTCAGATGGTTGTTGCACAGGAGGTAAATAGTGTGTGTTATTTCAGATGGTTGTTGCACAGGAGGTAAATAGTGTGTGTTATTTCAGATGGTTGTTGCACAGGAGTTAAATAGTCTAATGTGTGTTATTTCAGATGGTTGTTGCACAGGAGGTAAATAGTCTGTGTTATTTCAGATGGTTGTTGCACAGGAGGCAAATAGTATGTGTTATTTCAGATGGTTGTTGCACAGGAGGTAAATAGTCTAATGTGTGTTATTGCAGATGGTTGTTGCACAGGAGGTAAATAGTATAATGTGTGTTATTTCAGATGGTTGTTGCACAGGAGGTAAATAGTCTAATGTGTGTTATTTCAGATGGTTGTTGCACAGGAGGTAAATAGTCTAATGTGTGTTATTTCAGATGGTTGTTGCACAGGAGGTAAATAGTCTGTGTTATTTCAGATGGTTGTTGCACAGGAGGTAAATAGTCTAATGTGTGTTATTTCAGATGGTTGTTGCACAGGAGGTAAATAGTCTGTGTTATTTCAGATGGTTGTTGCACAGGAGGTAAATAGTCTAATGTGTGTTATTTCAGATGGTTGTTGCACAGGAGGTAAATAGTCTGTGTTATTTCAGATGGTTGTTGCACAGGAGGTAAATAGTCTGTGTTATTTCAGATGGTTGTTGCACAGGAGGTAAATAGTCTGTGTTATTTCAGATGGTTGTTGCACAGGAGGTAAATAGTCTGTGTTATTTCAGATGGTTGTTGCACAGGAGGTAAATAGTCTAATGTGTGTTATTTCAGATGGTTGTTGCACAGGAGGTAAATAGTCTGTGTTATTTCAGATGGTTGTTGCACAGGAGGTAAATAGTCTAATGTGTGTTATTTCAGATGGTTGTTGCACAGGAGGTAAATAGTCTGTGTTATTTCAGATGGTTGTTGCACAGGAGGTAAATAGTCTAATGTGTGTTATTTCAGATGGTTGTTGCACAGGAGGTAAATAGTCTGTGTTATTTCAGATGGTTGTTGCACAGGAGGTAAATAGTCTGTGTTATTTCAGATGGTTGTTGCACAGGAGGTAAATAGTCTAATGTGTGTTATTTCAGATGGTTGTTGCACAGGAGGTAAATAGTCTGTGTTATTTCAGATGGTTGTTGCACAGGAGGTAAATAGTCTAATGTGTGTTATTTCAGATGGTTGTTGCACAGGAGGTAAATAGTCTGTGTTATTTCAGATGGTTGTTGCACAGGAGGTAAATAGTCTGTGTTATTTCAGATGGTTGTTGCACAGGAGGTAAATAGTCTGTGTTATTTCAGATGGTTGTTGCACAGGAGGTAAATAGTCTGTGTTATTTCAGATGATTGTTGCACAGGAGGTAAATAGTATAATGTGTGTTATTTCAGATGGTTGTTGCACAGGAGGTAAATAGTCTGTGTTATTTCAGATGGTTGTTGCACAGGAGGTCAATAGTATACAGTTGATCAACACTGCACACATTAGTACACTGGCCTCAGGCTGCTACTGACTTCCCTGCGCCTCTTCATTCGTCTCATAATGACACATTCTGTAGGCGTTTGCTTCAGAAAAATACATCTTTAATTGGGAGTGAAATAATAAGCATCACACCACTATGATTTGTTTTGAGTGCAATGTGTTTTTGCCCTTTTTTCTTTTTCTTTTTCTTTTTTGGAACACTTGTCTTGTCACATTTTCTTTCTAGTTGTAGAAAATAAATGTAATTTTTTACTTTCATTTGAGCTCAAGTCACCTCATGTGCGCGTTCCTCCATTGTCTCTAAGTAATGATGACAATTAAAAAAGATGTAGTTGACATTTGTCACGGGGAGGGATTAGCTCATGACTACGCTGTGACAGTTAGCTGTGGTGACACATTAGTGTTGTTTATAACCGCACGGTCACTCTTCAAAGCAACTGATCTGCTTTTGTCTTCTACCAATTGAACCTCTCATTTTGTGAGCAGCCAGTACCTTAATGACAGACTTTCATGTGTATGTAGCACATGAAGGATGGGATATACTGTAGGATGGGGAGCTTGTTTTTGTTGGTACCCTGTTGTAGGGAGGATGACCACCGATCACCTACCATCCCCCTGCCTGACTAATGAGGAACAGACTGTACCAGCAGGGACCCAAGTCTGTTCCTCTCTCTCTCTCTCTCTCTCTCTCTCTCTCTCTCTCTCTCTCACACTCACACACACACACACACACACACACACACACACACACACACACACACACACACACACACACTCACACACACACACACACACACACACACACACACACACACACACACACACACACACACACACACACACACACGTATGTACACACAACCACAGAACAAGAGAACATTGTTTGACATGCTGTCTCCAGTTGCAGCAGGCAGTAGATGTTTATGCTGTTGCTCCTCCATACCTGTGCTCGTGTTTGCCTTGACTCTGCTCTATATACCAATAGAGTGCTGCAGGGATGTGACGTATTTCTCTAGGCCAACCCGGAAGTTAGCATCGCGCTGCTGGGTTCCCTCGTCTGAAAGTCAAGGGAGTTTTTGACTGGGGTTTTTGGTTAGATGCCTGAAGGGATGTGGTTACCAAAAGTTTAAGATGCTGACTGAGATCTTTGTGTTCAACAAGATAATCTTCACAATCTTTATGATTTTCGAAATCTAAATGTGATCGGCAAAAATCGCGATCAACAGAAAAATCATATATATTTTTCATTTGTGAAGATGATCTTGCTAAACACAAACTTTCAAGTTTCATCATAATCTTTTGCTAAACACAGAGCTTATTTCAGCCATCTAACCAAAATCCCATAAAAAAAAACCCATTGACCTTCAGATGAGGGAACCCAGTACGTTGCTAACTTCCGGTGTTTAGGATTATTTACTGCGGCACTGTGTGTGTGTGTGTCTGTGTATGTGTCTGTGTGTGTGTGCGTGTGTGTGTGCGCGCGTGCGTGCTTTAAATATGCGCAAGCCCTGGCCCAGAGGCTCTGTAGAAGTTTGAAGATGTAGATGTAGACGGTGCAACGCTGTGCTCTTCACTAGTCAATGTGTCTTTTCTTCCCTGCCTATTGGAGAAGGCAACAAAAGGGCCAGACGTCCCGGAGGGGCCAGAGTTCCTCTCATCTCTTTCTCCCAGTCGTCCTCTCTGTCACAGCGCGTCCCTCCCGGCCCGGTCCAGGCTCTTGACAGCCCCGGCTGCCCCGGCGCCGGCAGAATGGAGCAGGGGGGAAATAAAGCGTCCTCATCATGGGACTATTCTCTAAGGCGATGTGGTGCCAGTGCACTGCTCTCTGGCAGACTGAAATCAGGACAGCTAGAGACTCAAGGGTTCTTCAAGGATTTCTGGCGGCGCCTAGCAAGAAATACTTTTCCGGGGGATATTAGGCGGCACAAACTGTCGAGATGTCTCCAGAGACGAATGTGGCCGGTGATTATTAGAGGTATGTTTTGAAGATAATTGAGCGTAATTGTGCCTTGAGACGGGCTCAGCTCACACTCTTAGGCCAGATGATTTTAGTACTCAAGTAGTGACACATGAGATCTGATCACGTTGGTCCACATGAGGCACGGTGTGTTAAGTGGTTCTGCCATGTGCTGCAGATGGGAGGCCTGATACTGTTACCATAACTGAGCCAGCGCTTATTAAGACCGGACAATTAGCCACCGTGTCTTTTGATCATAAGCCTATTGAGGAAGGGCTGCCGAGGTGAACTCCATGCTGAATAATTTAATTCTTCCTCCCTTGCGAACACATTAGATATTAATGGGTCCACGTGTGACGTTAGGGGGTATCTATGGTTTTCTGAGAGCACAGAGCACCGTGTGGGCACTAATGGATGACATGAACAAGAGTTTCACAGAAAAAAGAAAGAAAAGTCATTTTCTCTAACCCCGGCCATCATATTTCAAAAATACAGAGCAGGAGAGGGACGATTTGGTTTTTCTCTGAAGCCTGATGGATCACACTTAATGCCGTCCATTACTGGACCCAACTGCTCCAAACTGCCCGAGTTATCCGAAGTAATACGCCTTAAAGCTGCCAGAGCGATCTGAAGTAATACTGCTTAAAATCATTTTGAGAAATATTGATGTGACCTAATTAGGGGTGTCACAATATATCGTCCCACGAAATTTCGCGATAGTAAAACGTCACGATATGTATCGTTGAGATGAAATCTCATATCGTGAAAAAAAAAAAAAAAAAAAAAAAAAAATTTTTTTTTTTTTTTTTCCAAAAATAGACAAAGAAACGTCTTTGTTTGTTGAAGTTCAATGTGTGGAAAGTAGTTCAGTTGAACAAGTCTCTGAAGAGACACATGAGAAGTTATACAGGAGAGAAACCATTCAATTGAGTTTCTGGCAAAACTGTTTACTTGACAGGAAAAACTGAAGATGCATAAAAAATAGACTAAGAAAAGTCTTGTTGTTTGAGTTTGAAGAAAAACTGAAGATGCATAATGAGAATTTATACTGCTGAGAAACCTTTTAGTTCAAAGTAAATCTAAGTGACGGTGTAACTCATTCTATTTCAAGATAAGCCTTATCTCCAATCTCATGTTTTTTCTAGTTGTTATTGTAATAACAATTTCCCACAACAGCATGTTTTGTATTTGTGCATTTCAAATAAAATACTACTTTTCCAGTCATATATTGTCATTATTCAAGTTTAAAAAAATATTGTTAAAATCGTATCGTATCGTATCGTTATCGTGAACCCAGTATCGTGATACGTATCGTATCGTGAACTGAGTGTATCGTGACACCCCTAGACCTACATGTAATACATCAAGAAAGACTGGATAAGAGCAAAACCCCGAACTACACTTAAAGAGGGTTGTCCGAGCAATATGCAATTGCTGAAAACTTATTTATGCCTATTTGACTTAATGCATACTTTCTTGCACAAGAAAGTTATTTCAAAATATATATATTTTTAGCACCTCTTCTTTTCACTTTGACACTTTCAGTGTTTTTCTCTTTGTTTGTTTTTCTCCTTGCCTTTTTTGGCCTTTTTCTTCCCCGTCCAATTTGATATGGAAGTTCACGGACAAATTAGACAATAAAAACGACATGCACTTTTGAGTGTATGACTTAAAGTTGAACCGAACATGTTGTACATGTAGTTATAGGGAGGGTGAGATTTAGTATTTTAAATATCTAAGGATGAGGTTGAACTGGGTCTGATCTCAGCAAGAAAAACTAAATTAACAGTTATGAAATAAACATTCAAAAGACATTATTGTGCATGCAATCTAAAGATGTCATCAGAGCAAGCAACATATAAAATGTTTGGCTGTTTTTACCGGGATGGCTTTATCTTGGATGAGGCAGAATTGCATGAAAACACTATAGAGTATTTCTGTGTTTTTGGGCTTTACTTTGATAGAACAGGGGGATTTGTATAGAACTCAAACAAAAGAAAACCAATAACCATTGCTGTTAAGAACCGTTGAGTATTTTTCCAGATAGCGATTTAGCCCAAATGACACATTTTCTTTTTTGTTTTTAAGCGACAGTAAAGCCTTCTCTTAATCAAATGATCCACCTCACCAATTTTTTTTTTACATTTGATAAGAGTATTGTTTTTCTAGCTCTTATCTCAAATATATCCCAGATAAATGCATTTTAAAATGATTTTGTAGCCTAAAAATAATAATTCCACAAAAACTCCAACACCTAAATATTGTCTTACTCACAATCATTTTGCATCTTAATTCTATCTGATGAATGCATCACCTCATGTAGGAAAAGTGCTCATAAATTCCCCTGCCATTGTGAGGTAGTCTTTGTGTTCCAGGCCCTGGCTCTAAATATGATTGGGCACAGCAATGTAGAGATAGCGTTTTGCCTGGGAAGAGCTCTTTTGTGTGCATTCATTATGAGCCATGCTCTTGCCCTGCTCGTCTTCTTCAAAGCTCTGTGCTTATCAAAAGGCTTTTGTACCAGGAAAGCCATTTTGATGAGGCTTCTTGAGGTTTCATCTGCTTCAGTCCTGCACCACTGGCATTCCTTTCTCTGCTGCTTCACTCCATTTGAACTTAAATTAACTTCACTTAAATTCAGTATTAATTTGATCTCTCACCATTTATTCCAATGAATAAAAAAATGGATATGGATCTACATTTCTGATGACAACCATACTTTTTTTTTAACCTACTGGGAAATGAGTTTATTTATCAAAAGGTTAACCTAAAATGCCATACTGATCTTTTGTATTATTGTATTATGTAGTATTTTATTACAACAGCAGCAACAATTTCATATTTACATGAATCATAAGATCACATGTGTTTTTTATTTGAAAAACATGATTCAGATTCATTCATATTTCACTTTAACTCCCACATGTATTAAACATTTTATTGGGCTTCAACCACAGACATACTTTTTCATTCAATTTAAATGAGGCATATAATATCAATAAAGCTGAAAATGTTTTATGGATTTTCTAGTAATTGTTTATGATAAATTATAATGATAATTTATGTTGTGTGGGGGGAAAAGATCATGCACAGCTTCAAATAAAAAAGCAGGAAGAAGCTGAAATTGTACGTATACAGTATCTTTGCCAAGCAGAAGAAAGAGAAAACATTTTGATGACAGTATATTGAATTATTGAGCGGTTGCCATGGTTATTTCTGGGTAATTAAGTGTTGGTGGGAATTGATTGTGGGAAGTTTATAAAAGGACAAGAGGGTCAAACTAAACACATCAATGTCCTTTCAATATTAGCCTGCAGCACCGAGCACCATGCAGCTTACATGTCAACCATGGAGCATCTTCCAGTTGGATACAGATGTCTGCATATTCGCTGAAGGAAGAGCGAAAGAAGAAGAGAATGAGAAAGATATCTGATAAAAAAACTGATGACACAATAGTAGGAATGCACGATATGTCGGTAGTCAATTGATATCGCTTAGTGTTAGAATTCTTTAAATATTGGTATCGGTCCGATGAGCAAAATAACAGCAATGCTAGTATCAGTTCTTGGTATCAGCCAAAATTCTCATGTTGAGAGAGGAAACAATGTGGTAAATCTATGATTTATGGGCTTTTCCAAATCTTTTGGAAATAACAAATTTCCCCAAAATTCAGTGTTTACATGTGTTTCTCAGTATGTACAAAATTTGATTATCATAGAATCTTGTTTTTATACAGAGCATATTGACATCGGTAAATATCGGTTATCATCAACCATAATAGCAACAGCAATGTTGGAATCGGTTATCGGCCAAAGGTTTATATGTGTATAATATATATATATATATATATATATATATATATATATATATACATACACATACATGTATATACACGTATATATACGTACTACATTTCAAAATGTAATACGTATAATAAAATAAAATAAATAAATAAATACAATTATGATACAAAGTAGGCTACTGTAACAGCATTACATTTTTTTCATGGTGTAAATAAATACAAAATAGTCGCCCAATTTTGTGGCTGATATCAGAGTTAACCTGATACAATTACAAGTTAAGTAAGATTTTAGTAATCATTTCTATAGAATTTTGACATTTTTGTCAGCAACGGAAGGGGTTTTGCAATACAATAAGGGTTCTTCGATTTTGTTTGGAGAACGACCCATCACAAAATGTCTGCCATGCTTTGTATCTGCATTTATGCAACAGCGTTCCTAAAGAGTTTTGCGCTTAAATTGTACGTATTCATCAGCTCAAGTTGGTGCGTTGCTAAAAAGGATATAGACGATATGCATAAATCACGAGCTTATAAAGCCGTCCCTCAGAAATTCCTACCCCCCCCCCCACTTCCCCCTCAAGTATAAACACAAAATGGTGGGTCTACAGATACAGATGTAAAATACATGTTGAAGCCCAAAATGGCTCCAAGTTCAGTAACCAATAGCACGCTCTGTCGCCCCTGTACAGCAACCTATCACGGTTCGGTGAGCGATACGTTTACTACTTGGTTGGTACTGTAAAACACATGCGGTGAAGATGCACACGGCACGCTCCGATAGGCTACTGGAAAAGGCACCTAAGGACACCATTGGCTACAGCAGCGGGAGCTGTTTCGTGGTAATGCAGGGTTACTAGGGTGAACAGGAGAGTTGGCACGTACAGTAGCATTCTGCATTCGACCAATCATGAAGACCCAGCCAGCATGGGGTGTTGTTGTTGTGAAATGCTTCATGCAGAGGAAACTATGCATGAACATCTCATCGCTGTTTGCAGTCCATGATATACTTCACAGCTGTAGCATCCTCTCTGCCCCTGTGAGAATTCCTGTGTAACTCTCACAAAACAAACCTCACGCTATTTAATTCCCTTTTGTGGGTATATATGTTGCAGAACTTGACAATCCTCCAGAGATTTCTCTACCGCCCCTCTAGAAGTATTGAGACGTTTTGGTCTTTCAGAACCGCCAAGCTCCCATTGAACTCCACCACGCTCCACGCCAGACCAAAGAATGGCAACGCCATGTGCAGTTTCACGGTCCCCGGTGGCGAGGAGTTGTTCTGCGGGTGCACACCGATCCACTCCCCGTAGACGCCCTAATTGGCGTTTCCAGCCGCCATTCAGGTGTGTGTGCATAGCTCTGAGGGAGGCAGCCATTGTTTGCTGACAACTAGAGTTCTCTCTTTTTCTCTCTCTCTCTCTCTCTCTCTCCCGGCGTCTCTCTTTCACTTTATTCTCGGGGCAAACTGATGGCATGCAACGTGGCAGATTGGAGGTGAGAGCCATAGCGGTCGCTGCAGACTCACTAATGCAAACTCCGTCTCCCAAGTACTGTGTGTATTGACTATTCACAGTCAGTGCCCACACAGTAATCAGTACTGTGTGTATTCACTATTCACAGTCAGTGCCCACACAGTAATCAGTACTGTGTGTATTCACTATTCACAGTCAGTGCCCACACAGTAATCAGTACTATGTGTGTATTCACTATTCACAGTCAGTGCCCACACAGTAATCAGTACTATGTGTGTATTGACTATTCACAGTCAGTGCCCACACAGTAATCAGTACTATGTGTGTATTCACTATTCACAGTCAGTGCCCACACAGTAATCAGTACTATGTGTGTATTGACTATTCACAGTCAGTGCCCACACAGTAATCAGTACTATGTGTGTATTGACTATTCACAGTCAGTGCCCACACAGTAATCAGTACTATGTGTATTCACTCTTCACAGTCAGTGCCCACACAGTAATCAGTACTGTGTGTGTATTGACTATTCACAGTCAGTGCCCACACAGTAATCAGTACTATGTGTATTCACTCTTCACAGTCAGTGCCCACACAGTAATCAGTACTGTGTGTATTCACTCTTCACAGTCAGTGCCCACACAGTAATCAATACTGTGTGTGTGTATTGACTATTCACAGTCAGTGCCCACACAGTAATCAGTACTATGTGTGTATTGACTATTCACAGTCAGTGCCCACACAGTAATCAGTACTGTGTGTGTATTGACTATTCACAGTCAGTGCCCACACAGTAATCAGTACTGCGTGTGTATTGACTATTCACAGTCAGTGCCCACACAGTAATCACTACTGTGTGTGTTCACTATTCACAGTCAGTGCCCACACAGTAATCAGTACTGTGTGTATTCACTCTTCACAGTCAGTGCCCACACAGTAATCAGTACTGTGTGTATTCACTCTTCACAGTCAGTGCCCACACAGTAATCAGTACTGTGTGTATTCACTCTTCACAGTCAGTGCCCACACAGTAATCAATACTGTGTGTGTATTGACTATTCACAGTCAGTGCCCACACAGTAATCAGATAGCGAGCCCAACTGACAAGTAGCAGCGGAGCGGCATGTGGAAGAGTGGAGAGAGGTGGAAGAAGAGCAAGGCTACCGTCATGTCAGCCATTGTGCTGTGTGTGTCTGTCTCTGGCTGGCTAATGACGCGGCCGTGCTCCTAGCGCCGCTGAAATACTTCCAAAAATCACATATATTATTTTCTCCGTGTGGCATTGAGCGTGTATAATTACAAGGTTATTTAATTTGGGGCGCGTTAATTCTCTGATACGATGACTCTGACAAGGATGCACTACTCAGAGAAAAGGATTTTTGTTTTGTTTCTACCAAGGCGGCGCTTCTGCATTGCACCTTATTTGTCATATGTCTTTATACTGTATCATTTGAGCCAGTGAATGAGTTGGGAGGCGAGCAGCCGGTGTCAGTCAGCAGAATGGAAGGAGCTAAACGAGTGGATATTCAGCCAAATCGAGGGCGGCGTGTCGGCCCAGGTTAATTAAATCCTGGCGTAACACAGACCCCTTTCAGGATCACCAAAAACACCTTTCATTCAACACGGGTGTCGCCAGTGCAATAGCCTTATCAGTTTCAGGATGGTTGTGTAACACACACACACACACACACACACACACACACACACACACACCACTCACACACACCACTCACACACACCTTACCCATGACGAGTACTACTGACAAATAACGACTCGTCCCTGATACTGTCGATTCCACTTTGCTTAAGAAACCGGTGTCGGCTTTATGGTCCAATGTTCCAGATAAGCCCTGAGGTCCGAGAGTATCCCCGGGCCTTACCACTCATGATCTAGGAGGGGGGTTTTTGCCACCTTTTTGGTCCAAACTTGAATCATGAACTCGCCTATCTCACCCTGCATCAGTGGTTGGGCCCACATTTGATCTCCTTCCAGCGTGGGATATGTGCCTTTGTTTTTTTTTCTGAACGCAGGCCGTGCTTTGTGTGCCAAAAAGTGTTTGCTCGCTACGCCTCACAGCCCCCGTGCTCCTCCCTGTGCAACGTTCCGCTTCAGCTAAGCTACAGGAAGGAAGATGGCCTCCTCGTTAACCATGATACTATCTGCACATCCTTGTGTCTCTTGCATACTATTAGACTCTCACTCGTGCTAATTTTCGGTGGTGTTCTCAATAGGAGGTTAACATAGCTGTATACTGTCGGTCGTCTCCCCCCCTCCTGGTTGCTAGTCTGGTCTCCCGCTGCTCAGATGTTCACTCTCAGCATCCCCTCACGGTGCCTCATTAAAGACACAGAGAGAAACAAGAGCCTCCGACCCGACGCGGCAGCGGGGTTACGCCTGGCTCTGTTGTGCCAGTACAGCGCAGTATACAACACACTGTGTGTACCCTGGGCAGCGGGGTTACGCCTGGCTCTGTTGTGCCAGTACAGCGCAGTATACAACACACTGTGTGTACCCTGGGCAGCGGGGTTACGCCTGGCTCTGTTGTGCCAGTACAGTGCAGTATACAACACACTGTGTGTACCCTGGGCAGCAGGGTTACGCCTGGCTCTGTTGTGCCAGTACAGCGCAGTATACAACACACTGTGTACCCTGGGCAGCAGGGTTACGCCTGGCTCTGTTGTGCCAGTACAGCGCAGTATACAACACACTGTGTACCCTGGGCAGCAGGGTTACGCCTGGCTCTGTTGTGCCAGTACAGCGCAGTATACAACACACTGTGTACCCTGGGCAGCAGGGTTACGCCTGGCTCTGTTGTGCCAGTACAGCGCAGTATACAACACACTGTGTACCCTGGGCAGCAGGGTTACGCCTGGCTCTGTTGTGCCAGTACAGCGCAGTATACAACACACTGTGTACCCTGGGCAGCAGGGTTACGCCTGGCTCTGTTGTGCCAGTACAGTGCAGTATACAACACACTGTGTGTACCCTGGGCAGCAGGGTTACGCCTGGCTCTGTTGTGCCAGTACAGCGCAGTATACAACACACTGTGTACCCTGGGCAGCAGGGTTACGCCTGGCTCTGTTGTGCCAGTACAGCGCAGTATACAACACACTGTGTACCCTGGGCAGCAGGGTTACGCCTGGCTCTGTTGTGCCAGTACAGCGCAGTATACAACACACTGTGTACCCTGGGCAGCAGGGTTACGCCTGGCTCTGTTGTGCCAGTACAGCGCAGTATACAACACACTGTGTACCCTGGGCAGCAGGGTTACGCCTGGCTCTGTTGTGCCAGTACAGCGCAGTATACAACACACTGTGTACCCTGGGCAGCAGGGTTACGCCTGGCTCTGTTGTGCCAGTACAGCGCAGTATACAACACACTGTGTACCCTGGGCAGCAGGGTTACGCCTGGCTCTGTTGTGCCAGTACAGCGCAGTATACAACACACTGTGTACCCTGGGCAGCAGGGTTACGCCTGGCTCTGTTGTGCCAGTACAGCGCAGTATACAACACACTGTGTACCACTGTGGCCTTCAACAGCAAGTCTAGTCCACCACTCGCTCCAAGCACTGTTCTCTAAAACTGTGTTTCGTCCCTGTTTCTCTAGTCTCCCTCTTTGCAGGCTGGAAGATGGTGGGAGGAGGTGTGGACTATTTTCAGAGAAAGAGAGAGAGAGAGAGAGAGAGAGAGAGAGAGAGAGAGAGAGAGAGAGAGAGAGAGATAGAGATGGAGAGAGAGAGAGAGAGAAGTGGGTGTGGGATTTGGGCATAAGCTTGTTGTTTTCTCATTGAGTGACGTTTGAAGGTCGGCTTTACCCCGGGTAGGGCACCAGTGAGAAGCCAAAGAGTTTGTATTATTGTGATTATGAATAATGCATTTGCAATGTTTTTCAGCCCACATCTCTTTTAGTTGCTTGTTAATCTTATTCAGCGGGGCGCTTCGTTGAATTGCTACTAGTGCTGCAGTGTGAATTTACACAGGGCAAATACAGTCAAAACAAAGTAATTTCTCTCATATTAATCCTAACTATTAAAGCGCCCCCCCCCCCCTCCAGTGTATTTTGTCGTTTTTAAGATATTTCATGTGTTGGTGGTGGTGAGTCATGATTAACCTGACGCTGCCAGATGGACGGTATAGCTCCACATAGGTTTCACTAAACCAGTCGATCTGGGAATGAAGTCACCAGACCTGCTGACGGAGGCGGGCACTTCTTCCAAGCTACTTGGCAGGTCATTGGATGACCCATCTGTCTATCACCGCTGGTGGGTGTTAACTTCAACCAATCAGATCACCGAAGGTGCCTGTGGATGATCTCCGTGGTATTCATTGATTGAGTCCTCACGGTCGTAAAGTCACCTTCGAAGCATTTAGTTAGATTATAACGAACTAGTTGTGTGGCTTAGCCTTCCCAAATGTTGAGGGTCGTTTTTTAGAATTTAATACATAGAATTGGGAACGTTACATTCAATTTCATTCAGACTGCCTGTCACTTCCGCGGCGGCAGCCATGTTGACGAGTGAAAAGAACTACAAAGACCATGTACCCACTACTTGCCCAGACGAGCCTGAGCCCGCCTACGGCTGCCGCTGATTGGTCGGGCCGGCATGGCTCGACCAATCATCTTAACTGCCTGTGCGGGTCCAGACCGTCACGGAGAACCAAATGAAATGTGAGTTCACGTGACGGGCTGGTTTACCAGGCTAAGTCATGATGGCCTGGTCTGTTGATTAGCCACACTGTTCACTTCACACACTGTCATTTGACAAACAACCTCATTTTGTGCTCAAAGTAAAAAAAAAAAAAAAAAAAAGCTTAGACTGGATAAGACTGGAAACAGTATGGCCGCCCACTTCTGTTGTATCGCAGGCAGAGTTTACTGAAGGCGAGAGGCGACGCTGTTCTGCTTTTTTCACAACAGCACCTGCAGTGGTTATGTTGCAGTGGAACAAACTATTAGACTCTGGTTCTTATCTTAAAGTTCTTTGGCGCAAATGATGATGTGCGACTTTGTGCACGCTCGTGTGTTTGATATGGAACACCAACGTTAGACAGGTAGAAAAACCGACTGCAGGGGGTGCTCGTCTATGTTTGATATGGAACACCAAAGTTACACAGGTAGAACTGACTGCAGGGGGCGCTCATGTGTGTTTGATATAGAACACCAATGTTACACAGGTAGAACTGACTGACTGCAGGGAGCCTTTCCTATCAAATGCACAAAGTGTGAATACTAGTTGTGTCATATAAAGTAGCATGCCTTGGGTCCTGCATGCTCCTCATCAGCCCAGTATAGAACATGTGAGCTAATTCATCTTATTTGACATGCACCTGTTTCTGCTCATTCTTATTTTATATGTACCTTTCTTCTTTTTTTACCTGTGCTTAAATGTTTGATGAACTGTGTTCACATGTTGTTTCCTCTCTACCATATAATGAACATGATTGTGCTTAAGACTGGAGAGCAATGTTGTGATCTACAAATCTGCACATTTCTTATTGGTTGTTCTGTTTCTTGTTGCCATGCTATTGATGCACATGTGTGGACGAGAGCCAATTCTAAAACCGAGTGTGGCGTTGTCTGTTTCTTTTTCTTGTTCTACAGAGATGTTGAAGGAGTTGAACCAGCAGCGCAGAGCGAAAGAGTTTACAGACCTGAAAATTATTGTTGAAGGCAAAGAGTTTGAAGTCCACCAAAATGTTCTAGCTTCCTGCAGCTTGTATTTCAAGGACCTGGTGAAAAGGTTTGCCTTCGCTCCCTCCTCTCACTCCTCTCCCCAAACCAGCTGTTGATCCAATCTGTTCTTTTCGTAGGGCGCATTTGTGTCGCTTCTTTTCCCTTCCCCTCTCCTCTCTCTCTTGCAGGTGTGTGAAGACGTTGGTTCCTAGCACAGGGCCAGCAGCCATTCCTTCCTCTTCCCGCTCAAATGAATGTATCTCAAAGTGGAGAGAAAGGTCCAACGCTCGTCATTACCTTTCCTCCCCCATGTTACATTAGAGCCAATTAACCACATTTCCATTTTAACGAGCAGTGAAAACGTTCCATGACTGGGGATCTTTTTAAAAACTCACCAAAGGGCCTAAAACTAAAGAATGACACACACCTTATTTGCCAAAGCAATGCTGGTACTGTGGGACTGTTTTTTTTTATTATTATTATGTTGTCTCCTAAGCTGCCATATTTTTCTGTTGTTAATTCTTGGGTTTTTTTGTTGAGGAAAAACATCCTTTTCATATGCTAATAATTCCTGGTTAGTGCTACGAGAAGAAGTTTCAGTCATAAACAAAGCTCAAAAGAAAAGCACATCTAAGACAGCTTTACTGAACCACTACATTCACAGGATGATACCAACCTTCACTATATTATTAATTTGATGTGAATTTAAGTATTCCCCTATTACGCTGTCCTTCATACACCATGTTTTTTCCCCCCCATCATGGGCTGTTTTGTTCCTCTGTGTGTGTGTGTGTGTGTGTGTGTGTGTGTGTGTGCGCGCGTGTGTGTGTGTGTGTGTGATTGTTCTAGATCCTTTTGTGTGTGTGTGTGTGTGTGTGTGTGTGCGCGTGCGCTCGTGTGCGTGCATGCGTGTGTGACTGTATAAATGCAAATGTGCCTTTTTCTTTCTTCCTTTTTGTGTGGGGAGGGAATACCATAATTCCCTAATGTCCTCATCCTCCCTTCAGATCCTTGCAGGTGTTTTCGGCTTGATTGAGAGCCCCCTGGACCCAAAGTTGTTTTTGCCTCCTCGGTGTGTGCGTGTGTGTGCGTGTGTGTCTGTGTCTGTGTCTGTGTCTGTGTCTGTGTCTGTGTGTGTGTGTGTTTGTGTGTGTGTGTGTTCGTTCTCCTGTGCATTGGCGAGAAAGACGGAACACAGCGCAGAGACAAACAGAAAGACACACACGGTCCGTCGCTAGCGGTAGCTGTAAATAAGCCTTAGGGGGAGAGGCTGCCCGCCCTGCCCCTGCGCCCCACGCCTCCTCCGCGGCGTGCGGCTTATCGGCCGCGGTGGCCCCGCCTCTTCACTTCTCACCGATACGCTCGTTCCTCCTGAATGGAGGACGGAGAATAAAGAGACCAGGAAGACCAGACAGAGAGAGAGAGTGCAGGGTCTGTCAGAGGTAGAAAAGCGTCTGAGACACACTCATCTCCATGACATCGACTACACACACACACACACACACACACACACACACACACACACACACACACACACACACACACACACACGGCATAAATAAAAACGAAGAGAAAAGACAATCTTTTTTTCTTGACCTTGACAATGGCACAGAGGCATCCTGGGAGACTTAAGTGGCTTAGGAGAGAACTGAAGGCTCCATGCTGGTCAACCTGTCCATCAGATTGTCCCGTCTCTGCCTCTGATCCAGGATGGAGCTGGAGAGAGGAACTACTCCTGCTGCCTGCTGCTGCAGCTGCTGCCCTTCATTCTCCCATCTCTCTTGTTTCATTTGACAGTTTAATAGAGCAAAATCTCATTAATTGCTTAATTAATTGTAAAACTACTTTTGATTCATTGTCATAGCACTGTCAGTTTTCCTTCTAAAATAGACATTTTCTCATCCCCACTTCACACTTTGGTGAATATTGCATGAATTTGTGGTGCTAATTGTTCATTTTCTCAGACAACACTGTCTTGGCCTTAACGAAGTCCGCAAATGCAAAAACGACACCGCCGCCAATCACGGCAGTTGAGTTTATAAGGCATGTGACACGTTGACTTTGTAGAAACATGGTCAATGGTAAATGGACTGTATTTATATAGCGCTTTTATCCAAAGCACTTAACAATGCCTACATTCACCCATTCACACACTGATGGTGGCAAGCTGCCACGCAGGGTGCTGGCACAGCCATTGGGAGCAATTGAGGGTTCTGTGTTTTGCCCAAGGACACAGGAGGAGGCGGGGATCGAACCACCGAATGCTTTTATCCAAAGCGATTAGCGGCCCGACCCGCTCTACGTCCTGAGCCAAAGCCGCCCCCGACATTTCAGAGCAGACAGAGCAGTCACACGAGAACAGATCAGCGCTGAAAGGTCGACACGACAAGGAAAAGGCAAGAAAGAAAGAACAAAAAAACCCGGAAAGGAATAGAAGATGAGGGGAAGAGAACGAGAGAGGGGAGAGGCAGCGGGAGGAGGAAGCCATGTTGGCGTCCGAGCGTTGCAGCAGCAGCCAGAGGCCTGTCTGTCTGTCATTGAGTTACGGCCTCCCGTGTGCCACTCAGGACGCTCTGCAGTGCTGCTGCAATTATGCTGATGCCACACATGGACCGCTGCCGCTCTCATCTTTATGAGGTCCAAGGACAGAGATAGAGAGATAGAAAGGGACGCAGAGAGAGAGAGGGGGAGAGGTCCTCTCCTTATATGCTCTCTCTGTCTCCAGCCCAGCTCCTAAAGAAGGTATTCACTGCTGTCCAGTCTCCCTGTCACCTCATTGTAAACCACCAGTCTGTGTGTGTGTGTGTGTGTGTGCTTGTGTGTGCTTGAAATAGAAAAATCAGTTTGTGTGTGTGTGTGCGTGCGTGTGCGTGCAGGAGGCAGAGGCATACTGTGTGTGTTATCCATGGCAGGCTGCCATCAGTCAGGGTGAAAGTAGAGATGTAATCCTGGAGGGTGAGAGAGTGCACCTCGCACATATTTTCCCTGGCCTGCTACTACCCACACATGCTCATAAACACACACGCACACACACACACACACGCGCGCGCACACCTCAAATGACTCACTTAAGAAATTAAAGGCTTAATTGGTACATAAGGCCAGTTTGGCGCTGCATTTAATCGTAAAGCGATGATGTAAATTCATGTTTACAATTTGGAAAATAAGTAATGTTCATTTGGAAGTTATGTTTCCTCCTCAGCAGTCATTAGTTTTAAGTAGTTAAATTGGAACCCTTACACTCTAAAATGACTTGCCTTCTCAGTCAACTGCTCTGCAAACACTCAACGTTTTATGATCGCGTTTTCCGTCTCTAAAGGAAAATTCCAAATTTTATCAGACAAATGATCGCTTTTTGACAAAAACAAATCTGAAACTCTCTCTCTCCGTCTCCTCTCTGTCTCTCGCCCTGAAAGCAGTGCCCCCCCCCCCCCCCCCCCCCCAATCCGTCGCAGCATGCGCTCCCTCAGCCTGCCAGCTCCGCCCGGCGATACCTGGGAGATGTAATGCCGGCGCTGAATGTGCGCGCACGCCTGCACTCGCCCCCACCCAAAAAAACCTATTACCCTCCCCTGTACAGGCCCGACGCACGGAGCAGGCAAGACGGATCATCTCCAGTAATTCCATTTTACCCCCGGGGATTTTCCAATAAGTATTCTCCGCAGCCATCGAATTGATATGGCCGCTGCACCTCCGCACCTCGCTAATGCAAAAAGCACAGAGTCTTTGAGCGGTCCTGACACCCGCTTTTTCACGCCATTTGTTTCATTCCCGTTCTCTCTCTCTCTCTCTCTCTCTCTCTCTCTCTCTCTCTCTCTCTCTCTCTCTCTCTCTCTCTCTCTACACGTGTGAGTCCGTGTGTTACAGCAGGACTATGAGAGAGCCGGGGAGCTGTGTTAAAGCCCATTACAGTGTGGGCCCTGAATGAACAGTGCAGCTGAGCCCCGCGTGCACTGTGCACCTCTCCTCTCCTCCTCTCATCTCCTCTCCACTCCTCTCCACTCCTCTCCTCTTCTCCACTCCTCTCCTATCCTCCACTCCCCTCCTCTCCTCTCCTCTCCTATCCTCCACTCCCCTCCCCTCCTCTCCTATCCTCCTCTCCTCTCCCCTCCTCCCCCTTCCCTCCCCTCCTCCTCTCCTCTCCCCTCCTCTCCTCCTCTCCCCTCCTCCTCTCCTCTCTCCTCCTCATTTCCACTCCTCTCCCCTCCTCGCCTCTCATCTCCCCTCTCCTCTCCTCTCCCCTCCTCTCCTCTCCTCTCTTCTCTCCTCCTCTCCTCTCCTCCTCACCTCTGCTCTCCTCTCTTCTCTCCTCCTCTCCTCTCCTCTCCTCCACTTCTCTCCTCTGTCTGCTCCGTTCAGACTGCTTGCTGTAACACTCTCGCCTCACTTTGTAGTCGTCCACATGGTGCCAGCTATTCTAAGACAAAGGCCTAGCCAGTAGCCAGTAGCCATACAGTGAGCACGCCAAAACTGCTGCAGCCAAAAGCAGCCACAGTTGCTGATTTAATGGACAGTTTACTAGCCAGTGTCATATAAAAAATAATAATGGGAGTTTTAGCTCTTTGCCATGTGCGTTTGCCGTCATTCGTTAAGATGTACTATAGGTGTATTCTCGTTATTTTTTTAATCTGTCACCTGTATCAAGAGTTCTGTCCATCCAATGTCGCCCTGTCCTTTTTGTCCTTCTGCGTATTTTCTTCTTCTGATTTCCCCAAATCCCCCCCCCCCCCCCCTGCTGTCCCGGTCGCTGCTCCACCCTCTGCCGATCTGGGGAGAGCCGTAGACTAGCACCATGCTTCCTCCGACACATGCGCAGTTGCCAGCTGCTTCTTTTCACCTGACAGAGGGGAGCTTCACCGGCAGGACGTAGCACGTGGGAGTTACACGCTATTCCCACCAGTTCCCTTCCCCCCCTGAACAGGCATATTTGCCACGAACTGGACTTGTTCAAGTCTAGCCTGATGTTACCTGTGTATATGTATATATATATATATATATATATATATATATATATATATATATATATATATATATATATAGAACTAAATAAAACAGCAGCTAATCAGGAACAAGTCCATAATGTAGACCGCACA
>NC_139630.1:35210188-35250188 GCF_964638095.1 Poromitra crassiceps
TCTTGTGTTCTGGAGTGTACGCTATTTTGAACGTGTGTGTGGGCGCATATATCTGCGAGCGTGTAGCTGCCAGCTACATCAGCTGTTCCCATTTAACCTTTGCCGATACGTGCGGTATCTTACCGCCGCGTGTATTTTCAAACATTGTCATGGTCGCTCACTATTGCACGACCTTACAGAATGTGTTGTGCAAAGCCTAAATTTCCTCGCTGGCACAAACACGTTGCTTTTTTGTCCGCTTTCCAAAGCTCGCAGCCCACTCATGTTGCTTAGTGAGAGAACTGCGCCTCCTAAACACTGTCAGCTGGGCACCGTGCCTCTGAACCTGTCCCAGTTAGGCAGGAACGAGCCACCGGGGGGGGCAGATTTATAAAAAGGTCAGGGAACAATTGTCACTTAAATGTCAAATGATCTGGCCTGAAGAACCATGATGGAATTGAGAAGGTACCAAAGCAGTCTTGACGCTTGTAAGGAAAGAGGAGGCGGGGCAGGTTACGGGGTGGGAGGGTGTGAAAGAGACGAGGGCGGGGCTTTAGCGGCACGAGGGCGGGGCTTTAGGGGGAACCCAAGGGGGTGAGAGATGAAAAGCAAATGTCACGTCCCAGATTCTGTCGGGTCAGACGAGCAAACCTGCAAATGTCAGGCTTTGCATTCCATCTAACAGATTGTTTTGAATATCCATAAGAACACATGGGGTGTAATGGCTGGCTGTTTGCAAAAAGGTCAGCGCCTCCCGGCAGAGGAGTGTAAAGGAAGTAGAAAGAAACAGCGGCCCACGTTATTGATTTGTTTTTCTCCATTTGGACAAAAACACAGACTTGTAGCTCTGCAGAGAGAAAGCCATTTGTAGACTTCATTGCCACTGAAACGTCAATCCATTCTTCTGCCACAAGATTCATGACTATTTCAAAAAGGGGGGAAAATACAGGCAACCACAGTGTGTCCTTGAGCAAAGAGGAATTGATACGGTGTCAGATATCACTGAAGTCTGTAACAAACAAATACACCAAGTATCTCCTCAACCTACTTCCACCACGGGTTTCTTCTCCTCCATACTTTTATTCACAGAACTTCAGATTGAGGCAAATGATAAGTTGCTTGTACTCTACCTCACTTGCTGTTAAAATGTAACTTACCACCAAAACACTTTTTTTCAGCTTTTAACCAATATATATGGCTTTTGGGGTGGTGTGTGAAGGATTCTGGTCAAAATCTCCATATTTGAGACCAATCTGTTACAATTTTACAATCCCCTATCATTTCAGCAGCATAAGTTCCCTCTATGGGTTCAAACCTGCTTTTTTGTGCGCCGGCCAATCCTGGCGTGTTCCACCCCCAAATCGATTGTGTTCTGGCGCAAAGCGAGTGGGTTTCAGGACGAAACAGTCTCGAGCCACTTACGTTATCTTTAGAGCAGCGCAGTAAATACAATATTCCTGGAATGCGAGATTAACTAAACAGCAACATGTCCTCTGCATTCTACAACAAATAAAGACATTACACTTTGTTCTATTTTGTATCTTACATACTTATTGGCCAAGTTAGGATTTTATTTTATTCTGCCAGGGTGCAGAGTTTTCAAATCAAGTAGAATACCGTTTTGCAAGAAATCTGGGGGCATCAGTCCCCCTTTAAGTTATTGGTTTGTGGCCCTAAGCTCAGAAATATGAAAATCAATCCTTTAATCAAACTTCTTCTTTCATCACTTTTTTTTATAAGCACAAGACTTACAAGTGAACCAGCTTTATGTTCCACATTTCAGCTCTTATTAAGAATGGGGCCTTGGTAGTCGGTGGCAGTGGGGTACAAATAATTTCCCAGAGGACACACATTTGATGAAATATTTTTGGTTGTATTCTTCTGATCCAAAACTGGTTTTACAGGCTATTTTTTGCAAGCTAATCTATCTAAGAAAATAATAAGATTTTTTTTTACGGTACTAAGTAAGCTACCGGCATGTTTTACTCGGATCGCCTCGCATTGCAGAAATAAATGTAAGAGTGTAAAGTTATGGCAAAATAATATTGGCAGTGAATTTTCTTTTCTCCCGAACAATAGGGAACTTGTTTAAATTCAGCAACCCACCATCCAGTTACAATAACACACACATGCACAAACACGCCCTACTGCCGTGACACACGGCAACTAAACATGTGTCTAAACACAGAAGCACACGTGTGGACACTTGCATGCAAACACAAACACATACACACCAGCACAAACGCCATGTGCGCGATCACACAGTAAAAGCTTGTCTGCTCAGTCAAACGGCATAACGGATGCACTTTCCAGAGAGCCCTTTGTTTCTCTCCTAACCCACACTCTGATACAGCACACGGAGCGTTTTTTTTTGCGCTCCGTTTGTTTTCCCCTGCAGTCGCGTGCAGTACAGATCAGAACACAACGACCACAAGGACGGTAGCCAGCTGGTTTTGTCTGTTTGATGTTGTTCACTGTCAACACGAAAGCCAGATTATTGGCAGTTCTGGCAGCAGCGGAGGTTGAAAATCCCTCGGGAGGAGAAAAGGTAGGAAAAGTGAAAAAGACGAGCAGCGCGCTTTTCCTCAATGTTCAACTTTTTTCAGCTTTAAAACGCCCACAGCGCTCCTCCAAAAACAACAGACGCCACCAGCGCTTAAACGCCAGGTGTGTTCATTAAAAGAGGAGCACGTCTAGGGTGTCCTTACATAGAGAATGAATTGCAGAAAGACGCTGGCAGCTACAAAAACACTTTTGGTTTGAATGTCCCCTATTTGCTCTTCAGGTTGGCCTTTGTTTAGTTGTGATTTAGCAGATGTTAGCTGACCTTTACTAGCTGATATTTGTTTTAGAAACGCTCAGTCTCTCTCTCTGTGTCTTCACTGATCAATAAATAAAATTGTTGTTTAATCAGGCCTCTTGCAGTGGCCACTGACCAGGTTGTTTGTGTGTATGTGTGTGTGTGTGTGTGTGTGTGTGTGTGTGTGTGTGTGTGTGTGTGTTTGTGTGTGTGTGTGTGTGTTGTGCGTGTGTGTGTTGTGCGTGCTACACTCCCCCACCACATCCTGCTCTTTGTGACGAGTGGTGATCTGCAAGTGATGAAACATTTCAAACTAAAATGATAGACGCACCTTAAATGTCAAACTTGCATTCTTACAAACAAACAAACCAATAAAACAAACAAACATATAATAGCCATACAGTAATATAAGCTCTGTCCCTCCCTGCGTGGTCATCAGGTAGTTTCATACACTCTTGGCTGTGTGTGTGTGTGTGTGTGTGTGTGTGTGTGTGTGTGTGTGTAGTAGTAGTTCCAGAGATCTGACAGGACTTCTTTAAAGTGGCCCCCGCTAATCCCCAATCCCGCTCCCCGCCATCCCCTGCCTCCCGCCTGGGCGATGAGCGATCGATCCCCCTTCATGTTTGTCCCTGGAGCTGTTTGGAGTTATTACACTCGCTCTCCCTTAGTCTCAGACAGATACACAGCACGCTCCCTCCAGCCTCCTTTTCACTCTGTCTAGCTTCCTGATTCTGTGATCTTTTTGTGGATGTCTGCACAATATATTTTTTCTTATTTTAATCGATCTGTCTCTCTTTGTTTGTTTGTTTGTTTGTTTGTTCTCTCTCTCTCTCTCTCTCTCTGTTCCTCTCCCCATCACTTCCTTCAACCTTTCCTCTCGACTCCAGAGAAGCAGTTGACTGCGGCGAACTGTCTGGGCGTGCTCGCCATGGCCGAGGCCATGAGCTGCAGGGAGCTCCACAACATGGCCAAAGCCTTTGCGCTGCAGAACTTCCCCGAGGTGAGTCGAGCATCGCCGACCCGTGGCCCCCGGAACCTCCCAAGAGAAACGTACGAAGCCGCTCGGTGAATAAAACATCCAACATTGTGGCGCGACGGCACCGCGCGGTCACGCCTAATAACAGAGAAGGCTTTGGAATGATGGAAGGTGTGAAGCATGTGCAGCTGTGTGTTCACACCGCGCGCCGCTCGCTTGATGGATCGCCCTCTGACACGGTGTTGGCAGTGCGGACGGCTGCGATTGCATCTATTTGTGGCGTCGTGCAGCTACCAAGTTTTGGACCGGTGAATCGATGTATTTTCCCCCGCTTGGTTATTGCCTTTGATGAGGTTACATTGTTGCGATGAGTTAACGTAGCGCTAATGAGGTAGCATTAATCGAAAATAAACACACACCGAAAAATCAATATCATTAATTCGGAGCTTACCATCGACTCTAATGATGGATGCGACCGCTCTCCGAGTTCTCCCCTGCTCCTTATTCAAATGAAAGTGGTAGAGAACTGGGAGGCCTGGAATGGCTGAAATCAACTTCTCATCCATTTTGCATTTCAAGTTCATTTATTTATATAGCCCTGTTGACAAGCGTGTCTCAAAGGACTCTACAGCACGTCTTGCCCATGGTGATGAATAGAGATGTATGTCAGTGATGAAACATTTAAAAGTAAAGGTAAATGCCTAACTTGTAGTCTTATAAAGAAACATACACGTATAGACCATAACATAAGCTCTGTTTACTTGCCAGGCAGAACTATTGTTCATGAGACAAACTCACAACAAGGAAGCACGCAAATCTGATTGGCTGGTGACGACCGCGAAAAATTCCAAAAATTCCCAAAAATTTTGGTTGACAGGATTGCTTACCGTCAACATCTGTTGAGTTCCCCTGATCGCTCAGCTCTTTAGGAGATGAATGAAGATGGTGATGAAGGAATCTGAATCTGAATATCCGGTGACTTGTTAATCATTTGCTCATAGTGGAATCAGACCTTTGTTTAGAATGAGAATATAGCTATAATGGGACCTCCTGGGCCACTAATGAATAGAGAGAGAGTAGATCTGCAAAACATTTGGTTTGTTGAATTCTCAATCCAGTAATCTAGATATCAAGTATTCCTTAATGGGCACACGTTCCTTCACAGTATGTTTGGGTTATAGTCCTTTTAATTGAAAGCTTTTCAGAGAATTGTGAAATAATCTCTGCAGATGTTGTTCCGTGTGCCTCTGGAGATTTTAGATTTGGATTTTCTTTTTTTAGTTGACTTACTAGGTTGAACTTGTCACTCTCCAGGTGGCGGTGCAGGAAGAGATCATGAACGTCTCCAAGGAAGACCTGGTGGCCTATCTGTCCAACGACAGTCTCAACACCAAGGCTGAGGAGCTGGTGTACCAGACGGTCATCAAGTGGATCAAACAGGACCCCACCACCAGAGTGCAGGTACGACGGGAACCGTTTGGGAAGTGTGCGTGTGTCTCTCTGCGCTGCTCTGGCACTGCAGTGTTTTTCCCACAGTGAATACACATGCTATGTAACTATGCCATGACACAAAAAAGTAAGGTAAAACTCATACTCGTTATCACTGACAACAGCGATATGTCTCGAGAGCCGTATAGTTCTCAGTTTTGTGTATTAGTCCTGTCTGGTCAAGACTAGCACAGTACACAGCGAAGAGAGAGAAAAAAAAGAAGACAAGTGACTCCGTATTCTCTCTCGGTACCGATCATCAACTGTGTGCTGCTTCAGATGCAGCTTCAGATGCAGCCTAACACAGCAGTTGTGTAGAATCCCAGGAGTGCGTTGCCCTCCGAATGTGCTCTATTCTTAGTCACACTTCATCTGTTTATGACACGCTGTACTACAGCTTGAGACAAAACCAACAACAACAGACACAGCCACACTGCTCTCTGAGCTGCTCTAATGCTTTTTTCACTTAGACGCCTGTTTCTCAAGGGGGGAGTTGGAGCTTGGACAGATGATGCGAAAGTACCAAAAAAATAAAAAATAAAAATGCAGTTCCTCAAATGGCCACTTGAGGCTGGTTGCAAAAGGGAGTCATTCCCCATTCACCCCTATATTAAAATGCCCAACTTTACAGTATAAATAAATATGTTTACAGCCTGCTCCAAAAAAAGGTTTTTGGTCTATATAGCTATTTTCACTGTTCATGACAACTGTGGGATTCCTATCTAACTCACTAGAGTAAAATAGATTGACAGGCCGCCTGTCCAATGATCACGCAGCTCGTCGATCACGGACCAATAGCAGGTGGCGCTGTGGCTCTGTGGGAAACCGCTGGTTACCAAGATGGCAGCGGCCAAAATGCCAAACCCGTGGCGTTGAAACGGTCCACAAACCAATGGGTGAGCTCACACTCACTACGTCCATCTTCATTTCTTACAGTCTATGTCGTCTCTACAGGCTGTTAATCATAATCAAAGGTTATATCTGATGGGTATTGACACCGGGGGCACGACGGGTCAAATTTCAACAAACGTGGAGTCAATAAGCCTCAAGGTCAGAGGCATCAGCGTCAACGCATATTCATGAAGGTGAACAGGTAGAATGGATTGCACAGTAGATAGATATCCATTCACAGGGTGAGACCTCGCCTCATGAGATTTTTATGGATTCAATCCCGGCACCATGAATAAAAAGCAAAGGCCTGATTTTTGCTTTTCCTTTTCAAGTCTTTTAGAGCTGTTTAAAAATGGAGGTGAGATGATTATCAGTTAAATTACCTCGCTCCGTCACTGGAGGCGTCCCTCACTCAGAGTGATGTCTTCTCATCAGGCGCAGAGGGAGAAAACGTTCTCATATTAGCTGTATCAGGTTCGGGGGGCAAACCACCCTAGTCAATTTGACTTTATTGGCACCTACTTCTACGAGGCACATAAGCCAATATTTGAATTTTCAGATTCCGGATTAAAACATTTATCCTTTATCATTTGACATGTGGCAGTATAAAGATTATGGCGAAATCCATCGGGTTTATTGGACTTTTTGCAGTGGAGGGATTTAGAGCGCTGAGTGCAATACAAAAGGATCAACAACAGCTCACTGAGTCATTCAAAGCAAATAGCGATGCCTGAGGACTGAGAGAGGAGAGATATTAGTTTATGTAGGTGTGAACAAGTGTTGAAACTAGAGATGCACGCATCAGCTCTGACGCCATCTCAATTCACATGTAGGCATAAATCATCCACCCGCCAGCCACCCCAACAAATTATTTTCTATGATTTATAGACCCGCACCCGCATGGATGTTTCACTCCACGTCTATAGTGTCTTTTAAATTGTTGAGAAGCACGGAATTTTGATGGGATTTCTTTATTGTGTGTTCGTTATTCACCTTATCTGGACGCTTCCGTATAACCTCATTTTGTAATCGTTTTTCCATTTTTAGACCCGGAAGTAGATTACTTTATCTTATTACTTTGTCTTTTTTAGGCTTTGCAAAAAAGCTGTTTTTAAGCCAAAAAACACAAACTGTTTTTATATTTTTTCGGATGATTTTTCGCATATATTCCAAATATGTGACCAGTTTATCAGAATAACGCCGATTTGGACATTTTCATCGAGCAGCGCTGGCTGTGTGACCGGCTGGACTAGCTAGTATTTGTCAACCCCTACTGGCAATGAGAATAATGACAAAAACACTGCACGACATGTGCTTTTGTAACTAATGTCATGCCTACGGGTACAGCCATCAGCTCCTCGCAGCAGCAGTAACGCTATGAGCATGTAACTGTCCAGCACAACAAAAAGTGCCTGGTCATCTTAACAAACAAAGTAGTGTGGAGAGATTAAACAAGACAAGAAAGCTCACAAACCTTCCATACAAATGAGGAGGATCTCCGCTGACCAGCGGCCATTTTCGGACGTCGTCCAGCCTGTCATTGACGGTTGATCGATGTGGGCGCGTAAAACCATCTGCTTGCAGAATGTTGCTTAACTTCATTCATAGTTTACAGTTTATCAGTGTTTTTGCACCGCGACCGGCTGGCTAACGTTGACCCCGAAGAACAAATACAAATCGCGTCCGACACGGAAGAGAGAAAGTGGGCGGGGCAACATAAGGTGAATATATCTTGAGTGTTTTCTTGCTGCTGCAAATTCACAAGCAGGCACAGCCAAGATGGATGCACAGAATCTGGAAGTCATGCGTCAGAAAAGCTGACTCCAGCCAGCTCCGTCCAGCAGAGTCCTGCAATCTCACAGCCTAATGGAGAGGTGCAGAGGTGACTTACACAGATGAAGTAGAAGAGGGGTGGGGGGTGGGAGGTGGGGGGGGATGGATGGATGAAACGTTTTACCGGCTGTCTGAACAACTCCCACCATTTTGGTTCCCAAGAAAAGAGACCCCAGTCACCCCGTCTCCAGAGAGAGAGAGAGAGAGAGAGAGCTACATACAAAAAGACTTTGAAACCATGACGGACAACAAAAAACTTCCATATCTGCTGGGGGAAGTACCACAATGTGCAAACACAGCAGCACGATTTGTGAACTCTTGTGACAAGAAAAGGATGGAAGATAATGGAATATAACCACCCTCAACCCAGAGCAGGATAGGCCCCGGGTCTGCCTCCTGCTCCTGCTGTATAGCTTTAAATACCTCTAATAAGAACAAAATCAGTGTTGACACAAGTTCCAAGTTTACTTGTATTTGTATATATCATTTTGAACTACAATGTCTACTTTGTATTTTCTTTCATCTATGTATACCCTTACTTGCATATATTTTGTTCAACAACCATCAAGCACAATTTTCTCTTTGCACCTTTTAAGTTAATGTTTATACTCTTATGTACAGCTGTTTACACACTTGAGAGATCTTTTATTGTATGCCCATGCTTAAGTTAACTACGCTTATGCATATTATCTGATTGCAATGTTACATAGCTGTTTACACAGCTCCTTAGTATATATTTAATTGTAAGCATACTCATAAGCTAACTTATGTGTATTATATTTGTGTGTAAAGTTACACTTCTTTATTCTTCTATATCTTTAACTGTACGCACATTTTTGCTTTTGTTTTTGTTTTCATTTGACACTTGCTTTGGCAATGTATACGTATGTTTCTCATGCCAATAAAGCCCCTTTGAATTGAATTGAATTGAATTGAGAGAGAGAGAGAGAGAGAGAGAGAGAGAGAGCGGGAGAGGGGGAGAGGGGGAGAGGGAGAGCTGGAGCGAGAGGGAGAGAGAAGCAGAGCGAAACAGACAGATGGAAACAGCGAGGAGTGATTGAGGAGAGAGAGAGAGAGAGAGAGAGAGAGAGAGAGAGAGAGAGAGAGAGAGAGAGAGAGAGAGAGAGAGAGAGAGAGAGAGAGAGAGAGAGAGAGAGAGAGAGAGAGAGAGAGCGAGAGCGAGAGCTGGTGAGAAACTGCATAGAGAAAGAAAGAAAGGAAGAGAATCCTCTATCCTGATCTGATATTCAACGCTTTGTGCCTCTGCGGAGATGTGATTGAGCTCTCGGTCAGACTCAAATCTCTGGGCCATGTGTGACACCAACCTCCCTCCCCCAAGATGAACCAAGAGTGCTGCTAGGCACAGAGTGAAGAGGTTATTTCCAGCGTGCCACAGGGGAGGCTTATATGACCCTAATGGCCAAGCTGACACGCATGGTCCAGCACGAGTTCATCATTTTTTCAGCCTTCCCCCGCTCCGTCCCTGCTGTCGCTCGGAGGAAGAGAGCGGTGGAAATCGCTGCACCAGAACCTGTGACACTTTTTAATGACATGTCAGGGCAGTGTCACAGCACTGCTGCAAAACTCCAGCAGGAGGGGGGGGGGCTTTAAGCTATGAGGTGTGTGTGTGTGTGTCTGTGTGTGTGTGGGATTATACAGCTTGTGTGTCCATGCACACACGCTGGTTTGCTTGTTGTAAGCTGGAGGCTATGGAGGGGAAAAGTGGCATATTTAAGGCGTAAATAATATGCAATTTTCTATCTCTTCCGCCATGCTGTCAGTAACATCGGCTGGCACGAGGAAACGGCACATCGCTTAGAGACAGAGTGAGAGCGTTTGAGCGTTCATAATTGGAGTTTTTGGTATGAGACACGAAGGAACCCGAACGAAACATGGCTGCCGTTTCATTCTCGTCGAACGAGTATCGCCGACGGTGTGCCCCGCCTGGCCAGCGTGCGTATATACGCGTGCGTATTCTTGTGTGGAAGAGAGAGAGCGAGAAAGAAATCAAAACGGAGAAGCTACCCTAAAATGTCACTGTTCTGACAACGCAGAAGGATAAGCTGTTAACGTACAGTACGTACGTTCAGGAGAAGAGCCTCTAAATGCAACATATGGTAGACCGCTTCATCTGAGAAGTCAAGTCCCTTCCTTCCTCTTTCAGCCTGGATGACACCTAAGTTCCATAAACAAAGGCTGTGGAGAGCCGGCGCCCGGCTGCGCTGTGTTTTCTCTCCTGCGGAGGTGCTGACAGAGCGAGAGAGGCCTGTCCTTCCTTTTCACCTAAGCAAGTCTTTGTGGGACGACCAAAGACACATGCTTCCAATTATAACGGTCCGGTCTCTGCCAAAGCCCTGAATAGGAACCTCCATTACGCTCGGGGTCCAACATATTTCATAAGGGATGCTATCTCGCCAGGTGCCTCGGCCCTGACAAAAGACGCTGATGAATTGGCCCTTTGGAGAGCGGCCAACTAATGTAGTGGCTCAAAAGGAGCGTTAATGGCCGAGCCGTACCGTTAGCCAAGAACCTGCTGTCCACTCATCAGAAATAACAACGGTTTGCCCTGACACCTGCACTTCACTAGCCAAATGAATACGGTTAACAAATGCTTTACGTTTGACACGGATTCGTTTTAACTTAGTATTTTTCTTCTTTGATACAGTCGTCTCTAGAAGTTTGTGATATCAGATCCCCCCCCCCCCCCCCCCCGCAATACTCATTAAGTAGAATTGCTAGGGAGAAAATGCTATCAGTATGGAGTTATAAAATTAGGGAAATGAACTGTGAAAAGGACAAAAGGCGTTGGAAGTGTTTTCCATGTGGTGGATGTTTTAAGAAGAGCTTGAAGCGGTCTCGACTCTCCTCCTCACGCTGATTCATTTACCTTCTTCTAATGGTGCCTTGAACAGGTGCAGCCGGGCACACTTTTCATTTGAATGGAAAAAGATGAAGCTCCGGGTTCACAGCACAGCACACGCAAAGTTTGGAGGGCTAAAAAGGAGGACGTTTTCCCACCAGCCTCACAGAAGGTTAATTGTGTTTTTGAGATGAGAGGAGGTCTAAGTGGTAAAAAAAAAAAAAAAAAATCGTCTTTGAAGGTGAAGTTGAAACTAGAGGGAACTGAAATTAACTTGAAATATGTCAAAAATGCGCAGACACCACTCGAGGACAGTGAAGGAGACGTCAGCCAGACAATGGAGATCGATGCACTGAGCAATTTCTGTTTTTTCCCCCCCTTCGCCTCAATGCCCCATCTCTCTCTCTCTCTCTCTCTCTCTCTCTCTCTCTCTGCTCCCTCTCTCTCTCTCTCTCTCTCTCTCTCTCTCTGCTCCCTCTCTCTCTCTCTCTCTCTGCTCCCTCTCTCTCTCTCTCTCTCTCTCTCTCTCTCTCTCTCTCTCTCTCTCTCTCTCTCTCTCTCTCTCTCTCTCTCTCTCTCCATCACGCATACCTTCCTACATGCATGCTTGCACACACTACACACTAAACGCGCCGGGGGATATCGATGTTCATTTCCCAGTCGTGTACACACACAGTCACAGTCTCACTTCTACACTGGACCGAGTAGGACTTGTATATTAGCGCGCGGACGGGATGGGACTTGTTTCTGCGAGCCCGTGAACTCTGACCCCCAGCGTTTTCACCCGCGTCCCTCGCCGCTCCACAGCGAGCGCCGTCTTGATGTGTGCAGTGGAGTCGAACGCAGCCCCACTCAACCAGAGCAGCTGCCTCTCTCCACAAAGCCATCTCATTTCCATCACGCTCGTTCATGGAGGAGTTTCCTGAACGATGTGATGGATTGTGAATAAACGAGCTGGTGCTATCATCACCGCCGCAGAAGCAGTCCTCTCCTCTCTGTGTTCCCTACATCTGTGTGCAATAATGACAGTTTGCCGCACTGCATTGTGGACGGAGGAATAGAGACTACTCTGTGCAAAGCCATCAAATATAAGACCCCAGTCACAGTTAAGTAAACGACTGGAGAATCAAAGGGAAATGTGCAGTAAGTGGTTTAGCACATGAATATGCTTTGAATTAAATGAGTGAAATCAAGCATTTTTGTTTCAATAATAATCTAGTCGTGCTGAAACAGGCCTGGGAGGAGAATACAGTGCACCTGTCTGTCAGTAGAGAGCTGAGGGCAGCAGCCAGCGTCTGTCCTCCTACAACTACATCTCCACCCCCCATCACTAGCCTGCCTCCTTCTGGGGGTCATGTGCACATAGCCATGCATACACAACACACGCACACGCACACGCACACACACACACACGCACACACACACACACACACACACACTCACAAAGACACTAAGCTGTAGTCATTTCAGATGAGTGAGTTTATCACCGTGAGGCTAAACATGGGCACGCGCTCTACTGAACAAAACACTTCACTCATGCACAGTCACACCGACCCCTGAGTGTGTGTGTGTGTGTACGTGTGTATGTGTGTGTGTGTGTGTGTGTGTGTACGTGTGTGTGTACGTGTTCGTGCGGGCCTGGGTTTTAAGCAAGCAGTCTGATCGGACAGTCCATTTTTCACAGTAAAGCAGACGAGTACTTGTGTCTGCTCAAAGAAAGGCAAATATATGACCGTTCAGGTATCATTTATTTGCCGTTGTCGTGGCAATGAATCATTTCACACACACACACGCACGCACGCATGCGCACACACACACGCACACACACACGCACACACACACACACACACACACACACACACACACACACACACACACACACACACACACACACACACAGAGGAGGTGTGGGTCCTTGCTGACAGTAGAGGAATGGGAAGTGCTGGCTGGACATTTGTCATCTATGTTAGTGGATGGAGGCCTCCCGGCTGCTTCTCTGCTGCCTGTTACTCACATTACCCCTGTGTGTGTGTGTGTGTGTGTGTGTGTGTGTGTGTGTGTGTGTGTGTGTGTGTGTGTGTGTCTGTCTGTCTGTCTGTCTGTCTGTCTGTCTGTCTGTCTGTCTCTGTCTCTCTGTCTGTCTCTCTCTGTGTCTGTGTCTGTCTCTGTCTGGGGTTGCTATAATTGGGCTTGGAGGTCAAGTGTGTGTGTGTAGGGTGGGCTGCCCCCCTGCCATCCTGCATTTTTGAAATTTGCATATGCTGTCACAGCTATTGCGAATTCGCGCTTGTTTTTTTTACTCTGATGAGGTTTTTGGTATTTCAGTCATCTGTTCGTTCCGTGTGGTCAGTCTGTGATTAGCTAAATTCAACATGATCTATTCTCTCAGCCATATGTGCAAATATGGCATGCAGAATGCAAAGAAGTGTCATTTGCCAGTATTTGAGTGCATCTGCTCCACTCTGTGTGTGTGTGTGTGTGTGTGTGTGTGTGTTGCCTATTAGGGCTGTGAATCTTCACTGGCCTCACGATTTGATTCGATTACGATTCAGAGGGCTGCGATTCGATTTGATTACGATTATCGATGCATCTCGATGCATCTTAAATCGATGCATCACTTTTTTCCCCAATACATGATTTATTTCTTCTCACTTTCTTTTTTCTCACTATGTGGCTACTTTTAAAATAAAAGTGCATTTGGAATTGCATTGTATTATGATCCATAATTAAAATAAACAACTGCATGTACTTCCATTATATTTTATTTGATTATAAAAATATATATATATATATATAATCGATTTTTGACATTTGTGACTCGATGCAGAATCGTGCACGTCCGCATCGTGATGCATCTTATAATCGATTATTTTTGACACCCCTATTGCCTATTCTGCCCGGCACACGGGGAGACTAACTGGACGCGGACACAACTCAATTCGTTTCGTAGTTTTACTCAACAAATAGCAGGTTGTATAACCTAAGAACAAAGAAAGACATACATTAGGGCTGTCAATCTCCCTCTATAATCAAATTCGAATTTCAGTGCTTTATACATTTTAATATTCGAATTATATTCGAATATTTTAATTAATTTTTAACACATTCACTGCCAGCCATTTTTCAATACTGTAGTTAGCTTCTGCCAAGTTTTTTTTTTTAGGATTCTGGCTCATCTTTCAAGAGCCGAGGATTCGTTTCTGTTAGGATTTTGTGAACACACAATATCTCAAAAGAACTAATAGAATGTGTGCTTTCTCTGTCTAAAAGAGTTAGTTTGTAGAGTTAGTAGTTATGTAAGCATTAGCAGTTGAATACAGCATGGTTTCAGCGTCTGAAAATTTATTCTGAGATAAACGGCTTTTTGTGAAATTCGATAGAACAGTCACTTTAACCATTCATTTTTGGCATCAGTAAGACGTCAGACATCTAAACAATAGTTTTGAACAGTAATTTCCTCCATAACAGCAGGAAACCCCCCTCTGCTTCAAACTCCTCCCTCCGTGGGCGTTCTCCTCCGCCCTCCTTGGCTCTGCAGCGGGTCTGTCACAAACGAGTTGCTGCTGCCTGGCTGCTGCCTGGCAGTCTGGATGGGGCTCGCTGGATGGGGCTCGCTCGTTTCTTGGCATTTCGGTTGAGAGCTCTGATGAAGCTCTTGCGATTCTGCGCTTATTTATGCTGCGTGTTTCAAAGTGTGCACCCAGTCTATTCTTGGAACCCCCCACCGTTGCCACCGCTGTGCGTCAGTGCGAAAGCGAAAGCGTTTTCGCCATCCATTTTACAGTATGAGAACGGCTTCCTTGCGCTTTTCCCTGCAGTTTTGGCTCGCCTCTTTCTACTTTGGAGAGACATGTCGCCACTCAGTGGGTCGGTAAAATAGATTATACACATTCAATACCTCCATTATTTGTATAGGAGACGTAAAAGGGTTGGATCCACGTCCCACCGTCAAAAAAATATATATTTTTTTTAAGCCGAGATATCTCGTCATTGGCAGTCAACCTTTGGATTTTGTAAGCCGAGATATCTCGTCAATGGCAGTGAACGTGTTAATTGAATTAAAAAAAAAAAAAAAATTTTTTTTTTTTTTGGTCTGAGTGAATTGTTGTCTTCTCTTATGTTATGTTCTGATTCTAAATATAGCTGAATCTTTGGGTTTGACCAAGTAAAACTTTTTCTAAGCATTTGACCAAATGTAGATGGAAAAGTGAATGGTGGATGAATATTCAAAATAATATTAGGCTTATCACAAATAGTCCAGCAATGATGTTTATTTAAGAAAACATGTTCCTTGTACAATGTACATACATTCATTGCATTAGAAAATAGGTCAGATAACCAGAGCTTAGTTAATATTCATCAGTGATGTATTGGTGCTGTCTGAAATGCTAAAATAAAATAATTGATAATAAAAAAAGACACAGCCTTTGTTTGAGCTCCTTATCAATAAACAAATAAGTAAACTTTGCCAAAACAACAATGAGCCATGAACAAAAAAAAATCAGTCACGTATTGCACTTAAGAGCTACAGGTTTACATTCAGTATAGCAGCTTCAACAGTCAACTTCAGTTAACAATGAATGAACATACATTTTAAGAGCTACAGGTAGGTTTACATCAGTATAGCAGCTTCAACAGTCAACTTCAGTTAACACTCTTTTCTTCAAGTATGTTGTCAGAACTTGTCACTGTTCTAGTGTTCTAAAATAAAAATAAAAATAAAAAGTTTAATTTTTTTTTTTGTTAATCGAATTTCGTTCATAATTATTAAATTCGAATAATATTCGAATATCAAAATTCGTTTCAACAGCCCTAACATACATAGATTACTGTTAATTCAACTACACACGGACAACTAATAAATTCACACAAAATCAAACACAAATTACACGTAACGTGGCATCCAGAATTGTCCGTCCAAATCACACACTAAACCACACGTGCACGGTACCCTTTCTTTTATAACTTTTGACCTAATCACACCCCAGGTATCCTTACACTACGCCCATCAACTAGACCCAACAAAATCCCACTCACATTACAGAATCAGCTCAAAAAATAAATCTAATTCCAAAAATATTATCCCTTATGTTTAAATATAGCAAGTAAATTATCCCAATCCCGAACTAGACAGCACTGTGTGTGTGTGTGTGTGTGTGTGTGTGTGTGTGTGTGTGTGTGTGTGTGTGTGTGTGTGAGTGTGTGTGTGTGAGCGTCAGTCTGTAAGGTAGAGGCTAGGGGTGCACCGATCACGTTTTTTGCCACCGATCACCGATTGCCGATCACCTATGAGAAATATCTGCCCAACCGATCATCGACCGATCACCGATTACCGATTACCGATCACCGATATATATATATATATACGCCCTGGGGTGTCCGTAAAAACACGAGGCAGGAGACAGATGGGAGTTCAACCGTTTAGTTGTCAGTTCTCTTCAGTACAGTACAGCAGTATAGGCTCTTTACAGCATTATGACAGGAATAGTAGGATTGTGTGTGGTCTGGAAAAAGGAGGCAATAAAATATACAAACAGGTCAGTAACCAAGCTTGCTGTTATATAGGCCAATTATAGTGATAATTAACAACTAATAATATATAAATGATAATTAGGTAAACTGTAAGTCAGTTACTCTTAAACACCAGTCTTGAACCATGACTAAAGCCAAAGAGCTCCCACTCATAGAACCGGGGTTATGCACAATAACCGTCATACATTGGGATCCGCATCGAACGAACATCAAAACGACCCGCCCATCGAGGCCGAGTTACAGTGTTATAATTAGCAGCACTATGAGTGCGATCTACATAATGGTGACAGGGTTACATGACGGGAGAAACAACAGAATCACAAGCTACACACGAGCTAAACTCCATCTGAGTAGTGGCATTAATTAGCGCAACAGACAATCAAACCGCAAGTGCACGCCTAAACAAACGTTATTGCAATGATTGCAGGTAGATCGATCTAAAACAAAAAGGGAATGCAATACAGGAATATTAACATAATAATGACTTACTGGTTGGTCATATACGCACACATGGAAGAAGGGGATTAGAATATGTTCAACTGATGTCCAAAGAAAGGAAGAAAGTCCGTCTGAACGGAGCGCACATCCACATACTCAGCCGCACACTTTCGCTTCCTTCAAAGTGCCCGCGGGAACATCAATGCTTGCGTGGAAATTGTCTGTGTGTGCGCGTGCACTACCCCGACTACCACAGTACCACCGTGTCAATCTGGGACTTTAATACACACGGACTTAACAGCATGCAAATGCCTCGGTAGGCGGGAGGACTGGAGGTAACTTCTCTCTGCTGAGGCTGCTCTAATCAGCTGATTTGTGTGATTCAAAGATGCAAGGGGTGTGTTGACAGTCTGGTGCGGTGTGTGCATGGAGGTGAGTACACTGACGAAAGCAAAGCGTGTGCTTTGCAACACAATGATATAAACGTTAGAGCACAATATGAAAGTTAAACGATAGACATTGAAGACATGAAAATGGGCTGCCTCATGTTTCTCACGTGCAGCATGATCGGCTATGCTATCGGCAACATTAAAGCAATATCGGAAACAGCAGATCACATATTTGAGGTCCAAATCGGCCGATACAGATTGCGTGTCGATCGATCGGTGCACCCCTAGTAGAGGCCATTAGAGAGAGGGTGGCAGGGGGTGTTATCTGGGTTGTGTACCAGAATACAAGTGCATAAGCAAGCATATGGACGCCACTCGGGCATCCTCGCCTATAAATGCTCCATGTCGAGGGAGAAGGAAACAGGGAAAGTGAGTGTGGGCAGACGAGCTAAAAGCAGCGTCTCCATATGTCCTCCTCACACTCCTGCGGATAGTTTCCGTATGTTCAGCCCAATCAAAAACACACACCAGAGTCCTTCTTTACAACGTGAAAAAAGCGTGTCATTAAGAGCACGTCTTAACGAGCCAGTAGGATGCAATTTGGTTCACTTTTTATTATTTGCACGCTTTTAGATGTCGTTTCTGTTGAAATTTGTCCGTGGTTTGCTCGCACGAATGCGAGAGGAGATGAGAATGAGCAGGTCACACCATATGTCTGGAGGGACCGCGCTCGCATGCCTGTGCATGAGGAGAGAGAGAGAGAGAGAGAGAGAGAGAGAGAGAGAGAGAGACGGAGAGAGAGAGAGAGAGACGGAGCTCTGATGCATGCTGCCTGCCTGCTCTCATCTGCAAAGTGTAGGTGTACCACTCGCTGGGCCCTGTGTCCTGAGTACTCAATTTACCTGGTTTACACCTCACATATATACACAGACTCTCTCTCTCTCTCTCACACATACACACACACACACACACACACACACACACACACACACACACACACACACACACACACACATACAGACTCTCTCACACACACACACACACACACACACACACACACACACACACATAACCCTCTCTAGCACAGCCAGCTGAGCCCCGAGTCAGCGTGTGATTTAAACTGCATGGCGTGCATCATGACATGCAGTCTGCACTTAGCAGCGTTCCAGCGAGCTACATGGCTAAAAGCCTGCTGCACGCCATATTGGCACAGTGGCTGTGTGTGTAATGATGTAAATTAGCTTCCATCAATATGTAGCCCAGCTTAAGAGGGGTTTCGCTCCCTTTTAAATCACTTCCATTGCCTTTTGGTTGGAATAGGTGTTGAGATACAGTCAACATCCCTGAACTCTGTGGTCTGGTGTATGTCGTCGCTGTCCGATGAAAACAACATCTCCAAGTTTACAGGAACTTAAAACAAAACTGTACTCTTAAAATACTAAACACCACGTCGTCATATTTGGCACGTCTTCATTATAAACAGTTTCCTTGCCGAATGTGTCGTTACATTATTAATATCTTACCTGAATAAGCTCAGTTGATGTTAGATGTTAGAGGATTATCAGTCCGAGTTTGAGCCATCTTCTCCCGGACTGAGCAGCGCCACTGCTCCTCGCGGTAACCTCACATTATTCTCATTAAAAACACTTTGATTTGCATACTTGAAATGAGTTTGCACTAGCGCAGGGACACCCCCCGAAAACACCTTATTGATCTATTTACGTCAGACGATGCCAGAAACACACACAACCAAAGGCAGAAACACAGCGGCGTTGGGTTCTGCAGCTTTCTCCGGGTAGTCCTCATGAGGTAGGCGGGGAGCATGGAGGTCCAGCTGTCACATAGGCGGTGTGATGGACAGCTCTAGCGTCCAATGGTGGTACGTGTTAAAGATATGACCCAATAAAACATGCTTTCATTGGTCATTTAGACGTCAAAACCTACCAGTAGATAGAGGAGAATGGATATATTCCATCGATAGTAAAAAAGTAAAAATCATTAAAAAGAAATGTGTTAAGTGGTTTTCATTGGACAGCGACGGTATTCTGCTCTGGTCTAGTCAGGTGTATAATCAAGAAGCACAAAGATGTTAGACCACGGTGCCATCTTTCACACTTGGAACAGAAATAATAATAACAGCTTTTTCCATATCCTCCTGTGTCTCAGAGCCAATCATCACTTTTTTTACTCTCCTCCCTATGAGGCTTCATCAACAGCTCCCTGTGAGTGCAGGAGATTGTCAAGCACACGCACACACACACACGCACGCACGCACGCACACACACACACGCACACACACACACAGAGCCTGACCAGTACCATGTAATGGGTGTAAACCTCTGGAGGTCACTCCTCCAGGAAGGGTGCATGTCGGGACACCATGTAGCATGGAGGGGAGGCAACTATTAGCGTAATCCCAGGAGTACATCTGCCACACAGAAGAGAGGGGAGGCCAACCACAACCACACTGCCTGCAGTCAAGTGAAACCCTGTGGGAGGAGTCTTGGTCGTCAGGGTTACGGGAGGAAGAGGAGGAATGGGGCAGATGGAGTAGATGGCTTTTTGTAATATCTGAACGAAGGACCATTCTTTTTAAGATTATTAAACAAAAAAACAAAGAGTGATTATTTTTGGTACAGTTGTGTTAGTTTGTCTGAAACGACAAGGATGCCTTTACGGAAGTCGAACATCAGATAATTAGGGATGTAACGATAACCGGTTTGAATGATAACCGTGATCAAATTCCTTACGATAACCGTACCGTTTCAAATTTTCATTATCATTAAAAACCGTGGTACCGTGATTACCATGCTTTGAAAAACATGGTAAATACTGTCCATCATCAACTAAAGTTGGCAACAGTCTCCCAGATGCAGACGTGCAGCCTTGGAGAAATGATTTCAGTGAGTGTATCAATACTATTTGGGTCTGCGTTTTCAATATAAAACTATAAATATAAAAATTATTGTCTCAGTACTTTTTGAACATTTTCATAATTTTTTTATGAATACCGTGATAATACGATAACCGTGATAATTTTGGTCACGATAATAGTGATGTGAAATTTTCATACCGTTACATCTCTACAGATAATATGACTATGGTGGACTGTTATTTTAGATGGCAGGTTTTTAGCTCGTCAAGGCTAAGGTAGTAGAAACAAAATCAAACCTGTGAGAAATCGCACTGCTGCCAAACACGGTGCTATGAGCAAATGTCTCTCTGCTCACCGCGACTTGAGTTCTGTTTGTTTTAACGACAGTCCCCACCAGATGAAGTCTGTATATCCTCTCACAGCTTCAGCAAGTCTAACCTCAAACTGATGAATCTGGGAAATGAGCAGAGGACAGAGGACCGCACATGTAAATAAAGAAAATAAACTGGAAACACGGCGTCCAAAGACACATGTGACAAAACTCAACCAATCATTTGACATCGTTGACCAGCTGCAGACGATAGTCGGGCTGGCAAGCTTGTGTATGCTGCGGCCATCTTGCCTGTCGGAAGGAACATGCCACATTTACATTTCACTGTTGTTCCTGCTATATAGACCTTATTCGCTAACCCTGGACGGCACCATATTGTTGACGTACCGTCCTGCGCGCACACAGCGCTGCAGCTGACAACTAGTAACGGCCTTATTGTCGTTTCTGTTCCATTACAAAATAGCGATGGTAATGACAGCAATAAAAACCCCAGAGTTGTTGTTTGTATGCTGCCGTTAATGCCTGTAATAAATAAACAAAAGAATGAGGTGAACAGACTTTGCTGTGAGGAGCTGTCAGAAAGTTTCACCTGTCTCAACTAACTATCCACACACCTCTCCTGTGCTGCTGACGTATCCTCCGTCTTGCTCCCTGCACGTCTGTGGACGGTAGAGATAGAAACAAACCACGGGGACTTTATTGCTGTCATTACTACAGCCATGCCTAACGCAGGTCACCATCCGAACACAACAGGAACGATACAGGTAACGCTAACGGCGGCTAGCTTCCTATAAACGCTGCTCTCACATAGGTTGTCGCATAGAGCTGCAGCGCTATGTCAACAATATGGCGGCGGTGGGCGTGCCCGTACGTGAGTGACGTCAATCGAATAAGGTCTATTGAACAGCAGCACTCACAGTTCAATAGTCGTCTTATTTGTTGTTGCCCACAATAAATAAGAAAACCATTGATCGGTTTGTTTTGTGCACCCGATAGTGTTCAAGTTTTGGAGCTGTGCGCGCTGCTACTTTTTAAGTGGGGCAGTCGCTTCTATAACTGACTTTGTGTGTTTGTGGGCGAGATTCGGGGGAGACTGGCTCGAGTGTGTGTGGCGAGATAACGCACACAGTGTCAGAGAGAGGGGCGTGGATCTTTGTATCAACATTAAAGGAAGATATTCACAAATTGTATGTTTTGGTTGGTGACTATTTTATGCTTTTTTTATTTTATGGGGGGGGGGTGGAGGAGAAGGGTGGGACGTGCTGCTACTTCAACACCTGGGTGTGATTTTTACTATACTGTATTGCTGCCTTTACATAAGAATAGGAGGTTTGACTTTTGACACAGGGTTTTTTGCTTGTGACCCCACATTGACGTCACAATAATCTAGGGACACCAGACGTCGTCACTGGACAATAGAATCTAGATGATAACAGACACTCCTTTTATAAGTTTGTTCCTGTCCGTCGTCGTCGCGCCGCCCACCCCAAATAATTACTATTTGAGTCATTTTAATAGCTGGCATCAGGCAGGACTCCTTTTTGTGAGGTCTGGAACAATGGATTTGAATATTAGCAGCAAGTGCAACAGCACCTCATTTCCATGTCGATATATGCATGTGTGGGAGGAAGGGCGAGGAGACGGAATGGAGGTGGGAGAGAGAGAGAGAGAGAGAGACAGAGAGAGAGAGAGAGAGAGAGGGCGACGGAGAGAGAGCAGGAGAGAGCGACAGAGAGAGAGAGAGAGAGAGAGGGCGACGGAGAGAGAGCAGGAGAGAGCGACAGAGAGAGAGAGAGAGAGAGTGACAGAGAGAGAGCAGGAGAGAGAGAGCGAGCATCAGAATGAAAGAAGTGGGAGAGATACAGAGTTGGTTAGGATTAGAGATGGAGAGTAATTCATTTTTTTCCAGGAATAGAGGAGGCAGAGAGAGGTGGATTTGCTCCCTCTGGCCCCCACATCCACTACACACACACACACACACACACACACACACACACACACACACACACACACACACACACACACACACACACAGTGCTTAATTTGTAACTGCAGAGGTCCCAGAAGAACACATGGGGAAGGGGGGGGGTCCTCTTTTATACAGTTTATGGTAAAAGTGAGCAGCACGCACATCTCAAAACCTCCATGTTCAACAAAACTGCCATTAAGTGGGTTGATGTTGCTACAAACTGACTAGTGAGTACCATAGGCACATTATAAATCCATATAGGAATAGATACTGTAGGGCCATATAGTGATACTGTATAGGAGATAGGGCCATATAGTGATACTGTATAGGAGATACAGGGGCGGGCGGAAAAGTCACGGAAGCATCAAAAACATCCACAGTGCCTGAAAGCACATTGGACAACGCCTACTGTCTGTGCTAGCTGTTAAAAACTAAACTAAACCGTCATCACAAATAACGCCTTATTTACATTTATTAACCACAGCATTCACAATCGAATCAGCAGGGGGATGCACACACTCTCTCTCTATCTCATTGATGGTTATTGACGCTTCAGCCCCCCGTGTTTATAACAAATTAAAGGCTTTTGTAATATTATCTCTCTTTACGTTCAGTAATGACATGACATTCTGTCAAACATGTTCAGACACTGCTACTTTCTCCCCCCCCCCCCCCCCCAATATTTTATTTTGCAATTTTCAGAACACCAACAACAAAAACAAACAAACTCAGATACAGGAAAAGAAAAGAAAAAAAACATACATATACATTGACACTCCAATATTACAACGTGGTGCTACCAGCTGCATATGGCACTTATGAGCTTGTAAAAGATGTTAATATGCACGGGATCTCACACAAGGGGGTCCATGAGGGACCGCCCAGGCGAACCAGCCGTCGCCCCTAACCTCATCAAGGTAGGCCAGGAACGGGTCCCAGATAGTTAGAAGTCTCTTAACACGTTCACTGCCATTGACGTATTAATACGTCAAAAAAATAGATTTTTTTTTTTTGACGGTGGGATGTGCATCTAACCCTTTTACATCTCTTATATAAGTATTGGACGTGTACAACGTGTACAACCCATTCCACCGACCCACTAAGTGGCGACAAGGAAGGAGGAAGGCAAGCAAAAAGCAGTGTGACGAAGCCATTCTCATGAAAATGGATTGGCGAAAACGCTTTCGTTTTCGCGCTGATTGCTGGCAGTGCGGGATTGCAAATTTGCATAATTAATCACGGATGGAACACACTTTGAAACACGCAGCATAAATATGACCAGAATCGCAAAAGCTTGATCAAAGCTCTCAACCAAAACTCCAAGAAGCGAGCGAGTCCAACCAGACTTCCTCAAAGAGCGGCCGCTCAGACAGGGACAGCCGCACAGCAGCTGCAAAGCAGTGAGACTGGTGACAAGCTTGTGACACGGCCGCTGGCTGCAGCCAAGAGGAACGCCCACGGAGGGAGGAGTTGGAAGCAGAGGGGAGTTTCCTGCTGTTATGGAGGAAATTACTGTTCAAAACTATTGTTTAGGTCTTACTGATGCCAAAAATGAATGGTTAAAGTGACTGTTCTATCGAATTTCACAAAAAGCCGTTTATCTCTGAATAATTTTTCTCACGCTGAAACCATGCTGTATTCAACTGCTAATGCTTACATAACTACTAACTCTACAAACTAACTCTTTTAGACAGAGAAAGCACACATTCTATTAGTTGTTTTGAGATATTGTGTGTTCACAAAATCTTAGCAGAAAAGAATCCTCGGCTCTTGTAAAATGAGCCAGAATCCTAAAAAAAAAAACCTGGCAGAACCTACCTACAGCATTGAAAAAAGGGCTGGCAGTCAATGTGTTAAGTGAGTTGGTCCTCAGGGACCTGAGTCTCTCCATCCGTATAACAGAGATCATGTCCGCCAACCACGGCTGAAAATAGGGTGGAGAAGGGGGACTTCCATTCCTGCAGAATGAGTTTCTTGGCGACTGTGTCAGAGACTGTTGCACAGCTGTAGGGAAGACGAGAGCGGACCCCCGAGCAGCCGAAGATGGCGAGTTGTGCCTCCGGCTGAAGGCTTATTTTGTAGGGCTTAGAGTACCAGTCAAATATTTTGGCCCAGAATCGGGTCAGTGAAGGACAGAACCAGAAGGCATGAGAGAGAGTGCTACTTTCTAAAACTGCAAACTGTTTGCTTCAATATTTAGCAGCAAAACATAGAAAACTGGGAATTTCAGGAACCTGCAATCTGTCTTCCTCCCACACGGGAAAAGGACCCGAGCGCCGAGCGAGCGCGTTCACCTGGCCAGTCCAACAAAACAAATGTTGTGTTGTTGGTTTTCATCATCCACGGCACGCTCATTTCTACATCTTCATTCAATCTCAGTGATTTGACATGACTTTCTCATATTGTAGTGGGATCAACATTTGGACCAAACACGCTCTGTTTTATTGATGAGATGAAAAGCAGGCATGAATCACTGGATTATACAGCACAGCGCACCACTAGAGACATCACTCCATACATGTCTACAACTTGGTCTATCTGCACGTGTGTGTGTGTGTGCGCGTGTGTGTGTGTGTGTGTGTGTGTGTGTGTGTGTGTGTGTGTGTGTGTGTGTGTGTGTGTGTGTGTGTGTGTGTGTGTGTGTGCGTGCGTGCGTGCGTGTGGGGAGATGTTTATGTGCTAGCTGCTAGCATTCCTTTCAGTTGCAGTTGCCAGATGTTGTTTCTTTGCCACAGTTTTTACTATCATTTCAAAGATAAAGTGAAGAGAGGTTACAGCAGATGTGCGTGTGTGCGTGTGTGCGTGTGTGTGTGTGTGCGTGCGTGTAGGTATATAGTTTATGCCCCAGCAAAGATTTGTAGATGCCAGATGCTACCCCTTTTCTTTTACATTTGCTTGTTTTTCTAAACAGTTTGCCAAGTGACAATTGAGCACACGGTAGTTCTGTGTTTGTGTATGTTTTGTGGGCAGCTCTGCATCCATGTGAGGTGGGCTTTACATCCATGTGAGGTGGGCTTTATGTGAGGTGGGCTTTACATCCATGTGAGGTGGGCTTTACATCCATGTGAGGTGGGCTTTACATCCATGACATAAATGACACACTGCTGTGCTGACGAGCCCGAACACGGCCTCAGGTGACCCAATCCCAAGCTGTACACAATAATAGCGCATCGTTCATACGTTGGCATAATAAATTGCCTGCACAGTGTGTATTTTCCTCACATGGACGTATAAAGACATTGCAATTCACCAATCACTGTTTGTTTATAGGGGGACTCACACACTGGGCTTGTCGGTCCTCTCCCGTCCAGGAGAGATGTTCTGATGAGGATGTTGGAAATCGAAGCAATGTTTTCAGTGCTTTTGTGGCTATTTCAAGATATTCAGCCTGGACTTTGATCCAGAGTGCTGTTATGATGTTACGTCAGCCCAGCGTCACTCGCAAGCCACTCACACCAACTTGAAAGATTTTTTTCTTTTTTCTTTTTTACAGTGTTCTGTGTGTTGTTATCCTTGTTGGGTCAGGTCTGTTCTGTGTGTTGTTATCCTTGTTGGGTCAGGTCTGTTCTGTGTGTTGTTATCCTCGTTGGGTCAGGTCTGTTCTGTGTGTTGTTATCCTTGTTGGGTCAGGTCTGTTCTGTGTGTTGTTATCCTCGTTGGGTCAGGTCTGTTCTGTGTGTTGTTATCCTTGTTGGGTCAGGTCTGTTCTGTGTGTTGTTATCCTCGTTGGGTCAGGTCTGTTCTGTGTGTTGTTATCCTTGTTGGGTCAGGTCTGTTCTGTGTGTTGTTATCCTTGTTGGGTCAGGTCTGTTCTGTGTGTTGTTATCCTTGTTGGGTCAGGTCTGTTCTGTGTGTTGTTATCCTTGTTGGGTCAGGTCTGTTCTGTGTGTTGTTATCCTTGTTGGGTCAGGTCTGTTCTGTGTGTTGTTATCCTTGTTGGGTCAGGTCTGTTCTGTGTGTTGTTATCCTTGTTGGGTCAGGTCTGTTCTGTGTGTTGTTATCCTCGTTGGGTCAGGTCTGTTCTGTGTGTTGTTATCCTCGTTGGGTCAGGTCTGTTCTGTGTGTTGTTATCCTTGTTGGGTCAGGTCTGTTCTGTGTGTTGTTATCCTCGTTGGGTCAGGTCTGTTCTGTGTGTTGTTATCCTTGTTGGGTCAGGTCTGTTCTGTGTGTTGTTATCCTCGTTGGGTCAGGTCTGTTCTGTGTGTTGTTATCCTTGTTGGGTCAGGTCTGTTCTGTGTGTTGTTATCCTTGTTGGGTCAGGTCTGTTCTGTGTGTTGTTATCCTCGTTGGGTCAGGTCTGTTCTGTGTGTTGTTATCCTTGTTGGGTCAGGTCTGTTCTGTGTGTTGTTATCCTCGTTGGGTCAGGTCTGTTCTGTGTGTTGTTATCCTTGTTGGGTCAGGTCTGTTCTGTGTGTTGTTATCCTCGTTGGGTCAGGTCTGTTCTGTGTGTTGTTATCCTTGTTGGGTCAGGTCTGTTCTGTGTGTTGTTATCCTCGTTGGGTCAGGTCTGTTCTGTGTGTTGTTATCCTTGTTGGGTCAGGTCTGTTCTGTGTGTTGTTATCCTCGTTGGGTCAGGTCTGTTCTGTGTGTTGTTATCCTTGTTGGGTCAGGTCTGTTCTGTGTGTTGTTATCCTTGTTGGGTCAGGTCTGTTCTGTGTGTTGTTATCCTCGTTGGGTCAGGTCTGTTCTGTGTGTTGTTATCCTTGTTGGGTCAGGTCTGTTCTGTGTGTTGTTATCCTCGTTGGGTCAGGTCTGTTCTGTGTGTTGTTATCCTTGTTGGGTCAGGTCTGTTCTGTGTGTTGTTATCCTCGTTGGGTCAGGTCTGTTCTGTGTGTTGTTATCCTTGTTGGGTCAGGTCTGTTCTGTGTGTTGTTATCCTTGTTGGGTCAGGTCTGTTCTGTGTGTTGTTATCCTCGTTGGGTCAGGTCTGTTCTGTGTGTTGTTATCCTTGTTGGGTCAGGTCTGTTCTGTGTGTTGTTATCCTCGTTGGGTCAGGTCTGTTCTGTGTGTTGTTATCCTTGTTGGGTCAGGTCTGTTCTGTGTGTTGTTATCCTCGTTGGGTCAGGTCTGTTCTGTGTGTTGTTATCCTTGTTGGGTCAGGTCTGTTCTGTGTGTTGTTATCCTTGTTGGGTCAGGTCTGTTCTGTGTGTTGTTATCCTTGTTGGGTCAGGTCTGTTCTGTGTGTTGTTATCCTTGTTGGGTCAGGTTTCCTTTTATTTTCCCCACCTCTTCTGATTTTTGTTTTTTTTAATCAAGTGACTTGTTTCTCAAACTTGCTCACTGCAACTCGCACATCTAAATTATTTTGGTCAGCGTGGTGCGTGTGGTGTTGTAGACGTGACGCGTGACACGGGTGAGGAAAGGTGCAGGACAGCACCGCATAGACTGACTATGCTAAGTTCACGCTCAAATCTCTCTCTCTCTCTCTCTCTGCCGAATCATATCTTTTCCTGGTGGCCCGGCAGCAATAGCTTTGCGGTCTGCGGCCCGGAGGTTTCGGAACCACTGAGTCTATCCAGCACACACGTGATCCAACCACTGAGTCTATCCAGCACACACGTGATCCAACCACTGAGTCTATCCAGCACACACGTGATCCAACCACTGAGTCTATCCAGCACACACCTGATCCAACCACTGAGTATCCAGCACACACCTGATCCAACCACTGAGTCTATCCAGCACACACCTGATCCAACCACTGAGTCTATCCAGCACACACCTGATCCAACCACTGAGTCTATCCAGCACACACCTGATCCAACCACAGAGTCTATCCAGCACACACCTGATCCAACCACTGAGTCTATCCAGCACACACCTGATCCAACCACAGAGTCTATCCAGCACACACCTGATCCAACCACTGAGTCTATCCAGCACACACCTGATCCAACCACTGAGTCTATCCAGCACACACCTGATCCAACCACAGAGTCTATCCAGCACACACGTGATCCAAACACTGAGTCTATCCAGCACACACGTGATCCAACCACTGAGTCTATCCAGCACACACGTGATCCAACCACTGAGTCTATCCAGCACACACCTGATCCAACCACTGAGTCTATCCAGCACACACCTGATCCAACCACAGAGTCTATCCAGCACACACCTGATCCAACCACTGAGTATCCAGCACACACGTGATCCAAACACTGAGTCTATCCAGCACACACCTGATCCAACCACTGAGTCTATCCAGCACACACGTGATCCAAACACTGAGTATCCAGCACACACGTGATCCAAACACTGAGTCTATCCAGCACACACCTGATCCAACCACAGAGTCTATCCAGCACACACGTGATCCAAACACTGAGTCTATCCAGCACACACGTGATCCAACCACTGAGTCTATCCAGCACACACGTGATCCAACCACTGAGTCTATCCAGCACACACGTGATCCAAACACTGAGTCTATCCAGCACACACGTGATCCCCTCTAGACCCTCTAGACCCTCCAAATCCTGCTAGCACCATCTCTTTTATTAAGGACTCTTCCATATGGAAGCAGCACCATCTCAGAGTACACACGCACACACACACACACACACACACACACACACACGCGCGCACGCACACACACACACACGCCTTGTATGCATTCTGGCGTGTCATCAAGGGCACCACCTGGCCGAAACTGCCCCATATACAGCTTTAATTTAGCTGCGAGGGTCAGAACGGTCAGTAGCACAGCTATTTCAGAAGGGACCTGCACCTGTACAGGTCAGGTATTGATTTAACAGGCCTCTTCGGTCTAAATCAACCCACATTCAGCAAAATAGAGTGCTCCACGTAAGCATGTGTGCTAATTCTGTCAGCATCTTGGTCTGAAATGTCTGTCAAATGTGTGTTTTCTCTATATTTGATCACTGGCGTTAATAAAGCGATGACATGTCGTAACAGCAGAGTGGGGTGGAATCGTTGCAGTTTTGGGACGTAGGCGCTTGTGATATAAAGCAGAGCTGGAGGCTGATGTCACCCCGTTCAAGTGTGACATGACTGAGTCGTCGTGTAACTGGGGTAGATCTCCTCACTATGGGGTCTCTTTGACTTGGCTTAGTACTGTAGCAGCTTCTCTAGCTAGCCTCTTTGCCCCAAACAGTATGCTAAGTAGCTAGCTTCAACTTCCTTACTGTGTTTGTACTGCAGCGCCGGGAGCGACAGCCAGTGTTTATGTAGGTGTTGAGCTGTTTGTTTGATAAACTGTTTGTTGGGTAAACTGTGTGTGTGCGTGTGTGTGTGTGTGTGTGTTTGTGTGGGGGGGGGGGGAGATGGCAGACTGTCCCAGCTGTACCTCGCCAAACGCCTGTGCTCTTTGCGCTGTGGAGCTGTCTCATCCTGTCTCCTGTCCTCTCGTCTGCTCCTCAGTTCACTTCAGTTCACTTATCTTGTCTTTCCTGGTCGTGTCCTCCTCTCTCTCGCCTCTCTCCGCCTCCTCTCCATCCCTCTCCTCTCCTGTCCTTACCTCTCCTCTCCTCTCCTCTCCTGTCCTCTCCTGTCCTTACCTCTCCTCTCCTCTCCTCTCCTGTCCTTACCTCTCCTCTCCTCTCCTGTCCTCTCCTGTCCTTACCTCTCCTCTCCTCTCCTCTCCTCTCCTGTCCTTACCTCTCCTCTCCTCTCCTCTCCTGTCCTTACCTCTCCTCTCCTCTCCTCTCCTGTCCTTACCTCTCCTCTCCTCTCCTCTCCTCTCCTCTCCTGTCCTTACCTCTCCTCTCCTCTCCTCTCCTGTCCTTACCTCTCCTCTCCTCTCCTCTCCTGTCCTTACCTCTCCTCTCCTCTCCTCTCCTCTCCTGTCCTTACCTCTCCTCTCCTCTCCTCTCCTCTCCTGTCCTTACCTCTCCTCTCCTCTCCTCTCCTGTCCTTACCTCTCCTCTCCTCTCCTCTCCTCTCCTGTCCTTACCTCTCCTCTCCTCTCCTCTCCTGTCCTTACCTCTCCTCTCCTCTCCTCTCCTCTCCTCTCCTCTCCTCTCCTCTCCTGTCCTTACCTCTCCTCTCCTCTCCTCTCCTGTCCTTACCTCTCCTCTCCTCTCCTCTCCTGTCCTTACCTCTCCTCTCCTCTCCTCTCCTCTCCTGTCCTTACCTCTCCTCTCCTCTCCATCCCTCTCCTCTCCTCTCCTCTCCTCTCCTGTCCTTACCTCTCCTCTCCTCTCCTCTCCTCTCCTCTCCTCTCCTCTCCTGTCCTTACCTCTCCTCTCCTCTCCATCCCTCTCCTCTCCTCTCCTCTCCATCCCTCTCCTCTCCTCTCCTCTCCTCTCCATCCCTCTCCTCTCCTCTCTTCTCCTCTCTTCTCTCTCCTCTCCATCCCTCTCCTCTCCTCTCCTCTCTTCTCCTCTCTCCTCTCCTCTCCATCCCTCTCCTCTCCTCTCCTCTCCTCTCTTCTCCTCTCTCCTCTCCTCTCCATCCCTCTCCTCTCCTCTCCTCTCCTCTCCTCTCCTCTCCTCTCCTCTCCTCTCCTCTCCTCTCTTCTCCTCTCTCCTCTCCTCTCCATCCCTCTCCTCTCCTCTCCTCTCCTCTCCTCTCCTCTCTTCTCCTCTCTTCTCTCTCCTCTCCATCCCTCTCCTCTCCTCTCCTGTCCTCTCCTCTCCTCTCCTCTCCTCTCAGACGGGACGTTTGTAGAAAACAAATGGGACTCATGGCAGCCTGCAAGGCGTCAGGTGGGAGAGGGAGATGCTCAGACAGCGTGTCAGCTTATTATTATTTGTCGTCTCGCCCCCTGAATGATGTTTCTGTGAGTCTGTGTTGTCTCTGCTCTCGTCTCGTAGTCACGTAGCTCCAAGCTGACGGGTCAACGCGGTCAATCTCCACCCAGCTCTCTGTCGCTCCGGCCAGGCTTGTTTACAGCCTTTATACTATCGACACAAATGAGACTCCCAGGGGGGCACAGGCCAGCACACACACACCACAACACAACACAACACACATACTGCACGTACGCGCACACACACACACACACACACACACAACACAACACAACACAACACAACACAACACAACACACATACTGTACGCACACACACACACACAACACAACACACATACTGCACGTACGCACCCACACACACACAACACAACACAACACAACACAACACAACACACATACTGCACGCACCCCCACACACACACAACACACACACACAACACAACACAACACAACACAACACACATACTGCTGTACGCACACACACACACACACACACACACACACACACACACACAACACAACACAACACAACACACATACTGTACATACGCACACACACAACACAACACAACACACCACACATACTGCACATACGCACACACACACACACACACACAACACAACACAACACAACACAACACACATACTGCACACACACACACACACACAACATAGCACACATACTGTACGTACGTACGCACACACACACACACACAGACAGACACACACACAACACAACACACATACTGTACGTACGTACGCACACACACACACACACACACACACACACTCACACACTCAGAAATAAGCGTGAGGCAGCCAGTGAGAGCTATAGAGATGGTTGCCGTGGCAACAGTCTGTCCTTTCTCTCGCTTAAACACCTGTGAGCACATGCAAGCGTGCGCACACACACGCGTGTTCACAAACACATACACATGTTACTGTACTATACTTGTGAGGACCATGGACTATTTATTTATTCCCAAACCCATAACCTTAACCCTCAATACTAATATCCTAATCCTGATTCTAACTTTAAAGTGATCAAATGATCTAATGTCTCCCACCATGGATCTTATCCCCGCCACGGAGACTATCCAGCCTGTTTTCACAGTTCTACTTGCACCTCTGTCCAGCAGTCCAGCACTTACTTTCCATTGTTTGTTTGTTTTTGATGTGGTAAATAAATGGACTGTGCTTTTATCTGAAGCACTTTATAATGTGCCTACATTGACCCGTTCACACACACATTCACAAACCCATGGCGGCAAGCTGATGCCCTGTACCACACAGGGTGCTAGCACAACCATCAGGCGTTCAATTTGGCATTCAGTATCTTGCTCAAGGAGACCTCGACATGCAGACTGGAGGAGGCGGGGATCGAACCACCGACCTTTTTTATCCAAAGCGATTAGTGGATGACCCACTCTACCTCCTCCTGAGCCACAGTCGGCCCACGTGTGTGTGTGTGTGTGTGTGTGTGTGTGTGTGCCTTTGTGAACTTTTTTGCAAATGTAAAAGCTTTCATGACTATAGGGTGAATCAATACTGTATGGTGTCAAGTGGCGAAAGAGTAGCAAAATCTGCACTGATTTGCATGTAAAAGTGACAGAATATTACTGTACCCCTAAAACCAAGTCCTCACCCTAAACTAACTTTAACCTTAACTGTAAAATCACTGAAGCCCTTTGGGCCTCATAAGTATAGAAATACAAGAACACACACACACACACACACACACACACACACACACACACACACACACACACGCACACACACAAGGTGTTTGACTGATGCCAGTGGACAGACAGTGTTCTGTGGGGGTCCAGCTGCAGAGACCTCACTCTGACAGTAACTGATGGTGATGTGTCTTACCACCACCGAGTTCCCCCAGTCTGCCAGCCCAGCCTTTTCAATGATCACAACACCAGAGCTCCTTTTCCTATTTTCTTTGACGGTGGCATAAACACAAATATTTGTGCCACAAAAAACACATATAATAATAATAAGGTTGGGAGTTAATCCAGCTGTGTTTAAAGTCCCATTCAGCAATTTTTCCAAGTTTCGCTATTGGGGAAACTGCGCCCTCTGGGTGCAATACTATCGGTATCGATATCGCCGTTCAAAGTCAGCAAAACACAGCGCCAGAAAGCTCTGTGTACATGTTGTGACATCGGGTACTCACCACGTGATGAAATAATAATCCATAGTTACGTGAAACGTCATTTTCGTAGCAAATCTGCACGAGTTACTTCCATGTTTTCATGAACACAGCGCCTCCGCGGTATGCCGCTCACGCTGTCTCCAGGACACCAGCACAAAAATGCTTAGTGCCAGGAGAGGCCTTTGGAGGGCGGTGTGGGACCAATAGAGGCGACATTCTCCCTCTTAGAATACACTGGACCATCTTCAATGACTAAAACACTGTTCTATTAAGGTGAAAAAGTGACTGATTTGGGGCTTTAAGTTCTTAGTGAAAGATATGAGTGTGTGTGCTTTTTATCAGTGCAGACTCTGAATCACTGTGCTTTTAGGCTACATTTGTTTATTGTCGTTCATCTAATTCCTCTCCGCTAGCAAGTCTAGGCTAGATTAATTTAGTCTGCCAAAAAACATTTTAATTATTACAATTTTCATTTTCTCATCTCTCTCTCTCTCCATCTTTCAGCATGTGTCAGAGCTGCTGGCGTCGGTGCGTCTTCCCTTCATCCACCCATCCTACCTGCTGAACGTGGTGGACAACGAGGAGCTGATCAAATCCACGGAGGCGTGCCGAGACCTGGTCAACGAAGCCAAGCGCTACCACATGCTGCCCCACGCACGGCAGGAGATGCAGACGCCCCGCACCCGACCGCGGCTCTCTGCAGGTACGTGCACGCACACACACACACACACACACACGCACACACACACACACACACACACACGCACACGCACACGCACACGCACACGCACACGCACACGCACACGCACACACACATACACACACACACACACACACACACACACACACAGAGGCACAAATAATGACTGCTGCACATCTGTCTTTGGCCCGGATGACCTGAGAGCAAGGTGCCAAAGGCATGATCTGTCGCACACCAGTGCAATTGACCCAGAACATCCACGCACCCCCCGCCCCCCACACACACACACACACACACACACACACACACACACACACACACACACACACACACACACACACACTCATTCATATTTTACTGCAACAAGGTGACCCTGAGGTCAGATCTCCAGAAGAAGACCCTGACCCCGCACCCCATAGTATCGATTTCAGCCCACTACTGCGAAGCGGAGATTTAAAACTGAATTTTCCAGCTTCACAACTACTGTAAATACTTCAATATAGATGTGGGGAGCTTTTCATACTATAGATGAGGCAACAGCTCTCGCTTCCAAATTCTATGGCAGGTTTTCCTTCAAACCAAACCAAACTCTGGATTCTTTGAGCCGTGCCTGTTTGAGCTGACCATGAAAGTTGAGAGTGGCCAAGCGTCGGGGCTTCCCAGGGTTTCCTCCTGGGCAGCTAACAGCAGCTAACCACACGCAGGTCTTTCCTTGTATCCTCAGCGATCAGACAGCCGTGCACTTCTCAGCCTCCCCGCTGATGTTCAAGCCGTCGAAGGCCACTCTTGTTTGTTTACGTCGTTAAAATCAAATATTCGCAGAGATCGGCAAGGCGCCCGCAAATTGCTCTTGGCCGCTAGATTTTCCCCTCGGGTCGGCCAGGACCCCTCTCTCTCTCTCTCTCTCTCTCTCTTCCCGTCAGTAAACAAACGCTGTCTAATTACGGTGTCTGCAAGGTATTAGGAGCTTAGCACACAGGCACACCTTACCCATCCAACACAAGCTATTTTCTGCTTGGTAGAATGAAGATAATTGCCTAACAAATGGCGGCCAGTCAACGCACATTTGCCAGTAAGCAAACATCGGGGGGAATCACATTAGGTTCATAATAATTTTCGTCCATGTTTAATTGCGTGATGGGAGTGAGGCTTTGCACGGTATCGTTCGCCTCTCGAGGAAAAGACATTTGTGGCGTTCTGTGTGTGCTCGACGTCTTCTCATTACTCATCCAGAAGCCACTAGTCCTCCCTTTTGTTCTCAGCAGTTTCCAGAAGCACTTTCTGTCAGCGTGCGTTTTATCGTGCTGCTCTGCTACGTGCATCATATCTTCTGCATCCTCCGGCCCCGTTATGCAATGTGAAGTGTGTGTGTATTGATTCACAGCAGCTTGTGGAGCCGTGCAACAGAATTTTATATAAATGCATAAAAAGCCGCTGGGATGAATGGATAGATTGATGATGCGTCGCGCCCCAGATGGCTCGGCGAACGGGAATGTGTTGTTTTTGCCCATCACGTTTTTAACTCCTCTGAAGCCAAAGTCTTTCATGTTAAGACGGGCTGTCAGGGCCAATTATTTTATCTGTGTTGTCTTTGTTACGCGCCTAGTGAATTGTTGTGTGTGTGTGTGTGTGTGTGTGTGTGTGTGTGTGTGTGTGTAAAAGTGAGTGGGTTTCTGCTTCAGTACATATTTGTGTGTGTACTTTTTTTTCTCAGCCCCCCCTTTTATGATATAAATATGATATAGGAATATAGGAACATTTGCCCCCCCCCCCCCCCACACACACATACATACACACACACACACACACACACACACACACACACACACAAATGTGCCTACCGTCTTAGTTGTGAATTAATTTTTAATTGCACTAAGATATATAAACTCAGTGGTTCGGGTCCTGTCCTGTACTAGCAAACACTGCAACAGGAAGTGAGCTGGGGTTCAATTTAGAATGTGTATGTTGTCAAGTTAAAACCGTCACATATAAGCCGTTTTCCCACATGCGTACCAGAAAATTACCTGTAAGTCAATATCGGACATTTCCCGGAATTTCCCTTCACACCTGGGCGCGCGCAAGTGGGAATATAGCAGCGAAATTGCCTGTATGTTGGGGGGCGGGGGGAGGGGGGAGCTTATTTTGGGGGTCGGCAAAACTCCATGGTGAAATAAGTTCGCTTGTCACACAATAAATCACACTCGTTTGACTTAAGAGCAGCGTCAAGCCAGCATAATAAACACAGCCGATTTCCCGTCTCTGCTCGAGAGAGGCCAGTCCTCCGCACTTCGCAGCAGCCACACAGGACAGACACAGCGAGAATGGCAGTGGCTTGCAAGCTGCCCAACGCTTGTATGTATGTAGAGAAAAGCAAATGCACGAAGCGAAATGTGGAAGTAGTTTGCTTTGATGTGCGCGAATGATAAGATGATGCACGCTGGAAGTGAACGTTAAGCAACGTGTGTACACCTCGCCCATGAGAGAAGGACCGGTGTCGCGGCAAATGACTGGACCCGTTCTACATTTGTGTTCCTTATCGCGCATACCGCTCTTCTGACTGGCTCGAAACTGGTGAAATGTCCGCGACGTCGGGGTCGCGCTTATACCGGCACAACAACTTTCACACATGAAGGCATTAGACCGCGTTCCGGTCATTTAGCGGTAAAAGGCGCATGTGGGAAAACAGCTATATTTTCACATTTAAAGTAAAAATAAAGATTTTTTTTTCTTCTTACATTGAACAGTGCAGCAGCTTAGAGTTCCCTACTTTTAACACCAGGAGAGATTTTCATTCAGATGTCTTGAGGTGAGAGGTCAAGGGACCCTTTTCAAATGGTTTTACATAGCCAAAATCTAGCCTAACTCTGGAGTGTTATCTAGCCCCCTTCCCTACAAGCTTATACCAAGACATGGTTGGTACCAGTGGAACCCCCTAAAGGGGGGGGGACGCTCCCCAGTTTTTGGAACCACTGGTATACATAACTGTGGAAGTGTTGTTGCTGCCATCTGCTCCAGTGCTGCTGTTGGACTGGGTGGGGACGTGCACAGCAGGGTGCGCGGTCACCCAGACAGGCATGGATAGACATGGGGAGCAGCGCAGGGACGACAAGCTGCAGAAACAAGGCCGTTACGTTACGGGGGAGAAGCTGCAGAAACAAGGCCGTTACGTTACGGGGGAGAAGCTGCAGGGTGAACACACAGAGAGGGATTAGGGGACAGATGAAGAACGACTTGGAGGAGAGATTGAGCTTGTTGGTGAGTGAAGGTGACACGTGTAGGACATGATGTGAAGGAGAGCGCTCAGGAGGAGAGGCAGGGATGGGGTCAGAAAGCAAAGGGTGAGAAGGAGCGCCATGAAATTTGAAGGAAATTGAGTTTATTCAGTCTATTCTAGAGCATGTGTCTACTTGTATAGGCTGTGTGTGTGTGTGTGCGTGTGTGTGTGTGTGTGTGTGTGTGTGTGTGTGTGTGTGAGAGAGAGAGAGAGAGAGAGAGAAAAGAGAGAGAGAGAGAGAGAGCACGTAAACAGATGGGGCACCACCTGAGCTCGGATGATAAGTCTGTCAAGCGGAGAAAGAAAGGAAAACTGCCATGCGTGAAGCTCTTCTTGCTGAGCAGCACACTCAATCTGTGTCCTTAGGTTGAGTTGTATGCTCATGCATGCATGCGTGCAGACAGACCGTGTGTGGCTGCATTCTAGTGAGTGGCTCTGTGTGTGTGTGTGTGTGGGCACATACATTATGTTTGTATGTATGTGTGCTTGTAGGCATGCTTTTGAATTAAATTACATTTCTCAATTGAGAGCTCCCTTGAAGCCTTTGAATTGTAAGGTTTGCTCTGCTAGGCAGTTCCCCGGGTTCCAAATGTACCTTATCGGGACTAAAGTTTATGATTTTTTTTAATGATTTTTTAATGATTTTTTTTTACGCCCAAGTATGTCCAATCGAAAAATATAATGACATGTTGTCGTGGTGCGTGAATCCTTTTTACCCTGCTAGCGCGCCCCATCTTCTCCCCTATAGTGCATCCAGTTGTACCTACATGATGGTAGCTGCAACTATGCATGATGCATGACTAATTAGCTATAGTAACAAAACATATAGGGCTTGGGAGTTACGAATACTGAATGGTGTCATCATGGTATAAATTATATAAACTAAGTAGGCCAGCGATTAGTTAGTCCCCAAAATGCAGGCTCCGTACGATATTTCTGCTACAGTAAATGATTAATCAATCAATCATTAATGAAATTAATAATTCAGATGGGAAATGGAACAGAAGATCAAATCATGTGTTGTATGTCTATTGTATACATATTCAGTATTTACTAGGAGATAAGTGAGTTACAAAAATGTAAAAAGTAAGTTAAAGTGTAACTAACCCCCAAAACACTTTTTTTCAGCTTTTAACCAATATATATGACTTTGGGGGTGATGTGTGAAGAATTCTGGTCAGAATTTCCACATTTGACACCAAACTGTTGCCATTTTACCATTTGTATCATTTTTCAGCAGCATAACTGGCATAAGCGCCCTCTAAAGGTCGAACACTGCTTTTTTTTTTTTCTCAAATGAATGGGAGATTAGGGGCACACTGACGTCACAGTGCCCCCAAAGACTATGGGATTTCAAGATAATTACTCCCCTACCCCCCCTGTACCCTTTTGGCTCCTCAGAACTCCAAGCCTATTACTATTGAAGTTTGCTCTTAAAATACTGAACCAAACGTCGTCAAAGTTGGCACATGTCTTAATTATAGTTAGTTTCCCGCTGAATGTGACACTACTTTATTAATATCTTACCTGGATAAGCTCGAATGATGATGTATATATTATCAGTCCGAGTTGGAAGCAGCTGTCTCCAGCCAGGCAGGCGGGAGAGAGTCGTACTGTAAACCTCATGCACTAGCTCCAAGCTCCGCGGGCGCGCGCAGCAGAGCAGAGCTCTCTGTGCTCTGAGAGCAGAGAGAGAGCAGTCTGATATTTCCGCAAACAAATATGGTCGCAGTTTAGCGCACATGTAAAATATAACGCTATACTACGACGTGACAACGTGACAAAGCTTCTCTAAACACATCGGCTACTATCATATTTCCCTGCATCCCTCCTACTGAGATTATATCGGTAATGATTTTGGACAGACTGAATGTGCGGAGGAGGAGGAGGAGAGATCTGCAGCAGCTGTGCCCTGAGTAGCCCTGAGAGACACTCGCCTCGCTCCGACTACTGTGCCTGTCTGTGAAAAGCGTCCTGTCCAGTCGCACCTTCGCAAACAGATGCGGGATTCCCTCAATCCTGTACCCAATCTCAGACTGTATTCTCTAAATCGCACACCAGCTATTTCTGTCTGTGTTTGTTTGTTGCTCCGTGAGGTTAGAGCGCCCCATGCATGCAGCAGGCTGTTTCGCCAGCCGGGGTCTGGCAGGAGGGACTGGGAGGAGGCGCAGGCAGCCTGCACTGCACTGAGAGGAAGACTTTTGCACAACTTTTAACAAGAATCACGAAAAGCCCCAAAACGCAAATTAAAAACGGATTTCATTGCGCGGTTTATCTCTAGTTAGACGAGGGAATTACGTGGAGAAATCTCGCATTGTGTTACCCCAGAGCGAGAGGTTTGTCCTATTGTGGGTGTGCTGCTGTTAACGAGCCCATGTCACTTTGCTCTCGTAACGTAGTTTGAGTAGTTTCCATAGAGATACATGCAGAAAAATAATTAAATTTCTAGTTCGCCACTGAATTACCAAATTGATATAACTTAAAACCATTTTGAGCAAAGCTGTTTCCAAACAGGCCACCAGCGTTGGCTAGTTGTTGATATTCATAAAGATATTGCCCCTCTCAAATAAATTATTTTTGAGGCAGTAGGCAAACTGTAATGGCGTCGATTTCCGAAAAAAAATCTTTGACTTGAACACAGCCAAAGAGTCAGTATAGACAAGAGTATATGTAATTTCTTGGTTTTTTCCATAGGTATTTTCAAATCACTGTTCTGATACATATCTAGGGGGTTAGTCCCCCTTTAAGTAAATATTGATATAGCACATCTCTCCCCCCCTCCCTA
>NC_139630.1:35252688-35260188 GCF_964638095.1 Poromitra crassiceps
CCGGGCCGGAAATGGAATATTTTTTTGGTTACCGTTGTTATTGTTGTTTTTGTCAAAACTGCCTGTACCTACCCTCTTGTGTGTACTAAGTACTATCTCACTGGTTTAAACTGCCTGTACCTAGCCTCTTGTGTGTACTAAGTACTATCTCACTGGTTTAAACTGCCTGTACCTAGCCTCTTGTGTGTACTAAGTACTATCTCACTGGTTTAAACTGCCTGTACCTAGCCTCTTGTGTGTACTAAGTACTATCTCACTGGTTTAAACTGCCTGTACCGAGCCTCTTGTGTGTACTAAGTACTATCTCACTGGTTTAAACTGCCTGTACCTAGCCTCTTGTGTGTACTAAGTACTATCTCACTGGTTTAAACTGCCTGTACCTAGCCTCTTGTGTGTACTAAGTACTATCTCACTGGTTTAAACTGCCTGTACCTAGCCTCTTGTGTGTACTAAGTACTATCTCACTGGTTTAAACTGCCTGTACCTAGCCTCTTGTGTGTACTAAGTACTATCTCACTGGTTTAAACTGCCTGTACCTAGCCTCTTGTGTGTACTAAGTACTATCTCACTGGTTTAAACTGCCTGTACCTAGCCTCTTGTGTGTACTAAGTACTATCTCACTGGTTTAAACTGCCTGTACCTAGCCTCTTGTGTGTACTAAGTACTATCTCACTGGTTTAAACTGCCTGTACCTAGCCTCTTGTGTGTACTAAGTACTATCTCACCGGTTTAAATAAGCAATTTGATACTTTACGTTTTTGCTGAGCAGGCATTTATGTTAAAAAAATAATAACCGCCTGGCTCAATTATGCCCAAATGGAAATAACCGCCTGACTCTAATTGCCGCCTGGTCTTCCTTTTACCGCCTGGTCCAAATTGATTTAGCATAATAAGCGCCCGGGCCCTTATTGGCAGTTTTACGGTATATATATATATATATATATATATATATATATATATATATATATATATATATATATATATATATATATTACATACATATATATATTACATACATATATACAGTATATATAAACAATGCATTATCAGTCTTAGGCTTGGTGGTCCCATGCAGGTTCAAGCATGGTTTGTGCTGACAGTGTGCGAGTCATAACCAATCTCCTGTCGTCATTTGTCCAGATGAGGGTCTTGGGTACAGTGAAGTGTACGAGGGTCACATAATGAATCCTCCATGCGTAGCATATAGTATGTGAATCCATTAGCTGCTAATTGGTTAATTAGAGTTGGGTTCTGCATCTGATTACTTGTCATTAGACTTTCCGGGGGATCAGGGGGATTAGACAGCCGCTAGTGCTGCTAGCTCACAAATGTTTTTGTTCCTGAAACAAAACAAGAACAGTCATGAGAAACGCTGATTTTGATGCGGCTACTCTGTGTGTGTTTGTGTGTCTTTTGTATACCTAATGTATATGTCTTTACATACACAACCCACCCTCTTTCTTTCTAACCACCGAGGGGGCAGGCTTTCTCCATCACATTGAGGCCAATGCGGAAGTACGAAAACTGCAGTTCCACGAATGGCCACTTGAGGCTGGCTGAAAAAGCGAGTCAGTCCCCATTCACCCCCATGTTAAAATGCCCGACTTTACGGCATAAATAAGCATGTTTACAGCCTGGTCCAAAAAAAACGGTTTTGGTCTGTCTCAGCTAATTTCACCTTTCATAACAACTGTACAGGGGGTAAACTTTTACAGAACTCACCCGTGAAGAGTCAAATAGACAATTAAAAAGATACTATTTTGGACGTGATTGACAGGTCGCCTGTCCGCAGTTCGTCAATGAATCACGCACCGATAGCAGGCGGAGCTGCGGCTCTGAGGGAAACGCCTGCTCTCACGCGAGCTGTGCGAGAGTCAAGATGGCGGCGGCCAGAACGCCAAGCTACAGGCTCCAAAACGGGGCGATCACAAAGCAAAGGGTGATGATGATGATGTCACACTCACTCACTCTGTCCATCTCTTTTCTACAGTCTATGCTCCACACATGTGTGGCTCTGTTGGGCTTGGCAGAGCGCGCAGAGCACCAGGGCAAATGCTACTGTTAAGTCAGCCCAGCCAAGTGGAATAGCACTCAGACAAATGAGCTGTAATGACTAGGAGATGCAGGGGTCCACCTCCTCCACTCCGGCTGCTTCTCTCTCACACACACACACACACACACACACACACACACACACACACACACACACACACACACACCAGCTGCAGTGCAGAAGCAGCTGTGATAAGAGTTGCAGTAAAGCACGTTCGATGCAACGTCTCTGAACAAGCGTCTCTGACATGATTTCTAAGTGAATTTGTGTTTGTAGACTGGTACATGTAGGTATAGAGGACTTCTTTTCACCTCCCAAGAAGGAGATTTTTCACAGCCAGGGTCAGAGCGCGGTCAGGGTGTCGCAGGGGGGATTTCAATTGCTCCCCAAATTATCCTGCGAAATGTCGGTATCCAAACGTATTGGCCCTGTTCCGTCCTTGCAGCCCAAGGCAACAGGCGAATAAAACACTGCGTGCTGCTGCTGCTGCTGCTAGCCTGGTGGTCTGTAAACGTTGGGTTTTGTTCGATTAGCCGATACAATACCAGGGCTTTGTTGTTGTACCCACACAGGCAGGAGACAATACGAGCGGCTCCGTTGCGTGCGGTCCGTAGGCGTCGCATTCATCTCATTCACACCTCCGTCGGGCCAGCGGCTCCTCGGAGAGCAGCCACCGCTGCAGAGAGGAGGAAGGCGAGCGAGATTCACACCTTCTAAGGAGAGCAGAAAATATCACCGGCCCCACTTTCCTCTCGAGTCTGCCACCTGCTGCTTCTGGCGCCGCGTCTTTTCACACTCCGTCTTTGGCGATCGCCTCGACGTGTCCTTAACGACGTGTCCTTAACGACGTGTCCTGAACGGCTCCTCATCAACATTAGACAACGCCTCTTTTGAATAAATGTGTCCTCTTTCTTTCCACGGCTAACCATTAAAGGAGACAACAGGGGGGCCATCAGGTGTTTTGGAAAGACAATTATAAGCTTTGCGATTTTGTCCGGACTTTGTTCATGATTGCCCCCCGCTCTGGGTAATTATTCATTATTCAGGTTTGTCTTCTGGAGCCAATGTAGCGTGAGATTACTCTGTTTTACGCCTCAAACACTGGGAAAAGCTAGGACACTGGAGGATGTGCCAGAAATGACTACTCACTACTGTAATCACTCTGTGTGGAGAATGCCCTTCAGCGGCTCCTCCTCCTCCTCCCGTTTTATTTCTGGAGTCGGAGATGGTATTTGTGTGTCTGAGGGAGAGGGAGGGTGAGAGATGGAAGAGGAGGAGAGAGAGAGCGAGCGAGAAGGTTGGATGAAACTAGTCATTGGAGAATTACAGGCTGAGATTCTGTTATTCCTGCGGCCGATCAGGGAAATCTCGCGGCAAACGTGTCTATTTCAGGTCATCACTGTGACACAGAGGCAGTAAATCTAGATGAGATCACCTCTGGTCCGAGTGGCTGCAGAGGCTGCAGGCAAGATGAAGGTTCCGTCCGCTTGACCTTTTGACTAGTGACCACTGTCAGATGGAGCTATTTCCTACCATGGAGGAGGGAAAGGACAGAGAGAGAGGGAGGGAGGGAGAGAGGGAGGGAGAGAGAGAGAGAGAGAGAGAGGGAGGGAGGGAGGGAGAGAGGGAGGGAGGGAGAGAGAGAGAGGGAGGGAGGGAGGGAGGGGGGGGGGGGGACGAGGGAACAATTGCCTGGACTGTTGCCAGGAAACTTGGCTCATTCTCTTCCTCGAGCTGAATTACGAGGTGTGCTGAAGCACACACACGCTGCCGGCACCACACACACACACACACACATGCAGTAGAGTGGGTCGAACCCAAACACACTACATGTAGCGTTACACGAGTTCAGATCAAGATGGACCTGGGCATCCCACCCTCACGCTACATGTGCCTCTTTGACCTCCCTCCTGAACGCTTGTAAAGCTTCTTCAGCCTCATCCAATATTCAACACATGTAGTGACCCCGGTTAGGCCCGGATCATCGCGTCTGTTGATTGGGCAGATTTGGTCGGGTGGATTGCGTGTGTATTTCTGTGTGTGCGTGTGCTTGTGTACTCTATACTGTGTGTGTGTGTGTGTGCATGCATGTGTGTGTGTTGGAGCGGCTGCCAGTCACTCTTCTATTGTGTTGTTCTAAAGTCTTGGCAGTCTGCACACAGCAGGGTGCGCACACGTGTGCACACACACACACACACACACACACTTTAAATGTGCTATTTGTAATGCAAAATATTCCAAATAGTTTTAACATGGTTTGGGGACAGTTAGGGCAAAGCTTCGTCTCCACCACCCATCACAGCTACCAATAAGGGATGGGACCGGTCCGATCCAATATCGGTATCGGGTGCAGATACTGACATAATTCACGGATCGGATCGGAATCGGATCTTTTTTCTTTTTTTTTTTGCAATTCCAGCATGGCCATAATTTGCCCATGTATAATAGTATCCTTCTTTGCCTTGTATATTTTCTTAATTTTGTCTGCTTTTTGCAAGGTATATTTAAAAAAAAAAACTTTAATTGGCCAACTCTTTGCCTATACTGTATATTCAAGAAAAATATTGGTATCGGCATAATATCGGTATCGGCAGATATCCAAATTCAGGTATCGGAATCGGATCGGAAGTGAAAAAATGTGGATCGGTGCATCCCTACTACCAATCACTGGATAACAGATGCAGAGACAAAGGATGAATATACACATGCATGACTGCACACACACACGCACACACATGCATGGACGCATGCACACACAAATACACACGCACACACACACACGCGCGCGCACGCGCATAATTTTAAACATGCACATAGGCACACATTGTATATCTGACATTAGCGGGAGCCCTTGGCCTCCTGATCCTCACTGTGGCAAATTAGCACCCTGAGAGAGAAGTCATAGGATTAGAGAGAGAGAGAAGAGAGAGAGAGAGAGAGAAGAGAGAGAGAGAAGAGAGAGAAGAGAGAGAGAGAGAGAGAAGAGAGAGGAACCAGTGAGATAAGAGGAAATTGTTCTGGACCAGCAGTAGATATAAATGGCTGTAAGCCCTGAGAGACAGACTGGCTGTGGCTGTGATACCCGTTGAATAAAAGCAGAGAGTGGCAGTCTGCACACTCACTGAGAGGTACAGTATATATATACATTTATTTATACTTACACATGTCACACATTTATTAGCATTTTTACACTTGAGCTGCAACTGAGCAAAATATTATGAACAATATCTTCATGAAGCACGCTGAACAAGTGAATCCAGGTACAACTAAGCCATTAGTCTCTATTAATTTCCCCTTATTAAATGTGCGTCGATCACAGACGAGATGTAGGTAGAGAGAAGCAGATGCGTGAGAGCAGGAATGACCATTTTCACGGGGGCCATTTTGTGTCGAAAAGGCAGAATAAACACGGGTGCGAGCAAAACACTAATGGGGGTTTCCCGAATTCCAATCACCCTCATTAGTGTTTTGCTTGCACCTGTGTTTACCCTGCCTTTTCGACACAAAATGGCCCCCGTGAGAAGGGTCTACTGTTCAAGCGATGAGAACCTTGAGATGTGGACTGTGCGAAAGAGGCTGCAGCTTACAGTAATATCAGGAACATGAGCAGATTCTGTGTGTAGGTGTTAATAAATGTCTACACCGTGGGAGGAATGTGCAGTTTGCACACCATGCGTTTATCCTGCTCTTTGTATTCTGTCCTGCACCTCCTATACGATTTGCATGTTGTTTTCCCCTCTCACTCTGTTGTACTCGTTGAGTCGGTAGGCTTAATGTTAACGAAGCGAAGCTGGTACCCACGGGGGGATGCCAGCTCCAACCACTTACAGTCGAGGAGATCTGCCGGTGGCACGAAGAGTGTTGGTTGCAGCGATAGCACACAGCGCCCTTTTCCCATAGTACAGCTGATGTGCGCATGAGGAATGCACTTAACCTTCTCCCGTAGAGGTGCCCCGCAACTTCAGTCCCGCTCAACAACTCCCAGATGGGAACGCTGCGCAACTGCACCCAGCCCCACGCCCACCACCACCACGTCCCTGTGGCTGCTCCTGCAGCAAAGCAGGGCTTGTTAAATAAGGGTCAGCAGAAGGTTGGAAACCGCTGGAGGAAAGGTGTGAGAGGTGAATAGAAAAGGCTGAGGCAAGATGGAGCAGAGAGAAGATAGGGAGAGAGAGCATCCTCGCCTGGGGTTTAAGAGAGAGAGAGAGAGAACAAAGACTCGTGTGGTTTGAGAGAGAGAGCCAGAGATGTTGGGCCGCGGGGTAGAAGAGGAGAAGAATAAGGAAAGCAGGGTCACAGCGTGGGGCAAGAGAGCGAGGACAGACATAACAAGTCGAGATGAGAAGAGGAAGGCCTGTTGTGGCTGAGGGGAACAGGCGATGGAAGAATCTATCTCTGCTCTCTTCTGTCTGTGCTTCATCTGTCCATCATCATCATCAACCTCTCCTCTTCCAGAGTGACTGTATTGTCCATGCATGTGTGTATGCGTGTGTGTCTTCCACAGTGAGAATGTGTGTGTGTGTGTGTGTCTCTTCCACAGTGAGAGTGTGTGTGTGTGTGTGTGTGTGTGTGTGTGTGTGTGTGTGTGTGTGTGTGTGTGTGTGTGTGTCTTCCACAGTGAGAGTGAGTGTGTGTGTGTGTGTGTGTGTGTGTGTCTCCCACAGTGAGTGTGTGTGTGTGTGTGTGTGTGTGTGTGTGTGTGTGTGTCTTCCACAGTGTGTGTGTGTGTGTGTGTGTGTGTGTGTGTGTGTGTGTGTGTGTGTGTGTGTGTGTGTGTGTGTGTGTCTCTCTCTCTCTTCCACAGTGTGAATCCAGTTGGTTCTGGTGTGGAGTGAGGCACGGGCTGAGGTGCTGCTGTCACAGAGAGGAGTCATTTAGCACAAGTGTAGTCAGGTGGAAGCAGCAATAAGGACACAGTGTCATGGCTGTTTGTGCATGTGTGCACACACACACACACACACACACACACACACACACACACACACACGGCACGCTCCATGGGGGGGGCATCAGCTGCAATGGAGAGATTCAGTCCGTCCCCCCGAGAGCACACACATTTTTATTGCGCCAAAAGTGCCTCACAATTTCCAGCCTCCAATGTCGGAAACCTCCTGTGGAGAGATTGAATACTGCGCTCTATACAGATGTTGCCATTGTGCTGGGGAAGTCCCAAGCTGCATGTGTTCTGCCCAGAGAAGAATTGTCTAGAGAATTCCAATTTTCTCCTCCTTTCAGTTGTCAGGAGCGAGTCTGGTGATGACCGTAGTTATTGTAGAGACACAACTTTTCTGGTACAATATTTCTATGTATTTATTTATTTTGTAAAACCTGCAGCATTCATGGGTGGAGAGTGGGGACTTCAATGGGACAGTCAGTACCTACTGTACTGTACTATTGACCCGTTCAAAGACTTAGTGGCACCAGCTGGCATCCAGAACACTGCGTGT
>NC_139630.1:35265188-35277688 GCF_964638095.1 Poromitra crassiceps
TTCGTTTGGTAGTTCAGTCGACATAAGATGCAGACCAAACTCCAAACAAACTGATTAAAGAAACGCTCAAACGTCCATTCTATCGTCCATATCACAGCATTTAGCCAGACTCCCTCTGGCTGACAGAAACAGAGAGTCTCACACACAGCCACACAATACCTCCTAGCCATGTGCTCTCATCCGTGTGTCCTCTCATTAGCCCTGTTCCAAACCGCTCCCTATTACACAACTAGTGCACTATATAGTGTGTTGGCCATTTTGTACTCGTGTCCGAATTCTCAACTGTTAATTTGATTCACTATAATATAGTCCACTATAAAAGACCCACAATGCACTGCAATTTCTAGGGAACAGAGAATGTACCCTGCATTTTCTCCCGTATACCACAATGCAATGCTGTCATGTTTACTGAAGGAGAAGAAGAGTGAGGTAGTGTCTGAAACTTGTTTGATCGTTCCCCAAATAGTTCACTATATGATAAACACCACATGGGGAATAGTGAGTGAGTGGACCATTCCGAACACGGCTATTGTCAGAGAGTTTTTTTGTTTTGTTTTTTTAACATTATTTTTGGGGCATTTTTGCCTTTATTGGATAGGACAGTTACATAGACAGGGAAAGTGGGGAGAGAGAGCAGATGACATGTGGCAAAGGACCATGGGTCAGATTGGACTAAGCCTTAGTGGTACCCTACGAGGTGAGCCACTGGGACTCCCCCGGAAGCTCTTCTTAGAGACTTCCTGCACCAGCGTAACCCTGTAAGCTCCACCCCCTTTAGTCCAAGAACCAATCATAAAACCATGAGGGCGGATCTGGCCATGACAGTAATATTTTAATACACCAAAATGGTCATTTAAACCATAATGGGCACCATATACATGGACTGATACTTTGCAGACAACATTTCAGAATGTACAAAGTTTTTTTTGTTTTGTTTGTTTGGTTTGTTTGTTGTTTTTGCTGTTGTGCAATGGAGCATGAAACCATTCCCCAAGCTGCTCGTGGCAAACCTTTGTTCAAGGAATACATTTCCAATCGCTATGTATTGCATCATTTCTTGATCGACAAAAACAAGTTGTGCTTGAATAAGCGTAAAACCTTTTCTTTAATAGGCAAAACGTTCTACAATGTTGTTGCTCATTCCATTCAGCTACATCATAATTCACTAAAAATACTTGGATGGAAACCCAACTTATAACGGCGTTTAAGAATGCACAAACTTTCTATAAAGAAACTTTCTTTCTGTAATTAATTGCTTTCTTTCTATCATTTCTGTCCTATTTATCTTGTGTTGGGGTTTTTGTGAACTTGCTTTCTCTCTCTCTCTCTCTCTCTCTGCCTTGACAGTTGCTGCAGTGTTGTGCAGTTCATTTGGTTCCATAGTGGCACAGTGTGCGCTCTGTGACTCTCTCTCTATGAGCCCACCTTTAAGTTGCTCCTCCAGAGGGAGAGTGCATTTCTCCCTCCACGCTCCATTTGTGTGGGAATCCTGCACGCTACTCACACACCTTGACATTGCAGCGTGCAACTGCAACAGGATTGGTCCTGCATGTAGCGTGGCTCTCTCCCTCTTTTCATATAAATGTAAATGTGTGTTTGGGCATTGGAACAGGTGTGCGCGCGTGTCTGCTGGGAATTGGCCGGCCAGTGGGGAAATCAGAGGTGTGCTAGCTAGCCAATCAACAGGCTCGGCTCTGTAACCTTCCCTCACACTTGGAAGGGGGGTCAGTGAGTCGTTGCCGGTGTTACATGGCAAATTACATTGCTTAGAGAGAGCTGCTTGGAAAGGAGGCTGCTACGCTGTAACAAGTGCAATTTTGTTGGTTGGTTGACTATTCGACCCGGGTAGGAAACAACTTTCAGTCTGTTAACATAACACTGTCACTCATCATTCCCATAATACAAAAAAAAATCACTATTTGGGGACTGGACCAAAAACATCAGTATTGAAGAGAGAAATTGCATTCAATGCATTATGTATGGCAAAGAAACAAGAGTACTTTTATTGTGTCATTTTGTGTTATCTTTCATTATCCTACCACTTTATCAAGTGTTTGGATGGTATACAGCAGGGGTTCCCAACCTTTTTTGTGCCAAGGACCGGTAGATATATGGAAAAAAAGTCGCGGACCGGTTGTCAATTTTAATGGTTTTAGTTACATATATATTTACTCACCAGGTGGCGACAAAGGGTAAATAACAGCCTTTTGTGTTGTACTGTATGTAGCCTATACAGTATTTATGTTTTTGTTTTAACTACAAACATAAATAAACGTCAACTGGAAACTATGTTTCAACTACCACACTGTATAATATTATATTTATATATATATATATATACCGTATATATTTTATATTATATGTGTATTTATTAAAAAAAAAAAATTTGACCGGCTCGTGGCCCGGTACCAAATGCGTTGCGATCCGGTACCGGTCCGCGGCCCGGTGGTTGGGGACCACTGGTATACAGTACATGACCTTGTTGCTACATATGACTACATACATACATGTAACTTGATATGTCCCCTGTATGTCGTACTGAATCGATAGCCCTCTCTTTGTTTCCAGGCGGTACAGAGTCAGGCGTGATGGTGGCGGACGTGTGGTGCTACATGTCCCTGCTGGACAACTGGAACCTGGTGTCCAGGATGACGGTGCCTCGCTGCCGACACAACAGCCTGGTGTACGATGGGAAACTCTACACCATCGGGGGCCTGGGCGTCTCGGGGAACCTGGACCACGTGGAGAGGTAAGAGAGTTCAACAGCGCACGGTCTACCAGTGGAACAGCTACAGTGACTCTCCACATAATAACAAAAACAGTGGTGATGAACCCTGATTTGACGGCCACATCCGTTTCCGTGATTGTACGGATGATTCTGCGAAATCAGGCGGATGCAGAGCAATCCGGTTTCAGAGAATAACTAGAGGGTAGGTGCATACCTCTGCCGTGGCATATTATCCCCATTGCCACGCCTCCTTTCGGCCAGTGGGCGTGGAAAGTTGAATAGTTTGTCCTTGGCCCCATGGCCAGCCTTTCTACAAAGTTTTGTGGTGTTACCTGAGTCCGTACGGAGGTTAGGCAATAGGCGCCTTTTTGTGATTAAACACGCTCATTACAGCGCCCCCTTTTGGCCAGTGGGTGTGGAAAGTTAATCACTTCTAAGTTGACCCATGACCAACCTTTCTGCCAAGTTTTGTGCAAATCCGTTAGTTAGGTAGCTTTCTGTGATTGGGCACGCCCATTGTCACGCCCCCTTTTGGCCAGTGCGTGTGGAAAGTTAATCAGTTCTAAGTTTGCCCATGACCTACTTATCGACAAAGTTTCCTGGTGTTGACATGAATCCATGTGGAAGTTACCATAAGCGCCTTTTTATGATCTCCCAATGGGCATCGCCACGCCTCCTTTTGGCTAGTGGGCGTGGAAAATGATCCACGAGTTAGTCATTGGCCCATGACCAACCTTCCTGCAAAGTTTCGTGGTGTTAGGTGAATCCATGTGGAAGTTAGGCGCCTTTTTGTGATTGAACACGCCCATAACAGTGCCCCCTGTTGGCCAGTGGATGTGGAAAGTTAATCACTTCTAAGTTGACCCATGACCAACCTTTTCTGCCAAGTTTCGTGCAAATCCGTTCATAACTTTTTGAGATATCCTGCAGACGAACAGGGGCAAAAAACATAACCTCCAGCCAGCTCTGTGGCGGAGGTAAGTACAGTCTGCACACGGCACAGCACAGCACCATGTGGCAGATGGCATGTCATGCAACCGTGGTGCAGCATATTGCAGGAGCAGTTAGACAGGTGTGGAAGCGTTTTCTGTGAGAGCAAGAGGTGCAAACAAATGAATGGGAGTTGGAGCATATTAAGTGGTCCCTTCTGTATGTGTTGCTGTGGAGCGACAGAGTTTATTCCAAGAGAGGCGCATCGGTGAGAGGATGCTCCATGCTGTTCCAGAGCAAAGTGGTACTGTACAGTATACTGTGTGTTGTAATGCCGCAGGGATGACGTATTTTTGTAGGCCTACTACCCCGGAATTGAATTGAATTGAATTGAATTAGCCTTTATTGTCTCCCTTGGGAGAAATTCTTTTTGGGCATCAAGAGACACAGCGTTTAGACATATACATATTGACATATAGACAGTGCAATCAGACGACAATTCACATTAAATTCCTACAGTGTACATATACATCAAGCATACCCAGTGGTAAAATATTGCACCAGCCCTCCACAAAAAAAGAGAAAATGTTGAAATGAAAAATTATTAAGTATTGCACCGCTTCCCTAAGAATAGAACATGATGAGCTGTACTAAGTTGGTCTGCGTTATCTCTTACTATTGAGTGCTTTAATGGACAGTGGGACAAAGGAAAATTTATACCTGTTTAATTTACAGTTTGGTAACCTGTACCTTCTGCCTGACGGCAGCATCTCATACTCTTTATGGAGGATGTGATTGGGGTCGCAGGTAATTGAAGTCCCTGTGCTGCTGGTTCGTAGGGGGGAAAAGGCAATGGGATTTTGCAAAAGTCATAAAAGTGGTCCTGGTTTGTGGAGATTATCTTGCTGAACACAAACTTGGCTGTTTCATAAACTTTTGTTAACCACAGACCTTATTTCATGCATTTAACCGAAATCCCCATACAAAAATCCCATAGAGAGCCAAAGTGAAACGTCACTTCCTGCTTCAGCACTGTACCAGAGATTTTCATCCGCCATTTATTTTCCCATAGACATTCCGTAAAATGCTTATAAAAATTATTTCGATTCTAAATAGCTGAACCGTTTGGTTTGACCAAGTAAAACTATTTTTTATAAGCATTTTACGAAATGTCTATGGGAAAATAAATTGCGGAAGAAAATCTCTGGTACAGTGCTGAAGCAGGAAGTGACGTTCACTTTGCCTCTCTATTGCGTTTTACACGTGCTACTTCCGGACTCCTTCCTGCGGTGCTCTATTGTCTGCACTTCAGCACATCATAATATAGGCTCTCTCCAGCTGAAGCACTGTTAGTGCCCTAGTCAGCTTGGCCCTCTCTTCATTCTTTTCTCTCAATGTGCAGCATCAAAGCAGAAGTCTACAGTGTTCTAGAGGTGTGTGTAGTGTGGTGTGTACTGTATGATGCAGGCATGGTTCCATTTTCCACAGATCCTGTACGACTGATTAGGGCTGCACAATTACCGTAATTTCCGCACTATAAGCCGCACCGGAGTATAAGCCGCAGCAGCAAAATTGCCTGTTTGTTACATATATAAGCCGCACCGGACTATAAGCCGCAGGTGTTTTAATGTTTTTTTTTTTTAATTGTGTTTTAATGTTTAATTAGGGTTCAGGGTTCATGCACAGAGGGGATTGTCGGGAAAGAGATGGCTGTTTGAGGAAGCTCCCATTTATTAACATTTCAACAAAACAACATAACACAACACCACCTGTGTTTTTTTTTACAGTGCACACAGTGTCCGCGGTGTGGTGAAAAGAGGGCAAGAGAGGAAATTAAAACAGAAGTGGATTTATAGTTAGAAAGAGTGCTAAAGAAGAGAGAATTCAGTTTTTTTTTTTTTTTTTTTTTTTTTTCTTTCCGAAAAAATCCATAGATAAGCCGCACCGTTATATAAGCCGCAGGGCCAAAAAACGGGGAAAAAGCCGCGGCTTATAGTCCGAAATTTACGGTAATCGTATTTTCATCGTCATTGCAATATGAACATGCGCAATAAACACATCGCAAAGACTGCCTGAAACCCAATGAATAACAAAAGTGGTTTTATTTACATGCGTCATGCATTCCCACTCAGCATCTGATCATTTTGTCTTGCGTTGTAAATCCAGCGTACACCTTTCCCTTGCAACAGTGCGCTCCGCCCCTCTGTCAAAGCACAAACACGCTGTGTGTAGTTTCAGCTAGAGTCAGTGTGTATTTCATTTCTTTATTCAGTGGGCATCGGCTATGTTTGGGGTCTATGTTAGCATTATTAAAGCAGAAAGACATAGGAACTGTATAGCTAATATGCATACTTTAATATCTGTTTATCGCAAGTCGTATCGTCATCGCTATATTGAACAATGTTATCGCACATCGCAGATTTTCCTCATATCGTGCAGGCCTACGACTGATGTATTTTGATCGTTGTGATTTTTGATTCACATCACTGAAAATTGTCACTCGACACATTTTTGTTCCCCACGATGTTGTGGCTCCTGTATCGATGCCGCACCACTCCTTGTTTTTCCACCGCTAAACAGAGCGGAGCAGCGAGTTCAACAGGAAGCAGCCACCTTGGGCGCGCGGCACGGCCAAATTAGCCAAAGCAATCAAAAGAACATTACTGACTATATTAGAGCAGGCCTAGCAGGTCAATTGATCTCCAAAGCTGTTCTCAATGCACAACAGTCCTCCAAATGAAACCGGCTAATTTGATATTTCCCCATAATGCTGCTATACAGTGTCATTACGACAGCGGGGCGAGATGGAATATTTGCGTCGTAATGGAAACGCATTTGATTCCTCCGTCTCTGAGCTACTTCATTTTGAATGCTGCTCTAATGCATCATGTCTCCAAAGAAATCAGCACTTCTTCTCTCCGTGTGTGTGAAGTGTGCACGTCTGTTTCTCTCTCTCTCTCTTTACCCTCGTGTGCGTTTTTTCGTTTGCGATCGTGAAGCTGCTACGAAAGGCCCACAGCAACTGGACTCAATTATCAACGGCATAAAACCCTAACCTACTTTACCCCTCTCTCTCTCCAAGACCCGCCAGCGGCCTCTTCCGCTCGTTATTCCCGCCCCCTGACGCTGCACTCCGAAGGTAGGTTTGCGCCCGGCTGGGGAGAAATCGCCAACACAACATCGAAAAACACAATAGTTGATCTTGTAGTAGTTTATGAAGAAGAAGAGGAGAAACATTTGCAGCACGGGGGTTGGGGGGTCAGGGTTGCGTTCGCCTGCCATAGCATGTTAGAGATAGCGGCGCTCTCGAGTTGTTTGGGCCGGTTGTCGGAGCAGTGGATGGGCTTGTTTCTAGGCAACCCAGGTTTTTTATTTGGTATTGACTAAAAGCGAGAGTGGAGATTGAGTCGGAAGGTGTAAAAAGTCACCGTTCTGGGAATAGAACGTTTTAACACCTGCTCTTGCCACTTTTGTGACCAGCCCCCCCCCCCTCGATTCACTCTCTGATGCTTAAACTTAGAGAGAGCAGAAGGCAAAGCTATGTCCGTAGCATACAGAATCGACAGGCTCTCAGTGTATCGACTAGATGATGTATTCACTGATGTACAGTGAGTATGAAGAGAGAGGCTTCACACACACGTTCAGGCTCAGAGGCCATAAATAGACTGTACTCACCTTAGACTCCGTTCTCGTGGCGCTGCGTTTGGCGCCGCTCCCCAAACGTCTGGGAGCCGAGACGAGCAGCACTCAACCAGGAACAAGAATGGAAAGTCAGCCCTCTTCGGCTTCATTTTCTGCCATTAGTTTTTGCTTTTACAAGCGAGACACATTTCTTTGCTAATGGCTTCACAATCCCCCCAGGCATTTCACTTGGAACAGCCAGAGTGTCTCTCTTTTTTTAACACTGATCAAACAGGTTGTAGTAGTACGTATGCCTATCAAAGTGGCTCATGCAATTGACTCTGTAGCCACAGCCAAGCATTTACCAGCAATTTTCTGGTGTCTGGTGTTCAATTAAAATCCTATTTATAAGACAGCGCTGATTCCTTTCTTCTCTCTTTATGGTTGTTTGCTGAGGTCACAGCATCACACTGACCATAGCAGCAATTGAGTGTAAGGCTCATGTCAAAGTAATTGGCATGCAGCAGCTCTCTTTAGCAGACATCTCCAGTGGTTCTCAAATGGGGGTCCGGGGACCCCCAGGGGTCCTTGCGCGGGTTCCAGGGGGTCCCCAGCCAAAAGGGGGGTAATTTATTTGAGCTATAATTCCATTCATAAGTAACACAATGACTATTTTGGACTTTGGTCATGGGTTTTATACACTTTCTGTGATAAAACATCTAAAAGCATCAATCTTATTATCAAATGGGGTCCCGTGGTCAAATTTTTGTCAGTTTAGGGGTCCTTCATGTGAAAAAATTTGAGAACCACTGTTCTATAGCAATCAAGTCTTGTGCAAGGCACGGTCAATCTTGGCCATCTCTGATCAGCCACTCTTAAGAGTTGTGCTCTTCTCTCCTCTGGGCAGAGATTTACAGGCTCCCCAGGGCTAAAAACAATCGGTACAAACTGTCATTTGTCCCATGTGCAATAAACACACTTAATTTGCACTTTAAACCCTAAACTGCACGGCACGGCAGCACTTTACTTTACCCTACTATTATTATTATGCCTATTACTCCATGATCTGACTCTCTGATAGGCTACTTTTTAAACCTTTTTAACCCTTAAAAAAATTAACGAACAGATTATTTTTCCTTGATTGGTTGCAGTTGTTGCAATGTCACATGTCTTCTTATATGTTGTGTCTGTATTTTGCCTTCTACTGCAAACCAATTTTCCCCTCGAGGGACAATTGAGAGGCAAAGTGACCGCCTACTTCCTGCTTCAGCACTGTACCAGAGATTTTCATCCGCCATTTATTTTCCCATGGACATTTCGTAAAATGCTTATAAAAATAGTTTTACATCGTCAAACCAAACGGTTCAGCTATATTTAGAATCGGGGGAGACCATAGAACATTTCACTCCGACCAAAACTAAAACAAAACAACACAAAAAAAATATTTTCCTGACCCGTTGGGTTGACGAAAGAAAACTATTTTTATAAGCATTTTACGAAATGTCTATGGGAAAATAAGTGCCGGATGAAAATCTCTGGTACAGTGCTGAAGCAGGAAGTGAAGTTCCACTTTGGCTCTCTATAAAGACCTGAACTGAACTGAACTGAAGCTGCATGACGACAGCTCTCTGTCTCAGTCAATGAAACCCTTCAGGTGATGAGACACACATGTCTACTTGATTTGACTTTTAAAGGACCTTTACTTATTTTCAGTATTTTTTAATATATTGATGTTAGGATTTAAAAATAAACACGCAGAATCATTTCTAATTTCAGCACCATTGTTATTTTACTCTCTATATTCTACTCTGTTCGCTTGTTATGTGGAGACGTTCTTAATTTGGCATGGCAGCATTTCCCCCACAAGATAAGAGTTAATGTTCTAATTAGAATTAAGGACTTAATTATAAATGTATTCATCGTACTGTGTGTTGCCTAAATGTGGGAAACTTTTATGTTGCTTTGATAAACTTTCTTTGGTAAAATCGTGTTTAGTTTTAGTTTAGGCAGCATGCTTATTGACGACATTAACGTAAAGGCACACCCACTTATCTCACTGATGCTTGAAGCCGTGTAATTGGTGGACAGTTCCTTGATTAGAGAGGCTACAAATAGTCTAGTCAAGTGTATTTGAAAAGCCCTTAATCACAGTTAGTCTCCAACGGCTTCACGACGCCCACATTGCGAAACGATAAATTAAAACGATCAATGAACACGGCAAATGATTACAACACCCACCAACCTTAGACCACCAATGAGAACATGGGGAAATCCCATGATAATCTAAAAAAAGAAAAGAGGATTTTTTTTTTTTTTTTTTGCGTATTTCAGGCTTGCGTCAATTATCACAAACTCTGTATTAATAACATCTTTATGATAATCTCTGCAAATGTACATGAGTCTAAGTTTAGGATTGAGAGGAATAATCATAACCTCTGCAGTGTTGGTAATTTTAAGCTTTCAATCAAATAAACCCAACACTTTTCCCTCTTTGTAGCCAACTTCCACGTCTACCGGCATTTTCAATTAGGAAACGTGATTGATTTTTGCTTGGTGATCCGGCGCCCAGGATCACACGGCACTCCTGGATTGAAGTCGTCATACTCCTGGAGAGAATTGGAAAGTTTATCTCCCTTCTTTGTCGAGTCTGTGAAGCGAAACAAATGTAGTTGATGCATTATTTATGTTTCATGGAAGATTGACTAATATGCAAATGACATTGCTCATTCTCGTCAAATGTTTTCTTAACCTCTAAAACTTCATATTTCTACGTCTCAGGAAGATCTTATGTGTGTTCTTTCATATCTGAAAAATGCTGATTAAAATGTCTCGAATGCCTCCGTAAGACATCTTCCATAGCGTTTCTGAACAAACGTGTTCATATCCGGCTTGCTAAATGAGCCCATTAGCTTGCGTATGCGTTGCTTTGTAGCTAAGCAGCAGATTTGGCAGGTAGCGCTGCGTGCTGCACCACAGCTGGCTGCATTGCAGTCCAACGCGCTTTGGCCAAAATTCTAAAGATAGTGGAGAGACTGTGACAGTGAGCCAGCCAGTCCACAGCAGGAATAAATACCCTGGCCAGCGGAGATAAGCAGGAAAGCGTTACTGCAGCCTTTCTTCTTGCCTCTGCGAGTGGATGAGGAATGGCACGCTGCTGCACAGGTCTGAAGAGCCATTGTAATGTGCACAGTTAATAGTATTCTCAAGTCATTAGTCGCACTGAACGGCTGCCTGCTTTGATATGCAGAAGCTGCTGCTGACGATTGTATCTGAGGGCTGCGTGCGCGTCGCGATGGCGTTGAAGCGGCGCGACAGCCACAGCCCATTCTCTCCGCTCGCACTGATCCACGACGCTGACGGGGACGTTGTTTACACACAAACAGCCAGTCTTTCTCACTAGTGTGTATATATATACGTGTGTGTGCGCGCACGTTTCTGTGCACGCTTGTGTGTGTGTGTGTGTAGTTTCATGTGTGTATTTGTATCCGTGTGTGTGTGTGTGTGTGTGTGTGTGTGTCAGCTTGCCTCATTCAAGGCCTCTCACCTTCTTGCTCCGGCTTTCAGCACCCTGACTCCCAATTTGCAGTCCCCCCTGCCTCCCCCCTCTCTCCATCTCTCATCTCTCCCCCCTGCCTCCCCCCTCTCTCCATCTCTCCATCTCTCCCCCCTGCCTCCCCCCTCTCTCCATCTCTCTCCATCTCTCATCTCTCCCCCCTGCCTCCCCCTCTCTCCATCTCTCCATCTCTCCCCCCTGCCTCCCCCCTCTCTCCATCACTCATCTCTCCCCCCTGCCTCCCCCCTCTCTCCATCTCTCCATCTCTCCCCCCTGCCTCCCCCCTCTCTCCATCACTCATCTCTCCCCCCTGCCTCCCCCCTCTCTCCATCTCTCCCTCTCTCCCCCCTGCCTCCCCCCTCTCTCCATCACTCATCTCTCCCCCCTGCCTCCCCCCTCTCTCCATCTCTCCATCTCTCCCCCCCTGGCTCCCCCCTCTCTCCATCTCTCTCCATCTCTCATCTCTCCCCCCTGCCTCCCCCTCTCTCCATCTCTCTCCATCTCTCCATCTCTCCCCCCTGGCTCCCCCCTCTCTCCATCTCTCATCTCTCCCCCCTGCCTCCCTCTCTCTCCATCTCTCCCCCCTGCCTCCCCTCTCTCTCCATCTCTCCCCCCTGCCTCCCCCCTCTCTCCATCTCTCCCCCTGCCTCCCTCTCTCTCCATCTCTTCCCCCTGCCTCCCCCTCTCTCATCTCTCCATCTCTTCCCCCTGCCTCCCCCTCTCTCTCCATCTTTCCCCCTGCCTCCCCCCTCTCTCCATCTCTCCCCCCTGCCTCCCCTCTCTCTCCATCTCTCCCCCCTGCCTCCCCCTCTCTCATCTCTCCATCTCTCCCCCCTGCCTCCCCTCTCTCTCCATCTCTCCCCCTGCCTCCCCTCTCTCTCCATCTCTCCCCCCTGCCTCCTCCTCTCTCATCTCTCCATCTCTCCCCCCTGCCTCCCCTCTCTCTCCATCTCTCCCCCTACCTCCCCCCTCTCTCCATCTCTCCCCCCTGCCTCCCCTCTCTCTCCATCTCTCCCCCTGCCTCCCCTCTCTCTCCATCTCTCCCCCCTGCCTCCCCTCTCTCTCCATCTCTCCCCCCTGCCTCCCCCTCTCTCCATCTCTCCCCCCTGCCTCCCCCTCTCTCTCCATCTCTCCCCCTGCCTTCCCTCTCTCTCCATCCATCCCCCCTGCCTCCCCTCTCTCTCCATCTCTCCCCCCTGCCTCCCCCCTCTCTCCATCTCATCCCCCTGCCTCCTCCATCTCTCCATCCGTCTTCCTGAGGGCTTCACGCTCCTCAGCGTGAAATTCACCCACATTCACAATGATGTCTTCAATCAGAGGCTGGTGAAAGCGGCAGGATGCAGCCTTTCTCCGGGCGCAGCAGGGGGCGCAAATCAACACTGAAAGGAGCGAGGAGGCTTATTTGGGTCTCCTCTTGACACACTGGTGACTGACAGCTTTTAAGGATGGTTAGCGATAGAGTTTGGGGTTGCTTTTCACTTGCTATCAGGTACCCCGCGCCCGCGTGCTCCTCAGCATGTTGATGCGTCGGCAAACCGATATGATTGCCGATATTGAATAATTCATAGCTCTCTAACGATGTGTCAATCACAGACGGGTTTGTTTTATTTATTACACACTATGCAGAGGTTTTGCTCTATGGCGAGTTAATATTACATGAAGATGTTG
>NC_139630.1:35282688-35402688 GCF_964638095.1 Poromitra crassiceps
CACACACACACACACACACACACACACAGGAAGGGTAGCCCCCCTCCCCTCCTCCGCTAGTGCGCTGAGGGGGGAGGATAGGTGCGCTCGTTAATTGCTACCGGCGCACGCTGTAACTGGCCCCGGGTGGGCGGACTCAGCTTCATATCAAAAAGGACTACACCGCAGCGTGCGTCTGCCCACTTTCTGAGCAGCCTAGTGTTGCAGGAATTGTATTGAAGAGGCAACCGTATTTACACAAATAGTGAAATTCACTGAGGAAGCAGGTGGATATGGTGTCACCTCACGTATTGTTTACAATGCAGATCATTGACATTAGGTCTGGCAATACGAGTAATTTAGTGCTGTTGAAGGCCACAAATGCGAAATCAAACTATATTGGTGGGATGTCTAAGATTGAATCTGATCCCAATCTAACCATATCATTATTCCAGCGATCATATCCCTAGATACACATAAAAAAAATAAAAAATAAAAGAAAGGATGAACCATTACTTTGAAGGGCTCTCGAAAAGTAACAGAGCCATAAGATCCGGCTCCCTTCAAAGAGCCTAATTCCCATGACTAATGTGCGTCCATGTGAATGTTGATGACAGGAAGAGGAAGTTGCTGCATGCCGTCTAGCTGTGACTCCAGCTGGTTGTCATCTCGTGGACGGATCGCCCTTTGCCATGAAGGAGCTATCTCTCTATGATTTGAGGCTCCGGGGCTGAAAGAGACTGGGCCCAAATCAGGCAGATCATCACATCGCTCTCATCTTTCTCTCTCTCTCTCTCTCTCTCTCTCTCTCTCTCTCTCTCTCTCCACCTCCCTCATTTCCTCTTTTATCCCCCCTCTCCAAACCCTCTTCTGCCTCCTCTCCCAGCTCTTCACAGTGCTGATGAGGTGGGCGAGGGGGGGGGGGGGGTGATGATGGGTATATTTGGGGGCTGGCCCAGGCCGGATGATGTCATATCTGCCTGACATGCTCCAGCAAAGACTGTCACTTGGCCATTGTCTCCTAATGGCCCCCAGGCCTCAGCGACATGGAGGGAGCTGGTGCGAGGAGCGAGGAGGAGGAGTGCATCATGTGCATGTCTCCATACAGTGTGTGTGTGTGTGTTTGTGTGTGTGTGTGTGTGTGTGTGTGTGTGTGTACTGTGTGACAGTTGGCGAGTGGCGGCAGGTGTGCCTAGGGAGCGGCGGAGAGAGGCTCAAGGTAATGACTAGTACTGGGTATATGTGCTTCCACCTCGCTGATAAACGATGGGCTGACACTTTGGACAATTTCCAGCCTTTTACCAGCGGGCAAGTCATTTTTCTCCCCAGCTTTCTCTCCCCTTTTGTACCTTTTTCTATCCTCCTTTTCTCCCTTTCACACTCCATTTCTCTCTGTCACACACACGCACACACACACACACACACCCCCTTACTCTCTCTCTCTCTCTCTCTAGTCCCCCTGTTGGTCAGTCCAGTCAGGTGCGGGTGGTGTGTTGCTGGCTAATTACCAGTGGCCAGGGCTGTGACGGGTGCTGCTGAGCGTGTGGACAGTCTGTCCTCTGGCCCCCGCAGGACGAAGCAACAGCTGACCTTTAGAAAGCAGCGCTCTGCCAAAGCATCGTAACCTCCCTGCACCCAGGGGGAGAGATCAGCCTGGACAGAGGCGTGGGAGGTTTAGCTGTTATTATTATATATGGGTTTGTTTTGGTGTGTGTGTGTGTGTGTGTGTGTGTGTGTGTGTGTGTGTGTGTGGGCAGGCGTGGGCCAAGGTGAAAGTGCCCACATCAAGATTAGCACAGTGGCATTTTTGTTTTCAACTTTTATACAGTTCTTTCCAGTCAGGTGTGTATATTCACCTTTTTCCTGCACTTACATGTACGTTTCCCATGATTGACCAGTGGTAGCCGGTTGTCGACTTCCTGTTCAAAAAAAAATTCACTAGCAAGGAGGTGTGTTCCGCTATCAAAGAGTGGGAACATTTGGCTTATTTGATCCGAAATGGCTAAAAATAGTAGCGTTGTGTGGTTGCATAGCGGCGATATTTTACAAAAACGAGGTGAATGTCAATTCACTGGTACTGTACGGGCTTATTTTAGCCTAAATTGCTAAGAATAGTATGTGGTTGCATAGCGGCCGCTTTTATTTTGAAGCCGAAACGTCCAAACCGGAACTCTTTATTTGGTCATTGAACGGAGCTTTAGCAGTCTCTCTCTTTCAAGATTCAAGATATTGTCACTCCGTTGTACAATTATGCACGTGTGAAATTATTATGCTGGGGGCTCCATTACAAGACATATGTACTGTAGGTACAAAGTCACAACAATTATGATTATTTTCAGTCTCTTTAGCTATGAACGGTCCTGAACGGCGGAAACAGGCAACTGGCAGCTGGAAATGTTGTTACGCTACGCCCTGAGCAGAAGATCATAATTATAACGTCAGTCTGAGAGGATTTCTTTAATATTTAGAATATCACCCTTTCCCTCACTGTTAGTATTATGACATGTATTATTATTGTAGTACTGGAGGTTTACCGTCAGGGGGAGCTGTACGGAAAGATTGACACTACACTTCTGTGATAAAGGTGACCTGATCTATTCACCTTATGTAGCCACGCCCATTTGACCCGGTTGTGTGGTCGTGTGACGACTTCGGCTAAAAAAAGAAAAAGGCCGGCTGCTCCAATATCATCTAACTCTGAAGCTTGGTGCCTACGCCAGCACAGCTAGCAGGAGATCAAGGACAAGATCAAGACTTGCAAGTTAATAAATGTTTACCCCTGCATAGACTGAAGATAACTTGCTCAAACACATAAGCGAGTAAGTCTCACAATCACATCAATACACGTAGGGGGAGATTACAGTGGGGGATGGCTAATGCTGGGAGCTAATTCTGCTAGTTAGGCCTAGGCTAGGCTTAATAAATCCTTATCATAAATAACGACAAGTGGCTACTCTGGAGACCCTGTTTGTCAGAATGCATATACTGTGTGTGTGTTCCTATATACTTCCATGACATTTACAGTACTTCTCACTTCTTCAAATTGCTTTTACTGTGAGGACTTTTTTATTTTTTTATTTTTTTAACTATTTTTAGACAGTTGATTGAGTCAGTATTTTTCCAGGCTGCAGCCTCTTCTCTCACATGGATAGAGACAGACAACATGACAGTGACAGTGTACTGGATAGACTGTTTCACAGAATTGTGTTGCTAGGGAACAGTTTGAAACTTAGGGTTAGTTGTCAAGTTGAAACGGTCTATAGCATTCTTAAAAGAAATGAGACGTTTCAGCCAAACCTCAAACTTTGGTAGCCACCAGTTTCTCCACGACAATTTGGGTTTCCATTTTAATCTTAACCCCCAGCCACCATCCCAACCCCTAGCCACCACCCTGAACTAGGGATGCACCGATGCGTAAGTTTTGGCGGATACGTATAACCGATAATTACCGATGTCGATATGATCTGTATAAAAACACATTTCTATCATAATAGAATTGTGTGGATACTGAAAAACATAAACACTGTGAATTTGAAAAAGTAATGTATTTCTTTATTTCCAAAACATTTGGAAAAGCTCATAAATCATAGATTCACCGCATTGTTTCCCTTCAATGTGAACATTTTGGCCAATACCGATAACCGATATTAACGTTGCAACATCGGACCGATGCCGATATGTTAAAAAATGACCAACATCGGCCGATATCAATATGATTGGCGATATATGGTGCATCTCTACCCTGAACCCCCCCAGTGGCCAGATGGTGGTGCTGGGTGCAGAGGTTTATGTTAGTAATGAAGTGGGGTCTGAGTCTTCCATCTCGTGTCTCGTTTTGAAGAGCAGAGCAGTAATTGGTGTGCGACCTACACCACCCGCACCGCAGCACTCATGTCCCCTGTCCTATGTGACATTCCCTTCCAATTAAATCTGCGTACGTACGTACTGTACGTACGCACGCACACACACACACACACACACACACACACACACACACACACACACACACAGTACACGCACACACACACACACAGTACACGCACACACACACACACACACACACACACACACACACAGGGAACACGCACACACTCGAAAAATGCTCTCCATTTTCATTTCTGCCTCAGTTCTCTTCCTGACAGTCTTTCAAGGTGCCTTTTCAAACTTACAGTTTGGTGTGCGTGTGTGTGTGTGTGTGTGTGTGTGTATACACACACACACACACACACACAGACTGAGTATATATGCACACATCATATACTCAGACTCCTATAGGGACACAGACTGCTGCTGCACATGAGTTTATTCACATGGATTATGGGGTAAATCTGTGTGGGCCGGTGGACTGATGGCTCTCTGTCTCGCAAGGATTAGATGAAGGTGACACTAAGGTGACGGGTCTGTATTTGTACGTGTGTGTGTGTGTGCGTGTGTGTGCGTGTGTGTGTGTGTGTGTGTGTGTGTGTGTGTGTGTACAAGCCTGTCTGTTATTAGCCTGAAATGTGCAATGATCCATCAGAGTTAATGAGTTGTGTGTTCTGCTATGCAACGGCAGTGGAGTGTGTGTGTGTGTGTGTGTGTGTGTGTGTGTTGACCTTGGCTTGAGCATGCCAGATGAACACACTTTGAGGCCGTCCATACGGAGCGCAAGACTCCGTCAGATCCCCAGATGTCCTGGTACACAGACTGCCAGAGGCGTGTGCTGTAAGCAAATAACAAGCAAAATGCCAGCGCCCTTTTGTTCTGTACCTGAGCAGAATGACAGAGATGGTGTGTGGCGAGACGAGGGTTAAATGGCAGCTGACGGTGTCCAGAGACCAGAGATTGAGTTTTGGTTGGATTGTTTTGTTTTCCATTTACTAGTCTCTCTGCGTTCCCCCTTTTTTTTTTTTCAAGTTATTTTTTCTCTCCCTCCCATTTTCTCCCCTATTGAGCCGTAGACTAGCACATGCTTCCTCTGATACATGTGCAGTCCCCAGCCGCTTCTTTTCACCTGACAAGCGAGAAGTTTCACCAGCAGGACGTAGAGCATGGGGGGATCACGCCATTCCCCCCAGTTCCCCTCCCCGACCGACCAGAAGAGACACCAGTGCAGCAACCAGGCACTCATACCCCACCGGCTTCCCGCCCGCAGACACGGTCAATGGTGTCTGTAAGTACCGCTGCCGGGAAGTGAACCCGGGTCTCAGCGGTGGTTATGCAAGTGCTTTAACCTCTACACACTACCCAGACGCCCCCTGGTGGTAGGCGAGTGCTTTAACCTCTACACTACCCAGACGCCCCCTGGTGGTAGGCGAGTGCTTTAACCTCTACACTACCCAGATGCCCCCTGGTGGTAGGCGAGTGCTTTAACCTCTACACTACCCAGACGCCCCCTGGTGGTAGGCGAGTGCTTTAACCTCTACACACTACCCAGAGACGCCCCCTAGTGGTAGGCGAGTGATTTAACCTCTACACACTACCCAGACGCCCCCTGGTGGTAGGCGAGTGCTTTAACCTCTGCACACTACCCAGATGCCCCCTGGTGGTAGGCGAGTGCTTTAACCTCTACACACTACCCAGACGCCCCCTGGTGGTAGCCGAGTGCTTTAACCTCTACACACTACCCAGACGCCCCCTGGTGGTAGGCGAGTGCTTTAACCTCTGCACTACCCAGACGCCCCCTGGTGGTAGGCGAGTGCTTTAACCTCTACACACTACCCAGACGCCCCCTGGTGGTAGGCGAGTGCTTTAACCTCTACACTACCCAGATGCCCCCTGGTGGTAGGCGAGTGCTTTAACCTCTGCACTACCCAGATGCCCCCTGGTGGTAGGCGAGTGCTTTAACCTCTGCACTACCCAGACGCCCCCTGGTGGTAGGCGAGTGCTTTAACCTCTACACACTACCCAGACGCCGACAACGCTCTCTGCATCTCCTCGTCTCAGGCGAGTAGAAAGAGCCAGGGGACACATTTGGAGGGTGAAGCGGGCAGAAGCTAGCAGGACCCCAGGGAAGCAGGACAGTTGCATCAGGCCGGACTGTCCCGGGTTAAATCAACTGAATAAATGACATCATGTCATGTGTTCAATTGAGCTTGAACTGCTGCTCCATCCTCTCTAAGCTTCTTCGCTTCCCCCGCGGCTCCTCTGATGATGCTGTAAGCGGGATGATGCACTACCTATAGGATACCATTACCCAAACGTTAGCTCACACGTGTTAGCGTTGCTGTCTGAGCCCTTTAGACTACGAGGCCGGGCTTAGCAGAATTCTCCGGCAGACGTTGACGTGCCAATTAGCAGCCCAGAGAGTGAGAGAATGAGGATATGAAGAGGCGTCACACATGCAGGGATATGTACATAAGGTACATGAGTGCATGAAAACACACACGCCACGGATGAGCAGACACAAAGTCCTTTTGTTTCTATCGCTGTGTAAAGAAATCTATAGGTGACAGCATGTTAACTCTAGGCTTTGTTTACAGCTTGTTTGTGTCAAGCTGTCTGTTTTCGTGAAGTGGAAACCAACCACTGCCAAAGTCTCCCATCACCCACCACATCCATAAACCACTGTTGTCAACAAAGTAATGCCTTTGCTTGATGGGGGGGGGGTTGTATTATATGAGAACAAGTTTGCAAGGACATGCCTTTATGATGTCTGTTATACAGGATGTACTGTACAAGACAGCCTGCTCTCTGGCGAAGGCCAAGTTTCAGGACGGTAATGTCTCTTAGCAACGCCGCCACCGCCGCACGTGGTGTCGTAGGTGTGCGATGATGTGCTATGTGGCCTAAAGGACAAATTAGCGCTAACAAACAGCTATTGGTGATGTACCTTCTTCTGGGTCCATTTTGCGCCGAACGTTCATCAGTCATAACAGCAGGGAGAGGAGATACCAATTTATACAGCAACAGTGGCTGTTTTAGAGGTGTGGCCGCGATCACAGACCCGGGGCGCTGAAAGTCCTTCTGGGAAACGTAGGAGAAGACATGAAGGAAGCATTCTGGAGCATACAGTCGGTTGAAGCAATTTAACGGTGCAGACAAACAGACTTGACGTTTGGAGACTACAAGAGTCTTCCTCAGAGGAGGAGGAGGAGGAGGAGGGGGAGAAAGTAGGAGCAGGCAGTTTGACAGGTTTGAAGGAAAGCGGCCGGGGACGCCGAAAAAGCAATTTCCACAACACAGACTGATATCTAATGGTGTAAGATAATCCGGGGAAGTTTGTCACGTTTGTGATTTTGAGGCGCGTGCAAGACAGCAGGGTGATAGTGGAGGTGTGGGCGGGCGCGAGGCTCACACTCCCTGTAATGCGCTCTGACACACAGGTGGCAGCTGACACACACACACACACACACACACACACACACACACACACAGACTCTCACTCTCTCTGCTCCTTCCCTCTCCTCTCCTCTCCTCCTCTCTTCCTTCTCATCCCCCGCTCACACCATTCCTCCCGTCTTCCTCCGCAGGACGATCCCATGCAGAGTTGACCACATGGTGACCTTGAGCGACTGCTAGAGCAGTTTAGAGTTGACCGGGGCTGAGATATCAGCCAGCCATCTGCAAGGAAGCAAGGAGCCACAGTTGAACTTTCTTTATTAGAAGAATGTTACAGGAGACAGTCCACAGTGCAGAAGACCCCACCCCATTTTCCCCATGGCCCCACCCCTGAACCACGTCATATTAATGGCAGCAATAAAATGTTGATGACAAGGTACACATTTGTAAAATAAATACATAAACTAAAAAATAAAAATAAGGGTAATAAATCCACACAAAAGACAAAAGACGAACAAAAAAAACAGCAGTTGAACCAGGCAAGGCTATCAGAAGCCACTTTCACACACATTGCGCAATGTTGCAGTTCAGAAGGCCCGCAAAGCCGGCAGCCTCGCCACAGAAATTGCTTTCACACACAGCCAAGCAGCACCGCCACATTCCCGTCCTGGGGTGTGCTTTCAGGTGACAGCCACCGCTCCCGGATTGAAAGGCGAGCAGAGGCATTTCCACCCAGCTCCTCTAGTAGCCCAAATTAATATTTTCATAAGTTAGTGTAGCCTAGGCTACTGTATGATGAACGAATTAATTCAACAACCAAACATCGCCAATGTACGCCAGCCAACGTGCAGCTGTGGTCGTTAAGAACATCAAAGTGATAAAACACAAAAGTGTTGTCCACATGCAGCATGGTAACAAGGCTTTCAATATTCATCTGATCGACTTTATGGATCACAGATGCACCATCATGTAGCCTATTAGGTACAAGGCTAATTCTTATCTTTTGGTTCCAGTTTTTTGTAAAGCAAATTATTTCCATGAAGTAGCCTAATTAGCGTCCGTTCTGAAAGACCACGACCGCATATCAAACAGCTGCAGTCTGCATAACGTTCGTCGGGGGAATAGTTAGTATGGGCTATAAATGCACATGACTACTATAACGTTTTTGTAAGGGAATGCACAACTGGCTAGCTAGACAGATTGCAGTTCTGGAGCTGGTTTCCAGAGGGAATATCCTCAGACCAACTCACCACAGACAGCTAAGATAAGCTTATTATTATATCCATTAATTTTACCTACTAATGTCAAGTTGTCAACATCGTTTGAGCATAAAGCCTAACCTACTTACTAGGCACGGAGCATTCCTCCTGGCGCTCCTGCAGTCATGATTGTATAGGCTACTTTTTTTTACTTTTACTTATGCCTTTCTTGCTGCATGAGGTGGTTTCACCTGTATTTTTTTTTTATGAATGAGCTGACCATTCGCACCGTTCCGTGTTGCCGCTCCTACACTTTCAGGTGGAGGTGGGTTGCAGGGTAACCCGGCGCTGTGACTAACACAATTACCCACCAAACCGCTTTCACAACTTTCACATCGGAGGCGCGGATCACATTTTCCCTGTATTTTACTGCTTTCAAGGCCGATGTGAAAGCGGCTAGAGACTCAGTATGATTCAGGAGAGGTCTCCAAGTCTTTTCAAAAGAATCCAGGGAGCCCTTAAGGAGAATTTAAGCTTCTCAAGTTTAATTGGCAGTAACGACTCCTTCACCCACCTATTGTGAGCTGGAGGTTGAACATGTTTCCACTTAAAGAGAATTAGCCAATTCTGAATATTTAAGGATCCAAGTTTTCTGCACTCACCAGGGCTATACAGTATGAAGTCATTGATATACATGTAGTTCTGTAGAGAGTGCTCGCTTACCAAGAGATTTCTCAAGCCACATATAAACTACAGTGGTGCAGAATAGATCAGGACGACTTACCATCAAAATGACGTGTTTACCTCCCTGTCTGCTGCTAATGAACATTCTTGGCAAACATGTAAATGTAAGCAAATGTGCGTTTCTGTTTGTGAGTAAATTGCTCTGAATATCCTCCAGGCCGGAGCGCATTCACTGTAGTCCTCAGGCCAAATCACAATCTCTGCTCATTAGTACTTACAGTGAATCAGGGGGGTTGAGAGAGATTGATTGTGAGCCTCTCTCTCTCTCTCTCTCTCTCTCTCTCTCTCTCTCTGTCCGCTCCCTCCTTAATCAGGTAACTATGGGGTCAATCCACTTTGCCATCATGCTCCTTTTACCTCTCCCTCACACACACACACACACACGCACACACACACACTCTTTCCCTCGCCCGCTCTCTCACACGTCACACACACACACTCTCACTCTTTCCCTCGCCCGCTCTCACACACACACACACACACACACACACACACACACACACACACAGACACACACTCTCACTCTTTCCCTCGCCCGCTCTCTCTCTCTCACACACACACACACACACACACACACACACACACACTCTCACACTTCCCCTTGTGCGCTCTCTCTCTCACACACACACTGTTTCCCTCGCTCTCTCTCTAACACACACACTTGCCCTCTGCCTCTTACATGAGCAACACTAATCTAGCGATCCATGCCACAACTACACCTGTAAACATGAATCTGTATCTGCAGATGTTTGCTTACGTGTAGGCGGGAGACAGCGAGTGTGTGTGTGTGTGTGTGTGTGTGTGTGTGAGAGAGAGAGGGAGAGGGAGAGAGAGAATGGGAGTGAATGAGAGACGGTCTTATGTGAGACTGAGATATAGATATTGTGGATGTTTGAGGGATTCATGTGAGTTTTGAGCATGAATTCATGCCTGATAGAAACTACTATTCTCTTCAGGTAGTAAACACATCGCCTTTTTTATTTTTTATTTTTTTTACTAACTCCAGTGCGCTCACCCACTTTTGAAAGGTTACGAGGCTGGTTTTGGCAGCAGACAGTTTGAGTACAGTATACCTGTGCAGGGAGAGAGAAAGGCCTGGCTCTGCACTGAATAAATGGCAATTCAAATAAAAAAAATATATATATTTATATGCGTTATATATTTTATTTGTGTGCGTTTTATAGCATCTTGTTTAGTTTGACTGTGCCATTCGTCATGCACCATCTTGCGCTCCTCGAGGTTTGAATCTCAGGGCTTTTAATAGCTGGCCTGAGCGATGGCTATTGTTCACTGGTGTTTGTGTGCCGTTCTGCTGCGGTTGTAACTGTATGGTGATGTACTCCTCTCTCTCTCTCTCTCTCTCTCTCTCTCTCTCTCTCTCTCTCTCTCTCTCTCTCTCTCTCTCCTTCCTAATGGCTCTTTTTGTCAGTGCAGAGGTGTGTAGAAGAGCTACAGTGCTTTTGTTATCTGAGCAAGGCATTTTATTTTCTCTCTCTCCTCTCTCTCTCTCTCTCGCTCTCCCCCTGTCTCCCTCTGTCTCTCTCCTCCCTCACTCTCTCCCTGTCTCCCTCTGTCTCTCTCCCCCTGTCTCTCTCTCCCTCACTGTCCCTCTGTCTCTCTCCCCCCTCAATCTCCATCTGTCTCCCTCTGTCTCTCCCCCCCCTCAATCTCCCTCTGTCTCCCTCTGTCTCTCTCCTCCCTCTCTCTCTCCTCCCCCACTCTGTCCCTGTCTCCCTCTGTCTCTCTCTCCCTCTCCCTCTCTCTCACTCTCCCTCTGTCTCCCTCTGTCTCTCTCTCCCCCTGTCTCCCTCTGTCTCTCTCTCCCCCCTCACTCTCCCTCTGTCTCTCTCTCCCTCACTCTCCCTCTGTCTCTCTCCCCCCTCACTCTCCCTCTGTCTCCCTCTGTCTCTCTCTCCCCCTGTCTCCCTCTGTCTCTCTCTCCCCCCTCACTCTCCCTCACTCTCCCTCTGTCTCTCTCCCCCCTCACTCTCCCTCTGTCTCTCTCCCCCCTCAATCTCCCTCTGTCTCCCTCTGTCTCTCTCCCCCCTCACTCTCCCTCTGTCTCTCTCCCCCCTCAATCTCCCCCTGTCTCCCTCTGTCTCTCTCCCCCCTCACTCTCCCTCTGTCTCCCTCTGTCTCTCTCCCCCCTCACTCTCCCTCTGTCTCCCTCTGTCTCTCTCTCCCCCTGTCTCCCTCTGTCTCTCTCTCCCCCCTCACTCTCCCTCACTCTCCCTCTGTCTCTCTCCCCCCTCACTCTCCCTCTGTCTCTCTCCCCCCTCAATCTCCCCCTGTCTCCCTCTGTCTCTCTCCCCCCTCACTCTCCCTCTCTCTCTCTCCCCCCTCAATCTCCCCCTGTCTCCCTCTGTCTCTCTCCCCCCTCACTCTCCCTCTGTCTCTCTCCCCCCTCAATTTCCCCCTGTCTCCCCCTGTCTCTCTCCCCCCTCACTCTCCCTCTGTCTCCCTCTGTCTCTCTCCCCTGTCTCCCCCTGTCTCTCTCCCCCCTCACTCTCCCTCTGTCTCCCTCTGTCTCTCTCCCCCCTCAATCTCCCCTGTCTCCCTCTGTCTCTCTCCCCCTCACTCTCCCCTGTCTCTCTCCCCCTCACTCTCCCTCTGTCTCCCTCTCCCCTCACTCTCCCCCTGTCTCTCTCCCCCCCTCACTCTCCCTCTGTCTCCCTCTCCTCTCACTCTCCATCTGTCTCCCTCTCCCCTCACTCTCCCTCTGTCTCCCTGCCAATTCACTGCTCTCCCTCCACCCTCTCTCTATGCTGTAGTTTGTTTCTCAGGGGGAAAGGATGCGTGTCAGTTTCTCAGACTGGCAGCCCATCTATTACAGTAGAGTTTATCTCGTGTGTGTGCATGCGTGTGTGTGTGCGTGTGTGTGTGTCTGCGTGCGTTTGTGTGTGTGTGTGCGCGTGTGTGTGCGTGTGTGTGTGTGTGTGTGCGCGCGTGTGTGTGTTTGTGTGTGTGTGCGTGTGTGTGTGTGTGTGTGTGCACGCGTGCACGTGTGTGTGTGTGTGTGTGTGTGTGTGTGTGTGCGTGTGCACATCATCCACACTCCCCTGCAGGTAACCATATCAGTGGATGGGCTGAGACGTCTGCGTGATTAGGTGCATCATTTGTGTGCATGGGTAAGAGAGAGAGAGAGAGAGAGAGATGCTGATAGAGAGACAACAACAACAACATGCAGACAGTGAGCTAGTTATATGTATCTAGGGCATGTCGGAGTGATGGATGGATGGTAATCGGCGGTGGTCAGGTCAAGTAGGCAGGAATGGGCAAGTAGCCTCTAAATACACAGGCGAGCCCGAGCACAGTGGCCATGAGCACAACACAAATGACAAGTGTGGTTTGTCACTTGTCAAAGTTGAATGGAAGCGTTGGCGCTCCCCACAGGCTGCATGCTGTCATACTGTACGCTGAGCAGTGAACACACCAACACATTATTCTCTTTTCAGGGCCTTTCAATTAATTATCAGAGGAGGCCTAGAGGCTGAAAACTATTCACATTATTTCACAGGGGGGAAGCAAAAATATGAGAAAAATCTGAAATAGACTTGATAAGGAGTTTGTATCATAAGTCATACAGTTTGTTTGTTTGTCCCTAGGGCCCACGACCCCCCCCCCCAAGAAATCATATATATATATATATATATATATATATATATATATATATATATATATATATATATATATATATATACGTATATAATGTATATATAGTCTCACAATCCCCTGGGGGATCCCGGCCCTCGGGTTGAGCTCGGGTTGAGCACCTTGAATTGCCTTTGTGTATGAAAGGTGCTATATAAATAAAATTTGACTTGACTTGACTTGACTATTCTAACACATGTGTTTAGCTTCACTGTAGCATTTATTCTTTTTTCCCCTCAGCAGCAGAAAAAACAGCATTGCATACATGGAGGGCTTCCTGGCATGCTGTGCCACCCAGCTAATCCCACAGAACGCTGTGTAGCGGTTGGCAGTTGACTGCGTGCATTAACGTTGATGCTCTGTGGCTCAGAGACGTGGGCTTACTAGTCAGCGTTACACAGCGAGGGGCCCAATCTGCTTCTGTGTCACACTCCCTCAGTGATGACATCATCATCGAGTGACAGCTACATCGCGCCCTCGCGTTCACACCTGATATTTATACGCCGTCTCGCACTCTGCAGAGCAGGGGAGGCGGCAAGTCCATCTGTTGTCAACGAAAACAAACATGGCAGCTGTCGTCTTCTATGACTCTGTTGTGGGAAAGTTTGACTTTTCTTCAGGCGTCGCAGACGGCTCCTCAACCCGTGCTGCGTCGTCTGCTTTGAGATGTCTTCGCATATATCGGCTCTATTTCTCCAGCAACCGTCCAATTCAGCTGGACAGGCCTGGCTGGCACCACACACACTGCAAACATCAAGCTTCACGTCTGGCTGCACCGTTGAGAAGCATCCATTTCTGATCCTGGCGTGTGGGTAGAAGACAGTGGGCGGATATTTTCTCACAAATGCGTGGATTCCATACGTTGACGCCCCCCCGCTGACTCCCGCTCATAATGCAGATCACACTGTGATCATACTGCACGCACGTCTTCACACCTCACGTTAACAGACGTTTGTCTTTGCAGGCGAGATATCAGATATCAAATGGTATTGTAATACCAGTTGCAAATGGTGTTATGGTGTTATTAATGACTTCCTCTTTCCTTTACTCACCCTCCATCCCACCATTTCTCTCTGTCTCAGCCCCTGTGTGGCAATTGCTGCATAAAAGGCAATATACTGTTGTGTGTGTGTGTGTGTGTGTGTGTGTGTGTGTGTGCGCGTGCGCGTGCGTGCGGGGTTGTGTGCATGTCCGCGTGTGTGTGCGTGTGTGTGTGTGTGTAGTGTGTGTTCAGTTGTAACCCTGCAGCCTTATCTTCTGAGATGATTGTCCCTGCGTGATGAAACGAGCGGCGTCAGAGAGACATGACCTCACACAGCGCTCACTCTGTGTGTAGACACACTTGGAGGAAAGCAATGGATGCTGCTGCCAACGTGCTGCATCAACTCCTGCAGTGTGTGTGTGTCTGTGTGTGTGTGTGTGTGTGTGTGTGTGTGTGTGTGTGTGTCTCTGTGTGTGTGTGTATGTGTGTCTGTGTGTGTGGGTGTGGATCAACTCCTGCAGTGTCTTAGTGACATTGAAAAAGCTCCGTCTGGCTCTCCTGTCTGACAGAGAGCGAGTGATACAGAGGGAGGGGAAAGAGATGCGTTTCTCTTTGTTTCCCTGCTCTTCCTCCCTCCCTCCTCCCTCTCTCTATCCCTTCCTCCCTCCCTCCTTCCTCCCTCTCTCTATCCCTTCCTCCCTCCCTCCCTCCTCCCTCTCTCTATCCCTTCCTCCCTCCCTCCTTCCTCCCTCTCTCTATCCCTTCCTCCCTCCCTCCCTCCTCCCTCCCTCCTTCCTCCCTCCCTCCCTCCTCCCTCTCTCTATCCCTCCTCCTTCCTCCCTCCTCCCTCCTTCCTCCCTCCCTCCTCCCTCTCTCTATCCCTCCTCCTTCCTCCCTCCCTCCTTCCTCCCTCCCTCCCTCCTCCCTCTCTCTATCCCTCCTCCTTCCTCCCTCCCTCCCTCCTCCCTCTCTCTATCCCTCCTCCTTCCTCCCTCTCTCTATCCCTCCTCCTTCCTCCCTCCCTCCTCCCTCTCTCTATCCCTCCTCCTTCCTCCCTCCTTCCTCCCTCCTCCCTCCTCCTTCCTCCCTTCCTCCCTCCTCCCTCCCTCCCTCCCTCCTCCCTCCCTCCCTCCCTCCCTCCCTCCTCCCTCCCTCCCTCCCTCCTCCCTCCCTCACTCCCTCCTCCCTCCCTCCCTCCCTCCTCCCTCCCTCCCTCCCTCCTCCCTCCCTCACTCCCTCCTTCCTCCCTCCCTCCCTCCCTCCTCCCTCCCTCCCTCCTCCCTCCCTCACTCCCTCCTCCCTCCCTCACTCCCTCCTTCCTCCCTCCCTCCCTCCCTCCCTCCCTCCCTCCTCCCTCCTCCTCCCTCCCTCCTCCCTCCTATCCCTCAGAGATCCAATCACAGCATATGCGCGCTCAGCGAGAATGGTTTCAGTGTCACTCATCGTGTCACGGTTCACATTAAATGTTTGACGGTGAATCACACACATAATGAATTCAATCGGAGGCGCGACCTCTGAGACTGGCGGTTTGTTCTGACCTCTCTGTGTTCCTCTTAATCCACACTCCCTCCCTCCCTCCCACCCAGCCACCCACCCTCCTGTCTGTCTGTCTGTCTGTCTGTCTGTCTGTCTGACTGACTGACTGACTGACTGACTGACTCAGAGCTGTGCCAGGTTCACATTGAACAACCAGCCATTAGAGTCATACGTACGCTACAGCGGAATAATAGAACCACAGACCATCTCTCCTAGTTTCTGCTTGACATTTACGGTGAAGATATGTGTTCTTTTCTTCTTCCTCTTTGCTCTCCCAGGAAGGAATTGACTGGCATGTGTTCTCATTGTGACCTGCTGTTGGTCCTGTCTGTCCCGCTAATCAGCGTCACTCAGTGGAGTCTGACCCTTGCATTCACACTTCTCTCCTGATGTGGTCCCAGTGGTAATTACACCTGCTGGAGAACAGGGCAAGCCACAGTCCTTCTATCTCCACAGGGCTAATTTACTACTCCTGTGTGTGTGTGTGTGTGTGTGTGTGTGTGTGTGTGTGTGTGTGTGTGTGTGTGTGTGTGCGTGTGCGTGTGCATGTGTGTGTGTGGGGTGCCTGTCCGGCTGCCCGTTTTTAAATGGAGATAATAGCCTGTCTGTCGAGTGTTTTCGCTTCTCTCTCTCGGACTTACTCGGGGAGGGGGATGTTCGATACGGAGAGAGAAGCGACTTGAGAAGAATCTCCTCTCTCCAGCCTCGTCAGAGAGGAGCCTGATGCCACCAACACTTCCACGTTCTGCCTTCTTCATTCACAAAGCTGCAGTAGTAAAGCTTCCGCCAAGCGTGTCGTCGTCCCACCGGACAGTGGAGCACAGCTTTCCACTCGGAAGGCTTTTTCAATAACAGGCAAAATAAGACGCAGTGTTGATGAAGAAAGGCTGCCTGTCGTCTTGTCTAAATGGATGTGAGATTTAATCATGGATCCTGGATCCGTTTGTGCTTCTCTAATGAGGCCTCCTCCAGCTGGAAGGCTGTCAGCGGCTTTGATCAGTGGCCCATGTACACGGGGCCACTGCTGACACACTGCGCCAATGGAGCCACAGGGTGAAAACACACACACACACACACACACACACACACACATACAGAAGCACACGCACAACACGTACATGCTATTTTCTGCAGATACAACAAATTACACACAGACACACAGACACACACACACACACACACACACACACACACACACACACACACACACAAGTGTGTTACGCTAAGGGCCACAGTCTTGTTTGCATCCAGTTGATTGTGTTTCCTTTCATCTTGGATCTGTGTGCCGGTTTGGGTCGGCTGAGTTGTCGGCTCGGTGTTGAAGTCTCTGCCAAAAGACACACACACACACACACACACACACACACACACACACACACACACACACACACACAGCCCAACTCTGCAAACTAATGGCTTGTAGCTACCAACATATGTTGCGTTGTGTAATTGCTTTAATTGCTGTCATTGTACATAATGGTTGGGCTTTTTCATCTTCCCTGCTCGTGTAGGCATTCTCCTAATTCTATCTGTCAGCCCTGAGCGCTGCGCACTGGATTCATGGCAACTTCACAATCTGACTCTTTTCACACAAGATCGTGTGATGCTACTGACTGCAATGTGTTAGTATAGTGTATGGATTATTAGAGCCTGTTATAATAACAGGCATAGTCATTTAGACTGCTCCGTTATAGAGAGCTCCAGGGATGACGTATTTTTGTAGGCTGAATGCGGAAGTCCCGAACTTCCTGGTTCTTCACTGTTTCTGTCTATGGGATTTTTGAATGGGTTTTTGGCGCGATGCTTCAAATAATGTCTGTGGGCAACGCAAGTTTAATCAAACGCGAACCAAGGTTCAGCGGGATAATCTTCACACATGAGGACCACTTTCATGAGTTTTGAAGCGTAACTGCGAGCCCTAGAGGTAAAAAGCTTGTGCTAAGCTAATCCAGAACTACACACAGTGTCGCATAGGCGTCCACGCATTGATTGCGAGAGAGAATATTTCCGCGTTCACTCGTGATGACGTATAATATCCGCGTCGACATTGTAGTCTCATTTAGCCGTTTGCTAGCTAGCCACCCTTTTAACGGCACATAAAAGCTTCAAAACTCATAAAAGTGGTCTTCATGTGTGAAGATGATGTTACTAAACACTGGTTCGCGTTTGATTAAGCCAGCGTTGCCCAGAGAGATTATTAGAAGCATCGCGCCAAAAACCCATTCAAAACTCCCATAGGCGAAAACTGTGAAGAACCAGGACTGTTAGCATCGATGATTTCCGGACTCGTTCCTGGAGCTCTCTATAGGCATTACAGATATGATGAGATGAAGTGTGTTGGTAACCGCACACATCACGTGAACTTTGACCTGCATCTCGTCCTCTTGACCTGCATCTGGTCCTCTCTCTCTCTCTCTCTCTCTCCTGTTTTTCTCGAGTAATTTGCCACTGTCTCTCGCCCTGTGTGTGCAGGTACGACACCATCACCAACCAGTGGGAGACGGTGTCTCCGCTGCCCAAGCCGGTGCACTCTGCTGCAGCCACGGTGTGCGGGGGGAAGGTGTACGTGTTCGGAGGCGTCAACGAAGCCGGCCGCTCGGCGGGCGTCCTCCAGTCCTACGTGCCGCAGAGCAACACCTGGAGCTTCATCGAGTCGCCCATGATAGGTGAGAGACACGCCCACCAAGTGTGATTTGTCACAGACACACCCTCTCTCTCTCACACACACGCACGTACACACTAGACCACATGACCACATAGATACACGATACTGTAATCCCTCTATACAGAGATGTCTATCTTCAAACCACTTGTTTCACCAGTCATCGTCAAATCAAATACGTTGTTTTACAAAAAAAAAAGCAGAGTTGTCCCCAACATTTGAAAATGGACACCCTTACTCCTATAGCCATCATAAATCTCACCTGCGGTCACCAGCGAGCCGGTTTGTACTGGCTTTGGCGGGTCTTATTACCCCCGGCAGACATTTTGAACTTACATCACACTTGGGGCACGCAACTGACTGTACCCAGAAGTTTGGTCAAATAAAACGAAATAGATAAACTAAATAAATAAAGTAGTTTCTTAAAACATAGTTAGCAATCCTGGGAGCAACAACTACAATGACCGCTTGGAATTAAGTAAGGAAATTAGCTAGCTAGCTTACTGTAGCCGCTAGTTCGGCTAGGCTAGCTAGATCATCCCGGTAGTTATACGGTGGACTGAATATATTGCCTTAAAATATGAACCTATCCCTCTGGATTGAGAGATAGACGTCTCTCTCTGTTTGCATTCTTATGTATTCTTGAGTCCTCCATGAGTCATTCGATGTAATATAGCGGCCGAGCGGTTCTAGAACTAAAGAACGCTAGAACAGAGGACAGAACCTGGAAGTTTACGTCCCAACCGAGAATGCGCTGGATCACGATTTGACTGAGGAGGAGTGGGACGACCCAAGATTCACTGTGAGAACGACACATGACCAAACAGCCCAGTCAACTTACACTTGGGTCCGATTTCTTCTGTGGTGAAGAGTCTGGCTTTTAAACACAGCTTTTTACACAGTCAGCTGGGGAAAGTCTTGAGCCAATCTCAAACTGTCTGGATGTTGCTGTGCTTAAATCCATGAGAGGTTTCTTCCCTCCAAGACAAATTAGGAAGAACTTTGTCCATCAAGCATTGACTTGGTATGCTTAGATTTTATATTTAGCCTCGGCGCCAGCCTGCCAGTATCTTAAATAGACAAGCCAGCATCAAATAGAGATATTTCAATCAATCAATCAATTTATATTTAGTGGAAAAATTAATTAAATTGATGGCTCTATTCGTCCACCTGGTGCTGTTTGATTGACATATCTTATTATAGCCGGGGGGGGGGGGGGGGGGGGAGGGATACTACATATGAATACTGGAAAATAGATAAACGAATATGCAAAAATTTAATAAAATCACCTAACCTATCAAATGAATTGATGGAGATGGAAATGCGAACAATGTAAATAAGAAAAACAGACAACAGAATTACATTATTTGTACAGAGAAAAGAATATATATATATCATTTATTTGTATGCATTTAATTAACCTTTCCACACACATTTAAGTGCATTTATTAAAATTTCTATACGATGCTGGATTATCCTATTCAGTCATACTCTCAGGCTAAAGAAGCATCTATAAATGTTGCATTTAAAGATTGAATTATCGGTTGGTGGGCAGCACTCCCAGCAGGGGTCAAACAAAGAGAGGTCACATATAGATTTCAATTCAAATGTTTTCTGACAAGAACTCGGCTGTATGTCACTAAAGAGGCGAGGTGCTTCCTGGAGCGCCATGGCATTCTTCTCACTAATACGTAGAGAAGCATTAATACCATGCCATTCTCACTAATACGTAGAGATGCTTTAGTCACATAACATTCTCATTTCTCACTAATACATACAGACGCATTAGTGCCATGGCATTCTCACTAATACGTAGAGATGCAATAGTGCCATGCCATTCTCACTAATACGTAGACGCATTAGTGCCATGGTATTCTCACTAATATGTAGAGATGCATTAGTGCCATGGTATTCTCACTAATATGTAGAGATGCATTAGTGCCATGTCATTCTCACTAATACGTAGTGATGCATTAGTGCCATGGTATTCTCACTAATATGTAGAGATGCATTAGTGCCATGGTATTCTCACTAATACGTAGAGATGCATTAGTGCCATGGTATTCTCACTAATACGTAGAGATGCATTAGTGCCATGGCATTCTCACTAATACGTAGTGATGCATTAGTGCCATGGTATTCTCACTAATATGTAGAGATGCATTAGTGCCATGGTATTCTCACTAATACGTAGAGATGCATTAGTGCCATGGTATTCTCACTAATACGTAGAGATGCATTAGTGCCATGGCATTCTCACTAATACGTAGTGATGCATTAGTGCCATGGTATTCTCACTAATACATAGAGATGCATTAGTGCCTGTTAGAGTGAGAATGGCACTAGTGAAATGTGTTGTAACATGGGTGGCAGGGGCAGACCTCAATGGTATTTAAGGGCTGGCAGAGCAGCTGGCTCAACCACAAGGAGAAAGGAGAGAAGCTCTGGTGTGAGACACACACACACACACACACAGCTACGCTTACGCACTTATTGCACAAGCATGTAAACACACACACGCAGGCATAGACACCTTACCTCACCTCACCCGTACACCCTGGGGCACAAGCATACATGGGGTATAAATAATGTTAACGGCAGGGGTGGGCTCTCCGTGTGTGTGTGTGTGTGTGTGTGTGTGTGTGTGTGTGTGTGTGTTCTTGTACAGCTATCTTAGTGAGGACCAATTTGAGTTTTATACCTGGGAAGTGAGGACATTTTAGGAAAGTGAGGACGTCTTGGCCGGTCCTGACTTTCTCACACACACTTAAACAGGCTGTTTGAAGGTTAAGACTAGGTTTTAAGGGTTAGCTTAGAATTGGGTTTAGGTTAGGGTTAGCCAATGGATTATGACAATGAATACCCTCACTAAGTAGGAGGTATGTAACGATACACTCAACTCACGATGCAGAAAACAAATTGCTTTAATGATTTCTTAGACAAAAACCACAAAGTTCTGTATTTTTTCTTATCTTTTCTTTATCAAAAGAATATTTGTATTTATTTATTCTGAGGTAGGATATAATGAATAGGGAATATTTATTTTTTCTTTGCAAAAAAAACGGGGGGGGGGATTGTGATTCATGTTTCATCTCACCGATTTGAATCTTCACACATTTGTATTGCTTTCAATTGTCTCGCGAGGTAGTGTTACATCCCTACTAACTTACTGTAGTAGCTGTACAAACGTGTGTGGGTGACAGACAGACAGTCTGTGTGTGTGTGTGTGTGGGTGACAGACAGACAGTCTGTGTGGGTGACAGACAGACAGTCTGTGTGGGTGACAGACAGACAGTCTGTGTGTGTGTGTGTGTGTGTGTGTGTGTGTGTGTGTGTGTGTGTATGTGTGTGGGTGACAGACAGACAGTTTCTGTGTGTGTGTGTGTGTGTCTGTGTGTGTGTGTGGGTGACAGACAGACAGTCTCTGTGTGGGTGACAGACAGACAGACAGTCATCTGTCAGTGTAGATGAGCCTGCGTCTGACAGCCAACGAGCCAGGAGATAAATGGAATACTTTAGTGCAGCGGTGGGGAGCGCTTCTCCATCTCATCTCTCTCTTCCTCTCATCTCATATCTCTCTTTCTCATCTCTCTCTTCCTCTCTTTCTCTCCATCTCATCTCTCTCTTCTTCTTTCTCTCTTACTCTCTCTCTGGCTCTCTGCCTCCCTCTCTCTCTCTCTCTCTCTCTCTCGCAGTCCCTCAGCACTGACTTATCGACTGTGCATGCATGTGTGTGTGTGTTTTTCCCCTCTGCATGGACCGCCTCCCTCTTGGACTGCAAATTGGTTTCACAAACACTTATCAACACTGACTTCCTATCTCTCGCGCAGAGTGAAAAACAACGCCAAAAATAGCCCCCTTCAACAAGTCTATTGAGTTGCACGGCCAGCATCTCTGCAGCCTTGCAACATCTATAAGCCTCCTTTATCTTCAGTATATCTGTGTGCTGAGTGCTGCACGTGTTCAGGTTCAAACACCGTGATGCACACAATGCATCTCACACAGGTGTGTTTGCACTTCGGCATGGAAACACACACACACACACACACACACACACACACACACACACACACACACACACACCACCCCACGTCTTCATGCAGCTCTCTTCAACATTCACCCAGCGCGCTCTTCCCGCTGACAGACAGGCAGCATTGAGCAGCAGCTGGCTCCAGGGACCCGGGGAGCAGACGCACGGGGTCCAGATTGCTCTATCGAGAAATTGACCGGGGAACAATTACCCGCGCAAATGACGTGGAGGCGAAATGGGTCTGGGTGTTGAGAGCAACATTAAAGACGGAAAGACAGAGCGAGATGGAGAGATGGTGGAGAGCTGTGTAATGTGGACATGTCCCCATGCGTCCTTTTTTTATCACGTTTTTCCCTTCCCATTTTCTCTCCAATACGTGTCAAAATGGTATACACAGGTGTATCCGATAACATTAATGAGGGCCCTGGCACGGGAACACCCGAATGGAATGGAATCCATCATTAATGTTATTGGTTACACCTGGCTGTGTTACCCTGCTTTGACACGTCAAAATGGCTGCTGTGAAAACGGGTCTATTGTATTTGACAACCCCCCCCTGCTGGTCATTGCTCAACACCCTCTGCCGATCTGGCAAGAGTTGTAGACTATTTTCTGACATTTTATAGACCTAACAACTACTGAGGAAATAATGGACGATGAAAATAAGTTGCAGAGCTAGTTTCTCCACGGTGCTTAACTGAAGTGAAGTACAGCAGGTTCTTTCACTCCTCTGCACCACCGTTTAGGAGCTGCTGCTCTTACTTGACTCGCTGCAAATAAAAGGACGTTGTATCTAATTCCCTTGTAATCGTATCTAAGCTTCTGGCAGTGGGAGCTGAACTTCCATTGTTCCATTGTCCCTCTGTCTCTCTCTCTCTCTCTAGCTGGGTTTCCATCCAAATGTGTATCGCAACTTTTAATCTCATTTTCAGAAAGTCGGCAAAAGAAAATGCAAAATAATGCGCGTTTCCATCCACTGCTATTTTGCGAATTATAGAGCAGACAATCACCTCGTGTTTGAGGCTGTCTGAGCTGCTGATCAGCTGCTTTTTTACTGTAGTTAGCTTCTGCCAGAGGGTTTTTTTGAGGATTCTGGCTCATTTTACAAGAGCCGAGGATTCTTTTCTGCTTGGACTTTGTGAACACAAACTTCACAAAAGTACTAATAGAATGTGTGCTTTCTCTGTCTAAAAGAGTTAGTTTGTAGAGTTAGTAGTTATGTAGATATTAGCCGTTGAGTACAGCATGGTTTCAGCGTCTGAGACTGAAAGCTGAGATAATCGCAGTTTTGTGAAATTCAATCAAACAGGCAGAACAGTCACTTTAACCATTTATTTTTGGCATCAGTGAGAGATCAGACATCAAAAACAATATAGTTCTGACGCCCTCTCCTTTAAACTCCTCCCTCCGTGGGCGTGTCTGGTGGCTTTCAGCAGCATTTGTCACAAGCGAGTTTCTACTGTCTGTCTGCAGTGAGCAGCCTCCCTCCCTGGCGGCCCCCTCTCGGCGAGTGTGGATGGGGCTCACTCGCTCACTCGTGTGTGTGTGTGTGTGTGTGTGTGTGTGTGTGTGTGTGTGTGTGTCTCCTTCAAACTCCTCCCTCCGTAGGTCACAGGCGAGTTTCTGTTGCCTCACGGATCCCAAAAAAAGAGAGGGGAATCGCAGGAGCGGGGAAGAGGAGAGGAGAGGCGAGGGCGGGGGGTTGGACACGGGAGAGAAATTCCTTTGCGATCCCCTTCTTCCAATCTTGAGGCGTACTCCGCTCTCGGTGTGCTGCTGCTGCTGCTGCTGCTTGTCTGTGCTGCTGCTGCTGGCGCGGCCGCTCTCGGGCGAGTCTGGATGACTGTAAAATCGCCAAGCCATTTCCTTGAGAATGGCTTCCTCCCGCGGCTGTTTTTTCTTTGCTTTCTCTCGTCTGGAGTGCACTGTCGCCACTTAGTGGGTCGGTAAAATAGATTATACACATTCAATACCTCCAATATTTGTATAAAAGACGTAAAAGGGTTGGATCCACGTCCCACCGTCAAAAAAAAAAAAAAAAAATTTAAGCCGAGATATCTCGTCTTTGGCAGTCAACCGTTGGATTCTGTAAGCCGAGATATCTCGTCAATGGCAGTGAACGACGTGTTAAACACATCTAACGTTATTCATTTAAAGTTTCTTGATGAGGTACCATAACGCCATTTCTGGATTACCAGGTGCGACTGGGCAAGCATAACGTTATGCGTTATGCGTTATACACAGCCTGTTGCCCTCGGGCAGGAGGTACAGGAGCATCAAGAGTCGCACAAACAGACTAAAAACAGCTTTTTCCCTCTAAACAATCACAGCAGCAGCCGTTAATTCTCTGTTAGTGCAATACATGAACTTGTGCAATACAATATATCAACGTGCAATATTCTCTTACTACCTCAGCAGTATTTTATTAGTATTTTATTATTGTTTTGTTCCTGCTTTTTTTGCCCCCCGTCTAGGTGTCAAGTGTCCTTATCTGTTCTTATGTTGTTGTTGTTGTTTTTTTCTTAAATATTTTTTAATTATTTATGTCTGATTTTAATGCACTGTCAGCTGAAGCACTCTTAATTTCGTTGTATGGGGAACTGTGCAATGACAATAAAGGCTATTCTATTCTATATACAATTTCATTCAATTCTAGAAGTGAAGTCGCCTTAAAGTTAATATCCCAGTCTTCTTCTGTTTACCACGGCGGGTATTGTGCTGCGTATTTACCATTATGTACCATGTGTAGCCATAGTATGTGTAGGCTACACACGGCATGTCATGTTTTGCAGTGATCAAGGCAAACTGTGTGTTTTTTTAATGGAGAGACAACGGAATATCGCTTTATCTGTTTCCACCGCACGTTTCGCATTTTCCTTTTATCGATACACCCGACTTTTCCGCCTCCCTCAAGCGTGAAAACTTTTTTGCAATATTTGGAAGTTTTTGCGAATTAGGCAGCGTTTCCACTCAGTTTTTCTGTGCGCAAATTGAAATTTCGCATCAAAACAGGTGGATGGAAACCCGACTACTGTCTCTCTCTCTCTCTCTCTCTCTCTCTTTCTCTCTCTCCCTCTCTCTCTCTCTCTCTCTGTCTCTCTCTCTGTCTCTCTCTCTCTCTGTCTCTCTCTCTCTCTGTCTCTCTCTCTCTCTGTCTCTCTCTGTCTCTCTCTCTCTGTCTCTCTGGTGGTGCCATGCAGGCCAGAGAGGACTCCAGGCCTCGCTCTCCATCTTGGTGGAGAATGTTGATTCTTTGTTGACATCATGTTCTTCTCCTGGTTCTGCTGGAGACTGACTGCACCTTTCCATGTCCCCGTCATCCTGCTGCTTTGTGACGACTAGTGCAGTTTAGGAGGCCTTATCTGAGGCCGCTCTTATCTCCATCTGTGTGTCTGTGATAGTTTGTGTGTGGCGAGCTGTGTGTGTGTGTGTGTGTGTGTGTGTGTGTATGTGTGTGTGTGTGTGCTCACGCGCTATGAGGCAGGGTTCCAGTAGATATCCACTCTGTTGATGCAGGAGTCGGATGGCAAAGAATGTGAGGGAACAACAAAGAGTTTATTTAGATAGCAACCGCACATTTTATCATAGGAGTGTGTTTATACTGTGTGTGTGTGTGTGTGTGTGTGTGTGTGTGTGTGATAGCAACCGCACATTTTATCATAGGAGTGTGTTTATACTGTGTGTGTGTGTGTGTGTGTGTGTGATAGCAACCGCACATTTTATCATAGGAGTGTGTTTATACTGTGTGTGTGTGTGTGTGTGTGTGTGTGTGTGTGTGATAGCAACCGCACATTTTATCATAGGAGTGTGTTTATACTGTGTGTGTGTGTGTGTGTGTGTGTGATAGCAACCGCACATTTTATCATAGGAGTGTGTTTGTACTGTGTGTGTGTGTGTGTGTGTGTGTGTGTGTGTGTGATAGCAACCGCACATTTTATCATAGGAGTGTGTGTGTGTGTGTGTGTGTTTTCACTTGTTCTCGACCTCAGCCTGAGGGGTCCCTGCCCCGGTGCTGAAGCAGTTTTCCTGGGTGTGAGTGTATGTAGCCCTGCAGGCACGACTCTACTTACACCCACTGTTGCCGTGTAAATATGTTCTTTTGTTGTTTTTGTCTTTTTATCTTTCTTTCATTTATTTTTTTATTCAGAATGTGGTGCGTCACACGGCCTGTGAAGCCAAGCAAAAGCCCATCCTATCATTTCTACATGCCCCTCCATCTCACAATAATAACCTTTTTCTTATCAGATTGAATACAAAGTTTTCAACTGACGGAGACATTTTTGTGTGTTTTATGTGTCTGGGCCCTAATGCTCCTGTATCTTATCTCAGATATGCTCCTGTATCTTATCTCAGATATGCTCCTGTATCTTATCTCAGATATGCTCCTGTATCTGATCTCAGATATGCTCCTGTATCTTATCTCAGATATGCTCCTGTATCTTATCTCAGATATGCTCCTGTATCTTATCTCAGATATGCTCCTGTATCTTATCTCAGATATGCTCCTGTATCTTATCTCAGATATGCTCCCTCTGTATCTTATCTCAGATATGCTCCTGTATCTTATCTCAGATATGCTCCTGTATCTTATCTCAGATATGCTCCTGTATCTTATCTCAGATATGCTCCCTCTGTATCTTATCTCAGATATGCTCCTGTATCTTATCTCAGATATGCTCCTGTATCTTATCTCAGATATGCTCCCTCTGTATCTTATCTCAGATATGCTCCTGTATCTTATCTCAGATATGCTCCCTCTGTATCTTATCTCAGATATGCTCCTGTATCTTATCTCAGATATGCTCCTGTATCTTATCTCAGATATGCTCCTGTATGTTATCTCAGATATGCTCCTGTATCTTATCTCAGATATGCTCCTGTATGTTATCTCAGATATGCTCCTGTATCTTATCTCAGATATGCTCCTGTATGTTATCTCAGATATGCTCCTGTATCTGATCTCAGATATGCTCCTGTATCTGATCTCAGATATGCTCCTGTATCTGATCTCAGATATGCTCCTGTATCTTATCTCAGATATGCTCCCTCTGTATCTTATCTCAGATATGCTCCTGTATCTTATCTCAGATATGCTCCTGTATCTTATCTCAGATATGCTCCTGTATGTTATCTCAGATATGCTCCTGTATCTGATCTCAGATATGCTCCTGTATCTGATCTCAGATATGCTCCTGTATCTGATCTCAGATATGCTCCTGTATCTTATCTCAGATATGCTCCTGTATCTTATCTCAGATATGCTCCCTCTGTATCAGGTTGTTTGTGCAAAGAAAAGCTCTGTGGTGTTTTGTGTTTGTGCCGATCGTGACGAGCCAGGGGAGAAAAGACAGCAAAAATGGCGAGACACTCAATGCCAATAATGGTCCTTTGAGGCTTTGCCAAACAAGAAGGAGATGTACCAGCATACTTCTCCAAGCACTCCAAGTGCTGCCTAGACTGTGTCCACGAGAGAGAGAGAGAGAGAGAGAGAGAGAGAGAGAGAGAGAGAGAGAGAGATATATAGATAGAGACAGGCACTGAGAGAGAGAGAGAGAGATAGAGACAGGCACTGAGAGAGAGAGAGAGATAGAGACAGGCACTGAGAGAGAGAGTTGTCTGGGGGGAAGAAAGGAAGCTCTTCCTTTGAGAATAATATCCTTCTTTATTCTGCCCCAGGCGGCCAGCAGACAAAAAAAAACAAGTGTTCCGTGTTTATGGTACACGGTGTATACACTCACCTTTACCCTACACACTGAACACTGAAGACTGACTATCACTGAGCTGAAGACTGACTATCACTGAGCTGAAGACTGACTATCACTGAGCTGAAGACTGACTATCACTGACCTGAAGACTGACTATCACTGACCTGAAGACTGACTATTACTGAACTGAAGACTGACTATTACTGAGCTGAAGACTGACTATCACTGAACTGAAGACTGACTATTACTGAACTGAAGACTGACTATTACTGAACTGAAGACTGACTATTACTGAGCTGAAGACTGACTATTACTGAGCTGAAGACTGACTATTACTGAGCTGAAGACTGACTATTACTGAGCTGAAGACTGACTATTACTGAGCTGAAGACTGACTATTACTGAACTGAAGACTGACTATTACTGAACTGAAGACTGACTATTACTGACCTGAAGACTGACTATTACTGAGCTGAAGACTGACTATCACTGACCTGAAGACTGACTATTACTGACCTGAAGACTGACTATTACTGAGCTGAAGACTGACTATTACTGAGCTGAAGACTGACTATTACTGAGCTGAAGACTGACTTATCACTGAGCTGAAGACTGACTATTACTGACCTGAAGACTGACTATTACTGAGCTGAAGACGGACTATTACTGAGCTGAAGACTGACTATTACTGAGCTGAAGACTGACTATTACTGAGCTGAAGACTGACTATTACTGAGCTGAAGACTGACTATTACTGAGCTGAAGACTGACTATTACTGAACTGAAGACTGACTATTACTGAACTGAAGACTGACTATCACTGACCTGAAGACTGACTATTACTGAGCTGAAGACTGACTATCACTGACCTGAAGACTGACTATTACTGAGCTGAAGACTGACTATTACTGAGCTGAAGACTGACTTATCACTGAGCTGAAGACTGACTATTACTGAGCTGAAGACTGACTATTACTGAGCTGAAGACTGACTATTACTGAGCTGAAGACTGACTATTACTGAACTGAAGACTGACTATTACTGAACTGAAGACTGACTATTACTGAACTGAAGACTGACTATTACTGACCTGAAGACTGACTATTACTGACCTGAAGACTGACTATTACTGAACTGAAGACTGACTATTACTGAACTGAAGACTGACTATCACTGACCTGAAGACTGACTATTACTGAACTGAAGACTGACTATTACTGAACTGAAGACTGACTATTACTGACCTGAAGACTGACTATTACTGAACTGAAGACTGACTATTACTGAACTGAAGACTGACTATTACTGAGCTGAAGACTGACTATTACTGAGCTCAAACAGGAAACTAAAATCCACAGGTTGGATTTTGGACACGAGGAGGGCCATTCAGTGGCAGCATGTCTCTCAAGGACAGAAATGGACGTTGACGGCTGAGATCATTGCAGTGGGGACATTAATTAATTTGAGTGTTTCCACCTAAGATTTGTGTGCGAGAGAGAACGACTGACTGTCGAGTGTTGCAATAATATATGAGCCGTTAGAGGTGAGAAGTGTGAGAACAGTTTGCACGTCTCTTCCCAAAGTCATTTAGAGGCTGTAAATCAGTGCCTGTTGTCACAACACGTTATGAGGCAAAGTGCAGTTATGAACATGTTAATGAAACACATCAGACTCCTCTCTGCACTTATATGATATGAGAGCAGGGTTTAGGGTTCATTACAAAGATGTCAGGCTTTACTTGTTTCATCCCCTCTGTGGTCCCCAGCTTTGCTCTGTAGCTGCAGGTTTCCTCCAGCCTCGTTCAGCACCAAGCACCGTTTCATTTGGTTTCCTGATCATCTCTAATTCCAGCGCCGTGCTGCTTCACTGCCTCTGTTTCCCTCCTGTCTTCTTCTGTATCCGATTGAATTATACCGTATGCACAGTATTCAATATCACAACTCTTCGCTCATGCATTTCCAATACCATGCGCAAGTCCCCTTTTTTATTTATTTATTTTTATTTATTTCTACTTTGCCAGTCTACAGAAGTGCCAGAGGGTCTAATCCAATTGTGAATTGTTGGGACTTAGGTAACTCTTTTATATTGCCGCCGAGCCCAAACATATTTCGGAGCACAAGCGAATAAAGCCGCGGTGATTTATGAACTTGTCTTTTTTTCCGCCGGTTTGCCGGCATTCACTGTAGATCCTCCATCCTCCACAGCAACAAGCCACGCGTGGAGAAGGAGGGCACATCTATAAAGTGATGAGGAGAACGGAGATGATGATTTTTGCATGTTCCTCGGGGAGCCGAGGAAAACATTGAAAAACAAAATGATGCTATTATGCTGAATGGAAATTTCTGCTGTGAGTGAGAATGACATCCATTCTGTTTGTCTCTCTCCCTCTCTTTGTCTCTCTGTCTCTTTCATTTAGATAACAAATACGCCCCTGCAGTCAGTCTAAACGGGTTGATCTTCATCCTGGGAGGAGCCTACGCCCGAGCCACCACCATCTACGACCCAGACAAAGGAAACATCAAGGCCGGGCCCAACATGAATCACTCCCGGCAGTTCTGCAGGTAAGCCGTGGACGTGTTGTTAGAGGGAAGCCAGTCTTCAGCAGATCGGGCGCTGATAACAGCACTACGAATAGCTGCAAAAGCCAGTGTAGAAATTGCTTGGCTGTATACATTGTCGACATATTCACATAGATTCTTCACCTGTCGACGGAAAATAGATTGAACCCCCCCCCCTCCCCCCACCTAGAACTTTAACAATCCATTCCATCCAGTGGGCTAGCTCCGTTTGTGAAGCCAATGCGGAAGTAGTCTCACGTAGTCAGACCCACCGTCGACGTCATCAAGCTTCCAGATATCATCTACGGCTGGCACTGTGAGACTAATGCGGAAGTAACTAAAACCTGCACTCTTTCGAATGGCCTTGGGGAGAGAGAGGAGAGGCTGAGGGAGAGAGAGAGGGAGACATTGCACACACGCTAATAGGGCAGGTGAGGCCACGCAGCAGCCGAGCTGCAGGGTGGTCGAGCCTAGGAATCTAGCACAAGATGCCTAGTTTTGTAAAAAAAATATATATATATTATGGCCCCATTTCGAGTAAAATAGACGATTGAAAAGAATGTTTTGGGGCGTAATTGACAGGTCACATGTCCATTGATGGCGCAGCCCGCCGATCACGGACCAATAGCAGGCCGCGCTACGGCTCTTCTGCTCCAAACTCACGTCACTTCTGCTCCAAATAACCAAGATGGCCACGGTGAAAATGGCGACCTCGAGGCTTCAAAACGCCAGAGTCCAAAAACCAATGGGTGACATCACGCTAACTAAGTGCATCTATTGATACGGTCTCTGATTCAGTTGCTGCAGGTTGACAATGTTTCAACATGTTGTGGTTTGGATGAGGCTTTTAAAATGGCTGCCCTGGTAGAAAAACATGACTGTCTAATTCATGAGCTCGCTGTTGAATTTGCTTGATCAGTAATGCAGCCATCTTTCATGCCGGGAGGCACGGAGCACATGGCTGAGAGTCTCCGCTTGATTTAATCAACACTCTTTCAAAGCATATAATCACCTTATTTATATTATTATTATATTATGATATAATCACCTTATTTTACCTTGGCTTCTTAACAGTGGCATATGAGTCACAGCCACTGCTGCTGCGCGTCGGACAGTTCTCGCCTCCACGTCGTCCATGAATGTGTGATAACGGACACCTCGTCAGGCATTAACCCTTAGGCGGTGGCCACACTGGTCCATCATTATTAAACGGATGTATGTCCCTTGCGTAGTTTTTGAGATGACCTGGGGAAGTGCAGCACGTGGTACTCTGTAGTCAGGAGGACGTCGTGGGCAGAGAGCTAGAACATAAACATAGCTGTTAGCCTTAGCTGTGAGCTAACGGTCAACCAGTTCGAGTTATACTCTTTCCATAAAGCCCGCCAGATTTGATATCTCTTGGCTAGTTGTTGATATTTATTATATTATTGTGGCTCCAAAATAACGTTTTTATCGATGCGGGCAATTGTCATGGCGGCGACTTCCGCTCCTCCATTTCCGCTCTGAGAACAGTCCGTCCAACCAATCCGTCCATCCAGAAAAAGTTCAGCCCTCTTGAACTTTCTGTCCATCAAAACGTTTGCAAATTTACTGGAGACGTACGTTTCATCAGTGCTGCACGGACGGACCGACGGACAGCTGTCTTTGAAAATGAATGGAAGTGAACAGAGAAATGAACGCAGACGGACAGACAGCACGGATCAGTGTGGCCACAGCCTTAAGCTTAATTTATACTTATTATAAAGTGTCGCTCAGCACATGGTCGCAGACGAAAAATAAAGTGTCGCTCATGTTGCTGCATTTATGCTTCTCTCCACGGCGCAACGGTCACGTGACGCTAGAGACAGAGAACTAGTGCAGTGCAGACAGGCAAGAGAGGGAATGCTGTCAGTGAACCCACGTCGGAGGCAAGATGTAACTGCAGCCGCATATAACGACACACAACCACACAATCACCTCCTCTCTCTCTGGGAAGTTGGTCACGGTGTTCTTTGTGATTTTCACGAAGTCATACATCAAGGACAGGCTGATAAAAATACCGGGGACACGCTCATTAATTTCATTTCAGCGAAAACTAAAACAAGGAAGTCGCGCGTGCCCGTCTATATAGCCAATCAGACTTGCGCGACATTATGTGACGTAGTCAGCGACACTAGACATTTCACCAGGTAGCAGACACTGCTCGCAGACACTTGAAAGTGTCGACTCAAGTCCTCATTTCTGTCTGCGACCATTTCAAAAGTGTCGGCAGACGAAGCATAAATTGGGCTTTAGGTGTATTCTCAGATATGTGGTCAGAAAAACCAATCCATCAAACCAATTCATTCCAATTCTGTTTGTTGTTGTAGTTTGTTTTGTTTTCCCAAATTCCAATTCCAATTTCTCAGCAGAATGTAATCATGAATTGAACCCGACCCCGGTGTCGGCGCAACAAATTGTGTTCTAAAAAAGCAATCGGAGAAGATGCAGTCAAATGCTACTTGTGTGGGTGTTTCTGGTCAAGCTGCCGAGAGCCCATTCCATCAAATGATGCCCTATCAAACAAGATGGAGTTGCAGGTCGAAAATGGGAAATAAACAAAAACACGGGATGGTGCACTGCCGCCCGACACCAGGCACTGCCGCCCGACACGAGGCACTGCCGCCCGACACGAGGCACTGAGCTGTGGCGCTCGCTGGATAATGAACCCCGGCCGGCGCCCTCTGTGTCGAGCCATCGACTGAGGAGACGCATGCGAGGAGAACATTGGGAGAGCAGTTGTAGACGGTGATCTGATGTACAGAATGTATAACATAAATCACCTTGTCAGAGTTATTGATAAGCTGCTCTCGCACGCGCCAGGCAGCTGTTCTGCTACATTTAACTACGTCTGACACAGAGGGGAACAAACGCAGAGAGAGAAGCTCAAACAAAACACTCAGAGAAATGCTCAGAAACCCCGTTGACCACAGTGGGCGCCCGTGCAGAGCAGAGGAGATGTTGTTATGCTGCAGAGCGTCCAGCCCTCTGTTTCTCTGGAGGAGCAGCTATAGGCGCCCTGTCCATTTAGAATCTGGCAGTGGCGTTTCTCTCCGAGTAGGTTTGAGGCTCTCTGTAATAATCTGCTGGCACCCCCAACAGTGTTGTGAGTTTGTGCAGTCGGGACTGCATGCTGTGTTTGTCGTTTGTTTGTTGTTGTGTGTGTCTCTCGCTGTGTGTGTGTGTGTGTGTGTGTGTGTGTGTGTGTTTGTGTGCACGTGCATCTGTGCGTGGTGGACCTTATGTAAATGGAAATGATTCAAAGCCCATAGGGGTACAAATCCCTAATCAGCTTACAGCCAAAGTTTTAATCTCCACAAACAACAACTCCTGTTTCTGTTTCTCGTATCAAATGAGCACATTTGTACAGATATTAGATTTTGTTCATTACTTTTCTCTCTGCGCTCCCCTCAAGAGGGAATGTCATGTTTTTTCCCCCTGCTTGCTACCTTTTTAAAGTGGCCTTGTTTGAGCATGGCAAGAGACTGCGAGAGTGAGAGTGATGTCAAATCATTTCAAGCGCAGCCCGCCGGCGCGCCAATCAGCTCTGATGTTAATTCTGTCGTGGAGATGTTGTCTTCTGTCTGACTTTGTCGTCTGATCACCAGTGACAATAAGAGCAATAATTCTACCGCCATGAGTCACACGCGACGCCAGGCTGCTGTTCTTCATTTTGGAGCCACATTAGCCGACATTTGCGTTCACCTACTTACCTCCCTGACACGACTAATTACCCGTCATTATTATTCTGTATGTTCATAACAGTCAGTGTGATCGAGGAGCGGGGAAATCACCTTTGACCTTCCTGGCAGAGCCCCTGCATGCTTTTTTAACCCATTGATACCTGATGCAGCATTTGTGTGTGTATCCCCTTAAAGGGATACACACACAAATGAGGGATATACACGCAAATGCTGCATCAGGTATCAATGGGTTAATATGCCATTGTTAGGTTCACAAACCTACACACATGCAAATTAAACAGTAAACTAAAGATAGATGTATGTATATACTGTATATATATATAGATATATAGATATAGATAGGACGGCACGCTTGCCTCACAGCAAGAAGGTCCCGGGTTCGAACCCCGGTCCGTCCCAGGTCCTTTCTGTGTGGAGTTTGCATGTTCTCCCCGTGTTCGTGTGGGTTTTCTCCGGGTGCTCCGGTTTCCTCCCACCATCAAAGACATGTATGTTAGGGTTAATACTCCTGTCACGGCCCCTGACCAAGGCACTGGCAAAAGAACTGGAATTGGTCCCCGGGCGCTGTCCCCGGGCGGCTGTCCACTGCTCCTAGTTCTAGGAAGGTTTCTATTAGACTACAGGATGGGCCAAATGCATGGGAGATATATATATATATATATATATATATATATATATATATGTTTCTTTCATTGTAAACAGGAGATATATCTATATAGATATATATATATATAGATATATATATATATATATATATATATATATATATATATATATATATATATATATATATATCCTGTTTACAATGAAAGAAACTTAATATGATGATTAGACACTTAATTGAATGAGGTCACTGAGTAGGAAAATGGAATGTGTCTTTGTGTTTGCGTGCAGCGCTGTGATCCTGGACGGGAAGATCTACGCCACGGGAGGCATCGTGAGCAGCGAGGGCCCGGCGCTGGGCAACATGGAGACGTTTGACCCGTGCACCAACAGCTGGAGCCTGCTGCAGTCGCTGCCCTGCCCGCTCTTCAGACACGGCTGCGTCGCCATCAAGAAGTACATCCAGAGCGGCTGAGAGCGGCTCCGACCGGATCGCACCGGCCACAACAACGCCAGTCGAGCGAGCTCCGGTTGTGGGACAAATCCGACCGCAACTTTCGGGGGAGAGGAGAGGACTGGGGTGGTGTTGTGGGGGGTGGGTGGTGTGCTGGGTGTCAACAGCAACCTCTGGACTGGATGCCAGCATCCGCCCCGCCCATTACCTGTCCCTGTCCCACCCCCTCCCCTCCCAACGCCCCTGTGCAGAATGTACTCGCGTTGAAACCACTCGGCCATGTCAAGGCGACGGTGCCTAACCTTCAGTACTGTATGTGTCACGGTTGTAGGTCATCCTCTCATCCAACGGGGAAGCGGGCGGGACTCTCTTAGTAAACATTTCTCTCTCCTTTCGACGAAGTCGTCACTTCAGCTCTCGTCTTTTCCAAATCCCAGAGTAAGCTCCCCCCACCTCCTGCGTCCGTCCCCCCCCCCCCTTAATATAGTGTTATTTTTCTGGATTTGTTTTGTCCCTCCCCTGCCCTTCTTGTGTGAATTATGTTGTGTGTGAATCAAGTTTCTCTGTAGTGACATCTACAGGACAGGAGGCAAAGTCTGTCCTGTGGAGGGAGGGAAAGCAGACACACAGACGTACACGCTTTCCGCTTCCCCACTGGAGCTTACAATGTTTTTTTGTTTTTTTTAATGTGTTTTTTTCTTGTTTTTTATCATATCAGGGAGCAAATCTCTTACTAATTGTGGATTTATGTGGTAATAAAAAAAAAAGATTTACAACTCTGCTTAACCGGTTTTGATAATATCATTACCGGCTGAACATTGAAAGAACCATAAAATCTGGGTCAAGTAGTTTTTGTTCCTTTGTAAATCCAGTGTGATTGAGATACCTGGAGGGTGAGCTGGAGTGAGTGGTCTGTTTTGTGTTGTTGTTTTTCCTCCCTTCATCAGTCAGATTTCCCTTGGGTTTGATTCATACTCTCTCGTTCTCTGGGACAAAAGATGGCACTGAACTTAACAGAGAGAGCGAGTTTCTCTTCCGCTGGCATCAGAGACACTTGAGAAGGAGCAGTTCCTCCGGCTAAAGCACAATAACCATCTGTGACGTTCATCATAACCGTTGTCTTTTGTTGTATGTTGGTTCTCTTTATCTTTCATTAGTTCTCCCACATCCTTTGTCTTACACCATGTGTGTCATTGCAGCCCACAAACGATGACGGTGGGTTGGCATTCTGTAAATACAGGAAGGAAATATGTATATTTTAAAACCTGAAGGTGATTCTGTATAAATGTTTTTAGAAAAAACAACTGATAGGTTGGATTAAAAAAAAGTCTGTAAATCTGTACCCAAAGAGGAGAAATTAACAATTGTTATTATTGAAACCTAATACATATACCAGAATATGATCAACTGTCGTGTCTTTTTTTCAATACAAAGTATTGTGACCAAGGTTATAGTCATTGGCGATTATACGTTGGTGCACTGGCTGCACGTGCAACCCCTAGTGGCCAGATGATTATTATTATTATTATTTTTTTTTTTAACCTTTTATTTATACAGGGGGAGTCTCACTGAGAGCAATGCTCTCAGTTTCAGGAGTGCCCTGTTCACATTCACACACACATTCATACCTGGAAGCTGACCAGTACAACCACAGTCTGATCTGTTGGCCACTGAGCAGCTCTACTGGAGCGGTTGGGGTTAAGGGCCTTGCTCAAGGGCACGTCAGTGGTGGTAATGAGGGAGGGGCAAGCTCTGCCTTTTCACTTTCCCCACCCAGATTTATCCTGCCGGTCCCAGGGATTGAACCGACGACCTTCTGGTCACAAGCTCGCTTCTCTAACCGTTGGGCCACCACTGCCACATAAACGATTTAAACCAAATCTAATCGAATATATTATATATATAATGTGTTGTAGATACAGTATCTATATGTCGTTGTATTCAACATTATTCAATGCAATTTCTCGATTCATTGTGTTTCTGAAGAAAATAAATCTGTACTTGACCTCTCAACTCAGCTCACGTGATGCGCGCTGGTCGTGGTACTACATGCTACTACGTGCTTGCATCAGACGTCAGCGACAGCGTGTCAACAACGGAAACATACAGAGACAGAGATATTTAACTAAAAGGGTAAACCAAACTCTCGACCGATTTTTCTCTAAGAAAACTAGGACTGATACAGAGAAACATGACTGCAACAATAACACCATGCCGGTCACCTCAGCAGCAGCCGGCAGCAGCAGCAACATTGTTCTCAGTTCGGACGACGAAGAAGAGGGGGGAAGCGGCTAGTGATAGGTGATAGTGACAACCACGCAGGCTGCGCCTGTCACAATGTGGCAGTTTGAAAGCTCCACCTCTGCTTAGATTGAACTGTCATTTCTCCAGACAGTAGTGTGAGAACAGATCGAGACATCACCTGACTGCAGCTTGGGTAAAGTTGCATCTACTGTAGGTTTCATTCAGCATATTGTGATATGTTGTTGGAGAATGTGTTGTCATATCCTACTATAGCATTCAGTGTCTCCTATACAGTTATCTATTTGTGGAGGTACACCACAATAGATTTTGACTGCCACATATTAATTTCAAGTAGTTGACTGCAAACACCTGCTTTAGGAGCCCACTAGATGGTGCTCTGAGGCCCACCAGTGGGCCACGGTTCAGTGGTTGGGAAACACTATCATGCAGATAGAATAGGCTATATAAGGAGACAATTATGTTTTCATCACTGTAAAGCCACAGCACAGTGAAGAGGATATTCATGTGATGTGTGTAGTTCTTCATATCTACTAGCCTCTTCATTTTGCTCTCAGAGTGCCCCAGATTAATGCATTTTATTTTAAAATGTACAAAATGTCTTTATCCAGGGGGGGCACGCCCCTACCGGAGGAATATTGACTTCTGGGTGGTGCAACCCCTGTTTGGAAGGTCTATAATCGCCTATGGTTATATTAACGATTGTTTGGAATTTTTTATTTTCTTTTATCATCAGTATCCATGCACTAGCAAAAGAACAAGGATAAAATTTTGCTGTCCTTTAATTTTCTGGCTCACGATGTTGCCAAACACAGAAATGCTTAAAATATCTTTATTCCAGTATTGATTTTTATTTAAGATGTATTTGAAAGGGATGGATAGGCTACAGAATACATAAGACACATGTACAAATGACTGAACAATGTCCAAAGCAAATCACAGTTTTTCCAATGCGCTGATTTGAATATTAATTTGATGTGAATATTTTCTGGTTTCTTTACTCCTCAATGACAGTATTGAAAGTGAATATCTTTGGGTTGTGGCCAAAGGACATTTGAGGACATTGTCTTGGGCTTTGAGAAAGACTGAGTGACATTTTTCATCATTTTCTTACATTTTAAAGACCAAACAACTAATCGATTAATCGAGAAAATAATCGTCAGATTAATCACAGGTCTAGCGCACACACACGCATGCACAGACCCCTACAGAGAGCTAGATTAGAGCTAGCTAGCTAGACATGAGTACACGTTTGTTTTACACGTTTGAATTAGTCAGGATTTGGTGAGCCTCTAGAGTCGAGTCATACTTCATAAAGAGAGGGCCTCTTGAAAGAAATTTGATGTCAGAAAGCATCTTATTACGTAATGTACTATCATACACAAGGATCATTACAGAAAATTATACTGTAATGCAGTGCTTCTCAAGCTATCCATTATCCAGGTCCCTTACCGCCCCCCATCAAATAAAATGTAGGCTAATTGTCTTCCCATTCCCGCAAAGGCAGTACTGTATGAAGCTGCGCTACAGAAGGCGAACACAAACACTAGACCAGTGGTTCTCAAATGGGGGTCCGGGGACCCCCAGGGGTCCGTGGCACTTTGCCAGGGGGTCCGCGAAAAGTTTTCAGGAAAATAAAAATAAAAACTTTATTTTTTTTGGCAAAAGCTTCATAGTTCAACGAAAATATTGTATGGTTTAAATCTAAAATGGTTCATGGATTACATTCTAATCTAACAAAACCTATCAATTTAAAAGTCAAACATGTTACCGTGGAAACAATTAAGCTTACCCCAAAATCACAAATCAGAATGAGGGGGTCCCCGGTATATTTTCTATCTTGTAAGCAGTCCTTGGCTGAAAAACATTTGAGAACCTCTGCACTAGACAATGTACCTGGAGGTATAAAACACTATGAGCCACTGCGTCTTTCCGATTTCGAACCCGTTTGTCAGCGCTTTTCAATCTGGACTTGGGATGGTGGTTTTCAAAACAAACCCACATCCTCAAAAGCTTCATGTAGCTGTCAAACTCTATAAGCCACTGGGTCAGAGGTCAGACCAAACATGTTTTCTGAATTTCTGAGTTTTTGAATCTTTACTCAGGATGTTGGCTTGTCCTTTCACAACTCATATTTCAATGCTCAATTTAGATCGCTATTTGTTCCATTTATGATTGTGTGTAACACCACTGACTTTCCGGTGTGCCACCCACACAGGCACGCCCCCCCCCCCCCCAAATTAATGAAAAGCTTGCTACTTTTCCCAATCAAAAATATCCTTTTATTTAATGATATTCCAGAAATGGCTTGATGTAGCTAATTATTATTATTATCTCCGCCAGGAGATCATGTTTTCGGCCACGTCTGTCTGTGCGTCTGTCTGTCTGTCTGTATGTGCGTCTGTCTGTGAGTGTGTTCCTCCTCTCCTCTAGTTTTGCCTTTGCGTATCTCGGATCGACTTCAAACTTTGAGTGTGCTAAGGAGTACGTGACGGAGTGCAGTGACCTGTTTCCGTGCAATTCAGCATAGCGCCACCTACTGGCAACAAAAACATTTTTTATCTCAACAACCGTTCGTCCGATCTACTTCAAATTGCGCTGATGGGAACTCAACACAGTGTAGTGCAAAATGTTGTGCAATTTGGCACAGCGCCACCTACTGGCAACACAAAAAGTGGTTTATCTTGAGAACCTTTCTCCTGTGTTAGAGGGTACACACAGGAGAATACTGTCACAGAGGACTAAGAGATGATTTACCATCTAAGGTAAATGGATGGGCAACTTTGATGATAGAGAGGGCCACAAAAAAAGTCCTCGCTACCAGATTTTGCTGAGGGCTGAACGGCGCTAGCGTGAAAAAATTGGGGCATTTGAAGCCAGGTTTAGAGGAATAACTCATTTTAAATTAACAGTTGTGATGTCATTATTCAGTCTTAACCACCAATATTTGATCCTTTTCTCACTCACTCCTATGTCACCACACTCTCCCTGCAGGGCTTGAAATTAACTTTTTTCACCACCTGCCAATATGGCTGCTAGATTTTAAAGTTACCAGCCAATTAGAATTTCCACTATCCAAAATGTTTTTCTTGAAATAAACCAGAATATGAGTGGGTTAATTTAAGCATAAGTATCAGTAAGTGGCTGGGATTCTCAAAGCCTGTGTTGAGGGTCACACAAACATGCACTCTTGAAGCTAAATAAATCCAAAACCAACAAGTTAATTATTTAAATTTCTACCTCAATGTAGAACAGCCATTTCTTACACATGAGATTACTTTTGGCCTTTTAGTCATAAAGATTATTGAAAGATATTCCATATTCCAGACTGAAATGCTATAACAGAAGAATATTGGCCAGAATGACATGAACATTTGGACACTTATTCAGCGGGTATCTTGCATGTTGCGTTCAGGTGCACTGTAAAAAAAAAAAAAAAAAAAATTGCAATTCCATCGCGGGCCACACAGGGGGCCGTATGTTGCCCATGTGTGCTTTATAGTAACGTTCAGTCCTAACTCATTCATAATTAAGCCCATAGTTAATGAACTAATCATGTACAAAACACACACACAGTCACATATTTTATATACTGTATATGTTGTAAGCCTAATTTTTGCCATCACAGCTGCTTTTTACATGTATGGGATAATACAGGCTTAATATACAAGGTGTCCCAAGCTCTGAGTCATTATAAACTCAATTAGCTACAGAAGCTAATGTTCACATTCAGTCCTTGTATATTTCTCTCATGTGTTCATCATTCCTTTCCTCCTCTGTGTGTGTGTGTGATTGAGAAATGAGATGCAGGTGGTGTTCATCCTAATTGGCCTGGTCAGGTGTCAGATTGCTGCTGGCTGATTGGCTGGTGGAGAGTATTTAAGCCACCTGATGCCGTCCTGTCGCCCCTTGCTCTCCTCATTCCCAACGATGATGGCTGCTGTGCTGACTGCTGTGGTCTGTCAGGTAGGAACTGTGTGTAGACCTACTTTAGTAGTTCTGCAGAACTTAAGATGTGTCTTTATCTTGGTAGACCTGTGCAGTCTAAACTGTAAATAGTTACCTTCCAGATCTACACTTTTGTACACTGTAAATAACACTTACCCAAGTAGCAGAAAGTAGGGGGAGAAGCCCTTTAGTTTTTTGTAACATTTTCTCATGTTTATTTTGTAGGAGCTTATAGGTAAGAGCTGTGTCATTTAATCCATCATTTTCTTTTCTTAGGTAAATTTAAAGTTGGGGATTAGTTTGATTGGTTAGTTGTTTTGGGGCCATGCTGTGCTCTGAAACTAAACCTGCTACTTGTGAACTTGTGATGGTGGTTTGGCTGATCATCCTTGGGAGTGGGAAGAGTGGGGGCACTTTTGTGTTGCGGTCCGGTTCCCCGAGGCCGGTTCCTAACATAATTGGGTGCTCGTCTGCTTTTCTCATTCGTCAGCACGTCGTCTGTGAGTGTGTGTGTATATATATATTTTATGTTTGTCTGGTGGGCAGTCTTTGTGCAGGTGGTAAATGGTGTTAGTCAAGGTGCCTTTGCATGGAGCTGAGGAAGCTCATGGTGGTAAAGCTGGTGGAGATGTTTGTTGGAGGAGGAGCCGGTCAGAGGGGACCAGTAAGACTGAGGAGGGGCGTGACAAGGCAGGGCCATCAGTAGCACCGTTTCTCCTCTTTCTGTGTAGACTGCTACCCTACAAGAGTCTCCGTACATAGACTTGCCTGTCACTCTGACTCCCAAGCCGTCTAAATCAGTGATACAGACGTATTTACAAGTGTCACAGAAACATTTCAAAGCCACATATTGAGAAGAAGGGTTCATAGCTTCTCGACGTCGGGGTTAGAAAGCTCGTCGCTGCTCATAAATGCCTCTTTTCATCTGAAGTCTGTGCTGGTGATATTTTTTTACCGAGCTTTCGGCCAGAGTGGCGCTGTTGAGCGCTCTGATGGCTGGGAGCTCTAACCTGGAAAAAATATCACCAGCACAGACTTCAGATGAAAAGAGGCATTTATGAGCAGCGTCGAGCTTTCTAACCCCGACGTCGAGAAGCGATGAACCCTTCTTCTCAATATGTGGCTTTGAAATGTGTAAATACGTCTGTATCACTGATTTAGACGGCTTGGGAGTCAGAGTGACAGGCAAGTCTATGTACGGAGACGGGACTCTTGTAGGGTAGCACAGTCTACACAGAAAGAGGAGAAACGGTGCTACTGACGGCCCTGCCTTGTCACGCCCCTCCTCAATCTTACTGGTCCCCTGTGACCGGCTCCTCCTCCAACAAACCTCTCTCTCCACCAGCTTTACCACCATGAGCTTCCTCAGCTCCATGCACACCATTTACCACCTGCACAAAGACTGCCTACCAGACAAACATATAAAATATATATATATACTCAGACGACGTGCTGACGAACGAGAAAAGCGGACGAGCCCCCAATTATGTTAGGAACCGGCCTCGGGGAACTGGACCGCAACACAAAAGTGCCCCCACTCTTCCCACTCCCAAGGATGATCAGCCAAACACCATCACAACTTCACAAGTTTAGTTTCAGAGCACAGCATGGCCCCAACAACAAACTAATCCCCAACCTTAAACTTACCTAAGAAAAGGATGGATTAAATAAAAGACAGCTCTCACCTATAAGCTCCTACAAAATAAACATGAGAAAATGTTACAAAAAACTAAAGGGCTTCGCCCTCCTACTTTACTTGTGTAAGATGTTAGTGTACAAAAGTGTAGAGCTGGAAGTAGCTATTTACAGTTTAAACTGCACAGGTCCACCAAGATAACACATCTTCAAGTTCTGAAGCATTAACTAGGCCTACACAGTTCCTACTTAACAGAACAAAGAGTATCATAGTTGGGAATTAGGCGTACAATGAGTGGACTCATAGTTCAATCACACACTAAGGAATGATGTGAACACATATCATAGATATGGTTTAATTCTGTAGCAAATTGAGTTTTGAATAATAGCCCCAAACATTTTATTTCACCAACTTCCTGTTTCTGCATTGTTGAATGGGGATGCCATCCCTTGCTGTCACTGCCAAGGATGATGGCTGTTCTGTGAGGTAGGAACTGTGTGTAGGCCAACTTTAGTAGTTCTTTAGAACTTGAAGATCTGTCCTTGTCTAGGTAGACTTGTGCAGTCTAAAATGTAAATAGCTACCTTCCAGATCTATACTTTTTTACACTAAATAACTCTTACCCAAGTAGGAGGGAGAAGCCCTTTAGTTTTGTAACATTTTCTCATGTTTATTTTGTAGGAGCTTATAGGTGAGAGCTGTGTTTATTTTTTTTTAATCCATCCTTTCTTAGGTAAGTTTAAGGTTGGCGATTAGTTTGATTTGTTGATGTTGGGGCCATGCTGTGCTCTGAAACTAAACCTGCTACTTGTGAACTTGTGATGGTGGTAGGTTGGGAGTGGGAAGAGTGGGGGCACTTTTGTGTTGCCGTCCCCTTCCCCGAGGCCGGTTCCTAACATAATAGGGGGTCGCCCGCTTTTCTCGATAGTCAGCACGTCATCTGAGTGTGTATGTATATATATATATATATATATATATATATATATATATATATATATATATATATATATATATATATATATATATATATTTGGCTGGTGGGCAGTCTTTGTGCAGGTGGTAAATGGTGTTAGTCAAGGTGCCTTTACATGGAGCTGAGGAAGCTCATGGTGGTAAAGCTGGTGGAGATGTTTGTTGGAGGAGGAGCCGGTCAGAGGGGACCAGTAAGACTGAGGAGGGGCGTGACAAGGCAGGGCCGTCAGTAGCACCGTTTCTCCTCTTTCTGTGTAGACTATGCTACCCTACAAGAGTCCCGTCTCCGTACATAGACTTGCCTGTGACTCTGACTCCCAAGCCGTCTAAATCAGTGATACAGACGTATGTACAAGTGTCACAGAAACATTTCAAAGCCACATATTGAGAAGAGTTCATAGCTTCTCGACGTCTGGGTTAGAAAGCTTGACGCTGCTCATAAATGCCTCTTTTCATCTGAAGTCTGTGCTGGTGATATTTTTTCAGCCGTCACAGCGCCACTCTGGCCAAAGGCTCGGTAAAAAATATCACCAGCGCAGACTTCAGATGAAAAGAGGCATTTATGAGCAGCGTCGAGCTTTATAACCCCGACGTCGAGAAGCTATGAACCCTTCTCAATATGTGGCTTTGAAATGTTTCTGTGACACTTGTAAATACGTCTGTATCGCTGATTTAGACGGCTTGGGAGTCAGAGTGACAGGCAAGTCTATGTACGGAGACTCTTGTAGGGTAGCATAGTCCACACAGAAAGAGGAGAAACGGTGCTACTGACAGCCCTGCCTTGTCACGCCCCTCCTCAGTCTTACTGGTCCCCTCTGACCGGCTCCTCCAACAAACATCTCCACCAGCTTTACCACCATGAGCTTCCTCAGCTCCATGCAAAGGCACCTTGACGAACACCATTTACCACCTGCACAAAGACTGCCCACCAGACAAACATAAAATATATATATATATATACACACACACTCACAGACGACGTGCTGACGAATGAGAAAAGCAGACGAGCACCCAATTATGTTAGGAACTGGCCTCGGGGAACCGGACCGCAACACAAAAGTGCCCCCACTCTTCCCACTCCCAAGGATGATCAGCCAAACCACCATCACAAGTTCACAAGTAGCAGGTTTAGTTTCAGAGCACAGCATGGCCCCAACACAACTAACCAATTAAACTAATCCCCAAACCTAAATTTACCTAAGAAAAGAAAATGATGGATTAAATAAGAGACACAGCTCTTACCTATAAGCTCCTACAAAATAAACATGAGAAAATGTTACAAAAAACTAAAGGGCTTCTCCCCCTACTTTCTGCTACTTGGGTAAGTGTTATTTACAGTGTACAAAAGTGTAGATCTGGAAGGTAACTATTTACAGTTTAGACTGCACAGGTCTACCAAGATAAAGACACATCTTAAGTTCTGCAGAACTACTAAAGTAGGTCTACACACAGTTCCTACCTGACAGACCACAGCAGTCAGCACAGCAGCCATCATCGTTGGGAATGAGGAGAGCAAGGGGCGACAGGACGGCATCAGGTGGCTTAAATGCTCTCCACCAGCCAATCAGCCAGCAGCAATCTGACACCTGACCAGGCCAATTAGGATGAACACCACCTGCATCTCATTTCTCAATCACACACAGAGGAGGAAAGGAATGATGAACACATGAGAGAAATATACAAGGACTGAATGTGAACATTAGCTTCTGTAGCTAATTGAGTTTATAATGACTCAGAGCTTGGGACACCTTGTATATTAAGCCTGTATTATCCCATACATGTAAAAAGCAGCTGTGATGGCAAAAATTAGGCTTACAACATATACAGTATATAAAATATGTGACTGTGTGTGTGTTTTGTACATGATTAGTTCATTAACTATGGGCTTAATTATGAATGAGTTAGGACTGAACGTTACTATAAAGCACACATGGGCAACATACGGCCCCCTGTGTGGCCCGCGATGGAATTGCAATTTTTTTTTTTTTTTTTTTACAGTGCACCTGAACGCAACATGCAAGGTACCCGCTGAATAAGTGTCCAAATGTTCATGTCATTCTGGCCAATATTCTTCTGTTATAGCATTTCAGTCTGGAATATGGAATATCTTTCAATAATCTTTATGACTAAAAGGCCAAAAGTAATCTCATGTGTAAGAAATGGCTGTTCTACATTGAGGTAGAAATTTAAATAATTAACTTGTTGGTTTTGGATTTATTTAGCTTCAAGAGTGCATGTTTGTGTGACCCTCAACACAGGCTTTGAGAATCCCAGCCACTTACTGATACTTATGCTTAAATTAACCCACTCATATTCTGGTTTATTTCAAGAAAAACATTTTGGATAGTGGAAATTCTAATTGGCTGGTAACTTTAAAATCTAGCAGCCATATTGGCAGGTGGTGAAAAAAGTTAATTTCAAGCCCTGCAGGGAGAGTGTGGTGACATAGGAGTGAGTGAGAAAAGGATCAAATATTGGTGGTTAAGACTGAATAATGACATCACAACTGTTAATTTAAAATGAGTTATTCCTCTAAACCTGGCTTCAAATGCCCCAATTTTTTCACGCTAGCGCCGTTCAGCCCTCAGCAAAATCTGGTAGCGAGGACTTTTTTTGTGGCCCTCTCTATCATCAAAGTTGCCCATCCCTGGGTTACGGCATGACAATATTTGTTCGGCCCCCGGCAACAATCTGGATTTCTCATGTGGTCCCCCATGAAAAATAGTTGCCCACCCCTGGTCTATGGGTCAGCTTGGGGGAAAACGCGGTCCTGGCGGAGATCTGCACTCCACCGAGTGCACTTTTCTAGTTCATCTAATTGGTGTGGTGTAAACTGGCAGGTTTTTAGAATGTTGCAGACCACATTTGCAAGTAGTTGGAAGTGACTTGACACTCGTTCACTGGAAACTCGTCTCATCTGAGACGCCCCCCCCCCCCTTTTTTCTGTTGGCATATTCTGTCATTTAGGTTCCATTGGACACAATGTCAAGACAATTAAAGTAATTAACCGTTAAGCAGGATTTCAGCCTCTGGGACAGTCATGATCAAAATGCAAAATATACTGTTTTCAGCTGGTGTGCCATTTACATTGCCTGCCGTTCACAGCTGATCCGATAAATACCCGTCTTGTTTGCAGGTCCATCTAATAGTGTGTCACTGATGCCTTTGTGACTTGGCCAATCTAAAAGGGGCGGGACAGGTGTGTGATCAGGAGGTAGAGCAGGTACCGTAATGCTTTCTGGAATAACTCATTGTTTGAATTCAACACTAACTTTAAACTGCAGCTGTGGATTTCCAATCTATAGTCTCCATTAATAACAGAAACAAAAAAAACACTAAGCAAAATAACAATTTGCACCTTTATTCAAGTATATCACAGCAGTTTATTTCAGAAATACAGTAAATGTTTCATTTCAAATATAACTTACACTAAAGTAACATTTAAATGTGAACATGTGTGTTAAATACAGAAATATGACAAAGCTATGAAAACGGTAAACTAAATTAATTTGTCAAAAGAAGAAAAAAAAGTAACGAAGAATAAAAACCAAACCCATTCTTTCTGCATACTGGACTAAATAGTCTCAATTACCAGACAAAAACTGGTTGTTAGTCCAAACTGGCTACAATTAATAAGCAATAAGAAAGGAAGATCACAATGTATGACATTTCACTACCTCATATCTTTAATTTCCAAATTTACTCTAAAGCCATAAAAAATAACTCTTTTGGCAGAAAGTGGACAAAGTAAACATGAAAAAAGGACAAACTTAATCCGGTCCGGTTTCTCTTCATGGGATGTACTAACTATGCTTTCTTTGATGTGAATTCGGTCCAGCTAATGTTATAGTCTTCCAGTATGCCACAGTCTATGACGAAGAAAACATCAGCACAATGAAATAAATAGAAAAGTTGAAAGGGCATGTGTCGTGTGTTGAACCTGAGAGACCTGTAAGTGTAAACCCTTTATTCCCCTCGCATGCCAAACAAACCTGCTACACAAACGCTACGCAGTTCAGCAAAATTGTCCAACGGAAGTGTAACGCTTCCCAACTTGTTTAATTTCAAATGTACAAAAAGACAATTTACTGAATATTAGGTGTAAAACATGTTTAATAATATTAATAAATAATAATATGAGAGATGAAAATCTGCAAACAATTGGATTTGAAAAAGGCAATGATGGATGTGTAGAGGCAGAAAAACGCTGCTCTCGATAGCTTGAACAAAGGTATGAAATAAGAGCATTTGTCGGACTTCTACTCTGCGACAAAAGTAGAGAAAACCGTAAGAAAACCTTTAAGGAAAGCATAAAATACACAGTCCATGAAATTTCCTTTTAAACTTATGCAATGATTTTCATCTGGCTCAAACGCAAACATACAGAACAATCAGGGGGTGGGGGGGGGCAACTCCTCTTGGATTACTGCAGCAGCCGTGGTTGCACTGGTGACTAGTACCTTAGCTGGTACAGTAGGTGTTGCAACAGTATTTTTGGGGTGTGGTGGGGAAATACTGTTTTTGTACCCAGTAAACTCTTTTCGCATTTAAAATAATGAAGCTGAGGTAGCGTTGGTTTCTCTCTGCAGTCGTCCAAGTGCCAACCTGTCATTGCCAGCTTGCATATGGTCTTCGCTGTAGTTGTCAGACACCACCCAGAATCCAAGAGAAGGCAGAGGTGAGTTGGAGTTGATGATGTCACTGACTTCTTGGTATCCGAGCTCGAGGTGAGGAAGGTTTTTGAGAATGTGAACTGTCCAAAAGGCAGCAGGGCCTGATGGCATACCGTCCCCGAGCCTTTGGTCTTGTGACGAAGAAATTCCAATGCATTTGAATATAAATGTGAATGTGAATGGCGAATAAGCTTGAGTGGCGAGAGTTGCACCGAGAGCACAAGAGTGCTGGGAGAGAGGAGCGCCTTCTCCAGCCGACATCTGGTCAAAATATGGCCTCTTTCACAATCGTGAAAATGATATAAAATTTTTCAAAAGCCTCAGTAAATACCTCGACTTAGTGCAGCCAGAAAAGACGCACTGCATGGGCCACAGACGACAATCCATGCTTCTCTCCATCCAGAACGAAATGAAACAAATAAACTTGAACATACATTTGAAAACAAAACAGAAACAAATCAATGTACGGTAATGCTTTTTACACCTTAGCGATGGGCACTGCCTAGAATGGCCTTGTTCATTATCGGATTCACCACCCATGCAAAAAAAAACCCGATCCTAACATCAACTCAAACAAAGCAAGCATTTCATAAAAAAAAGTGTAAAAAATAATTATCAAACGCATACACAATATAATACATAGGTCATATGAGCATCTAACAGTTTTCTTAGCTGAAAGAGAATCCCTGTGAACAGGCACCATTGCGTCAAGAGCTCAGCACCTTTGAGGGTGTGGGTAAGACTTGGCACGATAAATCATTTGACTTGTATCATTACATTTTACATCATTTATGAAAGCAATCTGTGTGTCAGAGAGCCTTACCTCCCCCAACAGGTTTGGGGTGTAAACAGGGCAAAAATAAATTTGAACATAATTAACAATTTTCAAGCACGTGAGATATACTCCATTCGTCTGAGCAGTTATATCCAGCACTCGTGAAGATTTGCTTGTATTATTTTATACTTTGCCAGGTATTCAAATGATTTTTGGCCCAGTCTAGGTAGGAGTTACAACAAAATAACCAGGTCTAGGACTAGATATGCATGAAGTGACCTGATGATGTGGATGTTTCCTTTTCGTTTTCACTTTAAAGCAGCTACGGGGAACTTTCACTTGGGTTAGGTCAGGGGTTCCCAACCTTTTTTGGCTCGTGACCCGATTTTGACGTCACAATAATCTAGCGACCCGAGACATTCAAATTCCGGTACACCATCGATAATATCATCAGTGACATTGTCAGTGATGTCACATGTATCTTCGTTTTCCCCTCAGAATTCTGACTTTAATCTCAAAATTCTGACTATCTTCAGAATTCCGCCTTTATTCTCAGAATCCTGATTTTAATCTGTTATAATCTTCATTCAAAAAAAGTCACTATCTGATAGTGAGCCCATTTTACTGTCAAAATGAATTCACTGTTTGGATCTCACCTGTAATTACCACTCATCGCCATAGGTGTCACCCAAGAGAACAAAACTGAAATCTTACAGATTATCACTTTCACTTTAAACTCGGAACTAAAACAAACAAACAAAATGCAAGTGACCCTAATCATCTTCGCTAGTTTTAAATTGTGTGTGGTGTCATTTTATTTTAACTTTTTTCCCCAGGCGACCCTATTTGAATTTCAGGCGACCCCACTTAGCGTCGCGACCCTAAGGTTGGGAACCACTGGGTTAGGGTTAGTGTTTATTGTAGCGGTGCCTGTGCTGTCTGGCCAGGCAGGGCTTCTCCGGGTCAGCGCCCCTCCCCCGCCGGTTCATTTACTGCATAAGTTAAGGTCACCGCTTCATCCGCTGCTCAGAACAAAAATGACAACCAGTTTCACACGGACGTGACACGTGACGACGCGCTGCAGCACACGGGCATTTGGAATAACAATATAGAAATCGCCAATCTCCTCGCCAATGGTCTCATTTGCCCCATGTAAGTAAGATGTGAGGTATCAGCGTTACATTTAGACAGTTTCAAAAAGCAGTTGAGAGCTCCTCGTATAGCTGCTTTAAGGTCACTCTGACCTCAGTGGTTAGGGGGCCCACTCCAACTGGGAGCCAAGCTTGTCACGAGCCTGCTCATTGTCACAACGTGGATCACAAGGAGTCCCTCGAAATCAAAAACCTGCTAAACACATCAGAGTTGAATCATGAGCTTTAAAATAAGGCACACGCTAGGCAGTGCAAACGACAAGACACCTTCCAATTTGTACCGCTTCCAGTTCCTCAGCCGGGGTGTCAATAAGAGGAATCAACTAGGGCACAGCTTGAGTGGGTGAGAGAACATGTGAGGCGGTTAATGTAGTGAAGACACCACCACGAGTTTTGCACATCACAATCTGGTTAAGACTGAGTGCCAGAGATGGTCCGCGAGCCAATGTTTTGAGCGGGGTTTTGCAGCCGACATTGACGCAGGAAAGTCCCGAAAAACAAACATCGGGTGGCTACCTGCCAATTTTCCAGACTTGATGACTGCCGGTAACGAAGAGGAGGATCTAATCAGTTCTAGTCTTGCTGTGCTAACCCCATCGAGTTTGTGTTCACACTAAAACCTCTTTGTAAACTAGAGTTGTGGGTGAGGAAGGATCCTTGATCCTTCTTGGGCTCAGATGTTGAACTCTAGTCGCTAGGATGGTAGGGAAAGATGAGCCATATGATAGCATGGTGATAACTGGCATGATAACATTGCACTGGAGGGAGAAAGATGGGCTCAGCAATGTAGCTTTAGTGATTCAGAACATTGTCCTCCTCTCCTAGGGGCACACTGCGTTCACACTTTCTGCTGGTGAGGATCTGTGCGAGCATCTGTGTCACTTGTGCGCATCGGTGTGTGTTTCGTACGAATGCATGCAGACACAAGTGGGGGAGGGGGTGTGACTGTGTGTGTGTGTGTGTCTGTGTGCACGGCCTGCTCCTAAGGGAGGCGGCCAAGTTTGCGATATGACATCACCCTCTGACATCACGTCTGTTGGTTTGCTAGTCGTTCCGAGTAAAGAAGTCATCCAAAGAGCAGCATGGATAAAAGTTAGGATAGCACCCGAGTAGCACCAGGGTGGCCCGTCACCATTGGTGTGTGTGTGTGTAAGTGTGTATGTATGCGTGTGACTGACACACCACCTCCAGGAGTTTGGTTGTGTAGAATGGGTCTGGAGCTGGCCAGGTTCCTGAGACGATAGCACCATAGAATGTCTCTTCCTCAACTTCCCACCTTCTCTTCTGTCCCAGCAAGAGGGCGCTGGATTTGCTGTGTGTGTGTGTGTGTGTGTGTGTGTGTGTGTGTGTGTGTGTGTGTGTGTAAGGGCTGGACTCAAAAGCTCGTCCGCTCGCTCTCTCTCTCTCTCTCTTTCTCTCGGTCTCTTGTGTGTGTGTGTCTTTGTGGTCCCAGGCTGTTCAGGATCTACCTGCTAGGCCTTCTTTCTGCATCTCACAGGAATGTATTGAAATGCTGGATCCTCTCCTCCATCTCCTGCGTCACAGAGAAGAGGCACACAAAATACATAGTTTGAATCAATATGCGTAATAGGAATGTGTGTATACTGTATATATATGTATATATAGATATATATATATATATATATATATATATATATATATATATATCTGTGTGCATCTGTGCACCACTATTTCAATATGACTTGAATTTTTCCCACAGCAACGACAGCCTTCACCATGATAAATGATGTGAAATGAAGCTGTGCTGTGGTGGAATGAAGCGGGCGATGAAAACAGCAGAGTCTGACACTGACTGAATCTGAACACAGCCGGAGGAAGAGAGATGGATGTTAGCCTGCGATAGAGCATGAATAATGTTTTGAAGATATTACACTGTGTGTGTGTGTGTGTGTGTGTGTGTGTGTGTGTTTTTTCTCTCATTTGAATGGCTGACTCAGTGCAATAGGCATCGCTACCATTCGCTTCAATCTAAAACGAAAGTTTTTAAAATTTACAATACAGTGCATGGCCATATCAAAGTCCTAAAGAGGGGTAAAATAAACTTTTATAATGAGGACCAGTGTGCTGACCATGTTGAAAAAATAACCGCTATTTACATTCTCGATCCTAAAAGCATTTTACAGGCCGAGTGAGGAATACACAAAATGCTGTTCTAGATTGACAGTATCTTAGTAGAGTACTTCTCTAAAGGACAGGAATCTATCTGCACTGAGGCCTAAATGATTTCTGCATAACCGATAGAGAAAATGACACCCTTTCAAAGTGGGACCCAGACGTATAGGATTGACGATACTTCAACGGTTTATTTTAAACATTCCTTGTGGCAGCATGGATTTTGCACATCACAGGCTTTTTGATGGTTTTCAATCTCAAATCATTCCCCCCCCAAAAAAAAACTTGGCTCATACCGATGTATGACTAGATTCAGGGAGCGAGTGTATAGTGTTCTCTGCAACTCAAACTAAAAGTGCATCGTGGTCCACTGATCACTTCGCATTGTGTTCATAATGGAAAACATAGACAATAATACCCTGCAATTTATTCTGAACGGATGGCTAAATTCAAAAAGGACAAAACGGAAAAGGTACCGCCGTGGAAAATGTTTTCCTGCGTGTGATTCTAACTTTCCTTCCAACTCCATTGAGACTATGATGGGTTAAAAAGCACTTACTGTAGCACTCTGACACACTCCACAACACATGCGAGCAAACGAGCTGGAGGAGCCGATGAAGCTGCGAAAGGCAGAACGCAGTTTATTGAAAGGGCAGTCATTTAGAGATGGCTGGTTCCCTAAAAGCTTCAGCTGGTGTCAGGTGCAGCCCACGTCAATACACACGTCTATGCTTTTAACACAAATCTGTTTGCTCGGTCTCACTGCACACCTACACACATACTACTACACACCTACACACATACTACTACACACCTACACACATACTACTACACACCTACACACATACTTACTACAACAAGTCAGCTCAGCTCTTTGCCACCCTGCCTCGTTGTGCGTCTGTGATCGCAATCCCATGTAGCCTGAAGGCCTCTCACCACGTCAGCCCAAACACCACAACAGAGCATCTCACAGGCCCTCCTGGCACCTCTGCTCTCTGACTGTCTGACTCACCCAGAGTCGGGCCTCTAGCACTGTCTCACCCTCTCATTCACTCTGCCATGGCCCTGAACTTTAGGACCTGAAGAACACATAGAAGTAGACGCGCACGATGACTCCTGAAGTCCTGGGTAGCTAAATAGATGTAGGTACAGCAGGCCACACTAACGCAGTGTTAGGTTCCCCCCACTGGGGCCACCAATGCTATAAAATCTAAAATAAAATCTGCAATAAATTCAACTTTAGTAAATCCAGCCTCGGATACTCGTAAACTGTCAGATGTCATCATCTCTAAACGTCAATAAGACAAAAGAAATCATTGTCGACTTTAGGAAGACAGAGAGAAAATCACATTCCCATTTCCATCAACGGGTCATCTGTTGAAATTGGAATACTTTCTGAGACGCCTCAAGAGATGTGGTTCGAATCCCATAGCTCTTGTGAATTTCTATCGCTGCGGCTGCACCATAGTGTTATGTATCACGCTTCGGCAACCTGACTGCCCAGGACTGCAGACTGTTACAAAGGACGTGTGAAGAGAGCAGAGCAGCTAAAATCATATATTGTATTTTGTGATTGTGTGCTGTATATTGTAATACACGGAGTGTATAGCCTATGTGTGATTGTGGAGCCTACGTAGTTTTAGTGTTGTATGCCTTCTTTTTTCTGTTGGTCTCTTGTGATCATGTAACAGGGTGATCCTCCCACGTACCACGTCCTGCCCGTGAAACCCCTCGCTGTCAGGTGAAGAGAAGCGGCTGGCAACTTCGCGTGTATCGGAGGAAGCATGGTGCTAGTCTATAACTCTCCCCAGATCGAGCAACGACCGGAACAGCAGGGAAAATCGGCCAACCAAGTACAATTGGGGAGAAAATGGGACAAACAGCTGTGCTGCTGTGCCTGGATGAGGAGGATGTTGTTTTTCACAGGCTACCAACGAGACGACAGATCAGAGCAAAGACACAAGCTGTAGCTGCATTGCATGGTCTACTGAGGCTACTGTTGGTGAAGAAACTCATCTTTTCTCTATCTTCACCTTATCTCCATCTTCCACAATGGATTTCTTTCTGTGTGAGTGTTGAACCTGCCCCAGCCCCACACGATGCAACCTAAAACAGCCCAATTGGCGGAAAACCGCCCAATCTGGCAACACTGCGTGCAGGCCACACTGTTCTGCAGCAAACTCACAGATGAGCAGAGAAATAAATAACAGGCTCCTGTGATGCTGGACGGCTCTGGCACTGCACATAATGGCTAGGGGGTCAAAGGTCAAAGGCTCTCCTAATGAGCGGTTACAAAGTCTTTAATTGCTGTCGGAGCCACAAGGCGAAACGTAGGACTACGCCTGACGCTAAGAGCCCGCCAGCTTGTTGATAGGAACATAGCTGGCGTGTTATTGTGTGGAGTGCACCGATGCTCCCTCTGGCTTTAACGTGAAGCACGGTGCAGTCCACTCCATCTGCTGAAAGGTCAGCTCTTGTGGAGGAGCGAGACAAGCCCGTACCCAGAGGAGCGAGCCAGAGAGTAAAGGAGACAAATGTATGGACACGCTCCATTTCACTCGGCTACACAACGCACACAGCAACGGAAATGGCTTCAACAACACCATAGCGAGTCTCTCAAGCCATGTGTACGTGTGTGCGGGCGCGTTTACAGACACTTCTGCCTCCTCCGGGGAGTTCTGAGGAGCTGACCTGCTGCCGAGCGGAGATGAGATGTGTGTAGAACACAGAGGCCAAACAAAACGCCGCGCCAAACGAGCCCACGTTTCTGCCCTGGAAACACCAATTTAGGCTGGCGGCAGGAAACCAACTCCGACAGGCATCCTGCCTCCGTCCAGCAGCCGGCCTGTGGACAGGCAGCACCACCTGTGGACAGGCAGCACCACCTGTGGACAGGCAGCACCACCTGTGGACAGGCAGTACCACCTGGCTGACTGCTCTCTCCCTCCTGGCCTTCTCACGCCCTGACAGCCAACGCTGGCTAGCAGGACCGCGACGACGCTGCCATTCCTGCTCTGATGTCTGTGCTGACATGCTACAGCAGCAGCAGCAGCAGGACCAGATGGGATTCTGGGAAAATACACAGTGGCTTGTTTTGTATGTACCCGTGCCAGGAGAGATTAGAGGTAAGGAAACTCAACTGCAAATTAACTTGAAGCTTATATTGGTGGACTATAATTGGCAGAGGTGGAAGTAGCTCAAATGACTGTAATTGAGTAGCTTTTTTTGAAGTTACATTTTAAATTGCTTCAATTACAGAGTAAAATAAATCCAAAGTTTCCCCAAGTTTTCTATTAACCAAACTGCACACCAGAAACGGTTCAATCTATTTGAGACTGGGGTATTGATGTATTTTTATATATTTCTTCAGCTTTTCCTCGTCAAACAGTCTTCCTAAATTGGACCACCAATAGCCATTCAGATGAAAGGAAATACTTGAAATCCTAAATGTAGTCTAACACCTCTCATACCCTGGACACCTGCTTGTCACATGCAGTTGGGGAAATAAGGTCATTCTACACTTCCTCGGCCATCGCTCACTGAAACCAAGGCATCCCACTGCATGACATTAATAAAGAGCTAGTTTGTGGGTAACAGCGCTCCCGCCGGGCCTGGCACCACAAGGGGGCGCCAAGGGGGGCTTTGCACCCTCAGTTCAATTTTCTGCCCCCTCACTTAAAAAAAAAGAAAAAAGAAAAAAATTCTTTAAGAATAGTTCATCTATAAAGGGCCAGTTAGGCAATGTTTGTACCTGACATGTTTCGGCTGCTGTTTCTGCAGTCTTTATCAAATTTGATCAGTTTAAGTTGATGTGGGCTACCCCCTATAAACATAGCTCTGTTGTTTCAGAATTGGCAGGGGGGCGCTATTTGCTGTGCTTTGGTTGTCACAAGGTGTCAGAGATGTAGCTATTCATTAAATTTGAACCTCACTGCATGTTGTAGTGATCATGACGTGATTAAAACACACACACACACACACACACACACACACACACACACACACACACACACACACAGAGAGAGAGAGAGACAAATCAGCTGCACCCAAGCACACAGCATGCCATGAGCAGAAAGATGGAGACAACGCATCTGATCACTTTATTTCTTTAATTTAATGAACCTGGCACTGACTGGCTATCATTTTGTTTAGTTGTTTGTCGATTTTTGCAGCAATTGTTTATTCTATGACTTTTCATATAGACATATATGTTCAGAGTAATCCAGACAGGTCCCGCATTTCACGTTATGCAAAGCTCAGCTCTATTAATGCCTTAATCTGCTGCTGTGAAATAAATGTTTAATTTGATTTTGAATAGTAGTCTTTCTTGTGTTGTTATTGCGCTTTTCAGAGGTTATTATGGTTAAAAAGTCCAGAAATAGGCATAGCGGGTATATAACCTATGTTTTACGGTATAAAAATATCATATAAAAAAAAAAAATTATAATAATAATAATCAGCCCCCTCCCCAGTTATAACCGCCCCCTCAGTCATTTCATCCTGGCGCCGGCCCTGGCTCCCGCTGGTTTGATCTGGAATCCCAGCATTGCTAGGATGTGATTTATCAAGTTAAATGCTATTTTTGTTTCAAGATTCAAAAGGTCAAGGTACACTTTAAATAATGAGGGCAACAGAGAAGACATGAAGAAGGGAGGGGAGAACACAGGTTTTCACCATGTCTTCACCTGCCGTGTGTGATACTAAACTTCATCTTAATAGCCACAGTCTCTGGCTGTGTGGGAGATGTTTCTTTAATCTCTTCTAACACTCACACTCCTGTGCAATCATGTTTAGTCACATCCAACCCACCTCCTGTCTCTCTGTGTGTGTATGTCTCTCTCTCACACACACACACACTCCCTCTCTCTCTCTTTTACATGTCCTCTCTCACTTACACAGACAGAGTCCCCATTGTCCTCATTAGTTCCTATTCTGCAGTGAAAAACAACACTGATACACTGCAGGACTCTCTTCCTCTGACCGGCCAAATGAAAAAGGCCATGGCTCCTACAGCTATGTACATGTGCCTGTTGTGTGCAGGACATTCACGCCTTGTTTGTTTTAGCACTGGTGACCATTGCCTTCATTAAAATACAGTGGGGACACTAAAATAATGTCTGACCAAATGCACCCCGAATAAAACAAAGCTGCAACTTTTACACAATCATCTGTCAACCAATTGTCCATTTGACGTTGGTAGGGGATAATATCGGACACTGGAAGCAGAGGCATTTTGAATTGATCATAAACTTCTGTTCTGACGCCCATTTCATATCTAGAGCAGAGCCTGTCAGACTCATATTAGGTAGTGTGGGCCGGATTTCTTCAAATGAGACCCCACTATGTTTTGGCTAAAAATCACTTTGACTCGTCAAACACATCAATATTTATTATTTGAAATAGCCGATCATAAGTGCCATAGAAGGCATGTTTCCTATTCATACACCTATTAACAATAACGAGGCGACATGTATTCACTAGCCTGTGGTCATTTGATGATGAGAGAATGAGACATTGCTTGGTGGCACATGAAAACACCACAACATTACAAAGTAGAGAAGTAGTAGATAGAAGTGTAGCAAGTGGGCAATATCTGTCTGCAGTAGGGATGTCGACGGTTAACCGTTAACCGGTTAACCGCCGACAACGTCATTGGTCGGTTAAGCATGTCGGTCAAACGGTTAATTTGCATATTAAATTGGCATACAACGTGTTGCCAATATGGTGTTTTTTTTCCCTCCTTCGCGGTAAGCAACAATGTTAACTAGCCTAAGTAGTTACTGTAGCAGCATTATATAGGAATTAAAAGCTCCTGCCACTGCCAGAACAACATTCATTTAGAGAAAGGCTTTTCCAAATGGAAAAGCAGTGTGCACTGCCACTGTCCGCCTCTCCCCCCGCGTGCGAGATGTGCTCTGTGATAAACTCAGCTCCACACATGCGCCACACCCCCGCCTCCCCTCTGCTTTGACCAGACGGGAGAAGACGCCCTGCCCTGTGCAGAGTCAGACTACAGCGAGCCAGTCAGTCATGCTCCTTCTGTGTTTCAGCCGCTGTCATGAGACCATGAGGTTACTTTCAATGACGCGTTTCAAAACAAGCTGCGTCTTCCACATCGATTCACTGAGGAATCCACACTTTTACCGTAAATTGAGTTCTCTCCGGGTCTGTCTGTCTCTCAGGTGTAATAATCCCACAACGATTACAGCAAGAGTGAGAATGCTCTTCTAAACACATCGGCTATTAATATATAATTATTTCTCTGCATCTCATATTAGATCGGTAAAAAGTTTGGACAGCCTGCCTCATTTGTTCATCCTCCCGAGTCCCGCAATGCTGACAGCTGTCAGCGTGCGGACTTGCTGCACTCGTCGTCATGTCGTGCAGCCGGACACACAGAGAGCATACAGCCCTCGTCGCAGATAAAGAGAGAGAGGGAGAAGCGTGGAGAGAGAAGCAAACTATTTTTTTGCACATCTCAAAAGCAGGTAAACCACTGTTGAATTAGTGAGAATGTCAGAAGGAGAGAGCAATAAGCGCTTCGTCAGTGCGCCCTGCAGCGTGAAGGCTTGGGGCGGTGTCTTGATGTGCTATTCAAAGTGGAAATTCGTTCAATTAGCGACACGTTTCGTTCTGAGCTTTTAAAATTAGTTTCTGCTGGTTTTATTAGACTATTTACGACACATGCAGTAAGACAATTCATTTAAGAATTGTGAGCGTGAGTATGGGTTTTTTCCCTCCGTATTTCCCCCTTCTGCAAATGCGTGCAGCTCCTCATAGCCTATCCGAGGAATGTTTTTGTTTAGATGGCTGGAGGATTTAACTTGTCTTCTCGTTTTGTTAATGTGTTTTTTTCTGCTTGTAGATGTAAAAATAAACGCTTTCTACTGAAAAAAAATCAAGCATTTGGTAGGCCTAAGGTTTAATGGGGCACAGACAGTAAAATAGCGCATTTTAATCTTCTCGGTTAACCGACAGTTGTCGGCTAATGAGTGTCGGTTGTCGGTCAAGAAAAATTATGATTTTCGACATCCCTAGTCTGCAGTCGGTTTCAATTTTTGTCCCACTGATGATGTCACAATGTCTATGACATCTTCAGTGATGTCATCAGTGACATAATTATTGACAAAAATCATCTGACATCACTGATGATGTCATAGGCACTGATGATGTCATAGGCATTGTGACATCTTCAGTGATGTCATATGCATTGTGACATCATCAGTGACAGTGATGTCATCTGTGATCATGTGAAGTCGGGCAAAGGTGCGCTGCGCATGTCAATAGAGCAGGCGTTTGTGCGCTGCGCATGCCAACAGAGCAGGCGAGGCCGCGCAGCGGGCGAGCCAAGGGTTTTCGATACCCTAGTTAACAATAATCACATATTGTGTTTGAATATATGAGTAATTCATTAGGCTAATTATACATTCAGGCGGTGTCTCGTCATAGACGTGTGGTCAGCGTAGGGGAAATCCTCCCGTTTTCCCCCACGGCCACACACACACACGTATGTTACCAGAAGTAACGTGAGCGACTGTATCTATGTGTGCAGAATAGCTGGTTCAGATAGCGTGGTTAGCTGGTGCAGATAGCGTGGTTAGCTGGTGCAGATAGCGTGGTTAGTGGTTAGCTGGTTCAGATAGCCTGGTTAGCTGGTGCAGATAGCGTGGTTAGTGGTTAGCTGGTTCAGATAGCGTGGTTAGCTGCCCTGTGATCGGTTTTATTGTTAGACAGGTGTTGACAGGTGTCATGAAAAGTGATGAGACTGAAGCCCGACACGCACAGGGAGCGAAACTTGACGCTCGTCATTTGACGCACGTCAATTTCTGCCCCATAGCGCACTGCAAGCGTCAGATCTGAAATGTAATACACCACAGAATGACAGAACCATTACTATTTGGGGGAAAAGGCCACTAATTTATATGTAATCAGGCACAATTGACCGACTAAAAAAATAAGTTGTTATACCGTAGTTTTGAGCGCCTGTCATAAGGCTCTTCTAAACATGAACTGCGGATTATAACTGTAGAATCAGGTCCGACTATCCGCCGCAGTTACCCTGCTAGACATGACTCAATAAACTGCTTAATCACTTTCTAAACATGGGGAGAAGCTCCGGCGCAGTCTGGAGAGGTAGGCTACAAAATAGGCTACAATTCTCTCCTCTCGATCAATATGTTTCGAATGCATTTATTCCTCTAGTATTCTTCTCAGAGACCGACTTTGCAGCGGGAAATATAGCCTTTTGTTCGGCACGTCATTCTGGGCAAGCTTGGGATAGAGGCTGTTGGATCATCCTACCTGTCTCATCATGACATCCAGGGATAGGCTATGATTTGCTATAGCCGATGTGTTTAGAACATTATTCTCACGTTGTAGTCTTGCTAGTGTAGCGTATTAATGCCTGCTGTATTTAAACCGCCGTGAGATGTGTTTGAGGAGCGCTTATCGAGACAAAGACGGGGATGGAAGTGGCAGAGAGGGGGGGGGGGAGCGCAGAGGCTTGCTCGAAAATTGAAACCGGTTCGGAGTACGGGCGTCAAGGCAGGCAGTTTGACGCGCGTCACAACGCTCTTGGTGCGTGTTTGGCCGTTTAACCCATTGATACCTGATGCAGCATTTGTGTGTGTATCCCTTTAAGACCGCGAACCGCGTTAACGCGGTTCGCGGTCTTAAAGGGATACGCACACAAATGAGGGATATACACGCAAATGCTGCATCAGGTATCAATGGGTTAAAACAATGGGTGGGCTTCCAAACGCTGGGATCTGACGCTCCCTGTGCGTTTGGGGCTTGAGGCTCAAATGACGCATCGGGAGAGATAGAGATGTATTTTATTTGAGGTCATTAGGGCCTAAATGGGCAAAAAATAATGAGTGGCTTACTCAACACATGTTCAGCACCATGGAGAGCTCCAGAGTGGAGGGGCACACCTGGGCGTACTTGGCATCAGCCAGGGTCAGGGAAGTGGACTATGAAAAAAAACCCTCTGGGGAGAGAGAAGAGAGGAGAGGCCGCATGCCAACTCTGTGAGCAAGGCCTGTGACTTAAATGGCCAGTGATTGTGTTGCTCCAACGGGGATCAGAGAGACGATACACTGCACAGGTGCCCAGGTGTTCTGCTAGTTCATATTAGACTGATAAGCTGTGGGAAATTTAGTGCATTATTTTTTGGCACCTTTCTATGATAACATTTTACAACTAAGACGGTTCAAAAAGCATTTTTGAAAGGCTGGCCACGAGTGTGTGTCCGTCTCACCTCCAGCAGCTGGGTCTTGTCGTACTCTCTGCGGTGCTGGTAGATACACTGGCTGAGGAGAGAGTAGAGCCTCTCCAGCTGGTTCACGCTGTAGCCTTCACTCCTCCTCACCACCACCTCCAGCAGAGCCTGAGGGTAAAGAGACGCACGCATTACACATACAGACGTGTGCTGAGTCATGGAGACTTTACGTCCTCTTGCATAAATGATGACTTGCAAAGGACACGGTACAGACATTCATAAACATTACATTATGTATGGAGTAACACCAATGAATAATGCATACAGATATACAATATTGAATAACCGCCGGTCGCACAAGCACTGACAAAAGTGCACAGGGATTGAAGCATTCGGGGGGTCAGCTGTATTCAAAAGCAATTAGGTTCAGACTGAGTGACAGCTAATTAAAGCTAATCATAATTAGCACCGAGTTTACATTTCACTGCTACTTTAATTAAAATATTCTGGACAGTCAGAGGCCCTTCGGAATTGACCTGTTGCCCACATTGTATCCGAGCTAAAGTCTGTGTGTATAATGCCTGCGTGTCTATTTCAACCCAGAGCTCATCAGAATGCACAGTCAAACCGCAATCACACAGTGAGGAAAGTTACAGCCATTCGACACGACGCAAACAGAGAGACCTCAACAGGAAGTGTGTGTGTGTGTGTCAGAGAGAGCGATTGTGTGTGTGGTGGTGCAGTTAAATACAGAAAAGCATAACAATTTGTCAAATCCTTTTTCATCAGTGAATAATGAGATAATTATCCTCCGCAAAAAACTGTCTGTCTTTTGAAAAAGCTACAAAAGGAAAAAAAAGGTTAGCATGGTATGAACCACTGTGCCGCGCCTGAAAAATGACTTCCGTTTTGAATGAGAATGCCAACCTCTACCTGGGCGAAAGAACCGTAAGTTACCGACCGACGATTCACTTCGAATAGAAATGTTGGAGAAAAGTTAATATCAGGACAGACTTTAGCGTGCCGAGAGATCTGCCCTTTAGAGGGATATTTCACTTTGACGTTTTCACTTCTTAGCACAGACACCTCTAATGGAGTTCAGCGGAAGGCAACCTCAAGCAGCTGCTGCCCTGGAGAGCCACAGGCACTCCGCTTTCTTTGCCCCCGAGCTGTCAACAGTTTGTGAATGGGCAAAATGACTTGTTAAAAGGTAACCTTGGAAACATGATGAAATAGCATCGCCCGGGTCCAGTGAGCCATATTTAACTCGGCAAAGTTTTGCCTTTTTTACTTGGTTTTCAGTGAGTGGCAGCAGCTGCGGGTCCCTCAAATTGCCCAATACCTGTGGGCAGCCGCTCATAAACTCCTATACGCTGTAACTGCAATCTGAAGATGAAGTGAATAATAATATACGTATCTCAAGGGAAGACATCCCGTTCTCTATGACTAAACTGCCCTGACAACTATTGATTTTTGTCTTCCCTTTTCACATTATTTCATTAGAAGAGGCCTCGAAGCTGAATAATGTCCATTACTTCACAAAGAGGAAGCAAAACATGAGGATGATATATTTTGCAGATTATTTTCCTGCATTACAGAAACTTAATAGAAACTCGCAATAAATGAAAAAAGATTTTATATATATATATATATATATATATATATATATATATATATATATATATATATATATATATATATACCCCTTAAAATAATCCTGCGACCCCAGGTTGAGGAGAGGGAGAAGACACCTGCTACTGGATGAGATACTTTCCATAGCTCTTTGGTTCCCGACAGCAAGAAGCACCTTCCTTCCAATGTCAACATCTGTTTAAGACGTCAATTTCTGCATGAATTGAAAGTGTTCCCTTCTGAGGCTGAAGATGACCTGAACCTGATATACAGCCAACACCAATGAGAGGAAACCTCTTTCTTTGTGCATTTACAGCACTCTTCTGTCATCGAATACGATCTGTCCATTCTTTGCACGCTTGACTTCCAGATAGCCTTCATTGGAAACCATGACTTTAAGTAGATGGTAACTTTCAAGTATTCACACCTCCTTTGAACATAATCTGGCAGTGTAGGAGGATTCACCATTCATTTGCCTTTGACATAAAATAGCACATGAATGGCATTTGGAGAAATATCTCATTTGATGAATGAAAGGTGGACACTAAAGTCAAGAACACTTAAAACTACCCGTTTTTATGAATCACTGCTCCAACCTTCTTTTTAACCAGCTGTCACTGTATTATTCACTACGTCGTCCATTTTATCGCTTTGAGCATATTTCACTTCTTTATGGTGCACCTTCTCGCCTTTATAGCTGCGCATCACCTCACCTTCGGCCAGTTTCAATGCTTTATCGTGGCTCTGCTCACCTCCTCCTCAACCCCATCTCTCTGTATACAACACCTTTACCGCCCTTGCTTCCAATCTTATAGCTAATCTACGCTCTACTCTCCTCACCCACTCAAGTTACTCTCCTCTTACGTGTACCGGCTGATTGCAGCGGTGTCAGCTTGATCAGGATGCCTGTGACAGTGTGGGGTAAATGGTGTGTGTGTGTGTGTGTGTGTGTGTGTGTGTGTGAGAGAGAGAGAGAGAGAGAGAGAGAGAGAGAGAGAGCAGGCTGAGTGATTGAGTGAGCTCACAGCACACAAAAGGGCAGTAATCCCATGCGTTAAAGGGTGCTACTGACATGGACCATTTAACTTGGCCCTCTCTAAACTCCCTGCTCCATCCACCTCCCCATCTTTACTCACATCTCTATCCATCCCCATGCTGCTAAACACTGCACACGGGGCCCAGTTGTAGGAGGAGCGGTAGGGGACAGGGCCAGCAGGGACCCAGCTTCTGTGATTGGTCAGTTGTAGGAGGAGAGGAAGGGGACAGGACCCGCACGGCCCCAGCTTCTGTGATTGGTCAGTTGTGATTGGTCAGTTGAAGGAGGAGAGGTAGGGGACAGGACCCGCACGGACCTAGCTTCTGTGATTGGTCAGTTGCGATTGGTCAGTTGTAGGAGGAGAGGTAGGGGGCAGGGCCAGCATGGACCTAGCTTCTGTGATTGGTCAGTTGTAGGAGGAGAGGTAGGGGACAGGGCCCGCACGGCCCCAGCTTCTGTGATTGGTCAGTTGCGATTGGTCAGTTGAAGGAGCAGAGGTAGGGGACAGGACCCGCACGGACCCAGCTTCTGTGATTGGTCAGTTGTAGGAGGAGAGGTAGGGGACAGGGCCAGCATGGACCCAGCTTCTGTGATTGGTCAGTTGTAGGAGGAGCGGTAGGAGACAGGACCAGCACGGCCCCAGCTTCTGTGATTGGTCAGTTGAAGGAGGAGAGGTAGGGGACAGGACCCGCATGGCCCCAGCTTCTGTGATTGGTCAGTTGAAGGAGGAGAGGTAGGGGACAGGACCCGCACGGCCCCAGCTTCTGTGATTGGTCAGTTGCGATTGGTCAGTTGTAGGAGGAGAGGAAGGGGACAGGACCCGCACGGACCCAGCTTCTGTGATTGGTCAGTTGTAGGAGGAGCGGTAGGGGACAGGACCCGCACGGACCCAGCTTCTGTGATTGGTCAGTTGCGATTGGTCAGTTGAAGGAGGAGAGGTAGGGGACAGGACGCGCACGGACCCAGCTTCTGTGATTGGCCAGTTGTGAAATAACGGGTCTTCAAGGCTGTGTTTTACAGTAAAGTCAGAGCAATCTAGTAAGAGAGTGGCGTCAGCGAGGTCCAAAATGTGTGACTCAGTAGCCAATGAATAGGCAGGAAGGAGGCTCACGCTACGTTTGAATGCTAAAATAAAGCTGATAATATACAATTAGATTCTTTAAACGTCGGACCCTTTCAAAGTACATCACAAACGGTCTATTTTGCTGCAACTCGACAGCGCTGCTTAATCCAGAACCTTACTTCCGGGAACTCTTGAGAATAAAAAACTGGTCCATTGGAGTGAACGGAGATGTCGCGACTCTTCTATATACACGGCTCTGAGTAAAGTGATACAATTATCTGAACTTATTAGCCTGTTAAGCTAATTAGCCGGCTTTACCTGCTCATCATATCCACATCACTTCTATAAATATCTTCTGAGTGCACGAATACCCACCTCCAAAATACCGTCACATTATCTATATGGAGGTATTCTGTCTAAAATATTGTGATATTTGATTTCGTCAATACTGCCCAGCACTACAGGCAGACATTCTTAAGAATAGATAACGCACACACTAATCACTTGAGTTAAATGAGAAGGAAAGTCCTCAAATACACTGGCTAACAGTTTAAATAATGATGGCTAATGATTTTGATGGGTGTTGTGGATGCTGCTGTCAGAGGTGTAGAAAGAAAACTGACTGATTTAACAGGGTCACTGAACTGATGAGACCCTGGAAGCCGGCATGAATGACAGCAGAGTGATGAACACTCAAGAGGTCAATGTAAATAATTAGCAATGCATCACAACTCACCCAAGTGCACTCCAGTGATCACAGAGGAATAGAAAGCATTTGCAGACCCTCGCTGTCTGAGAGAGAGAGAGCTCTCTGCCGAGTGCTGAACAAACTCCGTCAATTCCACAGCAAATACATACAGATATGCTTGTTTTTCATCACAAGAAGAAGCCCGAGCATAGTAAGGGAGGGGTGTGATTTACCGGTATATACTTTCTAGGGATGCACGATATATCAGCATTCATATTGGTATCGGCCGATGTTAGTCATTTTTTTTAACACATCGGTCCGATGTTGCAATGTTAATATCGGTTATCGGCATGAGCCAAAATGTTCACATAGAGAGGAACCAATGCGGTAAATCTATGATTTATGGGCTTTTTCAAATGTTTTAGAAATAAAGAAATGCATTACTTTTTCAAATTCACAGTGTTTACATGTGTTTTTCAGTATGTACACAATTTGATTATGATATGATTATGATTTTTACACAGATTACCGTATATCGACATCAGTAAATATTGCGACAAAAGTTCAATGGACAAACCAAAGAGGATCCTGGAGCACACGATTCACTGGAAAATTGCTTTATTCAATGACTAACGTTTCGACGCCTGCTGCGTCTTCATCAGAGTCAAACAGGACTGACTGTCAAACTGTTTGACTCTGATGAAGACGCAGCAGGCGTCGAAACGTTAGTCATTGAATAAAGCAATTTTCCAGTGAATCGTGTGCTCCAGGATCCTCTTTGGTTTGTCCATTGAACTTTTGTCGTGATACTGTCCTGTCCTGAGAGCACCGACCTGCTTTTGTGGAGGGGCTGACGCGCAAGAGACTCCTTTTGTATCAGTAAATATTGGTTGTCGGCCATAACAGCAATGTTAATATCGGTTATCGGTATTGGCCAAAATTTTCATATCGGTGGATCAACAATTTCATTAGGCCTATTGGCGTTATAATAACTTACGAGAAACTGCAAGACATCTGCATGACTACATATAAAAACGTGTTACTTTCAGCTGTTCAAAATAAAAAATGTATGTCACCATTTGATTTGTAAAAAAAAAAGAAAAAAAAATATGCTTGATTATAACTGTATTTTGTATTGCCTGTTCTAGTCTCTATATGGTGCCTTTAACTTTACCTTGTTATTTGTATCTACACATTGGAATCTACTGTCCACCTCTATGGTGGCAATGAATTAAAAAAGCAGCTCCAAGGGCAGCTGTGCTAGTCACATGACCCCATGCTATAAATTGCCATGTGGACAGTGAGCAAAGACAAGTGGAGCTAACATGAGTGATTCATGGGGCTGACTCATGCTACTGTAGGAACAAGGTGCCAAGCCCATCATGAGGTGTCACAGCTCTGGCATTGGATGGAGGAGCAGGTGACACACCAATTCTACTCGCACACCAACAAGCACGTGTACGCATGCCAATATTCCTCACTGTCCTCTGCCCTTCATGGCTGGACTAAGAAGATCACTAATGGGCCACCTGCCTCAGATTGGGAGACTCTAAAAGCAACACTGGTTCTAGCTTAATGTGTTCCCAACTCCCTTGCCACCTCCTCCTATACCAAAGTCTCAAATTGAAGGCCTGTGCCTTGACCTGATGCCTTAAAATCAACAGCTACATCACGGCTAGCCTATAGAAACACTGCATGAAATAGGCCACGCCCATCACAGGGGAAAGCACTCCATTCACTCCCATACACTCCCATCAGCACACGCCCTCTGAATCGTAATCGAATCGAATCGTGAGGCCAGTGAAGATTCACAGCCCTAGTCTCTATGTAGCAGAGAGCATAACAAATGTATAAATGTTGATGTGTCAACATACAGCGCTGTTAGTTGCTTGCTGAGAAGCCACATCGCAAGCGAAGTGAAAATGTCATCATCCCAAAAAGGTTGTTCAGGTTGAATGTTGACATTACATGATGACACAATATATTGGTGGAAATACCTTTTGCAGGATGCAAATAACTTTGCAGGTTTGGTTCTGCAGTGATGAAATAGGCAAACATGTTCTTGTTGCACACACACCCAATTAAGTGATTCACCCTGGTTCTGTGCAGTAAGTATGTTGTAAGCAGAACCTGTGCAGACCTGTCAAACAAACCTAAACAAATCTACATGGAGACTGAAAGTTACCATGCAAGAATAAGACGTCTTGGGGGCGGTCCCGGTGGCTCACCTGGGACTACAAAGGCTTAGTCCTTCCCGCGGCCGTCCCGGGTTCAAAATCGGCCCATGGACCTTTGCCCCATGTCATCCCCTCTCTCTCCCTACCTTTCCTGTCTAATGAAGGCCAAACTGCAAAATGCGTAAAAAGAACAAGCACGAAGAATAGCTGCGACAAGATATGCAAATATCTGTGGACCAACCGACAGATTGACCTGCAGAGCTGCTGTGTATGTATGTATGTATATGTATATGTATATGTATATGTATATATATATATATATATATATATATGGAAGCCCTGCAGTCACAGTCACCAGGGACACTATTAAGCCTTCAATAGCTGCCCCACAAAAGAGAACATGTCACCCCTCTTCTCTGTTCTGTTTTAACTTTGATTATTTGTCTCCAACAGCATCAAAAGGATGAATTATAAATGATCCCTGCTTTGCATGTGCAGACACCACGAATGGCTTCCGTGAGGGCATAGCGGGGACGGGGCACTAGTGGTGAGGGCATAGCGGGGACGGGGCACTAGTTGTGAGGGCATAGCGGGGACGGGGCACTAGTCGTGAGGGCATAGCGGGGACGGGGCACTAGTCGTGAGGGCATAGTGGGGACGGGGCACTAGTGGTGAGGACATAGTGGGGACGGGGCACTAGTGGTGAGGACATAGTGGGGACGGGGCACTAGTGGTGAGGACATAGTGGGGACGGGGCACTAGTGGTGAGGACATAGTGGGGACGGGGCACTAGTGGTGAGGGCATAGTGGGGACGGGGCACTAGTCGTGAGGGCATAGCGGGGACGGGGCACTAGTCGTGAGGGCATAGCGGGGACGGGGCACTAGTCGTGAGGGCATAGTGGGGACGGGGCACTAGTGGTGAGGACATAGCGGGGACGGGGCACTAGTGGTGAGGGCATAGCGGGGACGGGGCACTAGTGGTGAGGGCATAGTGGGGACGGGGCACTAGTGGTGAGGACATAGTGGGGACGGGGCACTAGTGGTGAGGACATAGTGGGGACGGGGCACTAGTGGTGAGGGCATAGCGGGGACGGGGCACTAGTGGTGAGGACATAGTGGGGACGGGGCACTAGTGGTGAGGACATAGCGGGGACGGGGCACTAGTGGTGAGGGCATAGCGGGGACGGGGCACTAGTGGTGAGGGCATAGCGGGGACGGGGCACTAGTGGTGAGGGCATAGCGGGGACGGGGCACTAGTGGTGAGGGCATAGCGGGGACGGGGCACTAGTGGTGAGGGCATAGTGGGGACGGGGCACTAGTGGTGAGGGCATAGCGGGGACGGGGCACTAGTGGTGAGGGCATAGCGGGGACGGGGCACTAGTGGTGAGGGCATAGCGGGGACGGGGCACTAGTGGTGAGGGCATAGTGGGGACGGGGCACTAGTAGTCAGGGAGGTCATCTGCATCATCTGAGATCATGGGCATTGACAGGATGCCTGCGCACACAGCTACAGCTGCTGTAGGTGACGCAATACAGAGGACATGTGCGTCAAGAGTGACAGACCAGAGCAATCAGGGCCAATTGTGACAAATGTTACTGGGGGTATCAAGCTCTGCAATGCCATGGCCACTAAGTGCGAGTCAAAGCAAATTCAAATGCCATAGCCATCCTTTTCAGCGGGGCAGGTGTAGACCCTGGCAGGAACAGAGGGGTTGTTGATGCAATGGTTGGCTTCACGTCCACAACAAGTCACCCTGGACAACCCTCAGCCATGTGATACCTGTGACTTCTCAATATTCTGCTTGAAGGAGGAAAGGACATGCTGATTGATGTGGTTAGTAAATGATAAACAGGTGCTCGAAGTGAGGGTGGGCAAAGTGTGTGTGTGTCTGCATGTGTGTCTGCGCGTGTGTCTGTCTGTGTGTGTGTGTGTGTGTGTGTGTGTCTGCGTGTGTGTGTGTGTGTGTCTGCGTGTGTCTGCGTGTGTGTCTGTCTGCGTGTGTGTCTGTGTGTGTGTGTGCGTCTGTCTGTCTGTCTGTCTGTGTGTGTGTGTGTGTGTGTGTGTCTGCGTGGGTGTGTGTGTGTGTCTGCGTGCGTGTGTGTGTGTCTGCGTGTGTGTCTCTGTGTGTGTGTGTATGTGTGTGTGTGTGTGTGTGTGTGTGTGTGTGTGTGTGTGTATGTGTGTGTGTGTGTGTGTGTGTGTGTGTGAGTAGAGGGGGATTAAGCAGTGAAAATGATGCCGACAGCGTTGGCATTGAACGACCAAGCATTGAGCATATTAACATATTAACATACTCTTCACCTCAATTAGGCTACAAAGAGAACGAATATTTCGAGAATGCATCTTAAGGCTGAAAAAGCTACATCTGGACATGAGGTGCTGCTTGAAAATCTAAAGTAGGTCTCTCTCTCTCTGTCTGTCTGTCTCTCTCTCTCTCTCTCTCTCAGGGTGGATCTACTGTACACTACCTGCTAGCTGCTTGTCAATGGAAAGGCCGCTATGTATCGAGGGATTTCCCACAGCTAGGTATTGTGGGGCATTGGGCTTGGAGCCAGTAGCGAAAGCCTCCATTCATATCTGTCTTTACAGCACATGCTTTATGGCTTCCTTTGTTATTGACAGCAAATGCCAGGCATCAACTGGCAGGATGTTATCATGTGATATGGATGGCAACCTCATTGCAACCTCATTGCAACATGCTTCCTCCAAATGCTCTTGCATCTTTCTGTCAGCCACAAAATGCAATAGGATGTTTTTGCTTGCAGCCGTAGACCAATACTGGCAGCCAAGGTGAAGCAACGCAAATCCACGTGTGTTAAATATTATTTTCTTGTATAACTAATCCTAACGACTGAATTCCACACAAACCCCACACAAAACTCAGCTCATAAAACCCTAGGAGGTAGAAGGGAGTCAAGGGCAGTTTAGAGTCCAGCGATTTATCAGAGCCCGACGGGCATCGCTGAACGTGACCACCTTTCCAAAATCGCTCGACGCTGTCGCTGGTAAAACGTATAAACACCCAGGTGATAGGAGAACGCATCGCAGAGGCGCAGAGCACGATGTGTTGTGATATTTTCACATGGATTAATGCAAACACGGACGGACGGACAGACAGAGAAGCTGCCAGTCAAGTCAGTCACTTATACCGTTTTGATTGAAACATTACAAAACTGTCTATCTGCTTGTTAACATGCTGTATGATTATCCATGCTAACAATGTTTTAGCTGTTATCTGTGTTGAGAATGTCCGCTTTCCAGGCATTTTTAACCGCATCTTTATAATCTGCCCGGTCGTTAGCCCAAAGGCACGGGAACCGCGTCCTTGTGTTTATTAGGTTTTCGACAAACGTGTGATCTTCTTCCATTGCTAATTCAACTAGCTAGCTAACTAGTGACTTCAGAAATTGCGGTAGGAGAGAAAAACATTGTGGTTGTCGTGACAACGGAGCCAACGATGGGGTCAAAGTTGAATCCAGATGAAGTCTTGACGATGGTCGCAACTTCATCACAACGATGGCATATCGCCCGTCGCTGGAAGTATAAACACTTGTCACCAACGATGGAATGTGATCATGGTCGGTCGCAACGACCATAAATCGCTGGACTCTAAACTGCCCTTTAGGCGTATGAGCAGTGCAAAAGGGCATAGGTAAAGCACATTGAAGGCTTCCTCATTCATTCTTCGTTATAGCCGCCCTGAGCACAACAGTGAGCAAGAGGCTAATGCTAATGCTTGCTATTCGCGTCTCTCTTAGCACTAAGCAGCAAAGTGAGTTCCTGCAACGGTATCATGCCCTCATTTATCAATCCAACATAGAAGAAACCAGTGCAGACACGAGTTGAGACTTGACGTGAGATTAAATCGTAGCCTCCGCTCACGTGAAAAATGGCCGTACGCCCAGTTTTCTTCTACGTTAATCTCGTAAATGAGGGCAATTGTGTGTCAAGAAAGAGTAAAGGGGAGTGGCTTCTTTTGAGTCCTCTATACCTTGCAGACTTATCGGTTTATTATTATTATTATTTGCTCCAGGAGATTTGCCTTACTCTGCACCTCTAATGTTAGCAGCAAAGGAAAGTAATTGAGTTAAATTAATTCTTTCTGAACTTTTGTCCAAAGAAAGAACCGAAGTGTCCCCCACGCTCCCCTGAGTACAGCAACTGGGGAGGTTAGCCTGACAACTTAAACATTATGTCACTGACAAATGTATGAACGATGTATGTCAACGTTACTGGCCCTTGGTATGCTTATGTTGTGAGAGCTGTTGACGTTACTGGTCCTTGGTATGCTTATGTTGTGAGAGCTGTTGACGTTACTGGCCCTTGGTATGCTTATGTTGTGAGAGCTGTTGACGTTACTGGTCCTTGGTATGCTTATGTTGTGAGAGCTGTTGACGTTACTGGCCCTTGGTATGCTTATGTTGTGAGAGATGTCGACGTTACTGGCCCTTGGTATGCTTATGTTGTGAGAGCTGTCGACATTACTGGCCCTTGGTATGCTTATGTTGTGAGAGATGTTGACGTTACTGGCCCTTGGTATGCTTATGTTGTGAGAGATGTCGACGTTACTGGCCCTTGGTATGCTTATGTTGTGAGAGCTGTTGACATTACTGGCCCTTGGTATGCTTATGTTGTGAGAGATGTTGACGTTACTGGCCCTTGGTATGCTTATGTTGTGAGAGATGTCGACGTTACTGGCCCTTGGTATGCTTATGTTGTGAGAGATGTTGACGTTACTGGTCCTTGGTATGCTTATGTTGTGAGAGATGTCGACGTTACTGGTCCTTGGTATGCTTATGTTGTGAGAGATGTTGACATTACTGGCCCTTGGTATGCTTATGTTGTGAGAGATGTTGACGTTACTGGCCCTTGGTATGCTTATGTTGTGAGAGATGTCGACGTTACTGGCCCTTGGTATGCTTATGTTGTGAGAGATGTTGACGTTACTGGCCCTTGCATGCATGGCCAAGAAGCACAGCTATATGCCTGCACTTACATGCAAATAGCTCTACTGTCTGTCAGGGCCATCTGTGGAAACGAATGAAAATAAAAAGTGCTTCAAAAGGTTATCTCTTTTTATTGACAATCAAACGCTGGTCCAGCAGCACCATTAGGCCCTTCTCTTTCTGAATAGACGTGTGGAATGGCTCCGTTGCCGGAGGGGCCGCCTGCTGTTATTAGTGCTAAGAATGAGGGAAGATGACAAAGTGAAGTGGGGCCATTTGTGTTGACAGGCATCTCTAAAAGAGGAACTCTTGTCGTGCAGTAATAGCTGAGCATCACAGCAGCAGGACTCTTTACTGTGCCAGTAACTAGAAACACTGGCTGTTTGCAGCTGTGCAAAGAAAACTGCATAGCAGACGCTAATCTGTGTGCTCTTTAGTAAGATGGGGCTGGGGGAGGGGCTGGGGGGGGGTGTGTGTGCTGGAGCAGATTGGATTCCTTGTTACTGGATTCTCATTTGCAATCTTCAGCACCGCTTCCTTCCTGTCCATCTGTGGGCAAGTGTCTGATTATTGATGAAAGAAAGCAGCTGACAATCAGAGACATTTGGGAGTAGCGAAAGAGACGAGCCTAAATAGCCCATTTATTCATACTGAGGAGGAGAACTCATTTTGTTCCAGAAGGCATCAAGCGTCACTTTCATCAGCACGCGCAGCAATAACACAACTTGATTTGACTAAGTGAATCAGGGTAAATAGGTGTGCTGTGCTTCTGAAAGATGGCATGTGAATACTGAAATAACTAATAACTAATAAGAACTGTCGGCTCTGTGAACGAACGCAATGCATTCTGACTGGATTTACTTCCAAAGGGAATAGGATATCAGAGCAAGTTAAAGTCAGAAATAATGAACCCTGCCCCCCCCCCCCTTCCTTCCTGTGGTCGGGTTCGGGACTGGGACGGCCAGCGGTCAATGTACCCCCCCTTCCCTCCTCCCTCCTCCCTCCCTCACACCCAACCTTGAAAACTGTGCCCGCTAAAGCCGGGTGAACTTTTTGTGGACTGACCTTATCAACGGAGTGACTTATAGAGCTGCTGGCCGCAGCTAAAAATATCACATCATAAGGTTATTATATTTTATATTATGACATCATAACATCATAACATTATGACATCTTCAGTGATGCCATGAATCACGAAGGAAGGAAGGAAGGAAGTGACCAGGTCGTAAAAAGAAAGTGGCCAGGTCGCCAATGATGTCGCCAATGATGTCATAATATGTGGGCGTCTTCGCACTGCTAACAAATAAACCTTCAGATTTGTGATGTGTGTGGCTTTTCACAGAGGCGGCCAGTGGGAGCACTGAGATCAGGCCAACAACAAGGCCTGTCGGTCAATACGTACAATAAATAAATAAATAAATATATAAATAAATAATGAACCCTCTACAATCAATGAATATGACTGAAGGAAGACCACTCAATCCAGGCGGTAATACGCAGTCCCAGCCCGGCCAGCAAATATCTGCTTAAACTAGGGATGGGCATTTCTAGCAAAAACACTATTCGAAATTCGCTGGCCAAATTCGAATTTAATTCGAATTTCGAAAATAAAATAAAAAATGTAAAAAAAAAAAAAAAAAATTTTTTTTTTTTTTTTTACATTTTTAATTTTTTTTACATTGACATTTTCGAAAATAAAAAACAGTTTTGACAATCATGAGTGGTTGTGGTTCATTAAATATTTAGTAGGCTCAGGTCTGAGTGCCAAAGGGGTGCCAAAGTCACCCCCTCTCCCTCTTCATGGGATTTCATCCGCCATTCATTTTTCCATAAACCTTGCTTAAAATGCTTATAGCGATTTGACTATACCGGTACTTAGAATCAGGGGAGACAATGCAACATTTCACTCAAAAAAAAAAAAAAATTTTTTTTTTTTTTTTTTCGAATTTCGAATTTCAATAATAAAAGTCGACCTTGATAATAACAACGATTATTCGAAAATTCGAAATTCGATGCCCATCCCTAGCTTAAACGGCGACTCGCATCCTGCTCACCGGAAATTCAATTTGTTCCGTAAGCCGGGGATGAAAAAGCAATTATTCACAGCCTCCTCTTTCCACGATCTGTTTCTTGGAGATATCTCCCGTCTTTGCCACCGCTAACAAATAAACCTGCAGATTAGTGCTGTGTGTGTGGCTGCTCACAGAGGCGGGGCCAGTTGGCGCAGTGAGACCATGCCAACAACAAGGCCTGTCAATCAGCTCGAGAGATGCAGACAGGTTCGGGGGGGGGGGGGGAGACAAGACGCGTAACTCCCGCCATCCCCCATCATCCCCCCCGGGGACGCGGGTAAAAGCCACCAGATAACGGGCTCGATAGCGTCGTGTCAATTCGGGAGGCCACGGAGGACAGAAGTAAGCCCGTGTCAGAACAGAGCACTTCTTTTTACACCAATTACAACACTACACAGAGCGGCCCTCAAAACCAAACCCCCTCCCGATTAGCGGAGAGGCGCTGTCAAGGGAGCCCATTGAGCCGAGCCAATTGACACTCGGGGTATTAGGCGGGACCCTAGCGTGACGGTGCAAAGTGCTGCGGAGCTGCTTCACATACTCTCTTCTGCCCCCCTGAACACGTCAATCAATCCTGGGACAAGTTTGGCGGAGCCAGCGGGGCGGACAGAAGCTCATGTTTGAGTCATGGCCGTCGTCGTCGTGTGCTTCAGATGGTGGCGAGGACAACACCTGTTGATTGAGCGATGTGGACATGTAATTGGCTGGTAGGGTTACAGAGCGTCAATGGTGGAGAGATGTAATTGGCGTAAGCACTGGGTGAAGAGAGGAGGGGGGAGGGGGAGGAGGATAAGCCTGCCAAGTTTAGAGTTATCCATCTGAGAAGGGCAGTGTGACACCATGGGCTCCAGCCGACCTCTGGATCCGGGGGGGAAGCTTACGGCTGCCCTTCCATGATCGAGTCGCCCCTCCTCCCGATACCTTCAATCCCAAAACCCGCCGGCGGGGTGCGAAAGGCACGGTTTCTTTAAAAGGCAGCCAAAATTACACCACTTTGTCATCGTCAGAAAGCGTAAAAATAGAAATGATCGTCATGTGTGACGAACGTTTGGTCACACGTGTGTGTGCGCCGCAAGCACAACTGACTGGGAATGACTTGGCAGAGACCAACGTGACAAAAAATCGGTGAAACTTCAACTGAACTGCAGGCTGTTGGCTACATGGAGGAGAGAGGAGAGGACAAGAGGTATCCTGTGTAGAGGTATTGTAAAAATGTTTAAATAAAATCAGTATCTATACTTACTAGTATGTGTATAGCATGTGGAGCCACCCTCCACTTTTTTTCTCCAAATATTCCTAACACTTGTGGGCACTTGGAGAAATGTATAGATTCAATCTTTTGAAGACTTTTGTACCCCATGAACTTGCACCGTGCGCATCTTTTACCAGCTAGTCGCCATTCAAATATTTGATTGCATTTATTGCAAGTAACAGTTGAATTTCTCAAAGTCCAGATGACAAATTGCCTACCTCCATACTTTACACCGGTATAGGCCTTTCTAGGTTTGGATGCTACATGGAGTGGTTGGAGGAGAAAGGAATAGATGAATGCTTTTGAGATGAGCGCAGTACAGCGCCTGTGAGTGTGACAGGGTTGAAGAGGGGACATTGGCCTGTGACAGGGTTGAAGAGGGGACATTGGCCTGTGACAGGGATGAAGGAGGGGACATTGGCCTGTGACAGAGATGAAGGAGGGGACATTGGCCTGTGACAGGGATGAAGGAGGGGACATTGCCAGTTAGCATGCCAGCAAGAAAATGAGTGGGAGAAAGGCTCTAGCTACCTCCACTGGCTCACTCCAGATAACATGGTTAGCCTTCAAAGGGAGCAAGGCCTAAGCTGGGTATGGACAATGGCCACTATGGACTATTAGTGCCATTTCTAACACATCCAACTGAGATACATAAAACTGCTGCTCTTGCATATTCATGTGTATACAATAACATATGGGGAAGCAGTCTATAGGAGGAAAATAGTGACAGCTCAGCTGTTTCTTTTGCATCTCACACACACATACACACACATACACACACACACACACACACAGGGGTGTGTGTGTGGGGGGGTGGGGGGGGGGGGTAGGCGGGCTCAAATAGCCCTTCAGCCACACTGCAAACATTTAAGCAAACATCCTAAGAATATAAATAAGACAAAACAAAAAGATATTCGTGACATTTTTAGATTATAGTATTAGCTCCTCTTTTCCATAATCACAGTCCAATTACTCTGCAACACAATGTGACAATTGGCCACAGCTGCTTCTGTTGCTGCCTATTAACTGGTGATAGACTGGATGTGGGAGTCTATTAACTGGTGATATACTGGATGTGGGAGTCTATTAACTGGTGTTAGAACACGGCTCTCTTGAATACTCGATTCTGATTGGTCAATCAACAAGATTCACCGGTCATTATTTCTCAACAACCGACCGCTGCCACACCTGGATTAATCAGTTGATAAGAGCCTTTTGTCAGCAGCCACTACTAATTAGGCCAACCAGTTGCAGCTGTGGTGTCTTGTGTGCCAATTACGAATGAAACCGCTTTGTCGTTGAAAACGCTATTAAAAAATCTATTTGAATAATTATTTTTGTCAGATTATTGAATGATTTAGTTGTAGGCCGTGTTCTAAGCGGGATAATGTATATTTAGGCGGTGATTACTGGGAAATAATGACCTTCAGGTGAATGATTAAGCCCTCCGCTGCGCGTCGGGCTCAATCATTCACCTGTCGGTCATTATTTCCCCGTAATCACCGCCTCACTATACATTATCCCTTACATATACTGGATGTGGGAGTCTTTTCTTCTTCTTTTTTTATCTATTGGGGTATTTTGAAACCAAATCTACGATGACAATTTTCTCTGACAGTTGCTTTGGTTGATTGATCTCTGACAATATCACTCCATCCATGATAGCGTTTGAGTGATTTAAACCCTTAACCTGATACAATAAACATGTTTGCAAATGACTGTACTGTCATTTAAAGGGTGGCCAAAATAAATGATAGGGTTCACAATACTTTACCAAAAGTCGCTGGTGGTCAACCACTAACGGAGGAGGGGGAGGGATTTGTTGTGGCTCCTCTTCTGTCCCATCAGCAGATCCCGTCAACTGTTCTGATTGGCTCATCTGGCATTCCGTCACTTCGGACCCGCCTATGAATGGAAGGACGGATGATTGGATGGAAGTATGTAAGGAAGGTAAACAATAACGGAAAGAAAGAAATACAGAGTAAAAGCAGTGTGACAACAATGGGGAAAACACATCATGTTAAGTCTAATAGGGGCAGCCAGAGCAATTTAGAGAGAGACTGGCGTCAGGACCAAAATGCGTGACTCATTAGCCAATGAACAGCCAGGAAGGGGTCGCGCACTACTTTTGAATGCTAAAATAAAGCTGATAATGTACAATTTAATTCAGGATTTTTTTTTTTTTTAAGTACAACACAAACTGTCCATTTTGCTGCAACTCGACAGTGCTGCTTAATCCAGGACCTTACTTCCTGGAACTCTTCAGAGTAAAAAAAAACTGGTCCATTGGAGTGAATGGAGATGTCGCGACTTTTCTATCTACACGGCTCTGGGGCCCGGCTAACTTTGAGGCTTCATTTTGCTCTTCCCGCCTCAGCCACTGTGAAATGTGCAAACCAGAACATCTCAAAGAGAAGAAGCTTCATCTGCCGTGCTGGCTCTGAGATGAATGCATGAGTCTATTTGAAGCTACTGAGTGCATCATATTTCATTACTGGCCACGTTCCTGTCGTTTTATCACACTGTTCACCAGAACAAAGGCCTGGCTCAGCTGGTAATGAGTGGGGGCGGAGCCTCTCGTTACAGCAGCCTTCATTAAGTTGTGTCGAGTCCGGTTGTGCCGTCCTCTGACAGCTCCTCCATATTCCTGTAGCTGGCTTTCCCCCAGCCTTCAGCTGCCCTCTGCTCATCTGCAGCCAGACCACAGACTCATGGGCTTGTGCTAGACTCCAGCACTACACCACGCTAAATCAAGGGCTAAATGGCTCATGGCAAAGAAAACAAATACGGCAGAGTCAGAGATGCGGGGGGGAAGCCAACGAATCATGTGAGTCTTGTATAGAACAAACGGGAGAGAAAACTTTTATACATATATATATATATATATATATATATATGCATCTGATCTCGAGTTTGGGGATTTTACAAAAGTAAAACCTCCAAGCCCGCGGAGTTTCTCTATTGGAATATACCATGTGCTAAGTCAGGGGATAGTTATTTGATATTCTGTACGACTTGTGTTGCGTTATTCAATTATAAAAGCCAAACCAAGTGTAAATCAAGAGTGCTGGATGACAATCAACAGTCATCCGTCATCATTACTAAGGGCTGGGCAGAGAAGTGACAGAAGAACGCTATTTTGTTTTCTCCCCCATGAGTCCAATTTTCAACAAATCATTATAAGATATGATCCGCATCGGAGGCTCTGTGACTGATTTTGTTCGATCCTACTTTCATCACATTTCTGCAGCATGAACGATGACCAAGTATAAAATCAAAACACACAAGATTAGCCCCGCCCACCCGTTTTCTCCTTTCTCCTCTCCCTTCAGGAGCAGCTCAAACTCTGAAGAGTCAATTACTGTTTTCAAGCCGCTTCTTATCATTACAATGTCAGTAGCTATGCAGACGGGCAGGCTTGACCTTGTCTTCATGTTTTCCTGCACTGAGAGCGCCGCAGTTTATTCCAGCACTTCCGTGTCCTGAATGACGCAAAACTCATCACTCTGTACAGGAAGTGAACAGATGTTGCTCGAGGCCGGCTGCTATCGTTTCTTTTGATTTTGTCTGTATGCGCACATCTAGCGTTAATGACCCATAAGAGCTGGCGGGGGCGGAGTTTCTGCAGGCAGTCAAACATGGATGCAGAAAACGTATACCTGAGGTAAGCACTGTCCATCTGCTTTATATTACCAAGATTATAATGATACAACGTGGATTTCTTCCTTTAAGCATTCTGCACAATTAAACACAGAAGACGAAAACCCCGCAACTGCTGATGAACCGTTTCTGCAAATGGGGGTAGATCATACACAATCTGTAAGTCTAAATTCATACAGTACCTTCTTTACCTTGATCTTCCTCAACAATTTCTGTTATTGTCCTCCCATCCTGGGGAGGGCGCTCCTGAGTTGCTATGCTCTCTTCTGTGTCCTTGTGCTCTTCCTGCTGTGGCTTGGGTGACGAGCCCTCAGCCGTGCTCCGTGGAGTCCTTTCCCCAGCCTCACAGCTCTTCTGGGGGCTAACCTCACAGCTCTTCTGGGGGCTCTGGGAGTCCAGGCTGTCCATAGACTCATTCCCATTCACACACTCCACCTGTGACGCTAGCAGATCCCCTGTGTGCTTAGGCTGGGCCTTAGCATCCAAAGACTCGGGCGTTTCGATCACAGGCTGGGAGTCAACCTGCTTGGCCTGGTTGTCCTCTTCTACCTTGGTCTGAGGTTTGTCATCTATGGATTGCGACTTAGCGTGTGACTCTGTGTTCTGGGACTCCACGTCCTTGGCTGTGGGCTCCTCTTCCTTAGGTGCTGGCTCCTCTTCTTCGGGGGTTTCCTTGGTCTCTGCAGGATGGGAGGGGGCTACGACAGGGGTTTCGTTGGAGCTCTCCTCCTCCGTGGAGGGGCCGTGGGGATGGTGGCCATTGGGCTGGGGGCCCGGGGTATCACACGACGACTCCTCATCCTGCGTCAGACACGAGTCGTTGGGCCCCGTGGGCTCCACCTCCGGCTCCTCCTCCTCTGTCTCCGTTCCTTTCTTGTAGCTCTTCTTCTTACGGATGATGCCCCGCCCCCAAGATGGCCGCCGCCGAACCTTGCGCTTTAAATGAGCTATATAACCAGGCAGAGAGGGAGAAGGAGGGGGAGGGGGGAGGAGACCAAGATTAAGTCAGATAAGCACAGGAAGCAGAATAACTCAAATAAATTACAATAATTATCAGCTATTCCTGCAGTTGATTTCTATTTCCAGACACTATAATTGTTACTATACTTGTTACTTTTCTTTGCTTTTATCGTTTGTTCTTCTCTCTTGTTTTTGTTTATTGTACGTTTTTGTCAATGTACAGTAAATTGTTGATAATATTGGTTGGATTTCTTAGGTAAGAGACCTCGCATAAGCCCATTACTAATGGGTTCCTTGTCTTTTAACTGCAAAATATTTTCATACAATTGTATCCTTCCATTGTGTGCAAATAAATAAATGAAAAATAAAAATAAACTAATAATGATCTCCAGCATAATAAAACACACACACACACACACACACACACACACACACACACACACACACACACAGAGACACACACAGTGCTTCAATAACGCCAAATTACCTGGATACACTTGACAAAGGAAATTTACCAACTAGCAACTGAGTTGCCCAACAACAACCTCTCTCCCTCCCCCACACACACACACACACACACACACACACGCACACACACACACACACACGCACACACACACACACGCACACACACGCCTTTAACCACAGGGGTAAAATCAGACCTCCACTTCATTGTGATTGTCCATTATCCATGCTGAGTTCATGATTGTGCGTCTCCGAGTTACAAAACGTTTCTAGTGTAAACGGCTGTAAGGTTCTGTGTGTGTGTAGGGGACAGCCTGTGTGTAGGGACAGATGTATGTAGGAGACAGCCTGTTTGTAGGGGACAGTAGGGGACAGCCTGTGTATAGGGACAGCCTATGTGTAGGGGACAGTAGGGGACAGCCTGTGTGTAGGGGACAGTAGGGGACAGCCTGTGTAGGGGACAGTAGGGGACAGCCTGTGTGCAGGGGACAGTAGGGGCCAGCATGTGTGTAGGGGACAGTAGGGGACAGCCTGTGTGCAGGGGACAGTAGGGGACAGCCTGTGTGTAAGGGACAGCCTGTGTGTAGGGGACAGCCTGTGTGCAGGGGACAGTAGGGGACAGCCTGTGTGTAAGGGACAGCCTGTGTGTAGGGGACAGTAGGGGACAGCCTGTGTGTAGGGGACAGTAGGGGACAGCCTGTGTGCAGGGGACAGTAGGGGACAGCCTGGGTGTAGGGACAGCCTGTGTGTAGGGGACAGTAGGGGCCTGTGTGCAGGGGACAGCCTGTGTGTAGGGGACAGTAGGGGACAGCCTGTGTGTAGGGGACAGTAGGGGACAGCCTGTGTAGGGGACAGTAGGGGACAGCCTGTGTGCAGGGGACAGTAGGGGACAGCCTGTGTGCAGGGGACAGTAGGGGACAGCCTGTGTGCAGGGGACAGTAGGGGACAGCCTGTGTGTAAGGGACAGCCTGTGTGTAGGGGACAGTAGGGGACAGCCTGTGTGTAGGGGACAGTAGGGGCCTGTGTGCAGGGGACAGTAGGGGACAGCCTGTGTGTAGGGGACAGCCTGTGTGTAGGGGACAGCCTGTGTGTAGGGGACAGCCTGTGTGTAGGGGACAGTAGGGGACAGCCTGTGTGCAGGGGACAGTAGGGGACAGCCTGGGTGTAGGGACAGCCTGTGTGTAGGGGACAGTAGGGGACAGCCTGTGTGTATGGGACAGTAGGGGACAGCCTGGGTGTAGGGACAGCCTGTGTGTAGGGGACAGTAGGGGACAGCCTGTGTGTAGGGGACAGTAGGGGACAGCCTGGGTGTAGGGACAGCCTGTGTGTATGGGACAGTAGGGGACAGCCTGGGTGTAGGGGACAGTAGGGGACAGCCTGTGTGTAGGGGACAGTAGGGGACAGCCTGTGTGTAGGGGACAGTAGGGGACAGTCTGTGTGTAGGGACAGCCTGTGTGTAGGGGACAGTAGGGGACAGCCTGTGTAATTGCTAGGTAGAGGGAGGGAAGGTGTTCTGTAAGGTGCATGCTGGCGGAGGGGGGGGGGGGTTGGCAGGTTGGGTCGATAATACTCAAAAGCTTTAATTCCACCATTCCCTCTGTTAGAAGGTTGTGAGTAGCAGCTAGTAGACTCTCCTCTCCACCCCTTCTCTCCTCAGTACAGTAGCACAGCCTGGCTGCTCCTACGGGGTTAGACGCTGATTGCATTTCACTCTGGCCAAATTGGCCTTCATCAAAGAGCAGTGGCAGTGGGTGACAGAGTGACTGAGGGGAAGGGAGAGAGAGACGAGGAGGTGGTACTGATGCTGCGGCACGGCGGTGGAGGCACACAACACTGACAACAGATGGCGGTTGGGGATTGAAGGCGGATGGGAGGAGCAAAGCCTGCTGTTTGTGGCGAGCTAGCAAGAAGCAGGCGTGACAGAGTGAACATTCAGTGCTTAGCCCATGCTGCAGACACACCAAGGTGTGAGCCCGAGCAGCAAAGCCAGAGAGACAGACAGTCAGTCAGTCAGTCACGTACGGCTCTAGGCCATATGGAAATGTTTCATAAGATGTGCTCAGTTTCCATAGGATCACAGTGAACTCGGTAAAATCCATAAAATCCCGGCCAACACATGACTTTCTGAGGTCCACTGGAATGATCTAAATCTGCAACTGTGAAATCTGATTCAGAATCAATATCATATATGCCAGCCTGGTTCTCACAGGGATGAAGTATCAACAGCATCAGGTTATTTACCGCAGATCATATATACCTCCTACCATCTGAGCAGAGCTTAGAGAGGCTCCCCATCGATTCATCTTCATCCACACACCACATTAGCCACACAAGTCATGAAGAAGCAAACCCTGACAACAAGTCATAACATTCCTGCATGACGTCTGTGAAGTCCAGTTCCTGCTCCATCCTTTCTGCTCCTGCTCATCTCATCTTTCTACACTGAAGATGCCACGATGCACACACTACATTTACATGCACACACTACGTTTACATGCACACACTACATTTACATGCACACACTACATTTACATGCACACACTACATTTACATGCACACACTACATTTACATGCACACACTACATTTACATGCACACACTACATTCACATGCACACACTACGTTTACATGCACACACTACGTTTACATGCACACACTACATTTACATGCACACACTACATTTACATGCACACACTACATTTACATGCACACACTACATTTACATGCACACACTACGTTTACATGCACACACTACGTTTACATGCACACACTACGTTTACATGCACACACTACATTTACATGCACACACTACGTTTACATGCACACACTACATTTACATGCACACACTACATTTACATGCACACACTACGTTTACATGCACACACTACGTTTACATGCACACACTACGTTTACATGCACACACTACGTTTACATGCACACACTACGTTTACATGCACACACTACGTTTACATGCACACTACGTTTACATGCACACACTACATTTACATGCACACACTACATTTACATGCACACTACGTTTACATGCACACACTACGTTTACATGCACACACTACGTTTACATGCACACACTATTCCACTATTATTCGGAAAATGACAATATTCTGAATTTGATAAGGGTCATGTAAACAGCATATTCCAGTTGCATTTTCCGAATTTGCCCTTTTTCCGAATTTAGCATTTTCCGATTTAAGACATCTGGGTTATTCCAGTATTATTGGGGTTTTCGGAGGATTCTTTGATCATGTCTACAGCGCATTCGGAATATGGGTCTCAATCGGGGTTTTTACCGCAGTTTGCGACGCATGTTGCCCGTTTGTGGTCAACTGATGTGTGCTAGAAAGCGCTAGAACAGGCGATATAATCATAATAATCCATCATCTCTGGCATGCAAAAAGAAAAGCCGACATTTCTGATCGGGAGGAGATGAGAAACATTGATTTAAAGAGAGAGAGAGAGTAGCCTATACTAGTGCCCAGTGCCCATGGAAGTCCACGATGCTTGCGAGCCTGCGAGGTAATAACGTAGGCTACTAGCCTACTTTTTATGAAAGACTTGGATGTGCAACACCAAACTTTTCAGCAGCAAGCTCCTGAAATGGACCAAGTGATGCTCGTAAGAATAGTGCTGCTCTGTTTATTCTCAACAGAAAAACTCCGCGGCTCCGCCTACCTGCATCTCTCTCTCTCCCCCCCTCCCTCACGTGTCGGAGAGGGCGAGCTACGGCTGCATGTAAACGGGAATATTAGTGGATTATTCATTTAGTCGGAATATTGTCATTTTCCGAATACGGGCAAAAAGCGCAATATTGTGTGCATGTAAACATAGTCACTGTCTCACAGGGAGTAGACAACAAGCTAGACAACAACACGGGGACGATTAGTTAACCAGTGTTTGCTGCTGCTTGCTGGGCTCCTGCTCTATAGTGACCCTCTTAGAGAAAAGCCACACACTTCCTCTCAGCCGCAGCAGCACAGCAGACAACCCAGAGGGGACTGTCTGCACAATTAGTGCCAGGGCAAAAACACCTATTTATATGTGTGTGTGTACGCACCTGCCTGTGTGTGTAACAGAGGCAATGCCAAGCATGTGCCAGCCAGGTACAGTTAAACAACATGAGTGGGTGCGTATATCTATCACACACACACAATTTGAATGACGATCATAAAGATTGAATAAATTACATCTTAACCCAAAGCAGCTTAGAAAAATCAATGTATAAATCTCGTTCATTTTATCTGTAGCTCTCCTGTCAGCGGCTCGCGGCGGTGCCAGAGCACCTAGCGTTGTTAATATCCCCAGACAGCCTTTGTTTGTGCGCTCGCCTCTTGTCTGACACCTGTCACAGACAATGAATCTCTCCCATAATACCTGCTCCACTTGACAAGCAGGATCTATCCTGGCTCATAATACCTGCTCCACTTGACAAGCAGGATCTATCCTGGCTCATAATACCTGCTCCACTTGACAAGCAGGATCTATCCTGGCTCATAACACCTGCTCCACTTGACAAGCAGGATCTATCTTGGCTCATAATACCTGCTCCACTTGACAAGCGGGATCTATCCTGGCTCATAATACCTGCTCCACTTGACAAGCAGGATCTATCCTGGCTCATAACACCTGCTCCACTTGACAAGCAGGATCTATCCTGGCTCATAATACCTGCTCCACTTGACAAGCGGGATCTATCCTGGCTCATAATACCTGCTCCACTTGACAAGCAGGATCTATCCTGGCTCATAACACCTGCTCCACTTGACAAGCAGGATCTATCCTGGCTCATAATACCTGCTCCACTTGACAAGCAGGATCTATCCTGGCTCATAATACCTGCTCCACTTGACAAGCGGGATCTATCCTGGCTCATAATACCTGCTCCACTTGACAAGCGGGATCTATCCTGGCTCATAATACCTGCTCCACTTGACAAGCGGGATCTATCCTGGCTCATAACACCTGCTCCACTTGACAAGCAGGATCTATCCTGGCTCATAATAATACCTGCTCCACTTGACAAGCAGGATCTATCCTGGCTCATAACACCTGCTCCACTTGACAAGGAGGATCTATCCTGGCTCATAATACCTGCTCCACTTGACAAGCGGGATCTATCCTGGCTCATAATACCTGCTCCACTTGACAAGCGGGATCTATCCTGGCTCATAATACCTGCTCCACTTGACAAGCAGGATCTATCCTGGCTCATAATACCTGCTCCACTTGACAAGCAGGATCTATCCTGGCTCATAACACCTGCTCCACTTGACAAGCAGGATCTATCCTGGCTCATAATACCTGCTCCACTTGACAAGCGGGATCTATCCTGGCTCATAACACCTGCTCCACTTGACAAGCAGGATCTATCCTGGCTCATAACACCTGCTCCACTTGACAAGCAGGATCTATCCTGGCTCATAACACCTGCTCCACTTGACAAGCAGGATCTATCCTGGCTCATAATACCTGCTCCACTTGACAAGCAGGATCTATCCTGGCTCATAATACCTGCTCCACTTGACAAGCAGGATCTATCCTGGCTCATAATACCTGCTCCACTTGACAAGCGGGATCTATCCTGGCTCATAATACCTGCTCCACTTGACAAGCGGGATCTATCCTGGCTCATAATACCTGCTCCACTTGACAAGCAGGATCTATCCTGGCTCATAATACCTGCTCCACTTGACAAGCAGGATCTATCCTGGCTCATAATACCTGCTCCACTTGACAAGCAGGATCTATCCTGGCTCATAATACCTGCTCCACCTGACAAGCAGGATCTATCCTGGCTCATAATAATACCTGCTCCACTTGACAAGCAGGATCTATCCTGGCTCATAATAACACCTGCTCCACTTGACAAGCAGGATCTATCCTGGCTCATAATAACACCTGCTCCACTTGACAAGCAGGATCTATCCTGGCTCATAATACCTGCTGCTCCACTTGACAAGCGGGATCTATCCTGGCTCATAACACCTGCTCCACTTGACAAGCAGGATCTATCCTGGCTCATAACACCTGCTCCACTTGACAAGCAGGATCTATCCTGGCTCATAATAATACCTGCTCCACTTGACAAGCAGGATCTATCCTGGCTCGGCCGTTTGCGTTCACATTTGCACAAGCTTGAAACGACCGCCTTGAAAATGTGCAATGAGTCTCATTTGTTGATACAGTTATAAGCTTCCGAGCTCTGCACGCACGGACAGCACGGAGATTCTAATGATTTCACATGTTAGGGAGACTAATGGCCATCATCCATAAACACAGCAAGCAGCAGCATTCTGTGAGCACGCAGAATAATGACAACACATCACAAGCAAGAAGAAGAAAAAAAGGATGTCTGCATCACAAACATCTCCAGAGAGAGATGGCTATTCTAGACACTTGGAAGAGCTAGGGAGGAGATTGGGCAGTTTCCTCGGTAGTCTTGCTGGAGGCCAGGAGGAGGTGTGGCTGGTTCTGACACCAGGTACTGGTGGAGGAAGAGGGCACAGGGGGCCTAGCTTCTCTGCCACAAACAAAACCTAGCACGACTAACAGACAGTACTAGCAGAATACCCGTGCAGTGATGTGCGACCGTGTGACGACCGGTGGAGGCTGTGCAGCATCGCACGTTCTGCCATTAATCTGAGCAGAACATCGCAAACACCCAACTAAAAAAACTGGCTCTGTTAGGTCACCCGCTGACGTGCTCTTTACACTTCCTGAAAGATTCAGCGCGATCGCACGTAAAATGGCATAGCTGTGGCCGCACACTCACTCACTCACACACAGAGAATTCACATTTTTATTATCGGACGTTCGAGCACTAGACAACACAGAGGCTGGCTTTCACATCAACACCCGTTTCAAGATGGCCGGAGGTGCAGAGAAGTTGCGAGGGGCATCCCCATGCCAGGGCATGCTGCAGTGCCACGCAGCACGCCTCCATGTGCACAGTCACACGGCACCCTAGCAGAGGGAGGAGTGTCAAGGTGGGGTGAGACGTGCAGCTACAGACACCTGTGTCTGTAGAGACTGAGACACTGCATAGAGACACTGCATGAAATAGGCCACGCCCATCACGGGGGAAAGCTCTCCATTCACTCCCACACACCACTTAACACCACTTGAATGAAACATAGCTAAAAGCTGTTGTGTGGTGGGGCTGCGCAGACAACAAATGTAAAAAATCTCCAATTAAAGTTTTTTTGTACTCCCGAGCAAAACAAGTAAGCCGCTGAGAAGAAAAATGTGGATCTAGCTGTCACTGAAGTAAGTTGGAGTGTTCATCTTCCGTATATATGATCTTTGTGTGCAACACGTGACATAGGAGAACGCCAGGATTGGGGGGGGTGTTTCAGGAAGCAGAAAGTCAGCAGACAAACGTGATCAGCTCACGTCTCGTTCGCAGTTCAAATGAATGAAGTAAACGCACACGTCGTCTCATTATTTGACACTAGCCAGTTCCTCCTAAGATATCTGTAAAACTATCTGTATCTGACGAGAGTTCCTTTGTTCGCCCGGTTAGCCGCAGTTTGTTTTGGTAGAGGTTGGCGCGGTAGTGCTTCGTTTGTGCTTTCCCCCCGTGTTGGGCGTGGTTTCTGAATGACGACACGCTCCGCAGTGTCTCTCTATGGGGAAAAAGATCAGATTCGAGCACTGAGGTTTGCTGTGTTTGTCTCCTCTTCTCATGAAGGCAGATTGCTCGATTTTGATCAGCAGTTTGTATTTGCCCTTCAGAATTCCCATTTACAACTGTCACTTTTCTTTGTGCTATGATTAGTCATATAGCCAAGCCTGTTTTTCAATTACCACACGGAAAAGCTGGACTTCCCGCTCCGAGTGTTGAGAACGAGATTTAAAAAAATATATATCGTTCTTTTCATCAAACGCAGCCGGGCAAACTGAAGAGCCAGAGGGATGAGCATTCTGAAAACAAAAGAATGAAAAAGAAGCAGAGTGGTTCATTTTCTCCTGACCCCCCTACACGGTTTCCACAATCTATCTCACACACACACACACACACACACACACACACACACACACACACACACACACGTACGTCTCACTAGGACCAGCTCTCACCAATGCAGCTATGAAGCTTGCTCCTGAGGGAGGAGAAGGTGAGACAGAATGGCAGCAAATGACTCGTCATCCTCAGCTCTTAAATAATGCATGAAAATTAGTGGAGCGTGAACAGCCAACCACAGACGAGAGAGAGGAGGGAGGGAGGGAGGGGAGGGAGGGAGGAGGGGAGGGAGGGAGGGGAGGGAGGGAGGGAGTGAAAGCGAGAGAGGGGGTAGAAAGCAAAGCACTTTGTAATAATTAAAAGTGCCTAACGCATGCATGATTCATCCCACATACAGTATATCCCATGTGTGTGTACACACACACACACACACACACACACTCTCTCTCACACACACACACACACACACTCTCTCTCTCACACACACACACAGGCGCTTCTGAGAGCCGAAGGCCTCAGGAGAGAAGTATCCAAACTGCCACAGCAGCAAGTATTAGATAAACAAATCAGTGAAGTGGCACTGATGGACCTTCGGCAGCGTAAAGCAGTAATGTCCTTGGGTTGAATAGTGCAGTCAGTATCCCTGCTGCTCCCATTTGTTTATTTAATACTCAGCGTTCAACCACTCAACGCACTGCCAGCCTCATTCCTATGCCGGCACATGAAACATCATATCCAGTAAATAGAAAAACTATTAACTGATTTCAAATGAGTGGGGGTTAAGTCACCGAGAGGAAGACAGTTGAGTTGACATTTCAACTCTTTGTCAAATTAAATAATCCTCCAACATTTCCAAAAAAGAGCTACAGTAAGGGTTGTGTTAAACTAAATAGATCAGGGTTTCTGCTATAATATACATTTAACAGCGCAACCCCCCCCCCCCCAAACACTAAATCTTGGCCCCCGCTGCTTCAAAATAAAATGAAGTGTTTTTGAAGAAACACTGTAAATAGATGTTTGTTGCTACTTGCTACTGATCTGATCAATAGAACTTTCAAAGCAACAAACATAAAAACAAAACTGATCACCTAGATACATAGACAAGTCATACAGATATTCCCTTGCATTATAGTAGATCCATCCTAGGACACTTAAAAGCACCACATTGCAATATTAGGATGTTATGATGATGTTATGATATGCTGTAGGCAATTTGTTACTTTGTATCTAGCACTGATACACACAAACACACACACAGGTAATTGTATCTAGGCCAGATTAACTGTTTCGATAAGTCCATGGACTCTATACCACATTATAGTTGGTAGTAATTCACATCTATACCCCAAGGCTAGTTAAACAAATCAAGGCGATCAATTCACTCTGCTATTGCCTTAATTCTTAATCGGTATGTTGGCTACATTATAGGCTGGAGGAAAACACCATATTGGATTGAATAACCTTTAGGTTTTATATGGGCGGTGAACGGTGTTCACATTCTCCCTTTACAGCGCAGGCCCAGAGCCATATAAAATTATTATCTAAATTGAATTCTGTCTCATAATGCATCAGGACTTTTATGTCCCACGGAAACGCGCAGACATACATGCCTACGGAAAATGTAATCATCTCATTGTGAACCTGCTCTCCCCTATCTATTGGCAAACACATTGTCCATTTCCACACTGTAAATCTGATCTCAGGCCAGCATTTGCTCAGTGGCTGCCACATTTTAAAATGGGGCTTTTGGCTGGGACAACAAGGAACGAACTGCACTGTGGGCTTCAGGCCCTGAGCTTGAACTGCACTGTGAAGAGGGGAGTCCCTCTATGACACTCAGCATTTCAGCCTGCATGATTACATATGGCTGAAGTGGTCAATCCTGATTATTTTTGCTAGACATACTGATTCCTTACTATCATTATTATTATTAATGTCAAGGTTTTGTGCAACAATTACTATCACTGTTAAAATTATGGATTGAGAAAACTAAAATCGTTACATATGATTACATAGAGCCCCATTCTGGATAAGCATCACTTGAATAGCAACCTGTAATAGTGAGAACGGACGTTACTATGGCAGTGATCTCAATGAGCGTAGAGTGTAAAGATAATCCACTGTTGGCTCTGTGGGATATATTATATTTACTGTCTTTTTTTCCTCAAGCTCCGACTTCATAACCTGTTGCACAGGTTATGAAGTCAACTATGCCATGTATACACGCTTTTCATTGGCACCGCCTGGAGGCTGAGAACACCAGCCAGGCTGCCCATATTATACCAGCCCAGCACCGACCCGACCATACACAAATAAACTCCTCCACTCACCTAGACAGACCCCCATTGCTTACTAACCTACTTACTGTTGAGAGAGAGAGAGAGAGTGTGTGTGTGTGTGTGTGTGTGTGTGTGTGTGTGTGAGTGTGTGTGTGTGTGTGTCTCCATGGTAGTGAACAACACTTTCCTTGCCTCCAGAGAAGGCTTGCTCTTTAATTCCCCTCTATGGATTCACATGGAGGAGGACACTGGGCAGACTCATGCCGAGAAATATATTCAAGCATTTTGGGGCCAGAAGGAAACAAGTAAGAGAATATGAGAATACACAAGGGTGAGCAAGTGTGTGTGTGTGTGTGTGTGTTTACTCGGACTGGCAAAATTCCCCAAAAATGACATTGAATATTCAAAAGAATATATATTTTTTTTTTGCACATTATGTCCATAAAATGGCAACCCAATACCAATACTACGAGAGACATAACTTGTATAGGTATATTTAACAACATAAACATGTCTACATATCAATTACAAAATAAAACAAATGAATGTCATAACATTACTGAAGCAAATGGGGCTATTAATTGAACTTTTACCGTGTAATGTTAACGTTATAGAACGGACGTTCAATGCTCTGAGCGAGCGGGGCTGTGCTAAACATGGGACAACGGTGGAATTATAGTAGGCTAACTGTAGCTTAGCCACATAGCTTGCTTACAACGTTATCTTATCTTGAGGTTCCACAATTTGCCGTCTCTGACCAAAAATCCAAAGTGCTCCCAAACGGGGCTTTTGAGACCGCTCGCCTCGGAGTGCAAATCACTCTCTCTGCAGGCAGGTCGGGTTGTGAAGCAGAACCTCCGTGTGAACTCTGCCATCATTACATTACCGCGCTCGTTTCAGCTTGACTCCTGTCTGTCATGCAATGCGCCAGGTAGGCAGACATCAAAGATATTATACACCAACAAGATGACCCACTACATGCTGCACATTATGAAATGGCATACACTTCCTGACTGGCAGTTGGGCCGTCTCGCTCTAATAAACGGTATCTGCATAGGCAGAAAGACGCTGTAGTGGAGCTTTCTTCCCGCCCCCACAAACAAAATATTAATTTTCACATAAGACTAAGTTTGCTATGGGACAGATATAAGTGAGTATGGAATGGACTGTCACAGCAGAATCCATTCGATTTGAGATTCAGGTCACTACATCAGAGTTAAAGACTTCAGCTGAGACTAGGAATAGAAATGAAGGAGGGGTCACAATACAATACTATGCCAAATAGAAAAATAGTACTTTAAAATGTAGAGAAAAACAACATGGGTCCACCTTGGCAGTACAATATGAGAGATTAATACCACCAAATGACTCAAGTGTAAAGATGCATACACATACATACTGTAGTACTTTGAGTTGTGGTTACACTGTAGCAGGTGTTCCTCCTGATCCTCACTGGGACATGAAGGGGGGGAGGGGAGGTAAGGTAAGGGTGTGGTAACCTATAATATAACTAACTAGAACGACCGCAACGCGGACTTATGCCTGCGCCATTAGTTCATTCTTGCCAGTTCAAATCGCCATTTGAGGCAAATTGGAAGAAATTCAGTCAAGGCGCTCCTGAGATGTTGCGTTACAGAGCTTGGAAATTGGGTGTGTGAGGTCACAGTGACCTTGAACTTTGACCACCAAAATGTAATCAGTTCATCCTTGAGTCCAAGTGGACGTTTGAGGCAAATTTGAAGAAATTCCATCAAGACATTCCTGAGATATCGCGTTAATAAGCTTGAAAATGGCATTCGAGAGGTCACAGTGACCTTGACCTTTGATCACCAAAATGGAATCAGTTCATCCTCGCGGCCAAGTCGATGTTTGAGCCAAATCAGAAGAAATTATATCAAGCTGTTCTTGAGATATTGCGTTAACGAACTTGGGAATGGCGTTCGTGAGGTTACAGTGACCTTGAAGTTTGACCACCAAAATGTAATCAGTTCATCCTTGAGGCCAAGTTAATGTTTGAGGCAAATTTGATTAAATTCCGTCAAGGCATTCCTGAGATATGGCGTTAACAAGCTTGAAAATGGCATTGGAGAGGTCAGTGACCTTGACCTTTGATCACCAAAATGTAATCCGTTCATCCTTGCGCCCAAGTCGACGTTTGAGCCAAATTGGCAGAAATTCCATCAAGCCGTTCTTGAGATATCGCTTTAACGAACTTGGGAATGGCATTCGTGAGGTCACAGTGACCTTGACCTTTGACCACGAAAATCTATTCAGTTCATCCTTGAGTCCAAGTCGATGTTTGAGGCAAATTTGATGAAACTCCGTCAAGGCATTCCTGAAATATTGCGCTAACAAGCTTGAAAATGGCGTTCGAGAGGTCACAGTGACCTTGGCCTTTGACCTTTGACCACCAAAATCTAATCAGTTCATCCTTGAGTCCAAGTGGACGTTTGAGGCAAATTTGATGAAATTCCGTCAAGGCGTTCCTCAGATATCGCGTTAACGAACATCGTACGGACGGACAACCCGGATCCATAATGCCTCCGGCCTGGCTATCGCTGGCGGCGGAGGCATAATAACTCATGTACGCATTTAAGACACGGTGTCCAGCTCCGCGGAAGACCACGCCTTATTTTCAACACGCTCCAGACATCCTGGCTCATTGAAATCGACTGGGGTGGATGCCTCCATCTTGTAACATTAATGAAGTATTGATCCTCCCTGCTCCCATCACCCACTACTGATGGGGCAGGGGCTTGGAGGCGGGGCTTGTGCCACCATCTTGGGAAGAAGAAGGAAGAAAGAAAAGAAGAGAGGGAAAAAGCACCATACCCAGGTTTTACAGTTTTACACTGAGAGAAACTGTGATGCTTCCTTGTTTGACCTGTTGTAGAGGTTCTCTAAAGAATTGGCATTCTGGCAATTTACCAAGTCTCCAAAGTCACCAAATGGGCACATGATTTTGTCAAAATGATCTTAATTATGCCAACCTTTGCATGTATGCATCATAACAGCAGGCACAAGCAAAAAATCAAGAACACTATGCACCACCACAGAAATACTGACATGATGGACAAAAAGCATCTTGTTTTCCAGTTTCACTGCCAAGAGTGGCAGCCTGTGGACCTGAAGACTTTGAGCACCAGCATGTAATGTGTTAGTCAGTAATGGGTCTTCACCAAACCAAAAGAAAATGGGGGGAAAATAGACCTCCCCACAACCACAGAAGAAGAACTGATGTCTGATGTTCCTACTACAAAGGACCCCAGGAAGATTAGAGGTGCAGTCATGTCCTTCTAATGGGGATCCTTTAATAAACTAAACTAAACTAAAGCCATTGGTGTGGCACTGGCGCTGGCGTCAATTTGTAACTCAGCTATCTGGCATGTGGAGACGGGAGCCATATCTTGTCACTTGAAGGAGTTACTAACTGTCACGATGCAACTAACCACCACTATACAGATAACAGGTCTCAGTACAGGGCAAGACTTAATACCCACCCAGCTCATTTTGTTCATGTTGTTTCTCTCCGATGATGCATCGTTTAACATCTACTCATTGATCAGATGGACTCCAGTATCAATAATATAACCTTACTACATCACTGTGTAAACATAGCATCCAAAAGTGTAACTCTGCTCTGCTTTTGCTGTTCAAAACATATGAAATAGCTTAACGTTAGTCTTAAACTATCTTCCAACAGTATCCCTCCCCAAGGATGTGGGCTATTTCCCCCGCATCTAAATCATTCCATTGAGCTGTAATTAACTTGGCACAAAGGCTACATATCCCCCCAACATGGCTGAAGGACAAACCTAAATTCAACGGCTCCCAGTACAGTAACTCAAACTAAATAAATAAAATCTCAAGGCTTGTCGTAAATAAGAACATCAAAAACAAGGGTTTTCCCAACTGCTCTGAGACACACAAGTAAAGAGCAACGCTCCTTTAAGGAGCATGGTGCAGGTTGGAGACCACACATGGAAAAGGTAGATAGCAATGGGATTTGGAGGCGGGGTTAAATCACACAGAACTGTATTTAGGCCACGTCGACATTCGACAACGGTCTCTGCATGAAAAGGAAAAACTGACGTTGCGTTTTGGCCTTTGGTTCTGCGTTTATACACAGCGTTTGTGATAACGATTTGTGTGCAACTTCCAGTTACAACCCTCACAATAATGGCAGTTAAAGTTATTGATGCATGTTGCAACATTTTTGTGTGATCTGAAATACACCGAACACACAAATTGGAGGAATATCTGCTGCCTTGGAAAAGTCAATTTTAAACCCGCATTTAATCGACCGTTCGGTTTTTACTTACCAGTCATTTCCTTTGTTTAATTAATATGCGTGAACGTCAATAGCAGGCAGTCACGTGTCGGCCATTATGTATTTTTAGCAACTCGTTATCAGACTCTGATGTCATGATAATTTGTTGAATGCCAATAGGATTCACTTATTCCATTAAGGCTATATTGACAGGTGAATGTATTGTCTTTCATTGTCTTACATGCATGAAGAGGAGCTGTGTGTATTATTGCCACTTTACTTTACACGGCGACGTTAGGAGAGTGTTATTTTAAAAAATCCACTCTGGAAGCTGGTTTCACTTTTAGGGCATTTCAGGCCCAAATAACGAAACAAAAGTTTGCCGTTTTATGCAGGGACCGTTGTCGTGGTAATCTAGGCCTTAGACTCATTTTTGTAAACTGCCTGTAAAAAAATATATATATATATATATTTTTTAGAAAATAAAAATAAAATAAAAATAAAAGAAAAGAAAAAAATATATATATATATATATTTTTTAGGTATTTTTGTACTAATCATGAACCCAAAATGTTAATTCAGAAGAAGAAGAAAAGCACTGGGCTCTTTAAATGTTAACCAGCTAGAATAGTCAAGAAGAGCCTGAGCACACTCAGGTAAATGAGGAGCAGGTAAAATGAGGAGCAGGTAGAGGAGAAGAAGTAGAGGTAAAATGAAACCCATGTGTGACTGATGTGTCGCGGCCCCGGGGTCAGGCCCATGGGAATGTCATTCAGTTAATGGGGTGAAAGTCGTATTAGTTGTATGGACTCAAGTACTCATGAATGAGATAGCCAACGACTTCACAGCCGTGACCTTCAGCTCAGATGTGACGCAGCTGCTGTTGCAGAGCAGGAATCCACCTGGAGTCTTTTATCTGAACCACATGAACAGCTTTCAAGTGAAGGGGACTGAGCAGAGACAAATGTAAGAAGGACAGAACTGTGTGAGGAAACCCCATTTATATGGATGGAAGAGTGTGTGTCAAAAAGTGTCCAGGTCCATACACCACGCTTGGTTCAGATAACAAGGGATAGAGGACTTCACTTTTGTTTAAAAGATGGTTGGGGATTTCCTGCCTAGTAGCTAAACCACTTGCTATTATTATTACAACACTTGCTTAATAAAATAGTAACGTTATGCCATTATTTTCATAAACTGGCAAGATCATCATGTACAACACACAAATTTACAATTCAACAATCTATTACTTTGACACGATTGCTTAGCAGCTAACGCTAGTTGAAGCAATACAATAAGCTTGCTGGTAGCTAGTTGTTAAGCCAACTAGCCTGTACTCGCCTGTCTCTGTAAGTGTAAATGAATGTATATTAAGCATGGTTTCACGTCCACTAATGAATAAATCAATTAATATTTTGTGTTGCACACTCTCAATTGTTATTGTTATCTCTTATCCCCAATGGCCCAGGATGTAACGTGAAAACAACAGAGGGATGGAGAGGTCAGAGGTCAGATATCGTAAACATGTGGAAAAACCTACGAGGTGAGGTATTCGCCTCGTGTGGCACACTTGGGTGGTGCACGTGTTAAGTGTGTGTGTGTTTGCGAGAGCTAGAAGGCAAATGAGGCAACATGAGACAGACAGTGGGAGACGCAGAGAGCCAGAGAGGCCCTCGGGGTCGCTGGGTGACGAGAGGAAGACAGCCGTTTGTCACCTGATGTGTCACGTGACTCACGTCGCGCTGACACTTAATGAAACGTCCCGATCAATAAATGATCCCATCCTTGCTCCTGGAAATGAAGGCGATCAGTCACTTCACTCAATTGGGTGGGTTCCTCCTACCACCCGCCTCACCCGATCACACACACACACACACACACACACACACACACACACACACACACACACACACACACACACAGAGTACCAGACAGGCACATTAGCCTGCCCCATTTCAATATCCTAATGCATTTTTACTGGAAATTGCTTCTGCATATCATAACCAATCACACCCATCTGTGTGTCTATCAGTCTTCAACCTTGGAGGGAAGACAAAGGACAAAAGACAAAAAGACAAGGAGAAAGAAACAAATGGACAAAAAAATCTGCCACTCTCCTTTCCATCCTAGGAATGCTGCATTCATATTGTGGTGATGTGACAGATGCAAAGGGATGTTCATTATTTTCAAAAGACAAACAATGGCACGCTCCACCAGCGCTGGGAAAAAATACCATTTACCACACCACACAACAACGTTAGTGGTAAAAGCTGCACCAGTGAATCTACCGCAGCAGAGGATAAAACCAAAAATAATAAAATGGATACAACCACATACAGTACGTGTCGTGCACCTGCTGTTAACCGCCGTTTAACTTTTAACATTCCACTTGTCTGATTGACCTTTTTCCACAGCAGCCATTTTGTGTCTAAAAGGCAGGGTAAACACAAAACATTAACCAAAACATTAACGAGGGTTTCCAACGTCCAATCCATTTAGGTGCTGGGGCCCTCATTAATGTTTTGGTTGAAACTGTTGTTTGCCCTGCCTTTTAGACACAAAATGGCTGCTGTGAAAAAGGCCCTTTGGACCAGTATGGCAGAGCTCTCTAGTTGCCGAGTGTATTATCACTGGCCCAGTAGACACGACACGACACGACACGACACACACACACACACACACACACACACACACAAAACCATCAAATATATATAGTACATGAATTACTTCCATTACTACTGGTTATTGATTATACCAATCAATCAATTATGTTTGTCAAACCCGGCACAGTGCACACCTATTGAGGTGCTGACTACTGACTACCCATCAATAGTAGGGGAAATATAGTCCCACACACTCCAGTTCCAGTCCAGCATGGAGGTATGAAAACATAATTCAATCAGAGCCTCTATCTTTCGCTGTCCCTCTCTCGGTTGCTCAGTAAATGGCCAGTGGGATGACAGTGCCTGGGGTGCCCTCGTCTCAAAAGACACATACAGGTATGGCCTGATGCAGCAGCAGCTTCCACTACTGTTGAGGATGTCAACCTGCCCGCACACGTGCACACACATGCGCACACACACACACACACACACACACACACACACACACACACACACACACGCACACGCACGCACACACAAGGTCTGAAAGCCCTTCTAGGGAAAGGTCTGTCACCCCAAGCAAACACACACGTGAGACAGGAGGGTGGCGGTACAGAGATCAGCACCTGGGTGGCTCGTTTCTGAGTTGACTGATGAGTCGGTCATGGCACCGTCACCCTCCCCCTGGAGGAGAGAAATGGGGCACGATGCACCTAGGATGGAAAGAGCCTCCAAGGAGAGTCAATGTCCAAAAACGTCTCCTCTTTCACGGTCATCGTGTCCACCTTCCAACCTCAGGTTAGACTGTATCTGCCCACCTGAACAGCTGCTTCACATCGGGCTCTAAGCTGTCAGATGAACAGCGTTTGACAGAGGATGATGGAGCCAGTCATTGATGTCATGTGGAGGGATGTCATTAGTGATACATTAGCCGTTCAGACACTATAGTCTGGTGTGCTCCACGCATCCCAACAGCAAGCTGCTGTGTACAGTGTGAGCTGGAGGAAAGACGCTGGGAGTTAAATACTGTGGAACAAATGGGGATTTGCACAGTGGGACATCCTGCTCAGTGCTGACACAGAAATTGGATACATAGAATGGGTCACACTCAGCATTTTTACGCCGATTGTAAGCCCAAGTGGACCATTCAGACCATTGGGGCGAGTCTGAGCTAGAGCACACAGAACCAATGGTTGGCGCCTGTAGTGTGAAAAGGTTCCAGAATCAAGACTTTGCCCCCTGTGAGGACTTCCAACACGGATTCATGTAACACCACCAAACTTTGTAGAGAAGTAGATCATGGGCCAATTTACAACGGATTATCTTTTCACACCCACTGGCCAAAAGGGGGTGTGGCAATGGGCATGTCCAATCACAGAAAGGCGCCTACTTGCAAATGTATTCACGTACCACAACACTTTGTATGTAGAAAGTTTGGTCATGGGCCAAGGACAAACTGATTAACTTTTCACGCCCACTGGCCAAAAGGAGGCGTGGCAATGGGGATAGCCAATCACAGAAAGGCACCTAACTTTTTTTAAAAATGATTAATGTAACACCATGCCGTGGCGGAGGCATGCACTCTACCGAGTGCCCTCTAGTTTTCAAATGTGTTTAATTTAAGAAATATTGTACAGGGGACATTTTGAAACATTGTACGGTACGAGCCAAATTACCATTCAATTATGTTGTCATGCTCATTCTATCCACTCGAGTTCTGTGACCAGTACATTGATTGTACGTCCACCTCTCTCTTTCAGCTCAGGCGGACATCTGGGACTCCAAGAGCAGTTCTTCTGAGCTAATTCTTAAGACGTCTGCGACACGTTGGGGCGACTTTTGTTTCAAGAGGGCTGGGGAAGGAGAAAAGCCCTCAAGGTTAAGATGTGTTTTTAAACAGCACTGAGAGGATGCAGCCAAGATTCAGTCAAACCTCTCTTAGTGGATTCACAATGCAAGAGTCAGAGGTTGAAGCTAAGAAAAAGGAGCTGTTCAAAACTTAAGTGATCACAGTGAAATGCCTTCACTTCATGCCTTTTTACTTAAAGGGACAGCTCTATTTTCTTTTGTAGGAACTAGCGAGCAGCTAGCGGGTGTAGTTCGGTCAAAAGAAAATAGTTCCTACATGAAACTGCTCATAGCAAGGTCTGTGGATTATCTCGAGTAACGGGGTCATGATTTCTGGAAAGAGACATTTGCTGTTGAGTTTATCAAATGTATTTCTTTGGCACTGTGCGCACCGCAAGCCGAGTGCCATCCAGTTCCATTGTATTGGAGAGAAGCCAGAAAATCTGCGGCCGATATCTCCAAAACTCAGGCAAATAACACAAAAACAATATAGATGGATAAATATCACTACAGGTGAGAGGGAATATATGTATTTTGGATTTTAGGGGTGAGCCGTTCCTTTAACCTCCCAAACAGGTTGTCTCCTTCCCAAAGTCTGCGTCTCCTCCTATGCAAAGCAAAAGAGATGCAGAGAGGAGGTCTGCGTGACGGAGCAGACAGCCACTTGTGTGTGACAGAGACTCCAGAGTGGTGTGATGTCGCCGCAAGAACAAAGAGCAGAGCTGGCTCATAAAACACCTAAAAAGCTCTCACCATATTTATCGTAGGAACACTACATTAACACGGCGGGCCCATCAGGCATGCAGTGCCACAGACAAGAGATGAGTTTGATCAATAACAGTGAGCCGTGCTGCGCGATGCGTTAAAAGGGATACTCCACCTTTTCGGGAGTTTAGCTCATTCGCCACATCCCCCTCCCCCACCCCCACATAACCAAGATACACCATGCCTTTACCGGCACTGTCCGCTCAGTTTACAGTGAGCTACAGTCGTGAAGTTAGATACTATCGTCATAGGATGGAGGCTTAATGGTACAGCTGTTAAAAATCCACGAAAACACATCTTACGGCGCCAAAATACATGTTGTGCTTCGGGTACTCACCACACGATGAAATATTAATCCAAAATGCACATAATCGGTATTTTTGGAAGGAAAAGAGGTAGCCGGCACTACTTTCCAAACATGGCCGCCAAACTCTTTTCCTTCCAAAAAGACTGTTAGTCGTTATTAGGGTTCCCAGATTGCCACCCGCCTGACAAGGGTATGTATGTATGCTGGTCACTACGCTAGTGCTTCCCTCTGGTCTGGCCTGTTCAGTGGGGAGGGGAACTGAGGTGGATAACGTGTTCCTCCCCACACACACTACGTCCTTCCTGGTGAAAGTCCTCCCTGTCAGGTCAAAAGAAGTGGCTGGGGAACACCCGCTCTGTGCACATTCCTGTACTTATGGTGGCTGAATGTGACTCATGTTGCTTGATGTACCCATCTCTTTAAATAGTCCACGGAGATGATCATGTGACTAGGTGTGTGTGTGTTCACCTGCACCAAGGAAAATGTAGACATTAGCGTATCCATTATTCTGGGACATGCAGGAGACTTGTGCAAAGGAGAATGCACTGGAGCTTCGGAGTCCAGTATCAATATTAACCAGAGGACATTTGCTACTAAGTGAAGACCTTCTTCTTTTCGTATGAGAAAAGGGTTGAAAACGCATACAAAAAAAATACACATTGAGCAAACAAAAACACTACAAACTAACCCTAAAAGAGTCATGAACCAAGAAGAACAGGGGTCAAAGTGTGTCGTCTCCTTTGCCTGCAATGGCATTGTGAGTGGAGTATGGAAGCAAATATTCAAAATCAGCAAATCATTTATCGTAATGTCACAACATCACTCCATTCCAATTGTAGCAAGTAAAACACAGTAGCTAGCTATGTTATAATGAGTGGGTAGATCATAATGGAGACAGAATAGACCAGTTCGGTTTCCATCAAGCCGGGTTTCGCAGTGTACAAAAATGCAAAATGTAATTTGGATCTCTCACCAACAAATCCATAAGTCATTCCAACTAAACTAGCATTAGTGCCTCATGTTTGTGCAATTATTCCAGTCAATTAGAACTGATCAGAACCCGGGCAGGGAGAGAGAACACGCCCCTTTAGGCTGCGTGGTGTTTACTAGCTTCTGATGTTTACCGAAAATTGAATCATCGACTGCACAAAGCCCAGGAGGCCTGGTGTGTCTGTAGTTGAGCCTGAATGCAGGAAAGTTGGGCTGCTCTTAAAGCTGCATTCAGCGATGTTTTTGTGTTCAAATAAGTGTTAAATGGCTCTATATTCTGACAGCAATCACTGAAATAGAGTGTTTGGTCAGTGACTTGAAACCCCCAACCCTCCGCTGTCCTCTATCGCTCTCCTGTAAGTCCTGGAGGCAGGGCAGACGTATCTCCACAACCATAACTCGTAGAGACTCAGGGATGGCGGCATTGGATTTGGGGTGAAAAAATACATATAATCCGTTATAGGCATCGCGATCTGACTAGGGATGCACCGATCCACTTTTTTCACTTCCGATCCGATTCCGATACCTAAATTTGGATATCTGCCGATACCGATATTATGCCGATACCAATATTTTTCTTGAATATACAGTATAGGCAAAGATTTGGCCAATTAAATATATTTTTTTTACCTTGCAAAAAGCAGACAAAATTAAGAAAATATACAAGGCAAAGAAGGATACTATTATACATGGGCAAATTACGGCCCACGCTGGAATTGCAAAAAAAAAGAGAAAAAAAATCCCCCGATTCCGATCCGATCCGTGAATTAGTGCCAATATCGGCACCCGATACCGATATTGGATCGGCCCCATCCCTAGATCTGACCTTCCGTTTCCAAGAAAATGTCAACTTTTCTCTGATTGGATAGTTTGAGGGCGCCGGCAATTTTTATCCAATCAGAGAAAAGTTGACATTTTCTGAGAAATGGAAGGTCCGATCGCGATGCCTCTAATTGACTATAATGTATTTCTTCCACCCCGAATCCAATGCCGCCCTCCGTGAGTCTCCATGAGTTACGGTTGCGGAGATACGTCCGCCCTGCCTGCAGGACTACAGGAGAGAGACAGAGTACAGCGGGGGGTTGGGGGTTCCAAGTGACTGAGCAAACATTGCTGAATGCAGCTTTAAGTGTTGGAAAGAAACAGAGACAAAGAGAGAGGCTCTTAACAGAGAAAGAGTGCTAGATCCACTTTAATCAGAATGTCAGAGCAGCCAGGCTTATTAAATCTTTGTCTAAAAGCCATGGCAGCCTCCCAACGTCATTTGTGACGGCCCGAGATATCCCTGAGCTGAAAAGAGGCTCTCCAAACAATCAATGTGTCACGCGTGTCTGGCCATCTCACTGATGATGAAGCAGACAGTCCATCAGCAAGACGTTTCTAAACAGCATTTACACACTGCATTAAGGCTGCCTCAATAACAAGCCAGCGAGTCGACATCATCATGGACAAATGTGCTTAGCTTTACAAGACTTTGACAAGATCGGCGGAGGAGGGGGAAAAAACAGCGTTAACAAAGTGAAAAGAAATGACCTCAGGAGCCCTGCTCAATATGGACACCTACGCATTGGCACTATTTGACATGCCGCTCGCTCACCCCTGCCCTGCACCTATGCTGGGATCTTCTGTGAAGCACAAAGCATAACCTTTGAAAAGGCAATAACCATCATAATTCGGCGTAGTCAGCAGGGTAACTCTGTCTAGCGGTCAAAAGTGTCTCACTCTGTCTCTGTCTGTCTCGCTCTCGCTCTCTCCGTCTGCGCTCCCCCGCCACACATCCTCAGGTAGCACAGCTTGCCTTCATTGGGCATGCAAGCAGGCAATGAGGAGCAACGCTCAATCACTCCAGTGCATCTCTCCAGGGTCATCTCCATCAGGCAGACATGTGAGCTCTTCACAATGATATCTGCATCTGCGGCTATCTGCATTGCACACAGTAATAAACAACAGATATTAAAATCCTGCGAGGAGGGTCGCCACTCGCCACCACGCCACCTGACGTGTGTAGGGTAGACTTAACACAAGTCCAGAAGACAAAACAACTATATGCTTGGTGATGGGCTGGAAAATTCAATGAGCCAGAGAGACAGACTGAATCCTCTCAGAGAAACCTCACCAATGTCAGCTCCTCTGCACTCTAAAACAATAAGACTGAATCCTCTGAGAGAAACCTCACCGATGTCAGCTCCTCTGCACTCTAAAACAATAAGACTGAATCCTCTGAGAGAAACCTCACCGATGTCAGCTCCTCTGCACTCTAAAACAATAAGTGGAGGCAAAAGGCATCATGGTTGATTTTACATTCATTTCACGCTTGGTGCCACAGCATTCCAGCAGGCATCTGTGCCCACAAAATGGCAGCTTATGCCGAAAGCTCACTGGCTCAGGGCTTTGCAGGGATTTTTATTATTGAGCGCCACGGAGTGTGCAACACAAGATTGTTTTTGTCTGGTAGCCGGCGAGCAGCTTGGGGAGAATCTGTGTCCAGTTCTAATAAGCGAGGGATACGAGCTTACGCCCAGACCATGCTATCACTAATAATAATAACGCGGTCGTCTCAATTGCGGGGGAAGAGGTTTCCTTTTCGGCTGTCAATGTCTGGCATTTTCTAATGAGAGGCTGACACACAAACTGAAGCAGTCGCGCAGATCCAGCAAGCTTAAAAGCAGGTGCAGGAACTAAAAAGCGGCAGCAAACAGACTAGACTGAGCAGATGCCCTCCTCTCTCACCACAAGAAGAGGGTCATCTTACCACGGAGTCATTACGCCAAAATTAGTTGTCCTGCTATTTGTGAATAAAGCTTGCTTGTCTTGCTTGTTTACCCACTGGTCTCTCATGATTGAAATCCTTTTATTCAATATCTAATTCAGCCTGAGGTTCAAATAAATAAATAAGTAAAGAGACTTAAAAAAAAAAAAAGCGAAAAAAAAAAATCCCACCAAGGTCACTAAGGTGATGCACACTGTAGCTCTCTTTTGGTTATTTAGTAGTACTAAATAACCACAAGGGAGCTACAGTGTGCGGCTCTTCTTTTTTCCTACTTGGAGGCGGAGCCATTAGAAGGTGAGGAAATGCAGATGAGGTGCATCCACAGAACCTGGGCCCATTTAACACCTGCAGTCTGGACCAGCTGCCCTGCAAAGGGAGGGGGCTGTGGTCAATTTGCTTAAATTCATTTCAAACGTAAATAGAACCTGCGTACAATTTACTTATAGAGATAGAGCAGGATCATTTTCAATCATCGTTTTACAGAGATTGCATATAAGAATCATATTAGGGCAAAGTATTTTAAATTTAGCTTTTGGAGAGAAAAAAAAACTGCTTTGCATTCTCTGAAATAGGGGATGTTTAATGAAGCACAGTACCCAGGAGTCAGCCATCAGATTTGCTTATCTAATTTTCAATTATGGAGGAAAGGAAAGAAGATGAGAAAGGAGGAAAAGAAGGAGGGGTGATGTGGGGGAGGGGAGGAGTGAGCGGAGAGAAAGAGGAAGTGAGGGAGGGAAGGAAGGAAAAAAGACTTTTACAGGGTAGTGGTATTGAGGTAGCTGCCTGGTGCTACTGCAGATAAACTGGCCAAATAGTGTCCGTCCAAACGTTCACTCTCTATTCTCCATCCATTGATGTGTACTGTGTCAAATGAAGAGAGCCTGTAGCAATCCCAGAGTAGAGGAGGACAAGGCAACAACTGGTCTGCACTGCTGTGGAGAACATAATGGACATCAACTAGTGGCCTGTAAAATGCACTGGCTTCAAGGTTAAACTTCTCTTTCTTCAGTTTCTCATGATGAGTATAAAAGATGAGTATAAAAGCTCTTGTGAACCGAAAGAAATCGCCCCAAAGAGGAAATTAAGTGAAAGGAATTGTCTTCAATAGAACATTGTGGGGGGAAAAGTTAATCTATTTCAGCAAAGTGCTGTGACCATCACAGTCACTGTCCTTTTGTCCTGAGCCAAGATCCAGGTCATGTTGGTCTCGACCGAGTTTCAAGATGGAGACCACGTCGCCTCATATCACAATAGCAATCAGCTCTCAACGTAAGTCAAGTGTGACGTCTGTTATGACGCGTGTCTCGTGACTCATCAGCCCATCCTCAATAGCCAATCAGCCCCTGTCAATATGGCGTCCGTTATGACGTCGCTGCTGAGCCAGTATATTTTAGCCATGGTCAGCGCGTCATCATCCTCTCCTTGATCGTTTACCTCAGTGGTGGCTGCACCTGGGCTGATCGTCTTCTCTGGAGCTGTGTTTCACCCCACCCACCTCCCCAGTCCACCACCAATGTCTTGACTCCTGAAGAATTCCCTACGGGAGGGAAGGGGGATCTCTATCCTAGACTGAGCAGATGCCCTCCTCTCTCACCACAAGAAGAGGGTCATCTTACCACAGAGTCATTACGCCAAAATTAGTTGCCATGCTATTTGTGAATAAAGCTTGCTTGTGAAATTTTACACACTGGTCTCTCATGATTGAAATCCTTTTATTCAATATCTACTTCAGCCTGAGGTTCAAATAAATAAATAAGTAAAGAAAGAAAGAAAGAAAGAAAGAAAGAAAGAAAGAAAGAAAGAAAGAAAGAAAGTAAATAGTGTAAACTTAAAAAAAAAAAGGAGAAATAAAAAAATCCCACCAAGGTCACTAAGGTGATGGAGGCATTGGAGAGACAAGCAAAGAAGCTGTGTGTTTACTATGATGTGAGATGCAAGGCAGGGGAGAGGCAAAACCCAGCGGTGTTCCATCCAGATGAACGCAGCCTGGTGGCTGTTGCCTTGGGCGAGCTATTGACTGACGTGCAGGACACAGTATGCAGCAGCGTCTGCATCCTGATTGGTTTCCCACAGTGCAACAGTTGAATAAGAAGAATCTTGTCAACTAGTACTGGAATAAAATTGGTGAAACATGTAAAAGAAAAGAAAACTTTCGATATTGTGATATGAGACTACGGTAGATATTGTGGGATTTTGATTATCCTACTGTTGCTAAATGACTTACTAAAATACTTTCCTGGTCTTAAAAGGGTGAAGCAATAACATTTTCTGAACTTGTTAAATGAGTCTGTTCTAGCAAGAGTAAAATGAACAATGATTGGCTTTACCTGCTCCTCATATCCATATTACTTACTGCACATTACTGATTACTAATCGTTACTAGGTTTCAAACTTTTCTTATGAAATAAATATCTTATGAAAGCATGAATACCCAAAAATACCCAAAAATACCCAACGAAATCAGGCTGGCGAATTCCCTGAATGGTTTTAAAAAGCTTCTAAAAAAATTCTTGATGAGTAAACTAGGGTAAAATATGAGTCGAGTCCCCCGGTGTTTTATGGTATGTTTGTTTTAATCTCAAGTTCCTTTTATCCTTTGTCTGATTTGTATGGTTTTATCTGATGCTACTGTATTACTGTGTGGCATGTTCTTAAGATCACGGACCATGATGGAAATAAGTGTATTACACTTTTCATGTTATCCCTTGGATGTTTGTCTGCATTATCCATAATAAAATTCATTCATTCATTCATTCACTCATCCACAAAATATCGAGGAACTTGGTCGAGAATATTGTGATATTTGATTTTGCCAATACCGCCCAGGCCTACAACACGGACGTTAAGGCCTTATCAGCATGTTCACAACAGAAGTGAAACGCGCATCATGAATTCTGTCTGGATTAGCCCAGAGCCAGCTGATTGAGCAGGCTGAGAACAGTCATGAGAGCATGAGTAAGACTGAGCCAGCTGAATTATGAATGAAGGGAAAGCACTGTGTATGAACTGGATCTTAGTGGTAATGCACTGAGAATGAACCCAGGGTCGTGGCCCAGGTAATGGGGCCTGGGTGTTCCTGGGAGTGACAGGAAAGAGGGGGCGATAGAGAGGGGGGAGTGAGCAAGCAAGCGAGGGGAGGGGAGGGGAGGGGAGGGGAGGGGAGGGGAGAGAGGGAGGGGGGGGGCAAGCAGAGAAACTGTGAGAGAGCTATTCATGCAGGCTAATGGAAACCACATCCTTCTTCCCAGCAACAAGCTTTACCACCACCTTCCCCTCGACTGACCTGGCAGCAGCTGGCCCGACCCGTCCGGCTCTCCAGAACCAGGCTTAGCCACGGCTACCGCTTTTAACACCAGTTCAGAAATGCCCTTAGCCTACTTCAGAAAGCCTTTTTCGCATATCGCTCCCCACAGCCTCAAATAATGCATCCCATCCCTGGCACTACTCTCTGTTATATATCTGAATGTCACAGGCCAGTCTCAGCTCTAGGCAAGCAGAATAGGGGGATGGAGGGAGAGAGAGAGAGGGAGAGAGAGCGAGCAGTGGCCCAGATAAAAAAAAACCTATAGGACTGCAGAACTAAACAGCTCTAGATAGGCTTCCCCCCTGCAGGTAATGATCTGCGATCACTTTGCCCTCCAGGTGCCCTCACCTTCCAGAGGAGGGGGAAGTCAACAGCCCCAAATTGACCTGGCGGTGATCAGTGGGGTCAAGGTCGTCAACCGTTTGTCACCTCACTAACTGCGCAGACTCATGGCGTCTCATCTCTCTTATCCACCAGACACATTTCTCTTCAGCTGTGTGAAATTGTGTCAAATTCTCAAGACATAATTGACTTTGTGATCAATTAGCCTAATTGGACGGTGTAGGTAGCTGCCTCGCTGAGATGCTCCAGGTGAGAACCGGTTGCCGATGTCACAAATTAATTACCCGAGTTAGCTTAATTAATTAAGCCTCTGGTGGAGGCTGATGGTGACTCTTCCAAGTGTGCTGCTACAGTAATTTAGTGGTTCGCATCTGTGACACTTAGCTCCACAGATAAAGACTGCAGCTAAAAGAAAACTATGCATCGTCATCGTCATCATCATCGTCACTCATAAGCTGCCTACAGACTGTAAGATTTTAACAATCTTATACGTTTATTGCAGGCCACACTCTGCGTGAAGTTGGGTCTAATAAACTAATGGTACGACATCAGGTTTGATGTGTGTGTAGACTGTGTACGATGATGACACCTACTGGCTCGCAGGTTACGACGCACGTCTCTCCGTCAAATCAATACCAGTCAATAGAATGTGCAGTGCACCACAGTTGTCTGGTAGAGATGTCAACAATGACGCTTAGCCAGACTCAAGTTATTGCAGAGTGGAACTTGTGTGTATGGAAAAGCATCGGAAGAGGAGGAGAATGTGGACCCGCTCGTGGGGAATAGAGGCCAACATTGGAATGAAAATTTTGCGAGAGAACAGTTGAGGTAACGTCAACTATTTATTAGCCTCTGCTCTACAAGCATTTAGCGTCTATATACTGATGTGATCATGCTGCATTTCTATTGGTTGTTATCCGACGTCGTCATAGCGGTCTCCCTAAATTTCGGACGCTGTCAAAATTCGTCCTAGGCCGTCTTTGGACCGCTCGTCTCACTGCGTGATGATGCAGGACGAACGTTTCTGTAGCCACGACCAAAGATATCTCCACGTCTCTTTCACGTTGCTCATCTTTCGTCGGGGACAGCCCAACGTGTCAAAGGCTTTAGGCCTCGTGCAGACTAAGTAACACATTGGATTTCACATCTGGTTCAGAAGAGGGATCTGGATCATGTATTGTTTTTATATGTGGGAAGAATCTGGCTGCAAAACCTATTTGTAAGAGACTCTTGACCTCAAATTCTATCTGCTCACCCAACAGACAAAAACTATAGATATAACTGACATATACAGACACTGCATGTAATGTTTAGTCAGACATTCTTTTGAAAACAGATGTGAGAACTGAAGCCAATTTTCTTTGCTAGAGTAAACATGGCATTAGTTTGGCAGGTCAGTAAGGAGCGCAATCCAACTACCAGCATGTGCGGTTGAATGGTTCTTCATGTCAAACACAGGTCAGATAAGCCTTAGACAATCATAACTAAAAGCCCAAAGCCAAGATTGCATTGGGAAGCTGCACAGTAGTACGGCCTGAATATCCCCTTCCTTCCTAGCACATGGCTACTTCTCCTTGGCGTAGCACAGCAAGATAAATAGCAGGGAGCTGGAGGAGACTCAGACATGCCCAGAGTCTTACAGTATTTATGGTGGCCGAGGCTCTCATCTCTCAAGGGGGTGCCTGCCTTCTCCCCAGGAGGAGCAACGCTTTTACCCGCACAGCAGGGGTCCTATTAGGGAGGCTCTCATGAGAGGCAAGCACCACCCTGTGTCGGATAAGCTGTACTACACTAAGTAAAGAATACATAAATACAAATCTGTCCATAATTAGGCTACTACAGGCCATTATAATTGGGCCGCCTGCTCTATTGACCATAATGGTTGAAATTATTTATTTGAATGAGTAAATAAATTGAATAAATAAATGTCATCTGCTTTGAAAGAAAACAACGTTGACAAAGAGTTGGGTGAATCCTTTTCATTTGAGAGGGTAAAACATGTAGCGACATACAGTAAGCCTTGTAGCCCAGCACTGCTGTATGCCTCGTGTTCATCTCGCAAAAAGGATATGAAAGGAGCGATCTAAGGTAGGAGGAGACGTCAAAACATTGTGCCATGTGGACGGCGGGTACAATACCAAACAAATATATTAGGGATATTGCTTGTTAGTATGGGTGTAACAATATGCATATTTGTATTGAACCATTTAAGTACGAGGCTTTGGGTTGGATACGCATTGCAAACTGAACTAATCTGTCACTGCTGAACAGTGCAAGTCTTCTACTAGGATATCATGGTCAACTAACAATGAGACGAAAAAGACGAAAGGTGTAAAAAAAAAAAAAAACATTGTTGTAAATTGAAATTAAAAAAAGTAACTTACACATAATGAAAATAAATAATAAAATAAAAAATAAAAAAATTGAAATCAAGGAAATTTCTCGTCATTTCGACGAAGACCAGTTCTTCGTCACCATACGCAAATTTTATATGAGACCACTCGAATAGAGGCTTATTATGTTTTTGTACCCGTAGACAGAGTGCTGTGCTTTTCCTTTGAGGAATTCATACCTTTACAGGTATTTCCTCATAATATGTACCTTATGTGGCCAGCAAGGAATATCACAAGTATAGTTTTTGCCCTGTGTTCATTCGGTACATCTCACGCTGCACTTGCTCTTGTCAAGGTGGAAGCTACAGAGAGTTGCTGGGAGTTAGGCGCACATAGCCTGCTTAGATCTGTCTCGTTCACGTAACGGCCTCGTTTGTCTGCCCCCCTGCCCGTGCCCGGCCCTCCCTTCGCCCTCGGGCACCTGCCGCTTGCCATAGGTGGGCATGTAATTGCTCTGTGGCGTGGTCACGCTCTGAGTGTGTAGGAGAGAACAGCCTCACTAATGAGGCTGCCCACTGTGCTGCCTCTCTACTGCTGAGAAACACGTGTGTGTGTGTGTGTGTGTGTGTGTGTGTGTGTGTGTGTGTGTGTGTGGCCTAGGGGTGTGTGCCAACCCATACATCTGGTATGCTGCTATACTACAGTACAGTTGCTTTCTGCTGGGACAGTCGGAGACAAACACAGTTAGAAGGAGAGTGTGTGTGTGCATCAGACAGCAGGTATGGGTGTGTGTGTGTGTGTGTGTGTGTGTGTGTGTGTGTGTGTGTGCGCGCGCGCGTGCGTCAGACAACAGGGTACTTGGAGAGTACTTGGGAGATATTTTGACAGCTTTTTCTAGGTTTTCTTCTCAGAAGCCCTAGCTTCAGTGGTCGCATTAACTGAATATTTTCCATTGTTTACCTTTTTTTTTTTTTTACAATGACAGAAAATTCTGAAGGCTGTCCGTCATTTTTGACAGATTGGAGACTGGCTCCAGATAAGTGGGGAAACATGTCTCCCTTCTGCACCTTGGAACACAGACTTGCAAGTTGCCACACAATCTGAGTGTTGGTGTGTGTGGTGTGTGTGGTGTGGTGTGGTGTGGTGTGTGTGTGTGTGTGTGTGGTGTGGTGTGGTGTGTGTTGTGTGTGTGTGGTGTTTGTGTGTGAAACTCACGACTGGTGCACTGCTTGTCAGCGGCCTCGCCCTGAGTGCTGCTCGCGGGCTGCTCCTCTCCTGCGGCGGGCTGCTTCCTGGTTGCCACGGCACCCGGTGCTGCCGTCGGCTGGGCCGGCGTCTGGAAGTCTGCAGTCACCACAAAGGATCGGTTACAGACAACAGACAATACTCTTTGTACGTGTACGTGTGTGTGTGTGTGTGTGTGCGTGTGTGTGTGTCCAAACACCAACAGACAAGGACGTCACTTTGACAGATAATGAGCTAGCAATGTGAGCCAGCAGACAAAGATGGACACCAGGGTTGTGGTGGAGAGGGAGGCAGCAGCATGCATTGATCAGTGGTCATATTAATGCACAGGTACGAGGCTATCTTTCACGGATGCCACTGAGGAGGACGCTGTTGAATGCATGCTTATTCTTCTAAAGCAGTATTATATGTGCTTTAGTGTGTCCTTGCGTCTGGATTCTAAATGGCTGAGTCTCTCTCTCTCTCTCTCTGAGAGTCAGTCTCTCTCTCTCTCTCTGAGAGTTTGATGGTGAATATCCACTCAACACCTTCATTTTGAACCAGAGTGGGAAGGTCAGCAGGCAGAATAACAAGGGGCAAATGTGGATAAACAAGCTCCAACAAATCTTAAAAGGAGACATTTCCCATTGGCTACATTTGAAGCTTTTTTGCTAAATTTAGCGTAGCTCCTTCACCTTAGCGTGGGCGTAGCCGAACCGTTCCCCTAGATATGCGGTGGATTAGAACGGACATCATGCAGCGCTGGGCTAATTGATAGCTTTACAGCAGGACCTTGGCCAGCGGATGAAATATTCACACGGCTGCATGCCTCCTCTCGGGGCACTTGACTTCTGCTCCTGCAATATTCATTTGGCACCCTGCGCTTTTCCGCGGCTAAAAGAGGAAAATCACGAGTGACAGAGTGAGTGACCCCCCCTGGAAATAGCCTCGTCTTTGATGAGAAGTTCCCGCTGAACACGGTAAAGCCAGGCCCCCTGCGACTGGGGCTTGGAGCTCACCAGGGCCCTCGGGGAGCTAGCTAGCTAGCGGGCTGTGCTTTGATCATCTGTTCACAAATAAACAAGTTAAACTGGGTCATCTCCTCGCCTTCTTTTCATAAAGCACCCGAGAAGCTTATCCACCTTATTTCTAGCTCTTTTACAGTCTATGGTTTTAACTTGACCAAAAAAAAAAACGTCTGCGAGGATTTTACAGCAGAGCCATTCTGCTCTACAGCCGTGTCGTTCGGGTGCTGGGATAACGTAATGCATTGTGGGTAGTCGGCTACTGTGGCTAATGCTAGCGGCTAGCATATTAGTTACTTTACATGGCAGTAAAACGCCACTGAATGACCAAATTGATTTAACTTTTAACCATTTCGAGTAACACTGTTTCCATACGGACCCCCAGCGTTGGTTAGTTGTTTATAACGTGACTATATTTATAACTTATATAACGTCTTCCAGTTTCCAGTTTATAATTCGGGTCTGCAGCCGAGTATAACAAAGGAAATTGCAAGCTGCAACAATAAGTCACGTTAAACCGGACCTTGTACCCACAATTATTTTTTACAGTGGGGCATTCAAAAATAAGGTGGATATATAAACTACCGTAATTATAAATCAACTAAAGAATCAGGACTGACCAGAGCAATGAGGGCTAGTTGCCTCACAGTGTCTCGTCTTTTTTTTTCTTTTTTTGACGTGTACAGATAAGAGAGATATCAGCTGTTTTATTTCTTATCACATCCTTGTGCGGTGAAACAGCAAAACGTGCATGTGGGGACACAGCCTCATGCCCGTTCAGAATGAGGAGGGAAAACACAGTGTGAGTTAGATTTATCTGTGACTTGTGCAGTCTCTTGTGGCTACGAGGTATTGCATGTATTATGTATAGTCTACTACTGCATGTCATTTGCCACTGCTTTCTGCTCCTGACAACCTTGTACCAAGTCATGCCAGCATGCAGTGAGAGACTTGTAAACATGGCCGAGCAGTCACAGCACTACTTGGGCAGCGGGCAAAGAAAATCATTCTGATGAGCTTGTACTGTGCACGCGTCATATCCACAAAACTGGCGTGTGTTTTCCTCTTATCTTCTTTTTTTTTGGTATGAAAATGAAGGAGGGGACAGATTTGTGATACAAGGGGCACTGCAAATAGAGTTGTGCAATGCTCAACATTGACACATCTTCACATGGCTCTATCTTAACATCTCCGATGGCCGATGACGGCAGCAGGCAGCCCGAGAGATGTTTGATCCCTCAGTAAGCCTGCAACCGTGCAACGCTCGGCCATTCCCAACCTGTGGGCCGCAACGGTATTGCAAGTGGGCCGCCAAATAATTTGCAAAACATTCACGTTTTTGTGGCGGGGGAATAATTAATATTATTATTATGTATGCACATATATGCATACATAAAATAATAAATAATAAATGCAGTACATATGCATTTCTCCAGTGTTGAATGTTACCATTATTTAATTTGTAATTATTTGTTAATTAGCCTATTGCAGACAGCCCCTCACTTTTAGTTTCTAATTTCTGTGTGGTGCTGATGGACAGCTCCTTTAGTCGTTAAAATAAAAGTGCTGTGAAAACACATTATTTGGCCTCAGTACTGTTTACAGTCTGATGTGGGCTGCAGACATTTTTGAGATTTTCAAGTGGGCCAAGAGTGGGAAAAGGCTGGGAACCGCTGCTGTATATTCTTAATTCCAGTGATTAGTGCTGATTAAGTGCAGTTTTGTCAGTGCTAAAATATTAATAATTCAGTGACCCTTCTAGCCTTGTAGGAGGCTGCTGCCTTACGAGTCTGACTGAGGGAACCAGAGAGTGTCCACAGAGTCCTGTCTCATTGATGCCAGTTTCAATCTCCATTTGGTTCACATTACGGGGAGAACAACACCTTTTTCAGATCAACATTTTTGGCCCATAACTGCACTCAAAAACACACTTTTTACTGACATAAAAACAAGTTAAAAGTGAGGGGAATGCTGGAACGGTATGAGCTGTAGGGCTCTGTGTGTGTGTGTGTGTGTGTGTGTGTGTGTGTGTGTGTGCGTCTGTGCGCGGGTGCGTGCGTGTGTGCGTCTCCTCTCCTCCGCTGACTCAGCTGAACATTGTTCCAAATTCATCTTTTTCCACGATGATGTTGTTTTGGCAAAAGCAAGATGTTATTTTCAAAATATTATACCGACGGCAAAAGAGACCTCAACATCACCACTGACAGTCCATCATCGATCCACCCCAACTGCAAAGCTACAGTGTAGAACAACAACAAACGTCTTAATATTGTGCACAATATCATTTGTGTTTGTTGGGGTCCTCGTGCGCACACACATGAACACACACATGCACACACACATGCACACACACATGAACACACACACACGAACACACACATACACATGAACACACACATGTACACACACATGAACACACACATGCACACACACATGCACACACACATGAACACACACACATGAACACACACACACACATGAACACACACACATGCTTTGTCTTGGAAAGGGCAAAGCTGAGCCCAGGAATGTGCTCCCTGAGGGAACGGTAACAATAAAGCACTTGGATGTCAGCATGTTTCTATTTAGTGGGAAGTATATTTACACATGGTTTTACATTATGTTAATAGCAGCCTTATTATAAGAGGGGTACGGTTTAATATAAGGACGTGCGCTCATTAGCCCATCTCCATGTGTGCAGCAAGAATACAAACACGCGCATCTTTGCACCTGATTACATGCCTGTAGCATGTGTGCTCAATATGTGTCACTCAACAGAAAGAAAGAAAGAAAGAAAGAAAGAAAGAAAGAAAGAAAGAAAGAAAGAAAGAAAGAGTAATACAAGTGTAATAGCTTGCATAGTGTATACTGTATGTGCATGAAGGTACCTCATCTAGATCCACCCTGAAGTCCACTCAGTATTGCTTTGGGGTGTTTGGTGACCCTACAGCTGTCAGCTGAGTGGCGAGTGCCAGGCAGACAACTAGCACAGAAGGTACTGTCTGGAAGACTGGAGCCTCCGGGGGCATCGCACCTCTCCGTGCCACCATACACTCTCTGTCACTCCTTTTTCTGTGTCATATACTCTCAAAACTGTCATTGTTGCATCAAGTACTATTGCCCCCCCCCCCCCATTGAAAACATGAAAGCTTCTTCTCGATTTTGAAAATATATTACGTCAAGAGAAAAACAAGCTTCGCTCTGGCGCCATCTATCAAAGGCTTTCTTCAAAGGAGGGAAGGAGACAAAGAAGAAACAATACGCCCTGTACCACACAGCCAAAATGCATTGGCCAGGGCTCATTAGAAGAGTGATTGAGTGTGTTCTCCTTAACTGTTCATAATTTCACATGAGCAAATGTTCTTCATGCGTGGCCAGACGTCTCTCCACAGTGCACATGTTGCTTCTTCTCATTATATTGCTGTAGCAGTGAAAGGCTGAAGATCTGGCATACTGTCAGTGAGGGAGAAAGGCCGGGGAAAAGAATCCATGCAAAGGGTGCTTGTATTTCTACTCAAATCTGAGGCATGGTTTCCCGTATATGATTATCTTTGGTTGGCCCTCTAAGGTAAATTAACAACCATCCAAGGAAATTTGGTTTTAGGTTCAGTTTATTGGAGGTCTGGCGATGCACAAAGTTGGCATTCAAGCATAGCAATTCCTCATCAATGTAGATCATAAAATAATAAGTGTGCCTGGTGCATGGTGATGTTCTGACAGCGCTCTTTATAATTTAATACTGCAAGAAATCTGGAATCTGGAATCACCCCCCCCCCCCCCCCTTACTGCACCCCTGGGTGTGACCAACAGACAGGCAGCAATCAGAGTTGACAGTGCAAAGTGGAAGAAGAAACCACTATTCGGTTCCCCCTTACTCCCAGGACTACATTGAGAGAAGATTTCTGAGTTGGTTCCAGTTTGCCCTGCTTTTCCAAAGTGGCCAGTGATGTTGGAGCTGCGTGTGTTTTTAGAGTTCTTACCCCTCTTCCTGCGCGCCTCCTTGATCTCCTCACACATGCGGTCGAACTCGGGGTCCAGCTCAGAGGCGAACATGGCGTGGGCGGTGTCCTTCAGACTGCATGCTCGGTGCCTGATCACCTTGTCTGGGAATGAAGGAGACGGTGGAACATAAAACGAGTGTCCCCGACAAGCCACAAAAGTGATTTCCTGTGTGTGGACGCATGTATGTTCAAAGGCATGTCCTTTATTATAACCCAGGGTATCAGGCAGTATATCTCTGCCGTGGCACCTAATACACATTCTGTCTATTTGTAGCCGTGACCAGCAGCTCTGTAGGTCGCTCTGTCAGCCGCTCGCTCAGTTGGTCCACAAAGATTCCCCCCGCCTTTTGGCGGCCATAGTTTTCGCCCTAGGAGTCTGAAATTTGCCATGGAGGTCAAGTGTGTGTGTGTGTGTGTGTGTGTGTGTGTGTGTGTGTAAAGGTGTATGTGTTTGTGTTCATGCCAATTGGCTAAAAGGGGGCGGTGGTGCCAGCGGGTCCACCCCCTGCCATCCTGCATTTCGGAAATGTGCGTGTGAGAACGCACGAATGCGTGGACGCATACGTGGTCGCAGCCATTACGAATTCATGCTTGTTTTTGTTATAAGTTTAGCATAGCAGTTCTTCTCAGCGTGATCATTCATGTGCTCTCAATAAAACATCCCCAGAAACGTCATTTTGGCCACATCTCACAAACAATTCCAGGCCTTTCATCCCAGTTTTTACACCCCGTTCACATACTGGCTTCCAGTTTATTTATTTCACAAAACAAGACAACTGAATAGTTTCTCTCAGACAGTAAACCCATCATGGATATAAGAGAAAGACAAGCGGGGCTATCTGGAAACAAACAGACCCGCCCCGTTCCAGCGCGTTAACTATGAGAAAATGGATTACAGTGCGTTCTCACAGTTTGGATAAAAGGGATTGCGAGCTACAGCAAAGTTCTCATGATATCACCACCTTCACCCATTTAAGACACAGGCATGAGCGCACACAAACACACACACACATTTTCAAATATGCACACACAGCCTCCTTACACCTTAATACAGCTTACACCTCTTTTCCCCTTCGATCTACCAGCCGGCATCATTAAATCCTCCTCTCTCACTGGAGCCGGCGTCCACGGAGAGGAAATAAAAACGGCCGACTAAAAAGCACACAGCCACTGTAAACAGGCCGTCCTGGCCTCATTACAGCAGGCGGAGGGGGAGCGGTGCAGGCAGAGGGGGGCACAGGGGTCACAGTCTGCCAGCTTCTTCTCCTCTAATTGGAGGACGGGCGCCTAATTGCGACGGAGGGCGATTTGTGTGTACAAGCAAGCGAGTGTATGTGTGCTTTATTATTGACACGGGCCGTTTGGGGTGTGTGTGCGCATCAGAGCGGCCAGAATGCCTGCTTGTCTGTCTGTCAGTGGAAGAGGTGACAGGGGCCAGGTGGGACGCCGAGGCCCTCATCAGCAGCCTTATAGGCTCTGCATAATGCCGTCCCCCCCAACAGACAAGGACACACTGACACACACTATTGTTCTGTTCTGCATACTTTTCCCCCTCATAGTCAGAGATGTTACCACCATTTTCACACAGCAATAAGGAAGTATTTGTAAATGAGCCACACTGTGTAGCACAAAACAATTGTTTTATTTTTATATATAATAAAGTTATTAATTGGGATGGCACAGACAAATGTGTTTCTTTTTGAACATAATGAAGTGATTATTTGGGATGGCGGGGAGGGAAGGACAAGGGAGAGATAGCCTGAATATATGTTAAGGAGAGGAGGAAGGAAGGATTGGGGGAAATATCCCACTGGGTGATAATGATGTTGTTTCCCAACACTTTTGTCAGTTGGTGTAGAGAACTTCCCCGGCACTGTTATTGTGCTGGACCATAATTCCCTGGGCCAGGCAGTGGACGAGCAGACAAGAGGCTTCGTTAGTCTTCTTTATTAAACTGCCTAATTGCATTTTTCCCCCTTTAGTGCACCATTTGCAGACCCCTTATTCAAACAAATGACCCGGGCTTCGCCTGCAAAGACACAGATATGATTTATTAATTTGGGGCTGGGAGGAAATAGCTTCCCTTTAGTATCAGGCAACTATATCCTGGGGGGGGGGGGAGGATGGCAAAGGAGACTAACACACACACACAAC
>NC_139630.1:35407688-35432688 GCF_964638095.1 Poromitra crassiceps
TGAACTTGCGAGATTTGCAAAGTTTTGAGTCTGTAACATCGGGTGAGTGATGTTCACTTAACACATTCACTGCCAGCCTTTTTTTTTTTACTGTAGGTAGGTTCTGCCAGAGGGTTTTTTTGAGGATTCTGGCTCATCTTTCAAGACCAGAGGATTCTTTTCTGCTAAGATTTTGTGAACACACAATATCTCAAAAGAACTAATATAATGTGTGCTTTCTCTGTCTAAAAGAGTTAGTTTGTAGAGTTAGTAGTTATGTAAGCATTAGCAGTTGAATACAGCATGGTTTCAGCGTCTGGAAATTTATTCTGAGTTAAACGGCTTTTTGTGAAATTCGATAGAACAGTCACTTTAACCATTCATTTTTGGCATCAGTAAGACGTCAGACATCTAAACAATAGTTTTGAACAGTAATTTCCTCCATAACAGCAGGAAACCCCGCTCTGCTTCCAACTCCTCCCTCCGTGGGCGTTCTCCTCCGCAGCGTTTGTCACAAGCGAGTGTTCTGCTGCTGCTGCTGCTGCTGCTGCGAGTTTGAGCAGCCTCCCTCCCTGGCAGCGAGTGTGGATAGGGCTCACTTGTTTCTTGGGTTTGAGAGCTTTGATGAAGCTTTGTGCGATTCTAGGCTTTATGCTGCGTGTTTCAAAGTGTTTTCCACCCAGTCTATTTTTGGAATCCCCCACCGCCAGCTCCCAGCGCGATAATGCGCGAAAGTGAAAGCGTTTTCGCCAATCCATTTTACAGTAGAGAATGGTTTCCTCGCGCGTTACCCTACAGTTTTGGCTCTGCTTTTCCTAGTGTGGAGAGCACTGTCGCCACTTAGTGGGTCCGTGGAATGGGTTGTACACGTTCGCTGACTCCAATATTTTTATAGGAGACGTGGGGAGCGTTGATCCACGTCCCACCGTCAAAAAAAAAAAAAAAAAAAATTTAAGCCGAGATAACTCGTCTTTGGCAGTGAACCGTCGGATTCTGTAAGCCGAGATAACTCGTCAATGGCAGTGAACGTGTTAATACGAGGTGAGAGGGTGTTGTTGTATGGTGCGATCTCAGAACCAACGATGGAGGGCCACCACACTGTGTGGCACTAGCAGTGAGAAGGTACTGTAACACAGAAAATGCATCATTACAATCAGTGTCTAAAAGGCAGCGGGTAACACAGGTGCAAGCAAAACATGAATGAGCGTTTACAACTTCCAATCCATTTAGGTGTTCCAGGCAGTCAGTGCCGGGGGAACTCATCAACTCAATGTTTTGGTTGCACTAATGCACCCGTCTTACTTCCTGCCTTTTAGACACAAAATGGCTGAGGTGAAAAAGGGGAATAATAGCCAGAAAGAAGTAGGGGTGTCAAAAATAATCGATTATAAGATGCATCGCGATGCGGACGTGCACGATTCTGCATCGATTCACAAATGTCAAAAATCGATTATTTAAAAAGAATAATAATAATAATAATAATAAATAATCAAATAAAATATAATGGAAGTACATGCAGTTGTTTATTTTAATTATGGATCATAATACAATGCAATTCCAAATGCACTTTTATTTTAAAAGTAGCCACACAGTGAGAAAAAAGAAAGTGAGAAAAAATATTGGGGGGAAAAAAGTGATGCATCGATTTAAGATGCATCGATAATCGTAATCGAATCGTAATCGAATCGAATCGTGAGGCCAGTGAAGATTCACAGCCCTAGAAAGAAGAGACATTTGTCCTACCACCTAAACTGTGATGCAGCTGCATTGAGGGAAAAGTCAACAGAGCTTTGAGTCATTAGTATTCAGCAAAGCTTTTGGGAGCTTTGGCTAACTGCTGTCGGTGGTTTGTTGTTAGTCATAGTGTTGGATAAATCAACACAAAGGCACCCAGGACAAAACCAGGGTTCAAAATGCATTTGAGTGGAGAATTCCAAACAAATTAATCTGTTTTAATCTTGTGCAGTGTGCACAGCAAATTAGTGCAAACATGCTTCGCTGTTTTTATGCATCTACAACACCATCAAGCCAAACGAGCAGCAGAGATAGTTTTATTACCCCAATAACATATACATCACTGCTATTATTGCCACCGATATCCGCCCAAGTGCGGTTTGTAATGCATTTTTTTTGTTTCCGAGCTAAGTTGTCGTTATCCATTCTATGATTAGTGTGAAACTCACAGCACAGGCACATTTGTACACATTTAAGGCGTAAAAATGAAAGATGTTGAAAGTAATTGCGAGCGCTCCCGTGAGTCTGCTGCACCCACATTGAGAAGGCAACGATATCACACTGCTGAGACTATCTGTTCCCATTCTCCATCCCGTCTGCACGCAAATCCCCTCCGTTCAGCCCTGATATCCCTAAATGTCTGGAGCTGGTAGGGAGTAGAGCACTGGGGCAGATATATGATATCCCTCATAAACACTGCAACAATAAACTTTTTTTATTGTACAATTGAGTTTTATTTTGTCAACAACACAATACTTGTCTGTCTCAGCCTGTTCTCTCACTATTAGAGGACATAACCTTGAAGCATCCTCACAGTAACGGGCAGGCATCGCTGCTCTGATGCCTTCTTGAGGATCATTCGAGGATTAGGCTATGACTGTTTATGTCTGTTCAATCTCTTCTGGTGCGTCTTGTGTTTTTGCTGACATTTGTTCGATATTCTGTTCTACGGTTGATTGTTGATGATCATTCTCTGCAAAGCCCATTAAGACATGCATGTGATGATGATGGGTGAGATAAATCAACTTACGGTAAACATGAACTTGAGTCCTCTGAAGATAGACTCGCTGTCTGGAGGATGGTCTTACAGGAAGATATTTTTGTAGAACGATCAGATTTACTGTATTAGCCTCAATGGACAAACCCAATCTATTAACACTCATCTTGTGCTTTTCAATACAAATTAATTATAATAATGTATATAGCACCTGTCAAATGTCACTAATTCCTTCCAAATGTTCCAATAAGCGTTTTTTTCTGGAAGGAGGGGCACCAAATGATGAATAAATAGCTTTACCAGATATCCTGTTCAACCTAGAAAATAGATACTTAGTGATGTGTTCAGACGCAGGATTTCATGGTTAACAAGAAACAACAAACTCTGATAGACCTACTACTGTATGCCTAGGCTAATACAGGCAAGCTGGGTTAATGACCTGACATGGAAAAGTGTGACCGAACCAAGCATAAGGCAGTTTGTCAGTGAATTGTCATCATGTATTGTGATGATGGAGAAGCTTACCTACATTGTTAAAATGGAAAATGCTATTATATGAAGAAATATGGGGGCAGTTTGACTTTCTAGAAAGAGGACATATCAGTCATATCTTGTAAAGTATCACCCACAAACAAAGATGTAATGTGAGGACAGGGATGTATGGCATTCTGCACGATGCTATTTCTTATTTTTCTTTGACATTCCACAACTTTGAATTAGATTTAAGAATTGATGGTCGCATCTTCAAAATCAATAAACCGGTACCCGAAACCAAGTGAAATCTAATGTGTTATTTTACTTGTATTTTGACTTTTTGTTTGAACTGAAGATTAAGAAATGGCTTTCTTCCAGATTTTGAGTCTCTTGCCTCATGCCAACTGTATGGTCTACTACGGTCTGTGTCACTGCCACATTATGTGTGTTACATTTGTTTATAAGAAAACACTAGAAATAATATATTGTGAAAGAAAAAAAAACTGCTGCATGTGTGTCCTCGTACACTGAGGAAGACTTCTGTCGAAACGTTTGTACCTGCCATCTGCTTCAATTAAATTAACAAAAGGACATTTTTGAGAGTGCTGTCTTTTCTTCTTCTCCTTCATGGTTCCTATATGAAGGAAACCCCCGGGAGGCACGGGGAGAACATGCAAACTCCACACAGAAAGGCCCTTTTTGACGACCCCACCCGGGCGGTGGGCACTCGAGTACTAGCCTACTTTTTATGAAAGACTTGGATGTGCAAATAATCGCAAAGCCAAACTTTCCAGCAGCAAGCTCCTGAAATGGATGCCGTTTATTCTCAACAGAAAAACTCTGCCTACCTGCCTCTCTCTCTCTCACGCCGGGGAGGGCGAGCTACGACTGCATGTAAACGGGAATATTAGTGGATTTTTAATTTAGTCGGAATAGTGTCATTTTCCGAATATGGGCAAAAACCGGAATATTGTGTGCATGTAAACGTAGTCACTGTGATACCAGATTCTTAAGCACAAACAGCAGAAGAGCATGCACTCAGTGTTGCACTGTTGCAGGTGCAGGACACACAATTGATCAGCGAGCGACAGGAAAAAAGTAGAGTCTGCACACTGCATCGAGACTTAGTCCCAGTCCCAACACATTCAACATACACCTGACGCTGTTTCAATGCACTTATGATACACTTCATTTTAAAGTGTTACAGCGCCAGGAAGTCGAGCCTGACGGACCCCTCTGTCTCTCTCACTGCTTCTCCTCTTTTGCGTGTCTCCATCACATGTTCTGGCCATTTCCTCTCTCTCTCTCTCTCTCTCTCTCTCTCCTCCTCTGAAAGAGAAGTCACTCTCAGCAGAGTGAACGGCTGTTGAGGGAGGGAGGGAGGCTGTGTAGCTGGAGCCCAGCCTGTAGTGGCAAGTTTTGGCTGGGGAGGGATGCTGCCTGGTCCCTGCTGAGTTTTGGAGCTGAGACAGCAGCTGCTGTCACTGTGTTGTCGGTGCCAGAGAGAGTGAAAGGACACTCTCAGAGATGGCCGCATCATTTAAAGCAGCATAGAACACAGCGTGCCCGAGCCGGAAAATTAAGACCAAAACTCCTCTCCTCAAACAATGGCCATACAGAGTAAATGAGCCACTGCTGAGAGATATGGGATGAGCAATCTCATGTTTCTGCAAAAAAAAGATAGCCGCACAAGACAAAATACTAGGCACTCCTCATAGAGAGGCAAAGTGGAACGTCACTTCCTGCTTCAGCACTGTACCAGAGATTTTCATCCGCCATTTATTTTCCCATAGACATTTCGTAAAATGCTTATAAAATAGTTGTACTTTGTCGAACCAAACGGTTCAGCTAACGCTATAATCGGGAGAGCCATAGAACATATCACTCGGACCAAAACTTTAAAAAACATCGAAAAAATATTTTCTTTAAACCTGCATTTTTGGTCAACGTTTTGGTCCCAGTAGGAATGTTATGCGATCTCTCCTGTTTCTAAATATATCTGTACGGTTTGGTTTGAACCAGTAAAACTATTTTTATACGCATTTTACGAAATGTGTATGGGAAAATAAATGCCGGATGAAAATTTCTGGTACAGTGCTGAAGCAGGAAGTAGGCGGTCGTGAGTGAGTGAGTGAGTGAGGTGAGTGAGTGAGTGAGTGAGCTGAGTGAGGGAGTGAGTGAGTGAGTTGAGTGAGTTGAGTGAGCTGAGTGAGTGGAGTGAGTGATTAGAGTGAGTGAGTGAGTGAGCGAGTGAGCGAGTGAGTGAGTGAACGAGTGAGTTGAGTGAGTGAGTTGAGTGAGTGAGTGAGTGAGTGATTAGAGTGAGTGATTAGAGTGAGTGAGTGAGTTGTTTGAGAGTCTGTTTCCCTCATGGCTCCTGTGTGTTCACTGTTCAGTAAACATTAGTTCCATTAGGTAGGAAATGGTTCAGTGAACGGCAGCCACCATCACAGCCAAACCCCAGACCACTAAACTCATGCTTGTTTGAAGCATTGAAGCACATTGCGGGGACACATGCAGCTACACAGGTCAGGGCACAATGGCAGATTTCAAAGAAATCAATTTTCAATGCGTTTAAAGAGGGCAGCCAATCCACTGAAGGTTGGCATCATTGAGAAAGAGGGCTGATTGCATTTCCAACATCAAATCCACGTCGTCAACAGTGAGAGAGCTCAAGGCCACGTGTGGAGCGTTTTCACAGAGTCAATAAAGCAGCAAATGGCCAATGGTCCAGTACTGTCAACCAACTGAACTGTCATTACATACTAGGCTATATAACCAACTGAACTGTCATTACATACTAGGCTATATAACCAACTGAACTGTCATTACATACTAGGCTATATAACCAACTAGGGATGTTCATTTTGAAAATTTTCCAAAATCGATAATCGGTGAGAATTAACGATCAATTATCGATTATCGATTTTATTAATACTTAGAAAATTTTCAATTTTTTCAATTTTTTCAATTTTTTTTTTTTTAAACAAAATGAATGCCTATGGCAGAAAATACGAAAGACAACGTGTTCTCCTCAATGAACTCTTTATTTCAATGTGTCTCCTCTCCAACACTGCTGTCCCCGGCGCATGCCGGTGTGAATTTCTCATGTTTAAAACAGTTTTGTTGGCACAAAGGCCCGTGCCCAGCCAGAAAACTAGAGACTATATGAAGCTCCACCTCACGTTAGTCGGCTGTGCAATGGAGTGGGGCGAGGAGGAACGATTTCCACCCAAACCTAGTCAAAAAAAAAAAAAAAAAAAAAAAAAAAAAAAAAATTTTTAATAATTAAAAAATCGATCCAAATGCCACAGGATCGATTCCAATCCTTAACGATCGATTATCGATTTTCGATAATTGATGAACATCCCTATAACCAACTGAACTGTCATTACATACTAGGCTATATAACCAACTGAACTGTCATTACATACTAGGCTATATAACCAATCTAATGTGTGTTTGTCTTTTCCAGGTTGGGGACGGGACAGGCAGACACACAATGTGCAGTGTGTAGTAGGGCTGTCACTTTTCGTTCGAAATTCGAATTCAACTTCGAATGTGGGGGAGGAGGGCATGTTCGAATGTATAATTGACCTGTTCGTTTTTTTTTTTTTTTTTTTTTTTAATGAACCAAAATTAACCAACTGCTGCTTGCTGGTAATGTTAATCCCATGTCAGAAAAAGTCTCCAGATTTGTCGCGTTAGTCTCTTCTGAGAAAGATTGTCTCCAGGGTCTGAAAAGTTGTCTCGAGTTGGATGCAGCCAAGTTTGTGAGGCAGTGTTGTGACTGTGAGCGTCCAAGCTAACACGTCGGGCTGATGATGCCCGGTGGCCTGGCCTGATTTTTTTTTTTTTTTATTAACCAAAAACTTCGAATATATTCGAACGGATTTCGGGCAATTAAAGTTTGTTCGAACTTTATTTTGGGAAAAAGTGACAGCCCTAGTGTGTAGACACTAGATATGATAATAAGATTGATGTAATCTGCCAGCAAACAAAAACAAACAAACACAAATGGGCACGGGGATTTTGTGGATGGATTCAGTCCACTGCCGATCCCAGATGTTTTCGTTCAATCGTTGTGTGAAGCTGGAGGCTCTGTGGGACTGTGACAACTTGTGTTTTTATCATTAATCCCTTCAAAGCGCATGTGTCACGGTCAATATAAGTCCGTGTCAAGGTTGAAAGCATGGAAATCAACAAACGTGCGTGAGTTTTAGGCCTTCAAGCGATGTAGAGAAATCCTGGAAACTGCCATCTCAAAAAAACGAGAATGACGGAAGGAATGGAAGAAACAGAGAAAAGAAAATCTACAAAGAGAAGAGAAGGAGGAACAAAGAAATTAAACAATGAAAGAAAATAAATGCGAGTAGAAAGTGAAGAAGTACAGGAGGTGAAAAAAGCAGGTTAGCCCTCCATGGGTAAAGAGTAGGTGCCTCAGTGCTAATGAGTCCACCACAGAGAGAGGATCATCCAGAGAGCTTCTCTCTCACCCTGGAGCACAGCCAGGATGGAGGCGAGCCCTGCCAAAACACCCCCCCCCCCCCCCCCACACACACACACAAGAGACACACACACACATTGCACAGGCATATTGATTTGGTGTGTGTGTCCTGGGGCATCCAACCCCCGGACGTAATTAAAGCCCTTCTGTTGCCTGACTAGGAGCCCCCTCCTTACCTCTCTCTCTCCACTACATTTCTCTCAATCTACTGCACCCCCTCCAGTCCAGCCAGTCCAAACCACAGCGGGTGGACCAACGCTGCTTTGGCTTAGAGAGAAAGGAAATGATAAATCCAAGAGGAAGGATGAAGGAGCCCAGGGACACAAGTGGGGACTAGTACCCAACCCATTTATCAGTCGGACAACAATATATCAGGCTGATATGAGCCTGATTTGGCCTATCGCAGAAATATCTGTCTCGGCAATTTGGCATTATACATTACTATAGGCATCTCTCGCGCTACGCGGGCTCGCTAGGCCTCGCCCGCCCTGCAGCTCGAACGCTGTGCGGGCTCACTTGCTCCCTCGCCCGCCCTGAAGCTTGACCGCGTCACAACGCATCAATGATGACATCACTGAAGATGTCACAATGCCTATGACATCATCAGTGATGTCACAATGCTCAAGTGACATCACTGATGACATCCCTTCCAATTGAATGTTGAGTTGATCACTTCCAGGACAAAATTGAAATAGAGAGAGAACAGAGATTGCCCACTTGCCCCTTATAGATAGATAGATAGATAGATAGATAGATAGATAGATAGATAGACAGACAGACACCGATATGCTCCAATATTAACACTTTTTTACAGAACATACAGCAGTGGTGACCAATTTGGGGCCCGCGGGCCTCTGTTTGTTTTGGCCCGCCACGGATTTGGGGGAGAAGAAAAAAAATAAAAATAATAATAATAATCCCCCCGATTTTTTATCCAGAATGCAACTCGGGCAAGTTATCAGATATCTGCACTGATTGCAAAGGGTGGACGAGCTTTTTCATGTGATGACTTTGTGAAACAGTGTCTGAATGTGGCTGCGGATACTGTGTTCACTCCTGAGATTGCATCCCTGCAAATTGTCATGGCAAATTGTTTACAAAAGATGGACAATAAAGCTGATTTTCAAAGTACCTTGAGGATTTTTCAAGTTGTGAATTAAGTCAAATTTCTCTTGATTACAAAGGTGGAAAATACAACTGTTTTTAACTGGGTGTTTACTGATTAAATGTTTAAGCTCCCCACAAATGCAGATGTTTTTTTTTTATATATATAACCAATTGCAAATTATTACAATTACCAAACAGATAAAAAGTAGATTATTATATTGAAATGTTATTTTAGATTTAGAATGTTAATTTTCTATAAAACACAATACATTTTAATGTAATTCCACAACGTTTATTTTTGGCCCTCGGCCCTCCACCCAGATTGAGTTTTGGCCCTTCATGGGAAAGAATTTGGGCACCCCTGACATACAGTATAATGCAGAAAACAATGCTGGGGTGATTTAGAATTTGTGTCATCATGTAGTTTGTCCAGCAGAGCGCGCTCCATTGTCTACACACTCAGCAGCTTAGCAGAGTAAGCCTGCACATCTCAGCTCAGAAGATAGTGGAGTGGCTGTGGAGTCAAGCGGTGTCTTCACAGTAAGTGAACTAGTTTGTGTCAGATACATACAGTACAGTTAATAAACAATGGCCGCATCATTTTCCATTTTCAATACAACTCTAATATAACGTTACCCCTGTCCCTGCCTGTTACTCATGCTTATCACATAGCCAGCTACTTTGTCAGTACAGTCACGTAACGTTAGCAGACTTTGTCAGTACAGTCACGTAACGTCCAGCTACTTTGTCAGTACAGTCACGTAACGTCCATCTACTTTGTCAGTACAGTTACGTAACGTTAGCAGACTTTGCCAGTACAGTCACGTAACGTCCAGCTACTTTGTCAGTACAGTCACGTAACGTTAGCAGACTTTGTCAGTACAGTCACGTAACGTCCAGCTACTTTGTCAGTACAGTCACGTAACGTCCAGCTACTTTGTCAGTACAGTCACGTAACGTCCAGCTACTTTGTCAGTACAGTCACGTAACGTCCAGCTACTTTGTCAGTACAGTCACGTAACGTCCAGCTACTTTGTCAGTACAGTCACGTAACGTTGGCAGACTGTCAGTACAGTCACGTAACGTCCAGCTACTTTGTCAGTACAGTCACGTAACGTTAGCAGACTTTGTCAGTACAGTCACGTAACGTTAGCAGACTTTGTCAGTACAGTCACGTAACGTTAGCAGACTTTGTCAGTACAGTCACGTAACGTTGGCAGACTGTCAGTACAGTCACGTAACGTCCATCTACTTTGTCAGTACAGTTACGTAACGTTAGCAGACTTTGCCAGTACAGTCATGTAACGTCCAGCTACTTTGTCAGTACAGTCACGTAACGTCCATCTACTTTGTCAGTACAGTCACGTAACGTTAGCAGACTTTGCCAGTACAGTCACGTAACGTCCAGCTACTTTGTCAGTACAGTCACGTAACGTTAGCAGACTTTGTCAGTACAGTCACGTAACGTCCATCTACTTTGTCAGTACAGTCAAGTAACGTTAGCAGACTTTGTCAGTACAGTCACGTAACGTCCATCTACTTTGTCAGTACAGTTACGTAACGTTAGCAGACTTTGCCAGTACAGTCACGTAACGTCCAGCTACTTTGTCAGTACAGTCATGTAACGTTAGCAGACTTTGTCAGTACAGTCACGTAACACCCAGCTACTTTGTCAGTACAGGCATGTAACGTTAACAGATTGAAAGGTAATGTTAAGCACCGGAGCAACTTTCTGCAGCTCAGCAGACAACGGTGCGGTGGTGGATTGAGTCAGATCAGTGTTGATTTCACGCTACGTTGTGTTAGCTCATTGGTAAGATGCAATGCTGGAAAGTAAACAATGTCCCCCATCTGCTCTCCGTGGCAACGAGCTTATTATACTCATTTGTTACATTAGCTAACTAACCACGTAGCTACATTCATACCTTGTCGGCTGAGTGGAAGCTAATGTGTTGTTTTGTTCAGGACTCTCGCAGTTTGGGACGCCCTCAAACCGAACGCCTGGTTTTCCACCGTTCAAAGTTTCCCCTGGACAACGCGTAAATACGGTACAACACCGCTGCCAATGTTCATCTCTTGGCTCGGCAGCAGCGAAGATAAAGTTGGGCTGTTTGTTTAAGGAAGCAGCCGTCTGAGTACCTGTGCAGGTGTGCAGAGTCATATCGCTGCACAATAGAAAATCGATATCGGTCACAAGAATCCCATATCGGTCAGACACCAGTGGGGAGCGGGACAGAAGGAAAGGGAGATGGAGTCACTAGATGAAAACTGTGTGGGAGCGGATGACCTGGGTTGTGACACCGTGTGTGTGTCTGTGTGTGTGTGTGTGTGTGTGTGTGGATGAGTCAGATAGAGAAACCTTTTGGACCATGCATGGCCTCCACTGCCACCTACAATGGCATAAGATGAACAATCTCCTCTCTCAAATATCAACAGCAATAGAGATGCAAAGTCACCGCCTACTTCCTGCTTCAGCTCGCTTCAGCTACGCACCAGCCTCGGAGAAAATATGAATGTTGTTGGTCAACAGCGAGAGGCATTTTTTTTTTTTATCCCGTTCGAGTTGTGCCAAGAAAGTACACACGTGATTTTTCCTCAATTTAGAAGTTAAATTCAAGAAAGCCGCAGTTTTGTCGTAGAACTGAAATGCTACATTTAAGTTTTATATGAAACCGCTCAATCAACTACATCTCTCGTCTCGCGCAATATAGGTCACGCCAACACGGCCTGGCGTGCATGCCTGACGCGTGCTTGTGTGTGTCCCTACCTCGTCGGACAGCTGTGTGTGTGTCCCTACCTCGTCGGACAGCTGTGTGTGTGTCCCTACCTCGTCGGACAGCTGTGTGTGTGTCCCTACCTCGTCAGACAGCTGCGTGTGTGTCCCTACCTCGTCAGACAGCTGTGGGTGTGTCCCTACCTCGTCGGACAGCTGTGTGTGTGTCCCTACCTCGTCGGACAGCTGTGTGTGTGTCCCTACCTCGTCAGACAGCTGTGTGTGTGTCCCTACCTCATCAGACAGCTGTGTGTGTGTCCCTACCTCGTCAGACAGCTGTGTGTGTGTCCCTACCTCGTCGGACAGCTGTGTGTAGGGAGTCTCCGCCGTGGCCAGGATGAGGACAGGGCTGAAGGAGGGGACATCCTGCAGCAGCGTGTAGAAGGTGCTCTTCACAGTGTCGCTCACCGTCTCCCACCACTCGGAGATGTGCGGCACAAACACCACGCTCGGCATGCTCCGACGGGCCTCACGGAAAACCTAAATGGCACACAGACACGTCCCACAAACAATCCTCAAATTTGTATGTAGACATTTATAGAAATTAATAAACGTAATAAATTACTTAACCTAACACCCTTTTATCAAATTTGTCTATCTATTTGTAAATCTTTTATAAGAAAGATCACAACCAGTCTCACAGTTGCCATCAAGTTTCAGTTGGATTGGCCAGTTAGATGGCTAGGTTACTCTAGGCTTACTTTTCTGTCACATTTTCATTATTAAGCCGACTTATGACTGCATAGTATCTTAATTACTCAAAATATAAGGCGAGTAAAAATGGCAACCATATTTTTTATTTCGGCAACCAAAAGCTCCTGCCAGGTTGCCACCCCGGCAACCACTTTTAAAAGTGAACGTGGAGCCCTGTGTGGTGGTGCGTTGTGTCAGTACATAGCCCTACTATGCCATGATAATAATAGCTCAGGGAAATGTCCGGCCCCCGGGCCCTTAACTTTCTGACAGTGGGGCCACCTGGACAATATAGTTGATGAATAGCCCTGCTGTGCTGTAGTGTTATGAATGTAGATCAGAAGTACTGCTTTTATTTATGTTGATTCCTTAACATTAACTGAATTGACTTAAACTTTGCTACCAATCCCAAAATCCCAAATAAAACATTTATTAACTTTTATTAACTTTTCATACACAACTGCCATGCTCTCTAATCTATGCTGCTATTCACTTCCTCTAGAGTGAATCTACTCCTGTGTCACTGGGAATTGAACAAAATGAGCTCTGGTCTCAGTCAGTACACTAGTCAGTACATTAGGGGGGGGGGGAGGGGTAATTGATCGATAACAGGAATCGATAAGGCAATCGTGTTTCGATCCGGTCAGTTCTGGAAACACTGGACCTGGGTTGCTTAAATAGAAGCGGGTCTCGCTTTCCAAAACCTAATGAGAAAACGGTTTACTTGAGCTAACTAGCCCTAGTAACTTATGATGAGCATGTAAACACGTCTGACATGGGGCAGGTAAGTAAGTGCATGTGTGTAAGCCAAGTTCAATAAAAGGAATCATGTTGTAGAAGTAGAAGTTTGTCCACTGTCCTTGCCATGTTTTATTTTATTTTATTTTTATTTATTTATTTGTTCTCTCTTGTTTTTGTTTATATTGTATGTTCTTGATGTAATTGTTGTCTGGTTTAATTTCTTAGGTAAGAGACCTCGCATAAGTCCATTAGGGTTTCTTGTCTCTTACCTGTACAATATTTTCATACACTCATATCTTTCATTTGTTCTTGATTTTAGTATGTGCAAATAAATAAATAAATAAAATAAAATAAAATAAAATAAAATAAAACTGTGGGACCACTAATGACAAACAGGTTGCTCTACAGTAAGAGTATTTAACATCCAAGCAGTGGAGAAGTGATGCTGTAGGGCAGCCGCCCAATGTCAGACATGGAAGTCGTTTACCCCCTCAAACCCTGACTAACTTGGCCTTATGGGTACCTCTGCACCTGTGTGTGTGTGTGTGTGTGTGTGTGTGTGTGTGTGTGTATGTGTGTATGTGTGTGTGTGTGTGTGTGTGTGTTTTCTCATGCATCCCTGTGCCTGTGTGTGTGTGTGTGTGTGTGTGTGTGTGTGTGTGTGTGTTTTCTCATGCATCCCTGTGCCTGTGTGTGTGTGTGTGTGTGTGTGTGTGTGTGTGTGTGTTACCTGAGCACAGGACTCCTCTGGCGTCTTGGCGCTGACGGAGTAAAGGGTGGGCAGGTCCAGGCGGTGCACCGGCAGCTTGTCCAGGTGGTGCAGCAAGGCAGGGGCCAAGTGGGAGCTCTGGCCTAGACCTGGGGCCCCGGTCAGCAGCAGACGAGGTCGGTATGCTGTGGGCTGCTGGAGGGCGTTGCTGGAACCAGAACTCAGCGTTAGCCTCGCAGCCTCGCAGCCTAAAAGCAACTTTTCATCAAGTACGCGACAGGATCCAAAAAAGAGGCGGAGCTATTTTCCTGTCTGCTTGATGAGAGTAGCAGGATGCTTAATTGAGTAGTAACACCACGTTAACTCAATTTGGTTCCTGGGCTGAGGAAAAGTTTAAGAGTTCCTGTCTGGTCTAACGTGTTTCCAAATGCATTCAATCATTTGTAGCAGACTCTCACTGATGTAAAGATGATTCAACTAAAACAATAATCTAGCTTCAAAACAAAACAAACAAGCCACTAAAAAAAAGTTACAATTAGATTTACAGTTTCTGCCTTCGGCGTTCGCCTTAACATGATTACATTCGCTATGCTGTTCCAGCACTCTGCAGCATGAAGCAACCTAGGAAATCTCCAAGACCAATATTGGCTCCAAATGCAATCAGAAGCCACCAAGATCAATAGGTCAATAGTCAAAATCCTAGTTTAGTTAGAGAAGAGTGTGTGACAAAACCATAGACCTTGTATTGCGACATAGATACTGTAGTAGATAGACGCTACCTTTACTTACAGGGATTGTTCAAGTTCATCTAATCTCTATGATGTATTATAACAAAAATTGCAAAAACAGCTAATTCAATTGGCTGAGGAGAAGAGACAAAACAACAAAGGGTGGAAATTCTCTCAACTCCCATTGCTACAAAAGAAAGAGAAAGGAAAAAAGGGCAAAAAATGAGATACTTTCTCAACATTAATCATCTTTGACTGATGTCTGCTCTACCAGGAGCTGCCATACTTTGTGCGTCCACAAGGTGGTGGTAAGGCACCACAGTAATTTGCAACTGATGTACAGTGATTGCAACTGTACATCTACAGCAGGATTTGCCTAGTTTTGAATTCAGACTGGATTCCAAACTCAACCAGTGGGCAAAACAGATTCCAATATCACTCTTACGAATAAAAAGCTTGTAAGATAGACCTTTTATAACAGTGTGATAGGTTCTGCAAGGACTGGGTACTTAAGGTTTGGGTGATGTCTCTTTCTAGTTTTCTTGGTTGTATTCTCCAGGTGTTTATGTGGTTTACTTTTCTCTTCCAAATAAAGCATTTGCTTGAGATAAGTGATTTTGTGAACTCACGTGGAGAACTGGAGGAAGGGTCTGTATGTTGCTGAAGAGGAGAGCTTTGGGGTCTTTGGGGATGCAGCAGGCTGGACATCATAGATGGAGGCAGAGCCTTCCTCATTGTCTTCATCGCTGTACAAGTCCTCTTCTAGCTGTTGATTGTCACCGCCTAGCACAGGGAGGAAGACTGCTAACACACAACCGTATGTGTTTGTGTGCAAGTACAAACAATTCATTTTCCCCTGCACCACTGGGCAGAATGGCAGCAATTTTGAAAATGCCATTTGCATTTCCCAAATACTCAAAGTCACAGCTCAATCCACAGACTAGCAAAATCAATTAAAAGAAAAACGATGACTAACTTCAGATCAGCAATTTCACCATAAAAGAAATTAAGAAAAATATGTCAATATAAAAAGCTGGCTTATTTAGGAGAAATGTAATGGCTTATTAAAGAGATAGGACACCCTGGGAAATTTAAATCATTAATGGTCGCAATTTAAGAGATACAACTCCCAAAATAAATTTGGTTAAGCCTCGCCATGTGGCTAATCTAGCTAGACTAACCACTCTCCTGTTGACTGGAGCGGGAGAGCAGTTAGTGAAGCGCTAGCAGAATGGCTGACTGGCAGCAGTGTTTCCCCTACCCTTTTACAGGCCTGCCAGGCCAACAGCGCCCCCGCCAGGCCAGAAAAGAAATTGCAAAAAAAAGAAAAAGAAAAAAAAATACTTTTGGGAGTGGGATTTTTCCCCCCTGCTCTCCCAAAGTTTCAATAAACCTTTATGGCATATTATTACAATACAACAATACTGTTGTTGACAGTGTTGACAGTAATAGAAGATGCCAAATCATTCAAAACAATAAGCATTTTGCTTTTAGGAGCATTGTGCCAGCGTGCGGCGCTGTTCCAAAACGTGTCAACGTGTGTCGTTGCCTGGGAAACGCACATCCCATAATACAACAGTTCGCATCGCATCCCATAATAGTATGATGATAGTTGGGATGCCATTGCAAACATAGATGCGAACAGGTTAGCTAAAAGTTTAGCGTCGCCAGCGAGGGCGCCCACCGTTGCGGTCGGGGTACGTTTCGAAATCCCTCCAGGCCTGACATTTTTTCTGGGGGAAACACTGGGCAGGTTATCAGCTCTCTGTACTGTCAGCATTCTCGGGGAAGGGGAGGGAGGGGGGGGGGGGGTTGACTTGATTCTGTGCAGTGTGTGGGTCAATGTAAAGCATTCTGATGATAAATGGAGCAGAGAGCAAAGACACCGAAAGTGAGAGGCAGAGACCAGATCTATGTCAAATTCTGTAACAAGAACAGAGACTGTGTGAGAGAGAGAGAGAGAGAGCACACTTAACAAGTGAGACAGGGGACTAGGGGAGAAGAGTGAGAAGTGAGGGGAAAGTGGCAAGCAGCAGACAGGAAAGTGATGGGAAACAAAAGACTCAGCAGAAAAACAGGGCTCCCAGGGTCCCCCCCTGATCCCTTACCGTGTGTGTTGTCCCTGTCAGTGGGTTGAGCGTGGGGGAAGACTCGGAGCAGGGCTCTTAGCACCAGGGAGAGGGAGTGGGCCAGCAGGGGCCTGAGGGCGGGCGCCAGGGCTCGGCCCGGGGGGGCCAGGGCCCTCTGGGAGGCGGGGACGATGGTCCTCAGGGCCCTGCTGAAGTCCCCGGAGCCCAGGACAATGGAGGAGATGTCCAGCTTCAGCTTGACGCTGCTGCCGTAGATCTGCGGGTAGCGGCGGCGCAGCGCCATCAAGGCCGCCTCTGTGCAAAGTGCTTTGACGTCAGCACCGCAGTAGCCTGGACAGCAGCAAGGCAGAGAGGGCAAAGGTCAGTCAGAAACTTTTTTTTTTTTTTTTTTTTGGTTCTCCTGAGTTTTGGATTTATCTTTTATTTTCTTCTTCTCCACGTTCGGGGAGCAGTCCAGGGAGCGTTGAGGCAGAACAGAAAAGTCAGCATTTTAAATCAAAGCCTTAAAAAGCACTGCTATCTTTGTTGTTACAGCTCGGTGAAAATACACCGTACAGATTCCCTACTGGCCAGCTGTAATTTAACCTGACACTCACTATTGCACAAAAAAATGACATAGAAGATTATATATGAGCGTCGCTCTCTCTTACCGACACATTTTTCTGCAAGTTCCTCAACAAACGGCTCAGCCAATTTCGGGTTCCAGTCCCGCGTGTGGATTTCTAAGATGTGCTTTCTGGCCTGCAGGGGGCAGAGTGGGATGGAAGAAGCGATAGATGTGAGAGAGAGAGAATGACAAAAGAAAACTGAGTCAACATATGAGGGAGCACAAGTCCTATGTAGCTCAATAGGTAGAACACTGCACCAACGCCGGCAAGTTTACTTGCCACTGTAGCAAATCAACAATCAATGTAGCAGAAGGTGTTTTGGATACGTGTCAACCAAGACTGAATAGATAAAGAGGAGACAAAGCAAGAGAAAGAGATCCAAACTGACTCAGGTGGGTGAGTGAGTTTAGCTGAAGGGCTTGAAGAGACACTAGAGCTCAATATGCTCTTCGACAGTTCCTCATACACTCTCCACATGACTTTGCTTTGCTGAGTAGACAAGAACAAAGTGGACTTTGTGATGAATCAAGGGCAGCATTTTGCATCATCTTTCATCACATGTTTTAGATTGAAATGACACGATTCAGCCACCCTTCATATACTGTACCAGTGTGGGCAATGTTAGGAGAGAGAGCTGAACTTGAATGTGTAGCGTAGCGAGAGCTCACTACTGGGTGGGGAGATTAGCCGGCAATGGCCTGCTGATTACGCTCGGATTACCCACGATCCCACTGTGTGTGTACAAGTGATGGAAGGTGACCAATTAGACACAGGCTCGACGGGGAAGAGTCACCTACAATGAATGCTCTCACATTTACGCACATCGTTTTGTGAAAGAACGATTAGGCCAAGTCTGCCCAAATGCAAGATAAAAGTAATCGGATATGAGTTTGAATAAAAGTTTGAAATTGTATTTTTATATATTCCAGAAACTTAAGGAGGATCTGCTTTGCCTTTATCTTGAGGAGGCTCAGGAGATAATGGATTTTGTGAGGCAACAACATGTAAAAACAAGTAAATCCACCATTGTAAATGTTGGATTCGATAGGTAAACAAATCAAAATAGGTAATGATCATGCAATTAGAAACACTACTGCACACCATAGTGTACTGAAAGCAGTTTGGTGAGGACTTTGCATTGACGGAGTCTCTATCGGTGTGTGTGTGTGTGTGTGTGTGTGTGTGTGTGTGTGTCCTATACACAATATTGACATTTCACTTTTCTCACCTCCTTGTCAGGCAGGTTGAACAAAAACTCCCGGTCGAAGCGTCCAGGCCTCCTGAGTGCCGGGTCGATAGAGTCAAGTCTGTTTGTAGCACCGATGACCACTATCTCCCCGCGACTGTCCAAGCCATCCATCAAGGCCAGCAGAGTGGACACAATAGAACTGGACAAAGGGAAGGAGGACTTGGTAAACCGATGCTGTTAATACAGTTAATACAGGATTGGCACTCTAGTAAGTAAGTAAAGTTTATTTATAGAGCAGCTTTCGCAGAGCAGAGTCACAAAGTGCTAGAATCTTTAGCTGCTTTTTGAAAATGTCAATAGAGGAGCAGATTGTAGGACCAGTGGATATGTGAATATGTTCAACTGGATCCTCCTAAATTAGATGGGAACCTATAGGTATGCTTTTTGTGTCTACGTGCAGGACAAAATGTAACTGGACATAATATAGCGCAACAATATAATAAATAATATAGCCCCTATTTTATGATTGAAAAGGCTCTCCACACGAGTATTGACGCAGCATGGTAGAAAGTGCAGGGCCTCTTAAAATGCACCCACATCAGCATATGTGAGTGTTTTGAATAAGCTCTGGTCCAGAATTTCAATGATGCGCTTCACAGTTCCAAATATTCCATCGTCTAGAATGCCAACTTCTGTGTTCCCTCAGGGTCCAGATAAACAAGGCTCCATTGTTTACAATTCTTACACAATAGGGTATTTTCTCACCTGCAGCTCACTTGAATTGGTCCAAATCAGGAGTGAAATTGTTAGTTTTATTTTTCCATTGGTACTTTTAGGTTTGCTTACAGTCAAATGAAAAACAAACGATACCTATTGTTACGTCTATTTGGCCACGGTGTCAGTCGTTTATTGGAGAAAAATGTGTTTTCCAACCAACGGATGCAGCAAATAACAACCTTGTCATTTCCACTTTGGCTATGAAAGATGTCACAAACTACTATTTAGGTGATTCAGTTGAGAGACGGTGATTGATTACGCGTGAGATTTCTGACACTGGACTCTGGCTCTGTCGGAACATAATCATTCAAACAGAATTAGGTGTACAGAATAATAGTTGGACGACCTTTGGTCAGAGGGATATTATTCGTCTTACCTGTGTATCTGGTCTTGCCTGCTAGAGCGAACCGGAGCCAAACCATCGATCTCATCAAAGAAGATAATGGACGGCCTCATCAGGTACGCCTGGTCAAAAGCATAAAGCCCCACGTCACATGACACATCCACTATGCACACACTGACCAATGACAATGGTTGGGTTCAGCTTACGTTCAATTCAGGCAATCATTTTTTCCTTAAAAATACAAAAACTGATATTTTCTAAAGACTGCCCATTGAGCCCAAACACGGTGCTGCCCTGCCGGCTCACCTGGTCAAAGAGGAGGCGTAGCTGACGTTCTGATTCGCCGACCCACTTGCTGAGGCAGTCGGCTCCTTTCCTCATGAAGAAGGAGACCTTCTTGTCTCCCTGACTACACTCATTGGCAAGCGCCCGCGCTACCAGGGTTTTTCCTGTCCCTGGTGGGCCATAGAACAAGCACCCTCTAAAAAGGGGAGAGGGAAGAGAGAGAGATATGTTAGCTAGAGGTGATAGCTACACAATACAAACTATGCTGCTTTGTTAATTTAGCAGATTTCGTTGGAAAGGTGCCCAGGACAGAATGCCTGTCTGGGTGGTGTCAGTCACGCAAGTGACGGAAGTGACATCATCAGAGTGAGGTGGGTAGCAGTGTAAGTCACGTTTTGCGTCACGAAAGTGACGGAAGTGACATCATCACTTCCTGGGCAAAAGTAGTTGGTGCGGCGCACAATTGCACAACTGTGATGTCACTCAGGCAGTTGTGATGTCATCAGTGATATGATGTCACACTCAGGCAGTTGTGATGTCATCAGTGATGTCAGTCAAGCAGCTGTGATTGAAGGGCCGATGGCGCACATTTGCTCAACTGTGATGTCACTGGCACTCTCCAGTCTCTCCACCCTGGAAATCGCACTGTTCTCAATTGAATGCATTCTGAGAAATACCTGCTCCCTAAGGAGACAGCAAAGCATTGCAGCAAGTAATGCACTCATTCAGCCACAACATTGCTGTGGTGAAAATACAAACTTACCGTTTTATGTTAAATGTTAAAATGTGTTGAATTTGTTGAGAAATACCAGGAAATTACTGACACCTTAATATACCTATGTTAATGTAACAAGATAATAATAACCCAAAGGAAATGCCACACAAGCAGGGTTGAGACTGTCAATGAGTGGGGCAGAAAAATGTAAAATAATATAATTTTTTTATCAAACTTTTGTCAGAAGATACTGAATATTTCCAACATGGAGACATGACAACCTTGGAAGCTAGTCGATTATAATGGCTCTTCTCACCTGGGAGGCTGAATCTTGAACTTCTCAAAAACCTCTGGATAAAGCAGAGGGAACACTACCATCTCCTTTAGTGACTGAATGTGGTTACTGAGGCCCCCCACACTGTCAAACTTCACCTGGGGAACACAAACACACATATACACAACACGGTCACCTAGGGATAACAATATCGTTCAAAGATTTTTCATTTTATTTTTTTAAGCCAGGATGCCTTCCTGTCCATGTTGCACTGCAATATGGTCTGGAACCAAAGGCTTTGGCATCTGGTTATTACATTACATGACATGATGTCATTTAGCAGACGCTTTTATCCAAAGCGACATACAATATCACATTTTGTCAACAGTACAGAAATCAACTATGCAACACAGTCAATAACAGCTGACCTTTTGACATCAACCAACTTTACCAACAGGTAAATTAGATCTACAAACTGAAAGTGTTGTTAATTAATGAGATATCAAAGCATCAAACATACATTTTAGACTTGACCATTTTCTCTTTATCTCAGTTGTTCCCCGCCCCCGTTTGCTACGTTCTATGAAACTGTATGTACTGTACGTGACGCAGGCGTTGTCTAGCCGGACGTCATTGTAAACAAACATTGTGATTCAGTCTATAATAAGGCTATTACTTTATTTATTTGCCATTATTGTGAAGGTAACCCTTATCCTGGCTGACTTGACACTGCTTGCAGTTGGTGATGACGTTTTCGGTTCCAGTCTGCAGGCGAATCGTTATCACAAACGTGTATGAATGCAGAATCAAAGGTCAGAAGAACGCAATGACAGTTTGCCGTTTTATGCAGAGACCGTCGCCGTCTAAACGTGGCCTTAAGAGAGGAAGACCAAAGCACTGCCACTAATGGAAACCGGGCTCTTCTCCTTTGAGAGATAGCCTGGTGACGCCAGGTTAGCAACATGCTATTTATCTCTGTACTCACTGAGCTATCGAGGTTCATAGGGTCCACGTCAGCCAGGCTGGCACCCACTTTTGCACGGTCGCGCAGCACCCCGTTAGCCAGGTCCTCTGCACACAGGTTCATGGGCAAACACCTGTGAAAGAAATTACATTGACTTAAGTGATTATATTTGAGGAATATGAGCGGTCTTAACTTTCAACATTTACGTTGAAAAAAAACTCCAATTATGTTAGAAAAGTGGCTGAAAGAAAACAGCAGATGAATGAATGCATGAAGAAAGAAAGAGGCAGCCATCACCTGTTCCTGGCACGGGTCATGCTCTTGCCTTTCCTCCGCTCAAAGCGTTCCTCATCAGAAGACGAGGTGGTGTCACTGCTGTGGATGGCATGTTTCTTCACTCTGGAGTGGACAAGTGTGAGGAACAGTATTCAGTGTAACACCACTCCCACTGCCATGTGCTTCAAGGCTCAGCAGAGACCAATATGAGCCAAACACAGTCCCAAAAACCAGAGCTCCAAGTTGATTATTAGCTGTAGTACTGTAGTTATTAGGTAGTGATTTGTATAGCGTCTAAAAAGTATAATTCGGCAGCAGACTTGACTGAAATATGTATAAGTCTCTCTACCACCAACCTTATATGGCTTCTTCTTGCTGGGGATCTGTGGGTGTCAAAGAGGGAGGGGTTGCTCTGCTTTCTGTTCACAGGCTCTGAGAAAGTAAGCACAAGCGCATTGGTTAACATACACCAAGTCCATAAAAATAGTTCCAGTCCAGATTCAACTGAGAGAAAATCATTAGATAACAATGTCTACAACACACGGACACACACACACACACACACACACACACACACACACCAAAATGTGTAAACAAAAGGTTTCAAAATGAATTCAGACAAGAGGAAATCCTCAGGCAATAGTTACCAATAGGTGGCGCCTCGTATCTCTGCACAGTCTTGCGCTGCCTCAGGTTGTACGGTCTGTCATTTTCCTCGCCTGCCTCCTCCACTTCGTCACCTTCGTCATCTTCGTCGTCATCCTCTACATCCTCCTCCTCTTCCTCCCCGTGAGATTCTGAAAGTCCCCAACAAGTGTGTGGTTTTCAAACTGAAGATGCAGAGTAATACTAGCCCCAAGCTTGAGCTTTTACAAAGTGCACTAACATCTCAAATAAAAGTTTGGGGGAAATTGGATGAAGTCGTTTGCAACGCATTCATCCCCACCTCCTCCTCGCACGGATTCATAAGCAGCACATGAGTAGGAGGACACTGACCTTCCGTCCCCTCCTCCTCTTCCTCCTGTGCCGCTTTGCTCATGACTTTGTGGTGGGCAGGCATGCTGAAGGTGTTCCTCCGTAAGGATTTCCTGCGCTTCACTCGGGAATACATGTCCATGTTTTCCTGGGAGAACGGGGCCTTTAGACTACTGACAAAACGTGGGAACTTTGCTAGGTCTTGGCGTTGTGCGTTACAGGCCGGCGGTGCTACACTCACCTCCTCGGTGTCTCCAGTCCACATGCGGAGTCGCTCCACCTCACGGTTCTGCCTAATGCTGCTGATGTTGTCCATCTCCTGAAGGACAGCCTCTGCAGTGCTACACGCAGAGACACAGAAGACCACAGGGTGAAATCACGCAATATAACACAACTAAAGGCACCTTTGCAGAAGTGCATCATGGGAGAATGTGCTTGTGCGGGAGAGAACGAGACAATGCACATCCCAACGGGAACAGACAGCCAGAAAGCAGTAACTGAAAAGCAATGTGGATGTTTAAAATGCTCTGTTGGCCTGAATGGGTTGTGAGTGAGAGTAGAGCAGAGAAGCAGAGAGCGTGAGCAAAACGCTTCCTCCTGTCTCATCTCTTGTGGTGTTACCTAATGCGCGCATTCATATTCAACGGTGAACTTCTTTTTTAAATAGGCCCAATTTGTTCAAATTCAAGGACCCAACACGGCATCGTTTGGGACGTGCATCAAGCTCAATTACTGTTACAAGACAGAATTTTTACATTTTCCAGGCATAGCTGAAGGCTTGCTTAACGCTAGCCGTCTCCCTTGCTTGCCGCCGTTTAACCTGCTTCATTCGACTTCTATCACACATGCACGCACGTGACCGTCGCACTCGCTTACGAAAGTGCCACGGTCGCGTGCGTGCTCGCGTGAAACAAGGACTCGCAGACATATATAGGTCGATATTGGCGTATAAAACTTTTCACAACACGTTTGTCGGCTTCACATTGACAGTGATGGATTACCTTTAGCAACCGAGAGACCATTTGGAACTGAACGGGAGTGGATGAGCCAGAGAGGTATGGCAAAACTTGTCTAGAATTTTACACAATCGGGCACAAATTAAGTTAAGCGGTTAAAAAAGGGTGGGGTGGGGGGAATTGCAAAACCTCTCTAACCATGCTGGAATAGTAGGTGTCGGTGATGCATAACGACGACCCACTTTCCTATTTCTCTTCTGTTTGAAGCCACATTCAGATATACAATATCAATATTATGCAAAGAAAATGTCACGAGTGCTGGTGTCAAGTGGTGTGTTGGCCAACTACCTGTTGACCAGCTGGTCAAACAGCAGGCTCTGGTTGAGGTGTTCAAATTGGCTCTTCTTCACCCTGCTGCCCCTCCTCAGCTCCACATGGCCGTTCATATGAGAGTGTTCTCCACCTCCAGTCCCCTCGTCCCGGTGACTCATATAGGCTGCACCAGCAACAAAAAAGCAAACTGGGGATCAGGTCGCTTAATAGCAAGCTGCTACAATATAACACTGTCCAGACGTCCATGCATAGCTGTACATGAAAGATTCATAAATTTTAAAATGGTTATTACCGTGCCCATTTTGCATTGTGCGAGAGGACAACCTGGAAATAAAACAGCAAAGGTGAAATATGCAAGATCTGAACCAGAGGATTAATGTACACACACCTTAATCACACATAACACCCGTTGAGAGCTCAAGTTTGAGTCTGTCTGTTCCACTACTTAATTACAGTACATGACATGAGTAGGATGAGCACTGATTTGAGTACAATGAAATTCTATTTAATTGCTTTAACGTAATTGTCTTGAGACAATGTACCGTATTCATTTTCTCTGCCTGAGACAACGTAATAAATGTACCAGTCTATCACCAAGTTCAATATCATAATAGTAAAACCACTGCAGTGTTATTCCACACATGGTTTCAAACTAGGTGAGATGGTAGCCACCAGCTGACCTGGTGTGGTAGGTGGGAATGGCCCAGCTGACCCTCTGGCCCTTGGTCTGAGGGGAGGGGGAGGTATCACTGGAGCTGGGGTCAGAGCTGAGC
>NC_139630.1:35437688-35450188 GCF_964638095.1 Poromitra crassiceps
TTTGCAAGGAGTAGTGGAATTCCCATGTTAATCCTATGATTTGTGATAGCCAATCAATAGTGAAAATAAACATTTCTCTCACAGCCAGGAAAACAACTCAAACCTATGATGTGATATAGTATAAAATCAGCAGCGTGATGTTTTAGTTTTTTCTTTTTTCTTTTAGTAGCCTACATTTTCAGACCTGAGTCACCTGACCTGACTACCACAAAATAATAATAATCATTTGGGTATAAGTATAAGAGAGCTCAAACCCATTGCCCTGTATAATGTCTTGTGTTTGTTGACTGAATTACAAGCCATATAATTAAGTAACCAACTTGCCTATTTCATAAAGGGTTTGTGGTGGAGAAAATGAGGAAGCGGAGGAGGCTCCAATAAGGCGTACTTTCTCGGTGGAAGACCTCCTCGAGGAGGTGGAGAAGATCTGCAATGACGCCTCAGGGTCTTCAAAGGTCAGAGGGGAATTCACTCAGTCAAGTCTCTGCAATTGACATTTTGCTCATTATCATTATCTCCATGGACTAAGCTCTTCAGGAATTAGGGTGACGCTTTAGAATACAGCCTGCAACTTACAGGGTAAGTGTACAGGGTAACAAAATTTGAATTCACGGAATAAGGGGGTAACAAATCGAGGACTCATAAAGAACTTATACCGTAGCTATTTTTGTAACTACCGGCTACCGGGTTTCAGCACCTTGGAGAGTACCCACGCCTGCAGAAATGGCCTGCGGCTGGGCAGTTGTAACAGTTGTACTTACCTTGCGTGCTGTATTCTAAAGTGTTGCCGGAATTAGACTTTGTATTTTCTAATTGATCTCCATGTGACATTTGAAATTATAGTGTTTTAGATGGGTTTTGTAGGTCCTTGGGTCATGACTTTAATTCAGCACAAAGAGGATGGTAAACTTGCAATGTGAGAATCAAGATGTAGATAGATAGATAGGTAGATAGATAGATAGATAGATAGATAGATAGATAGATAGATAGATAGATAGATAGATAGATAGATAGATAGATGCTGTTACGGCAGAGTGAGTTCAGCACATACAGGGTCCAATGCTAGGTCTCACTGCAGTATCCTATGTGTTGTGTGTTCCAGGTTGAGATGGTGGTGACGCTGTGGAAGGACGGCTTCACTGTGAACGACGAGGAGTTTCGCAGCTACTCCATACCAGCCAACCAAGACTTCCTGGAGGCCATCAAACGGGGGTGAGTTTAATTGGCCCCAATCCAGACGTTTCCAGGTATAATAAAAACGCATAAGTGATGTTTTACGGTCCCCAAGCACCACATGATCATAATATATCTGCAGGGTTGTTGATCTGCAAGGCACTGAGATTTCTAACTATCAAAACCTCACATTCACATTACAACGGATTATTATAACTGCACTGTTTTTCACTGTAATATATTTACATTTAGCAAATATATACTTTGATATATGATATACTGTATACGTTCTGTTGGATCTCTGCTCTAATTACCTTGCTTACTCCTTCTCTTCTTGCAATGTCTTTGTTGCCAATAGGAGTTTGTAACGGTAATATGATGATGATAATAATAATCATAATAACAGAGACTTTTGAAGGGTAGAACTTGTAGTAGGACTTTCAGATCCCACTTTGACTCAAAATGCTGCTCCATTTTCTACAAGAAATATCATTTACAACTTCACAATGCACTTAAAATTACATGTAGCAGTAACAGTACCATTGTTGCTCAATCAGTCAACCCCATGGTCGCTCCCCAGAGGGAAATTGGTAGTAAGGAAGATGTCCCGCCTAAAGACCTCAACCAGGCGACATTAATCAGACAACGCGTAAAGCTCACTAGTGCTTAATTGTCATATTGACTTACCTGGAGCCTGGTCTTTAATGTGTCCCAGGGAGCTCCCGGCAGAGTGGGAGAGTCGAGCAGAAGATGAGGAACTGGAGATCAATGTGGAGGATCTGACAGAGGAGATGTATGTTCCCAGGAAGAAGACCTTTCACCCCTTCAGCGGCCGAGGGCATCGGCTCGGCAGGTGAGACGACATGGCTGCTGGAAATACTCAGTGAGACCATTAACGAGTGGAGACTTTCATTTTTAAATGCTTCATAACATGTATGATGATTCACAGGTGATTTTACCCCCATGAACGTAATTATTTTGTATGCAATCATCTTACAATGAGTCATGAAATTAGCCAGCACAATACTGTGCTTGTTGCATAGGTAGCACTGTTTTCAAGTGGTGAATGTCTCGTTATGGGATAAAACTCTTCAAATCTACTGTACTAAGGTGCTATCCTATTCTATACCACTAGATGTCCCTCTAGTCTAAAGCAAGGTATCTATAAAACTCACAGGCAAATTTGAGAGGAGTCAGACAATCACACTGATGTATTGAGAGCTTTGGTGTTGTCAAAGTTTCATTGTGTGAATGCAAAATGATCCATGGAGTCCAAACTCACAACATGCCTAAAATCATTGTGTGAGACTTTGCCTCACCGCAGCTATGTAGGCAGCGTGCAAAAAATAATGGAATACATAAAGGATCTACTGTACATCCTTCTAACCCGGTTAATCTGTGTCTGTCCACTCCCAGTGTTGCGCCCAGAGTGGTGGCCAGATCACCATCTGTGCACGAGGACGGAGAATCTCCTCCTATTCCCATGGTAACACTGGACCACGCCCTCCCTGTCACCTCCCTGCAGATCTGGTTGGCTGACGGCAGGAGATTGGTGCAGAGGTTCAACCTATCACATCGGTGTGTAGCACACTGTCAAGGCTAACAAATGATTATACATCATCTGACCCCAACAGCTAAGCCATAAAGTAATACAAGTAATGATATATGTGTATAAACAACAAAAAACGATATTTTATATTTGATCAATATGTGGTCTCCGCAGATCCCGCAATCTCAAGCATCGTAGTGAAGAAGTAGTTCAAGGGGTGATGAAAGATCTTTGGTTTCTAGGGAGGCAGGGGTCTTTGTTTGGAGATTGCGTAATGCTTCACCTCAGTGTGGTAGAGCTGAAGGCCAGTGTAGTGCAGCATGGTGCATGTTCTCCCCCCCACCACAGAGCATGGACGTGCAGAACAACACCATCTGAGAGGTAGCAGCCGAGTGGATCTATAAAATCCCTAGAGAGGCATTGCGTAACTTAGATGCAGCATTTATATAACAGGGTTAGTGTCTGAGGTTATAGAAGAGGGCTGAACTCCTCCAACCCGCTGCTGGCGCGACCCGAGCCTGTGAGCAGCGGAGCCGCCATAGGATCTCTTGTGTATGTTGTTGGGTCGTGGTAAATAATAGATGATGCTGCTAGTATGCTGGTTTAGAGAGAACTCATGTGTAGCTGATGGAGCGTAGAGTATTTTGGCTGGGAATGCTTTGCCAGTGAAAATGAACAAACGCGTTCGGTTGTGAATATTCGCGTGTTTTGTTTTCTGTTTTCTTTCGTTCATTCTTATTTTAAACGTGTTCTTTGTTTCCTTCGTTCTCTGCATGTTAGGGTCAGTGATGTTCAAGATTTCGTGGCCCGCTGCCAGAGGACCTGCCCACCTTTCGTCCTGACGACATCGCTTCCTTGCCGGGAGCTCAGCGAGAAAGAGCTGAGTCTAGAGGAGGCGGACTTAGCCAACGCCGTCATTGTCCAGAGACCCCTGAACCCACAGGCTCCCTTCGGACACTCCTGACCATTTAGGACCCCCTCAAGTTACACCTCTTCCCCCCTCCCCACCCCCACAATCATTGCCTGCCAAATCCCAGCCAGTTGTAAGGTCCTTACACATCAAGAGCGATGCGAATATACGGCACGAAATTGCGATGCGAGTTTTGACCCACCTGTCAATCACAGCCACAGATGTGTACACGTTGGAAGCGAATTTCTGAAAAATCGAACGTGGTTCGAAAAAATAAACACCGCAATAACGCTCCGCGAAACTTCGCCGTCGGTATGCACGGTTGCATTGACTGATATAGGTTCGGAAAATATTATTGACGTGCGAATTAATCGCACGAAAAAAACGTGCTCGGTGTGTAAGGACCTGTAGTCTCGCTGGCCAGCCTCCTCTCCCTTCAGTCCGAGGAGTCTGGCGCCGCAGGTCTCCATAACTGGGATAAACCCTCCCCTGCTCTACTCTGCTCTCCCATTGGAGCGACTGTTTCAGTCGCTGCCGGATGTCCGCTCCCGGCTTATTACAAGCTCTGTCATTGGCTCCGACCATGTCAATCAGAGCGGCTTCCGCTCCCTCCTCCCTGTGTGTCGCTGTAATTAGTGCCCTGCCGCCGCAGTGAAAAAACAACAACGCTAACTAGCTAGCAAGCTAACGGCAGAAACCTACACGCTAGCTCGTTGCTACACGCTGAAAACAGCAAGTTGGATTGTTTTAAACTATTTTCCAAGGGCACTGCCGCTAAGCGGCGCCCATCGCAATCCCACTATGGAGACCTGCGGCGGCAGACTCCTCGGACGGAAGGGAGAGGAGGCTGGCCAGCGAGACTAAGCCAGTTGCAAAGTCTTCTGTACTTTAACGTTACCACCTTCCCTGATCCAACAATGCGCGCTGCACTTGAGGCTGTTCCACTTAAATTCCCCCCCCCGGCACTCATGTCTGTGTAGGATTATCTACACGACCTCTGGGCAGTCTTACGGAGACATCTTCACTTAGTTACGCACGTCTCCGCGGCCACACATGCAGCTAAGGTCCCGCTTCCGCTCTTTGGCTTTGTCCTCTTCCTCTGGGACAAGGTTCACCTGCCAACACAGCTCCCTGTAACCGCCCAAGAAGTCTCAAGCCCCCCCCCCCCCCATGCAGATGGACGTCCAAGTGTGTCCATCTGTTCTTCAGCCTGGACTGCCCACACCACCCCCCCCCCCCCGCCGCACCACCACTTGCCAACTCTTCAAACTTCAAGTCTTCCAAAACTGTGAACACCAGTTTGTCTGCACTATTTACTGTGAAAGCAAGGGGCTCTAATATTTACGTTTGTATCTAAAGGATTACATTTGTATTTAATGACTATGACTATGACTATATAGTTTGCATATATCTCTATTATTATGCGGACACAAAGACTTGTCTGATGTTTTGTCATTTATATCAGCATAATCGTGAATATTTGCCTGCATTTGGGGGGAGCTTTAATTTCACATGTATATTATTGTCTTCTTTGAACTGCGTCCCTTCAAGACATAACACTGAATAATCTACAATAAACATCCTCCTGAAAGTTTTGTGTATTTTTTTATATGTCCCGTCATGGTAGTAACCTATATGGTAGTATGGTAGCCTGGTAAACCAGCCCGTCACGTGAACTCACATTTCATTTGGTTCTCCGTCTATGGTAGTATGTGGGACATTGTGTTGTGTCTGAGTGTGTGAAAACACATTCTTGTGGAGACAATAATTCAGCAACAATGCATGATAGACAATACTTACAACACACAGGCGCTCCCTGTGATGGAATGATTTGATTTTGGCACACCTTGCTGCATAATTATGCAGATTAATGATTTTTTTATTTTATTTTTATACTATAGAACTCATTCATGCTTTAAGATTCAAAGTTCATGCAAAGTCAAGCCTGTGGACATTAGAAATATTTGTAATTAATGCATTAATTAGCTCAATTAATGACCTCATTAGCATAGCACGGTTCTATTTAATATAGCATGGTGACATCAGGCACACAGGCAGCCCCAACCAAGTGCCTTTCGTCTCCTTGTCTTCTTGCATTTGCCACATCTGTGTTGCTTCTGATTTTATGGCGACAGATAAAGAGGGAGGGGCCAGCCAACAGGAAGGACGGCTTCACACACTGGAGTTTGTCACCCGCTCAGTTATGAGAAACATCTACGTGGTGGTTGTATGAAGCCTAAAACCACACACTGATCATAGCCTTCTGTCTGTCTCAGCACGGCACGCTCAGTCACTGGGAAGCAGACATTGATCCCTTGACTACAAAATAATTCAAGAACGGGGAAAAAGGGGCAGGGGGGGAGACATTTTATGTGGATGGGGTGAAGTAGAGTTTAATCATGTAAGACTTCATTTTTACCTTAGCAAGGTCTTTTTTTCCACTTGGATGAGGCCACATAAGTCTCTGTCTCCTTGTGTGTGTGTGTGTGTGTGTGTGTGTGTGTGTGTGTGTGTGTGTGTGTGTGTGTGTGTGTGTGTGTGTGTGTGTGTGTGTGTGCGTGCGTGCGTGCGTGCGTGCGTGCGTGTGTGTGTGTATGTCCGTGCGTGTGCCTTTGCGTGAGTGTGTGCGCGTGATCCTCCCTCTCCGACCTCTCTGCCCGGCCTTGGGAAGAAGGCGAACACCATTATCCATCTTCAATATTTAAAGCAACAGAGAGGAGGAGGAGGAGGAGGAGGGGAATGCAGGACAGGAGAGAGACGGCGTGTGTATCTGCTCCTGGCTCGGGACCGGGACTCCACAGGAAGACATGACAGCCTTGGGATTGATCAAGGTCGAGAGATGTCTTCAACAACAGCACAAGAAGACCCTCTCTGGAGAAGCTTCCTGTGGAGTCACATGGAGGACTTGTATGGATGTGCTGCTGGCTCCTGGCATCACTTTGTTGGCAGCCAGAGGGGGTCTGGCTAAAGAGCAGAAGAGGACACATTTCCTCTCTCCTACATATTTAATAAGACTAAGCATGTGTGGAATTACTTTTCCTTAGACTCCCACATTTCCCTTTCCGATTTGCAGCCCCGAATTCGACCTGTGTGCCGGCCAACTTTTCATTTTGCACATTCCTCTTCTTCACGCAGCATTATCTGAAACATACCCATTGTAATGCAGGTCATATGCTTTGCCTTTTCTATGGCGGTGCACTTTTTCCCCCATTGTCAGTTAAGTGGTTTTGGTATAGAGGCCTTTGAATGCTTGGAATTTATGGAGAGAGGCCTGGGTTCAGCAGGTCTCCCCGCCATGTTTGTTGTCATACTCTGGAGACAGGTTTCACCCCGGGAAATAAGCATCCAGCAATGGATGGGACGCTGCTTAGACATGACAGTGAAGAAGAGTACAGTACAGTGGGGGAGAAGAAAGCCACTGAAAGTACCATACATTCTCATCTCAATCTAGGAAGCCATCACTTACTGTTCTAGACAGGGAGATAACAGTCTAATGATTTTTTTCAGTAGGGAAGGGTTGTATTGTATAGGTCTAGAGATGATGATGATGATGATAATGATAATTATGTTGTTAATGAGAGTCTGACTCGCTGATGCGTGAAACCCATCTGAGAGCCATCTTAAAACGACCTTTAGAACAATGGACGGCTGCACGCAGCAGTTCAAAAGTGGCTGTCACTCACCGGCGGTGCCTTCCCCTCTACCTGTTCCAGTAAGAAAGCAAACTGCATTTTCCACATGCCAGCTGTAGCCTACCACATAGTCAGTGACCACAGCACATCCTCCGTTAAATGTCAACTGTCATTCATGTGGTGATCAAAATTCGTGTGAGATGACAAACAAACAAAAAGTCTAGGGTCGGGGCTCTTTGTACGTGCTAAAATAGCCTAATTATCAGAGGTGCAGCTTGTGAACAGGCAAGGCAGGCAACTGCCCGGGGCCCCAGGGTGTTGGGGCCCCCTATGAGCTGACACATTTTACTCCACAGCAGTGACCGTAAATCCCTCTCCATTAAAGGGATATGCCACTTTTTCTGAAGTTTCGCTCATTTGCCATAACCCCCCTACATAAATTAGATACACACTGCATTTACTGTCACTCTCCGCGCAGTATACAGTGAGCTACAGTGGTCGAAAGTTGGTATCGCCATAGAATGGAGACTATGGTACAGCCGTTCAAAATGACCAAAAACACACAATTCACAGTGGAAAATGTTGTGCTTCGGGTACTCACCACGAGATGAAATGTTAATCCATAGTTAGCCTACGTGAAACGTCATTTTTGGCGTAAATCCCCACACCGAGTTACTTGTTTGCCTGTAACAACGCTTCCGCTGCACACAGCGCATGTGCTCTATGTTTACAAAGTAATTCCGGCTATCTATTTACCTTAAAAAACATAATTTCTCTGCATGTTGGATTAATATTTCATCACATGGTGAGTACTCGAAGCACAACATGTATTTTGGCGCTGTGAGATGTGTGTTTTTGGTGATTTTGAACGGGTGTCCCATTAGGCTCTATTCTATGGCAATCTAACTAACTTGACGAATGTAGCTCTGATTCGCGGTCATCACTTTCAAGTCAAGAGAATCATTCCTGTCAGACTTGCTGATTCACGAATTATCTTGAATTGAAAGTGAATGATGGAAATGAAGAAGTTACTGGAAGTCAAAACGAAAGAGAAGAGAGGATGTGGAAACTGGTAGATTTGCGTCACTCACCACCAGCCAAAAAACAAACAAACAATGGTAATCTATTGAGTGGCTGGTAACATTTTAATATTCACTAGCCAAAAAAGTTAATTCTGCACCATGTAGCCTATGAAAGCTATAGCCTAAATAGGCTAATGAAATATGTCCTATAGGAACTTGAGGAATTCTAATTATAATATGCAATGTCTTTTTCGTTGGTGTCTGGTTATTTATAAAATAATGGCGATGAATGCTGGTCGGAGGGGCCCCCGGGAATTTTTAGGTCTACCCGTTTTCATTTGATATCTTGAGGTGAGGTCAAGGCGGGATCTATTTGAAAATGTTTTTTCCCTGGCCAAAGCTTAGCCAAACTTCATATGATACCAGAAGAAACCTCACTTACCTTTAAAACTAAGCCAGCTCGCTGCAGCCATTTGATTTGTATCACTGAGAAATCGTAGCCTGGTAAACCAGCCGGTCACGTGGTTTACCAGGCTAGAGAAATCTCGGAGCTTGTATGTAGCTGTCATGCGCCGCCGCGGCCACTGCATGGCGCAGTTCCGTCGCTGCAGCCTGGACCAGCGGAGTGGAGACACACTGGCTCAGCTCTGTCCTCCGCAGTCTCCTCATCCTGCCGTCTGCCTGGCACATCACCGCGCTGAAGAAGGCTACTACTAACTAACTGACTGACTGCTGCACTGACAGCACCGGTTACTTTTCCATCCACACAGGGTAAGGCAGAACTTGTGTTTTTCTCATATTCACGTGTTTTTTGTATAGGCTACATCAGGTGTGCAGAGTGTTTGTTGGAAGCGCACTTAGTAGTGCGCTGAGGCAAGACAACGAAGATAGGCTATTCCTAGACGGGACACCGTCACATCTGGACTCGTATCTTCCGAATCACCTGGAAGGCACGTGATCTACTGTAAAATGATTTTAATCATAATTAAAGTATGAGAGTTGCAGTAAATAACATTGAAGGATATTTAAGGTTTACTATGTAATTGATGGGTTGCAAACATAGACTGTATGGTTGCAAATAACGGTATGTGTGTGTGTGTGTGTGTGTGTGTGTGTGTGTGTGTGTGTGTGTGTGTGTGTGTGTGTGTGTGTGTGTGTGTGTGTGTGTGTGTGTGTGTGTGTGTGTGTGTAGGCTATGTATATATGTACTGTATGTATGTATGTATGAATACATAATGTATGTACGTATGTATGTTAGGAAGAGGTGTTTCTGCTCATATTATGTGTTTGCGTGTGTGTGTGTGTGTGTGTGTGTGTGTGTGTGTGTGTGTTGTAGCATGTGTACTTACACTCATATTTTGCTGTGTGTGTATGTATGTATGTTAGAAAGAGGTGTTTCTGTTCATATTATGTTTCTGTTTGTGTGTGTGTGTGTGTGTGTGTGTGTGTGTGTGTGTGTGTGTGTGTGTGTGTGTGCGTTGTAGCATGTGTACCCTCATATTTTGCTGTGTGTGTGTGTGCATGCCTGTACAGTATGTGTATGTAAACGTGTGTGGCACCGCCTGTCTGACTCTGCCCTTCCCTCCTGGCCTGCTTCCAGAGAGCAGCACAGCGTGTGGAGGATGGCAGCAGCCAGCAGCAGCAGCAGAGTTGCTGTCACAGAGGAGGAGCAGGAGGAGCCGCTGGCCTCTGGAGCCGTCACGTACTCTCATCACACACACAGCCGGAGTCAGAGCCACATGCAGTTCCACCCGCCGACACACAGCAGCAGCAGCAGCACCCAGAGGCAGGCCCCGCGGAGTCAGAGCCACACACACTTTAACACCACGACGCAGACGCAGCCACAGCAGACGCACAGACTCACGCACGGTCTCCTAGCCATGACCAAGGCAGAGAGGGCAGCGCAGCAGCAGGGCCCGGCCGGGAAGATCATCAAGCCCCCCGACCCGCTCTTCACCAAAACCCCCCACCAGGTAAGGATATCTATATAGGATTGTGTAGTATCATAATGTATCATCTACTCAAATGTCTAGTATTACTGTATGAATGTAGTATTGTTTTTAATCAATGTACCTTGTTTGGACCCCGGATGTACCATAAGACATGTAAGCAGCTGATCCTCTAGTCCAGCATGATCTTAACCAGGCTTTTGTGATGATGAGTGATTGACTGTGTGCTCTAGTGTGAATTAATCTGCGAATGGATCTTGACAAGATTGGATGGAGAGAAAAAGCAAGGTGGGAAAGTGACGCTTTAGCCTATCTGACTGTGATTAATCACCTCCATTGTTTCACTGTGAGCCGTGAGCACCTGGAAGTGGATTGTTTTCATATGAGGAAGGTTTAACCCATTGACGGGATGACCTGCTTGATGAAAGCGTTGTCGTCTTTGTCTGATCCCGATGCTATCAGTGGGCTGTGGTGGTGAAGAAGATGTTTCTAATCATAGGCATTGTGATGTTGTGGGATGACTCCTTCAGTTTGAGTTGATGTTAGATGATTGCCATCTGAGTGCAGGCAGGAGATAAGTCTGTGAAAGCAGTGAGCTGTGTGTGTGCGTGTGTGTGTCTGAGTGTGTGTGTGTGTGTGTGTGTGTGTGTGTGTGTGTGTGTGTGTGTGTGTGTGTGTGTGTGTGTGTGTGTGTGTGTGTGTGTGTGTGCGCGCGTGTGTGTGTGTCACGCCTGTGGAAGTATGTAAAGCCGTGCGATCAGAGGAATAAATGGAATGCTTACTTATTGATGCTGTTCCAGAGCACATGGCCCCCAGGCAGCTAAAAGATGAAAGATGGAGGACCAACATGGCAAACCTTTATCAAGATAGCTAATGTATATATATATATATATATATATATATATATATATATAAATATATATATATATATATATATATATATATATATATATATATATACATACAATATTGTTTCATGATGAAGGGGAAATGTTATGTAACGGCATGGCATTCCTGGAAGTAGCCCAGTATCCACTTTAGTATTTTGTGCATTTTGCTGTGTCACAAGGTGGAAACAGCACCAACACCACAGCATCGATCTAACCTGTTCTGCTGGCTCATCTGTGCTATAACTCTATGCCAATATTGACTTCAGTAGGACGAGGCTTGAGAGATATGACACTTGACAGTCACTTGATGACAGAAATCTTTCCTGAAGGAGGTCAAACTCTTCTCTTTTGAAAAATGGAACGTGCCTAGTTGATGATGGTATTATGCAATATTACTTGTAGTAGTACTGTTTTATGTATATTGCAGCGATGATGAATAATGACGTTGCCACAGCATTTTTACTCTGAAAAACGACAACATGAGATGTGTTTCAGAAGACGGCTGAGTGGGACATAATAGATGGGAGAGTTTGTTCCCCCTGTGAATTATACATGCTAACGCATAGATCCAAGCCTATAGTTCCCAGCCAAGAATGGGTCCCCTGCCACTGCCAGTCCCTCAAGGAGTGGCTGACAGGAGGAACACTGGAGAATTATGAAAGAAAGTCAATGGAAATTTAAGGCATGCTATAGCGATTGTATACATCAAAGTATGCATCTAGATGTGTGTCTGTATTCTCTGGGAGTGTATAGCCAGTGTCGCATGCCATAACACCCGGATGCTGTTGATGTGACTTCATGTTTACCACAACAGAGGTTTGTTACTGTCATTTTAAAACAGCCTGACAAAAACATCTCTTCCTTTTTCCTTTTCACAATCCATAATCCGAGGAATCTTAATAATAGGATAAAACCAGAACTACTTCTATGATGCTGATATCAAATGTCAGAAAATCCTGCACATAATAAACTTTTAAACTGCTTTATGGCTTCAATTTGACCAGCTTTACTTTTCGGCATGTCACCTTACACGTCTCCTTCCATTCAGGGAACACAGCTCAACTGGCTAAAGAGTTTTGTTGTTTTTTGCACTCCTTTCTTTGCACACAGGTCATCCTCAATCCTGATCTAAATGACTTGCGATGTAGTCAGATATCTTTGTAATTACTTTTGGCCCAACAGCTAAGCATTCATTAACTTTAGAGATTAGTCTCATCTGTCCTTGTCCCTTGATTACTGGCGGATTGAACTTTGCATTGAGCTGGTGTGTGTGTATGTGTGTGTGTGTGTACTTACTGTAAACGCATGCGCGCGCGCGTGTGTGTGTGTATGTGTGTGTGTGTGTGTGTGTGTGTGTATGTGTGTGTGTATGTTT
>NC_139630.1:35455188-35467688 GCF_964638095.1 Poromitra crassiceps
AAATCAGCTCCACAAAGAACAATAGAAAGGAGGCGGGAAATAAAGGCAAAATATATACATATTTTTTCGACAACATAGTTCAACAGTTCTGTGATTATGTTCCAAATCTTTGTAAATGAGAAAAATAAATATGTTTTGAACTTTTTTTTAAATATAAATACACATAACCTAATGCAATTGCTAGCTTTTGTGTGAAATCTATTATTGATTCCCTTTCATCAAGCAGAAAGACTGACCTTGCCATCTGAGTGTGTAGATCTGATTGCTTTGATGGATTTATGATTCACTGGATGCGGGTAAAAGTGAGGTTACGTTGTGATTAAACAACTCTCTGTGTGATACTGCATCACATCACAAAGCTATACCACACCCTTTCCAAAGATGTCTCAAGCGGTCATGTGTGTGTGAGTGTCACTGTATCTATTTGCGTGTGTGTGTGTGTGTGTGTGTGCGTGTGTGTGTGTGTGTGTGTGTGTGTGTGTGAGTGTGTGTGTGTGAGTGTGTGTGTGTGTGTGTGTGTGTGTGTGTGAGTGTGTGTGTGTGTGAGTGTCACTGTATCTATTTGCGTGTGTGTGTGTGTGTGTGTGTGTGTGTGTGTGTGTGTGAGTGTGTGTGTGTGAGTGTGACTGTATCTATTTGTGTGTGTGTGTGTGTGTGTGTGTGTGTGTGTGTGTGTGTGTGTGTGTGTGTGTGTGTGTGTGTGTGTTTTCAAGATAAGCGTGTCCTGAACACATTGCGTGACACCATCCATTTACTGTAATGATGACAATGATGAGTACCTAGCGGAGTGCCTGATGTGTGAGTGCCTGATGTGTGAGTGCCTATAGTGCATTCTAAGCCACAGATGACATACCAGCTGACAGGCCTGGAGGGGGACCCGCATCCACTGTGGCCAGCAAGCCACACTCAGTAGTAGGCAGATGCCAATGCTAAATCAGCTTTGATTACCACTGGGAATTACCACTGGAATTACCACTGGAATTTACCATTTACCATTTACCACTGTGTGTGTGTGTGTGTGTGTGTGTGTGTGTGTGTGTGTGTGTGTGTGTGTGTGTGTGTGTGTGTGTGTGTGTGTGTGTGTGTGTGTGTGTGTATTTATTTGTGTGTGATGAGAAAGGCAAGACACTCCCTCAATCTCACCCCTTTGGAAAGCCCCTGTTGGCCGTCCAGGCAGGATGTGCTGATTCCCCGCTGGCTGTGACATCAGCAGCAGCCAGACATAAAGTGATCAGTATCTCTGTCCTGAGTTGTTTAGGATGGAGTCATTCGGCCCAAAACACCCCCCTTGGGTGCTGCTCTGTTTATTATGTTGTTATTCTAGAGACCCACCATACCGATGGCAATAGGGTTCAGGGTATACTGTATGTAGGTATTTAGACTACACCCACCTGTTTTTCTGGATAAAATAGTGTATATTACCTGCCCCCAACTATCATTAGAACCCACAATATCACCAGAGAGGGGAGCTGTGAAAACACACTCTCACCTACCTAAGAACTTTGCCAAATCCCCTCCGCCCCATTGTCTGCCATCCAATTAACATGCTGTAAGTGTCCTGGACAAGTCACATGCTGTAAGTGTCCTGGACAAGTCACATGCTGTAAGTGTCCTGGACAAGTCACATGCTGTAAGTGTCCTGGACAAGTCACATGCTGTACGTGTCCTGGACAGGTCACATGCTGTAAGTGTCCTGGACAAGTCACATGCTGTACGTGTCCTGGACAGGTCACATGCTGTAAGTGTCCTGGACAAGTCACATGCTGTAAGTGTCCTGGACAGGTCACATGCTGTACGTGTCCTGGACAGGTCAGGGAGGAGATCATTCTATCTGCCATCTTCTCGTCAACCTGCTCTCTGTTAATTAGGGTTGTGGAAATGATTGGCTCAGGTGTGCGTGTGCATGCATGTGTGTGTGTGCGTGCTGATATACCCTTGCCTTTGTTGCCTCTCTGAGCACAACCATCTTGCAGAACATTCTAACTGTCCTATTCACCAGCCCGGCCCGGGGGCCTTTCAGCGCTCCCATGACCAACCACTCAATACTGCAGCGTTGTCAGCCTCCTTTTGTCTGAGCAAACAATCAGGAGGAGAGTGAGGGGGCTGGACCATGCTAGAAATGAGCTGCATCTCTCCTCTCTCCCTCTTTCTCTCTGTGTCTCTCTCTCTGTTTATACACCCATTCCTCCCTTTCTTGTCTGTGTCACGGTCTCTTTGGCTCACGCTGAATCCTGGTGCAGAGCAGGCCAGCAGGGGTCAGCAGGGGTCAGCGCCCTGCTCATTGAAGCGGGTGCGGCCGGCGGTCAAACACCTATAAGAGCCCAAGCATGCGAGGGGGGCCAAGTCACATTTTGCCACAGTCACCTGGATTCCATCCGTGCCTTTATTACCTGCGGATTGCGTTGGTATTACAATGACTTGTCTCCGGGCTCATAGAATGAGAATTTCCTCCTGTGAAATTCAGATACTCACATGAGAAATTACATGATTTGATCTTTCAATCTTTCAAGGAAATGAAGAGGATGTAGCCAACACAGTCTCACAGACAATTGTCAAATAGCAACGTTTTGGACCAACGTTGCTATGTTACAATTTCGGCTCCAAAAAATGGTTTCCAGAGATTTTAGGTTTAGGGTTAGTAGGGTCTGGGGAGAGGTTAGGTTTAGGGTCTGGGGAGAGGTTTAGGTTTAGAGTTAGGGTCTGGGAGAGGTTAGAAAAGCGAAAATCTCCAGAAAATCTCCACGCCCACCCCTGTATAAACGTACGTTACCATTTTACAATTTCGGAGCCGATTGGCCCGTTCCTTTATCGCAAACAAACTGCATTGTTGGTCCAAAGACGTCGCTGGAGCGGTGTTTACAGAGGAGTCATATTATGGATCAGTCACAATTCCCTCCCTCTTCCTCTATATTTTGAAACACACAGCTGTTCCCTTTGACCATAATGATATGTCGCAGTTGTTTTCTTATATGAATTATACATGGCCAACATATCACTCAAAGTCCCGAAAACAGCACAACACAGCACAATATCCCTCTGCTCCACGTTTGCTTGGTTTGCATCTAAGTGTGTGTGTGTGTGTGTGTGTGTGTGTGTGTGTGTCTGTGTGTGTGTGTGTGTGTGTGTGTATGTGTGTGTGTGTGTGTGTGTGTGTGTGTGTGTGTGTGTGTGTGTGTGTGTGTGTGTGCGTGTGTGTGTGTGTCTGTGTCTGTGTGTGTCTGAGTGCGTATGTGCGGCTACATCTTTAAGTGCCTGGCTATGTGGGTTTGAAATATTGTGGTGGTTCCCTGGTCTCCTGTCCCTCCACACAAGCCGGGGCAGATTCCTGTCATGCTTACAAGCACACACTGTAATAATTCACTAGTCTGCTAAGCCTCACATTAATCTGACAGAAATATATGACCTGATTTTTACACGGCTCTGAAAATTACATAACACAACTGCTGTCACCCCTTCTCTGTTAATGGTGGTGGCTGGTGATGGCTGCTTTTCTCTTTGAAGCATGTGAGATAGCAGACAATGATCCCCACTCCCCAAACAAAGGTATCTCAGTTCTCAAATAAGTCCCAATATAGAATATTATTAGGTTAATTGTTATAAGACCTTTACTTGAAATTCCTATGCAGACAGAATCTATATTTTGGAAACACAGAGTATAATTTTCAAGTCTTTTTCTTTTTGCAAATCAAAAATATTTGTGTGTGAACTCCATGTTTAGCCTATGTGTTTGTGTTCTGCAGGATGGTGGGTTGCACTCCGTTTGTGGTCGTCTCCTACTTCTACCTCTGGTTCGTACCTCCCTTCGCCAACGGCAAGTTCATCTGGTACCTAGGCTGGTACTGCCTCTACCAAACCCTTATCACTGTAAGTATGAATCGCAATCAGAATCCCCTTCATGCGCCAACTATATGAGCTGTTTGTTTATTTATTTATTTTTTCTGATTCCCTCCCCCCATTTTCTCTCCAATTATACTTTGCCAATTTCCCCCTGCTGCCCCGGTCGCTGCCCTACCCCCTCTACCGATCTGGGGAGAGCCGTAGACTAGCACCATGCTTCCTCCCGACACATGCGTAGTTGCGTAGTTAAAGGACAAAAACATGACACGTTGGCAAAGATGCAGCAAACATTTTGAATATGAAAGTTTAAAGTGGCACATTCATCTCCTGCCAGACCTGTTTCTTAATAAGCAGCTGAAAAAGTCCCTCCAACACCTCCTTATAGGCTTTGCTCTTTGATTTGTAAGATGTGCAGGAAATGAGAGCCCACGGCTCTTAGACACCTTACCTCAAAGAGGAAGTGAGGTATTTATTTCGGTTTCCTTTTGTTACTACGGTCTAGACCACTCATCTCCTCTCGCTCTCTGCCCTGCTCTGGGAGCTAACCCATATAACATGTGCTACAGAGCGTATAGACCGCCGTGCCCACGCTGCGGCCAGCTGTAATGGCATGTCATTCTAACTTGCTTGATAAGTATACGCTCAGTCGTGCCAGGAGAACCTCTCGCGGGGTAAATGCTGGTTACCGCTTTTAGCCTCTCTTCATTGTCTCGTGATATGCGCGTGTGAAGCGAGCTATGGGAAAACAAACGGACAGCTTTTATCACTCTTGAGGGTCGCCGTCTGTAAACAGAGGGCGTAAATACAGTGATATCTCACTCCGTTCATAATACTCGACTGCTAATGGATTCCCATTAAAGTGATTAGTTGTCACGTCTACATGTATTGGACAGTTGAGCCCCGCTGGGCCTCAATTCTATAAATGCTCGTTTCCAGCGAGGCCCCGCAAATGACATGCTGCACGAGCGCCTGAAGAAAAGGGCCTGGAGGCTTCTTTTTTTTCGCGGCCGCATTTATTTCGGTGGCGGCGATGGACGCTCCGCTCGGGTGGCCACAATGCTGACTGAGCTCTTGTGTAAATTACAAAGTGAAGGGAAGGCGGGGTTCACTTCGCCTATTCTCTCTGGGAGAGGTGGTGAGGCAGGGGAAAACACAAGGCTGAGGTCTGCCAACATGGAAACTGCAGTGATTGCTACTGATATATATATAATACACGCGCACGCACGCATGCACGCACGCACGCATGCACGCACGCACACACACACACACACACACACACACACACACACACACACACACACACACACACACACACACACACACACACAATATATATATATTGTAGCCTATGTATCTGCATTTTCACTGGTACGACCGGATAGAGGGCATGTGAAGAGACTGGGTCCAGGAACACAACATGTAGTTCATTACAGATCATCACTGATGATCTGCTTATAAAGTCAATTATCAAACTCTGGTCACTTTCCCATTGGCCCTTAGACTGAAGAATGGCTCTTTTCTGTCACTCAGATGGTCAAAAGATAAAGGATTTGATCAATTAAATCCAGTCCAGTCCATAGGAAAGTAAGACTCTCAATTCTGGTCCTTTTCCTACCTTAGTTATGACAGTACTGTACTGCTGGGCTCCTTTGGTATCTGTGTGGCAGATTTGTTGTTTTTGTCTCGACTGCGTCTCTCTGCTCAAACCTCGACTGTGTCTCTCTGTTCCGCTGCAGTGCTTCCACGTGCCTTACTCTGCTCTCACCATGTTCCTGAGCACAGACCAGAAGGAACGAGACTCAGCCACCGCCTACCGTAGGTCTTTTAGTAGGCTATGCATAGAGTTAAAAATATACATATAGCCTACCTGCAATGAAATTTAAATCTTTGCTATTTCAATAGCTTTTGCAATTGCACTCTTGGCTGTCGTGCATCATGTTAAAAATGTATTATTGCCTTTGAATTAGGGCTGCAACTAACGATTATTTTCATTATTGATTCATCTGTCGATTATTTTCTCAATTAATCGATAATTAATAACTAATCTATAAAATGTTGCAAAATGGCCTGTCCAAGATGATGTTCTAAATTTTTTGTCCACAACTCAAAGATATTCACTTTACTGTCAAGAGAAGTAAAGAAACCAGAAAATATTCACATTTAAGAAACTGGAAACTTTTTTTTTAATGTACATTACTCAAACCGATTAATCAATTATCAAAATTCTTACAGATTAATTTAATAATTGACTAATTGATTAATCAATCATACTTTGAATTGTGGGAGCCCTATTCGCTAACCCTTCATTTTACAGGTCCCAAACAACATTTTTGCGTATGTAGTTACATGGTACCGGACGTGTAAAATGAAGCAATCTCTATTCAAATGTAGTTCATACGTATTTACATGGTATGGGATCTGTAAAATGAAGCAAGTCTAGACTCACTTCATTTTACAGGTCCGGTACCATGTAACTACATATGAACGTAAAAATATCATTGTATAACTGTCGGTGCAATTAATGTGTAATAGGTTTGGTGTTCATGTCTAATTACAAATAGTTAATACGTTGTTTTTGGGACCTGTTAATGAAAGATTACCCACTATTCTTTTTGTTCATGTTGTACTAGTTTTACTAGTGAGAATGCCCTCTCTTATCTATTCATGTTTGTTATACTTCCATGTGCTCGTATGATGCCAGGCATGACCATGGAGGTTCTGGGCACGCTGGTGGGCGCTGCCATCCAGGGCCAGATTGTGGCCAGTGCTCACACTCTGAAGCACTGCCCTACTCCCAACAACACGTCTGCCGGCTACCTGGGCAACAACAGCAGCGGGGCGGAGATCGTCAAGAGCCTGGTGCACTCCCAGGACTTCCTGTCTCATGCCGTAAGAATCAGAATCAGAATCAGAATCAGAATCAGAATCAGAATCAGAATCAGAAAGACTTTAATGATCCCCGGGGGCGAAATTGGGACAAGTTACAGTAGCTCGCTCACAGAACACACAAAGCATAAAATAAACAGTAGTAAATGCGATATTAGTGTCACCGTGCCAACAAACTAGGCCACGAGTTAGCTTGAAAATAACCTCCTCTGGCACGCAGCTATTCTCACTTAACTCGCGCGCTGCGCCGCTTTCTCAAGGCGGGTTCTCGTTGTTTGCTTTCGCTCAACATTCCGAGGTGAAAAATAAAAGTCCAATGAAATGGAGGCCTGTGCGATGTTGGGCTCTTGTTTGCAGACTGTCTAGAGGTCCCCGCATCAAAATGGCTTCGCGTTTTCTAGAACCCATTGGAGGGATTGAAGGTAATTGGCGTCTGTTTGATATCTGAACCCAACATCCCGAGCCAGCTCCATATTCCTCTGACCACAAAGGGGGTTCCTCCCTCACATCAGACCCTTCAAAAAACCCTCACCCCGCGCGTCGAGGGGTCCCTGTGCAATCTGTATGTCATTAAGCCTATTCATATCTCGCTCCCAGAACACTTGAAGGCATACCCCCACTCCAAATTCAATATGTTGGAACTATTCGTCTTTCACTTCAAGGCGTCTCCAGCCCCGAGTTAAACTTGGGCGTTAAAGGAAACCCAACTTGATAGGGACACATTCATGTCCACGCTGCAGTTTGAAGAGCTGTGAATAACCGGGGGTCGAGACAAGCCCACTGTGAATCCATCATGGGACGTTTTCTGTGAAGATGAAACAAGCCAGAGCCCAAAACTGTCCTGTGTTGGAGTTGGTCACACCGCAGCTATTCAGGGTTCAAATGGTTCTTTTCCAGTGGATTTTGGGTGAACCCTATCGGGGCAACCGGGCTCGCCGCGCCAAACCCTCTGTAGCCACCCGCTAAATTCCTCCGTGGTCGCTGGTGAGGGTGGCACACCGTCTGGGCAAACGCAGCCAGCCCTCGGAAACAGGCGACGTTTGATGTGAATAAATAATAACGAACCGCGGGGCTGAGCCGCATGGAAAAATAGCAAACAAGCCCAAGTTGTTTAAGGCAGAGCAGTTCCTGTTGGGGTACGGCCTTAAACCTATAAGGGTGTATTTTGGGATACAGATCAACTTGAGCTTTCTTCCTGTTTTGGCTTTTATTTGTACAGTGTTAATGGGCACGACGGAGTGTGCAGCGTATGCTGCGGCTGAATTGGGGAAAACGACACAGAAAGTCAAACAAATCGACTGGTGGATGTCACATCAGAAGGCAATTTTAATAGGGAAGAACGGAAGAATTTGGTTTAAAAATTGGATTATTCATAAAAACTGTCACCTTCTCCGGCAATTTGTTTCCAAAATGGATAATTTTGGAATGAAACGCTTACATTTCTTTGAAGCAATTGCGAGCGTTATGAATTAAAGATGAAGGAAGAGCTCGGAATAGAAAGTGGTGTGCTGCCCGTGTATGCAGAGAAGAAGAAGAGATGGATTGATGTAGTAGACTATATTTGTTCTTCTTGTCTCTCTGCAGAAGGAGGTGTATATGATAGCTGCTGGCGTCATAGGAGGAGTGTTCCTCGTCTGCACCGTGGTGATGTTCCTGGGAGTCAAAGAGAGAGATGGTAAGACTTTGTGCGTGTGTGTGTGTGTGTGCAATGTGTATTTTTGTTTTGTTGTGCGTATGTGTGCGCATGTGGACATTTGTGTGTGCATCCACTAACTCCTTCTCAGCTGCCTCACTGGCTATCTTATGTGTGCCATTCCCCATTTTGGGTCTACACACCGTGGCTGACCAAAGGGGGGCCCGCGGGCCAAACTTGGCTCACACTCGGTTTGTTTTGGCCCCCCATGGTTTTGAAAGAAGAAAACAAATCACGTCCAATTTACTGTCTTTCAGAGGCTACGGTGGGCTCATTTTTAAAGCTAGCTTGATGATACTTTTACCATATGAAACTAGAAGCCCCTTTTTTAGATTCAGAATGTAAATTGTCTATAAATTAAGATAATTTAATTTTACATAACATCAACATTTATTTTTCACCCACGGCCATCCACCCAGATTAATTTTGGCCCTTCATAGGAAAGGATTTGGGCATCTCTGCTCTATACAATTCACATTCTGCATGTGGAGGAATGCATGCCATGTCTACCCTAAACAGAAACATGTGTGAGTGGAATAGCGTATATGAAGGGGGGGGGGTCTTCAGACTTATGTTGAGGGATGTGTTTCAAAATATACAAGAATTAGTCCAAATGTATTTGTGTGTATAGATTCACATTCACTTCCATTCCATGGCAATGAAGCACTATTTTACAGTATTCTATTCTATTCTATTCTATTCTATTCTATTCTATTCTATCCTCCCTGTACTTAAATAAGGCTGAGATGATGAGTGCTCTCACAGTGAGTGTGTCATTGAACTGCTGCTGGTGGATCTAGTCAATGGGACAGAGCGTCCACTGCAATGCAGGGGCTGTTCCAGGATTGCCAGTGAGCAAATCCTCTCCTAGCGACAGAAAACCTTTAGCCTTTCTCTTACTGCGTGTTATTTGATACGCTGCATAGTTGTAACCTCATGAAACATGTGACCGTTTCAGATCCATACGCCCAGAGTACGGAAAAGCAGATCCCATTCCACCAGGGCTTCATTCTGGTGATGAGACACGGGCCGTACCTCACTCTAACCGCTGCGTTCCTCTTCATCACCGTCGCCATTCAGGTAAACGCAACTTTATTTAGAAAGTGCTTCTCAGACAGGTAGACGCACAGCATTCAGGTAAACGCAACTTTATTTAGAAAGTGCTTGTCAGACGGGTAGACGCACAGCATTCAGGTAAACGCAACTTTATTTGGAAAGTGCTTGTCAGACAGGTAGACGCACAGCATTCAGGTAAACGCAACTTTATTTAGAAAGTGCTTGTCAGACAGGTAGACGCACAGCATTCAGGTAAACGCAAGTTTATTTAGAAAGTGCTTCTCAGACAGGTAGACGCACAGCATTCAGGTAAACGCAACTTTATTTAGAAAGTGCTTCTCAGACACGTAGACGCACAGCATTCAGATAAACGCAACTTTATTTAGAAAGTGATTGTCAGACAGGTAGACGCACAGCATTCAGGTAAACGCAACTTTATTTAGAAAGTGCTTCTCAGACACGTAGACGTACAGCATTCAGGTAAACGCAACTTTATTTAGAAAGTGCTTCTCAGACAGGTAAACGCACAGCATTCAGGTAAACGCAACTTTATTTAGAAAGTGCTTCTCAGACAGGTAGACGCACAGCATTCAGGTAAACGCAACTTTATGTAGAAAGTGCTTCTCAGACAGGTAGACGCACAGCATTCAGGTAAACGCAACTTTATGTAGAAAATGCTTCTCAGACAGGTAGACGCACAGCATTCAGGTAAACGCAACTTTATTTAGAAAGTGCTTCTCAGACAGGTAGACGCACAGCATTCAGGTAAACGCAATTTTATGTAGAAAGTGCTTCTCAGACAGGTAGACGCACAGCATTCAGGTAAACGCAACTTTATGTAGAAAATGCTTCTCAGACAGGTAGACGCACAGCATTCAGGTAAATGCAACTTTATTTAGAAAGTGCTTCTCAGACAGGTAGACGCACAGCATTCAGGTAAATGCAACTTTATTTAGAAAGTGCTTCTCAGACAGGTAGACGCACAGCATTCAGGTAAACGCAACTTTATTTAGAAAGTGCTTCTCAGACAGGTAAACGCACAGCATTCAGGTAAACGCAACTTTATTTACAAAGTGCTTATCAGACAGGGCACTCACGGCATTACAGTAAACGGAGCCTTTCCAGGATCTTAAACGCGGATAAATCGCTGGCGCTCAATGTTGATTTGATCAACCTAGAAGAGCACTTAGTGAAAGCTTACGGTTTAAAGCATGCTTTAAGTCTTAGCGTTGAGCGTAATATTAGCACAGTGTGTTATATCATGCTGTTTGCAATCATGATGAGACTTTGTAGTCCCTTGTAGGCCTATGTTTCAGTTTTTACACCTCACATTTAAACATGCAAACATTTACTTTGCATCTATTTCTGTACATTTTCACCCTCTCATCCCAGAGGAGGTGTCAGTTGTCATCCATGCGAGCCCAGAATGGGAATGAATCACTGCAAAACACTGTCAGCAGCTTGTGCAGTCACTTCATTTGGCACTAAGCACAGCAGGCTACAAAACAGTGACAGTGCTGCTGACTCTGAGTAGACAATGCCCTTCTGAATATCATATTAATAATGTTTGATCTGTGATTTCTAGCTGGTACAGAGCAACTTTGTCCTCTTCTGCACCCATGCCGTGGACCTGAGGGATCACTTCCAGAATATTGTGCTGACCATCCTGGTGAGTATTGCTTTCATCATTGACCGTTTCACCTTACAACAACCACCCAACGCATGTCTCTATGTCATAGAGACATGCGTTGCGTTGGGACATGTGCGTTGGGAACAAATATTGTCATGCCGTAACCGTGGTTACGGCATGACAATATTTGTTCGCCCCCCGGCAACAATCTGGGTTTCTCATGTGGCCCCCCCATGAAAAATAGTTTCCCACCCCTGCTCTATGACATAGAGACATATACCTTTTCTATCAAATATAAAGCTATAGTGGTATGATCAAATAAAATAAAAGTTTGAAAAAAGAATGTCATCCTGCCTTCATCCTTCTTTAATAATAGACTTTTTTTTTCTTTGTCAACATTGAATTTTTCCAGGTAGTTATTAGTATTACACTTACACCACAACAACTATTTTCGGGATGAATCGTATGAATGATGTAATGTAATGTAATGTAATGAATCAGTGTTTTTTATGTGGATGATGTCATTTTAGAAAAGCAAACGTGTCACACATCCATTAGGTCACTGCAGTGCACATTGACACATAGAGTGCGTTTACATGCACACCAATAAACTGATAACTGTGAGTAATCAGTTTATGGCAATAATCTGATTTCTGCATTTACATGCACTTTAATAATCCGACAATAGGAAAAACCCGGGTTTACATGATTCAGTCAATTAGTCGGATTTCTCTCCAGAAGGCGGCGGTAATTCCGCAATAAAACAACAGAAGAAGAAGTACACGACGGAAAAACTCAAACTTCCTGTCGTTTCATAACATCCTCTGGGGTTTCCAACATGGCGTCGCCTGCAGACTTTCGGCATTGGGTCAGGCCAGTCATTATTTGGGAGTTATTGCAGTTGCAAAATGTGTTACGTGAGAATAGTTCGGTTCTTGTTCGAGCTCTGTTTATGAGCTGAAGACGACGACAAGCTTTACAGCAAGCATCCGTGCTTGCTGGATGTGCATTCGGAGTAAGGACTGGTGGGAAAGGGTGGTGTTAAAGGAATTATCTGATAGAGAATGGAGAGAGAACTTCAGAATGTCCCGGGGAGCATTTATGAAACTGTGTGATATCATGAAGGATGTCATGAGCCCCGATGAGATGACAGTGCGGCTGCAACTTGTACATGCGCAGTGCATGCGCAGATGTATAAACCCACAAGAAACCTGATACGCTGTATACATGCACACAAAAGACCAAATTGGCCAAAAACCATTGGCCAAAAAATTGGCCAAAAACCTAGGTATGTTTATCAGTTTATTCATAACCTGATAACGGCCATAAACGGATAAAGCTTATCGGTTTATGCCGTTTACATGACCATTTGAATAATCAGGTAACTCCAGAAATCCG
>NC_139630.1:35472688-35627688 GCF_964638095.1 Poromitra crassiceps
GTTAGCTTACTATAAATAGCCTTTTATACATTTTATTTTATGCCTTTTATATCTGATGCCAATGAGATCGGTTATAAACCATTGCAAATTATTTGGTCCCGTCTGTCGTTTCTAAATCATAAACGCAAGCATAAAAGTGGTCATCATCACTATGAGCTTCATTAGAAGACCTTAAGGTATTTAGCGAAAACAAAACGGTAACAAGTTGACTGAATACATTTGTGATTGCTGTCGTTTGGTGTCGTGTGTCTCAGTAGAGGACAGTCAGCGTGCAACACATCAACAACAAAACACTTTTGTGACGGTCAGTAGTAAAGCTGCTTCGGTTTAAAACCTTGTAATCGCATGTAGGCTCTTAATCACTTCCAATTATAGCGTACGCACCTCAACAGAAGTACAATGCTAGATGCTAAATTACATTATGTACAATTAATAATAGAGGTTCTTTTCCCCCTTTACTGCAAAAAAAACATTTTCTGTGGAAATAATGAGAGAGCTGTTGAAATGAGTCCTTAATTGTAGATGGTCCCATAGCTTAACATACTCATCTGATCAATTACAGGTGACATCAGAGGGAAACCCACAACACGTGCCGAAAATACCTGCAGGGAGAGACTTTCCCGAGAAGCCTGTTTCCTCGAAGTGGCTTTGACTTACCCTGGTGTTTTGGGGCTATTTACACACAAGGGTTTGAGGAGGTAGCCTAGGTAAACCCAGCCCCCACGTGACCTGCTCTCTCAGTTCCCTAGCGACTGAGAGCAGGTCTGAGAGCAGGTCACGTGGGGGATGGGTTTACCCAGGCTATTGAGGAGGCACATTACATACGGTTTCTTAAACAAGAAAAGGGTATTCTTGGGACTATATGGGGACCACACTCACCACAATACAGCCTTCAAAATGACCGCTCCATTGTTGTCTGTCATCATTACTATGAATGTATTATTATGGATTGATCTGGTCAGAACAAAGTCGATAAAACAATCGGGTTGTCTCGACCTCAATACTTGCAGGTTCAGGGACCATGAGGCCAGACGTCGTTACGCTGCACCCAGCCAGTCTGTTCTGATTCAGACATCAAAGCGGTGGAACGGATAGAAACCATGGCGTGTTTAAATCCCCCCCGGGAACTGCCGGCCCCATGCGTGTCCAGTGAGATCTATACATCGTAAACCTGCTTCCTCGACTTTACGAGCTGCACACATACCATGCGTCATCTCCACCAGGGTGAGGCCGAAGAGGTCCTGGAGAGCACGCAGACACAGCTTCCCGTCGCACAGCAGCACCGGCCTCCGCTCATCGATGAACACGTTCTCCGACAGCTGCTTCTGCACACCAACGAGGGACAAGTGAAAGTGAAGAAAAGTTTTTTTTTTTTTTTTTTTTTTTACTTATTACAGTGACATTTAGTGATCTGTTTGAGTCGAGGTTGACATTATTTTAAATCACAATATTTTAATTTGATACCTGCTGACTATGTACTTTATACTCTCTTATGTCAAACCTATTCGCCAGGACCATTAGGTCTCTCTGTTGTCTAATCCTGAAAAGTTAAAGATGTGACAGATTAAGTTCTTTAAACCCCAAAGCCGCTAATGAAAAGAGATTGTAGAGAGAAAGGGAATCCCCTCCGCGCTACATTTGTGTAATTATTATCCCCGAACAATTTATCGTGTGCAATGTGAAGTCTTAAACACTAGGGGGTTATCACACGGGGCAAATGTCTCGAGTATTCCCATACCTGACATGTGACATTGACATAGGGGGGGTCACAGGCGTTGGGGTAGACGCTCACGGCCTTCTTGCCGTTCAGGGAATAATCTCTGATTTCGGTCAGGCACTGCTGTACATCTCCAAAGCGTGTCGAAAGCCTCTCCATGTTCTGAACCAAATGCTCCAGCGTGCGCTCCTTGGCCTTGTCAGGCGTCGGTAGCGTGGGCTCTGCGTGGTGCTTGTCCGACGGCTCGCAGCGAGGCGAGCTGGCGCGGCTGGAGTCTCTGCTGGCCTGGCGGCCGGCTACCGCCAGGCTGCTGATGCGGTTGACGTGGTCCATGTCAAAATTCTCCACCGTGATGGAGGAGGCACTGGAGTTGGGTCTGTCCGACACACGATCGGACGGGTCCACAGAGCTGGGCTCGCCGCTCCTCACCACCTCCTCCACCAGCCTGCGCCTGCTGCCTGGGGAGCGAGCTACTCCGCCTCCAGGCAGAATCAAGTCCTTTATCCCCAGACGCTCACTGTCATCCTTACACAGGTGCTCTGAGTGCCTCCTAATCCGTGCATGGGAACCGGAGGTGGATTCTGGGTTGTGGGCAGAGGGTGACGACATAATGGGGGTCTCTCCATCGCACATCAGGTCTTTGGCTAAGAGCCGGAGGATGTATTTATCTGTGTTAGAAGATGGGAGGAAGACAGTTTCGTTGGCCTTCTGCCTGCCCACCATCAACAGCAGCATCTTGTCGCTGAGGAAGCAGAGACCTTTGGGTCTCTCGTTCTTCTGCAGGGAGATCTGCTGGATGTTTGGCATGGCCGACGCTGTGATGCAGTAGACCAGCACCATGTTGCAGGTGTTGGAAGCCACAGCAACTGTGGAACCACGAGGATCAAAGGCCACAATGTCTGGCACCAGAATCCCTGGGATACTGACTTTGCGGGTGGTGGTGACCTTCCGCTCGTAGGTGACCAGGATGAGGTGGGAGAAGTCCTGGCCAGAACCCGTCATGGTGTCCCGGGGCCGCAGGTGGATAAGGGGGCTGGGGTCAGAGCAACGGTGCTTCGACAGGAGGTGGGTTAGATCTACTGGGCCCGGGCTGGAGATGTAGGACCTCTCCGATTCAAACGACCTCCTCCTAGGGTCCACAGGGCGGTCTTCGTCTGACATGATGGTGACATGCCGGCCGTGCCTCTCTGTAGGCAAGTCGAAGGCTATGCCCGCATTCAGTCCACAGATTTTATCCAGAGGCAGCTCTGTGGCCACAGCTACCTGAACCTCGCCCGTGGCCTCGATGGCACAGATGTAGCCTCCCACGTCAAAGATGGGGCAGAAGGAGCAGGCGACCAGACTCTTCTGGACGTCGTTCCAGATGTAAGAGTGAAGAGCGCTGCCTATGGCCACCACCAGACGCGTGCCATCCTTAGTCCAGCAGGCACAGTGGATGAGTCCGTTACCTCTAATTTCCGCTTTGACTCGCCTGTTGTCCACCCTGACGGAGAACAACACGGAGGCGTCCTTCTTGGTCAGCACAGCCAGGACGTCCAGTCTGGGATGCCAGACGCAGCCTTGGGAGAGCAGGGGGAAGGGCTCGCTCATCTCACAGGTCTGGGTGCACAGCAGCTTGTTCTGCTCCAGGGCACTGAGCTGCAGCTGCCAGACGGTGATGTGCTTCTTGTGCTGCACAGCCAGCAAGGCAGCGGATCCAGAACAGCACAGCGGGCCCCACGAGAGCCCAAAGACATGCTCGAACTGCCCGATGACGTTGGTGTCCCCAAACGTCACCTCGCCGTTGACGAACGAGAGCGACGTTAGGCAGACCTGCTTGCCGTCTGTCCACGCTACCCCATGCAAAGGGTGGATGGCTTGGTGGAGAGTGTTGAGACCCGTCCTCAGCAGCTTTGCCTTGCCAAGATCCATCCCGACGGGTATGAAGAGGCTTGTTCAAAGATAAAGAGAAAAAAGAAAACCACTCATCAAAAGGTTAACATTGATGACAGAGACCGCATCTGATCTGAAATGGGTCTGGTGCACACGAGAAGCTATTGCTAGTGCTACCTACCTGCGCAGATTAACACAGGACAGATTAACATACAGCTCAGTGGACATGCATTGGGTCCGTGTCTCCTTCCAAGTAAACACCCTAATCCCCTCTGCCTGAGCTGAGGTAATGGTGACGAGAGCTTACACCTGCTTACGCCTGAATGACCTTAGTCACGTAGGTTCTGCTATAGCCTCTGGGCATAACTACGCACTTTGAGTAGGTATGAATCAATCACCCCAGTGTGTTCTGTGTTGACACTTTAACATTATACACTGACACCTGATCCCAGTGGGGAAACTGGGTTTTGCAGCAACAGAGACACGAATGGGAGAATGTCGAGAAAATACAATGTAAATAATAGGATATAGCCTCAGCCTTTGGGGATTATATAATATATAACAGACTACTGTTAATTTCAACAATAGAAGTTGGTAAGTAGAATGTGTAAATTATAAGTATGTGCAAAATAACTCATTCATCATCAAGTACAACTTACCTCCCATACGTTATATGGGATAAGAACGGAGAATATGATGAATACATTGAAATCACAAAATACATACAGGATGTGCAACAGATTAATAGGTCTACATTGAAAGCCAGAGCAAAGAACTTAATACTCTTTGGGTAGGTAAGTACTGGGTATTGGTACACGTTCTTATCACAATGGTATATTCCCAAGTTAGGCTTAAAAATAATAATAATAATAAATACATGTGATACACTGCCACACGAGACAGCGAATAGTTTTGCCAGACATGATGACATGCATTGAATTCTCCTTTTATATCACAATAGGGTAACGTTACAAAATCCACAAAAGCGTAATTTTACAGACATACCATATATCCTAAAGCATGGAACAGGGTCTCCAGGTAACCGGTCAAAACATGCCTATTGCCCACTTTCACGTTTTCCCGGTTGAGATGCGGTGTTCTACTTGACCCGGAAACAAAAACTTGTATTATGGGAGTTGGTTTTTTACCCCACCGTGTCCACTAGAGGGCGCTATCCGCTTGAATCTCCCTCTTATTCTGTAAAGCTTTGGAATATTAAAATTAATATGTTGACGCATGTCGACGAAATATAACGCAGGAAAAATATGGATGTATTCATAATGATCAAGCCTGACAGCTGCAGCGTGGTGTAGTGTAGCGTGAGTTGTAGATCAATCCGACCAAGCTGAAGACGACGTGGGTGGGGGTAGTAGTCGCTGTGCAGTGTGCATCTCGAAGCTGAGTTCTCACTTTACACAATCTTTGCTGTTACCACTGTGTGTGTGCTCTGTGCTGTGGTCGGTAGGTGGGGTGAATACATGGTTCCGCTCTTATAGCCCGTGCTGTAGCCGCAAAACAGGTGCCCAAATCGCTTTTTAGGCTGTATGTTTTTTAGACGTAACCGTTGAAATAGTGCAGCAATGGGCGTGGACGTCGAAACAATATCTCCCGGTGATGGTAAGTTGATTTCTTCGCTTGGTGTAGTAGGGGCTAGTGGGGGTCTGTTGCTGCTCAGCATGCTAATCAAACATCGGTGGCGTTAACATAACACTGCAGCATTGTTATGTATGAAGTATGGCGGTTCATTAAGCGCCAACTTAAAAGCGTCAATAAGACTTAAGTACCATGCTAGGACAGGATTGTAAATCGAGCCCTTGGCTTTGCCTGCATTGGCATCTTTGATCTTTCTAGAACTCTCCACAGTCTGTTACTGGGCTACATGGCTTAGCTATTAGCCTATGCATGGATAGTTCAACAGTTAAATGCATAATTGTCTCATAAGGAAAATTAGATTTTACTTTTTACTGACAGGGTACGTTTAATTAATTATCTCTCTCTCTCTCTCTCTCTCTCTCTCTCTCTCTCTCTCTCACGCACGCACGCACGCACACACACGCACACGCACACGCACACACACACACACACACACACACACACACACACACACACTGTCAGAGTGCAATTAGGGGCATTTGATAGCCCCCTAGCTAGGCTGGAAAAATAAAGCTACAGGCTAAAGTTTCTATATGGGGATATGAAACCACAGAGCAGGCTAATGGAATGGAAGGTACAAACGGAGTCCCACATGACATGTCTACAGGCAGACTTGGCACACTTGCCAGGAACACCCCGCCAGACTTAATCCAGCCATTGTTGATCTATGGCATTAGCGTCTGAGATGTACAAGCACATCTTAATGCGTGTTTTTCTTTCTCTCTTCTCAACAGGAAGAACATTTCCAAAGAAGGGCCAGACATGTGTTGTTCATTACATAGGTAACTGACTTTTACAGATGGTTGGCTTGCAGCAATCACCAAGCCAGACGCCTTTCCTGTCTCTTTTGAGAGGAAATTTGATCCTCTGTGTGCGTGTGCGTGTGTGTGCGCGTGTGTGTGTATGTGTGTGTGCGCGCGTGTGTGTATGTGTGTTTGTGCGTGTGTGTGTGTGCGCGCGCGCACATTCGTGCGTGCTTAATACACAATATTTGGAGTACAACATGGCACAGTATTCACCCAGGCTGTTAGAGCCTACATGCATGTACACACCAAAGATGGGCTGAGCTCCCACTGTGCCTAGAAGAGTTAATTTGCTTTGGCTTGATGGATAATAGTATCACATGGGGTGCATGCACCCTGCCAAGAAAAGACAAGAAAAAAAATCAAAGGAGAAACAACCACACACCCACAAAAAGGCATGCACGCACGCACACATCACGCACGCACGCACGCGCGCGCGCGGATGCACGCACATTTGTCTGGTTCTTTTAGCCTGTTTATCTCGTGTCAGATTGCCCAATTGTAGAGGTGGAGCAGCAAGACGCAGAGCCGGCCCATTTGGGAAATGAATCTGGGTTATTCTGTGCCCCAGGTTGCGAGTCCAGACAACTAGGTCAGACAGAAAGTCAACAAAAGCTAGGTTTCATGTCATCAGTCTGTCTGTCTGTCTGTCTGTCTGGATCACAGGGATAATTACATGCTTATAAGACGTTTGTCTGATTTATGCGTGAGAGTGTGAGCACAGAACGTGGGCGTGCAGACAAACTGTCATGTGCGTGTGTGAGCATGATCACATTTGCATGAGTCAATAGGCAGCCCATCGCTTCTCACCTCCTTCATGTTGTTGGGTTTTTCTCCATCGACATATTTATCTCTGTGGTTTTCTCCCTAATTGTTCTTGGCCAGTTCCCCCTGCTGTCCCGGTCATGGCGCCACCCCCTTCCGATCTGGGCAGAGCCGTAGACTAGCTGGCACATGCTTCCTCCGATACATGTGCAGTCGCCACCCGCTTCTTTTCAGCCGACAGTGAGTTTCAGCGGCAGGATGTAGATGTAGAGCGTGGGAGGATCACACTTTATTCCCCCCAGTTCCTTGGTTCTTTTCTACGCTAACTTCAGTATTTGCCTGCTAAGACTCCATTAGTGCCCCACCACCCCGTAAACCCCTACCTGCCCCATTCTCGGATTTAACTTTTTATTGACACACTTCCTGTTTTTCTGCCTCTGGTTGCATGTTTTCCCATTGTTCTGATAACATGATGATTTCCTGCTGTTTTCTGTGCTACCGATTGCACAACGTCCTGCTGTTCTGGGTTGTAGTGATCTGGCTTTGGTTGCAGAGTCCCGGCAGGTGTATAGACTCCTTAACACCAGGCTGTGCTAGAGGGTGTCGAATCATGGCCTGTGTGTTTGTAACGAGGAGGACGATCATTTTAGTGTGACAGAGTGAATGTAGACAGGAAGAGCCTGTGATGCTGTCTGTCTCATTCTGTCTCTCTGTTTCGAGTTTTCTCCAAGGCAAGGCACATGCAACACGCAAAGGGCTATTGATCTATTATTATATAATTTGGAGAGATCTATTGGGAGTACGGGGCAAACAATAAACGTGTATATGGGAACCATAGCTGTACGCGTCAGGAAAATGTGAAAATGAGGCTTTAATGTTGAACAAAAGTCCGGAGGAGATTAGTTGAGCTATGTGGTTTTCTTAGATCCAATTAGAGGATTTGACTCAATTAGTAATATAACATCAGATATCATATGCACTAGTTTCATGACAACCATACACAATAAACATTCTAATTTGTCATTGTTAACCTGGTGTGACTTGAGTAGTTATGAACCTCTTAAAGTGAGTACTATTCACCACTGGCTATATGGGCTATTGTTTTCCTGGCTCTCAGTATTGATTGGCAAACGGTGATCCCAGAACATAGACGAAATTATTTTATATTCTGGTTCGTCTCATCGACCTTTAATTGGTATGTAGACACTGTTGCTCAGTTGCTCCGGAATTTATATGAAAGGTTAAGTATTGAAAAGATTGACGCATATTTACTCCAGGTGACAGGTCTGTGCAGACCGTGTTGTGTCAGTGCTGTAGATTTGGGACTTAAGCAGCCTATCCGGTCCCGACTCCCAAGTCATCAAGCTGGCTGTCAGTGCAGCACTCCAGAGTACACACACTTCCTCAGTTAGCTTTCCAGACAGCAGAGGCAAGATAAGCTGTAAGGGTGGAGAAGAAGGAGAGAGATGTGATAGCATGGTGGGATTTGAACCCAGACTAACATTACAACACGCACACATAACACCATACCCTGCCCCTTTCCATCTTTACTTTCACCATTGGGATTCTAAGTATGCACGCATAGTATACACACACACACACACACACACACACACACACACACACACACACACACACACACACACACACACACACACACACACACACACACACACACACTCACACACATACACACACACACACACACACACACACACACACACACACACACACACACACACACTAGGGCTGGGCAATATAATCGTTACAGCAATATATCGCGATATTTTATTTCCCGATACTGTATCGATACATGGACGCCAAGTATCGCGATATAATTTTTTTTGCATCTGGTGATTCCCACCCCTAATCGATACTGTATCGATATTTCCCATATCGATGCGTTCAGTAACACTCAACACTCAGTAGTTTTGACTAAATTTGTCCACTAACTTATCAGTATAAAGTGATGTACATATTATTACACTACCTGGGTGGTACACAGTGTGTTGTATCTTTAGCTCTATTATTTAATTTTGAGTAAATTCTGTAGAATATCGCAATATATCGCAATATGTATGTATATGTATATCGTGATACAATTGTATCGTGACCCAAGTATCGTGATACGTATCGTATCGTGAGATCCTTGCCAATACCCAGCCCTAACACACACACACACACACAAATGTGTGGTGGGTGACCTTATGATGGAGCCAGTGTAGGGGGGGGGGGGGGGATTGTGGGAGTAACTTTTGCCCCACTGTCTAAAAATGGGGGCATTTTGGGGGCACTTTAAACAAATATAGTAATTCGTGCATACATTTGCTAAAGCCCAGGGGTCATCATCACCATGAGACAGGCAAGGCTCCTGGTGTTACCACACTGTCAGGAAAACTCCATTAGAAAAGATCTCTCTCTCTCTCTCTCTCCCTCTCTCTCTCTCTCTCTCTCTCTCTCTTCCTCACACACACTTCTGTCATGCCCGACTCTGACTGTGAGTCTATTAATAGAGCAGCAGTTAGCTACAGTAGCCATTCCGCTATCAGCTGCACTCACATCTCTTGACAATGCTATGTTAAGAAGACAAGCAGCCTGGCGTGGGAACAGGCTGGACCCACGGAGACGTGTTATCGTTTTACTGTTGGATTATTGAGAACACTATATTTGCTGGCTTGATGATGCTTTCACACGTCTACACACTGGGAGGCAGCCCAGTACACTTTGTATTGCTGGCCAATGAGCAGCTTGGAAAGCTCATGGTTCAATTGCCTCACTCAAGGCCAGGGAACATGGACTGTGGTGTGAAGTGGCTATTTAACATGAGAGTGCTGCACGTTGGAAGTTCTCATGTCCAGATTTTCTCATCCGAGCCGGAGAGTTGAGCCAGCGACCCTGCGGTCACACGCTCATGTAGATCCTTTATCAGTCACTATCAAGAAAACCAGGTCTTGTGACTTTTATGATTGATGGACTCTGACGAGTCTGGCACGATGATGACATAAAGTGTTGTGGGTCTCCAGTGACAAGGTGGGGGACTCCGCTGATTATGATGTCATGCCTAAAAGACTGCGCTGATATGATGTCATGCCTAAAAGACTCCGCTGATATGATGTCATGCCTAAAAGACTCCGCTGATATGATGTCATGCCTAAAAGACTCCGCTGATATGATGTCATGCCTAAAAGACTCCGCTGATTATGATGTCATGCCTAAAAGGGGGCGGCGTTTCTTACCATGTTATATGAAACGTGATGAAATGGAGACCTGATGACACTTGGTCTGGTCAGAGTGTCACACAGGAATAGACTGAAATAAATGCCGCCGGGGGGTAATTTAGGAGATGGCAAACTCTCTCCTTTCAGGGGAGAATGCTATGCCTGAATGTCTGTGGGAAGTAGCCTTCAATCACAACATCCTCGTGCAGTATCTGTGTCAGGAGTGGGGCATTCGTCTCAATTATGAAGTTAGGAGGACGTTGCGAAAATATTCCCAACTACATGTCCCTCAGTTGGTCATGCTCGATATATGAGGCATTTTTTTCTCCATTGACACATCATGCTTGCGAGCAGCCGGCTGCAAACACATCAACTGTGTTTGTCTGTGTTTGTTGTCGAACGTTTGATTGGTGTGCCATGGGCTTTAGGCTAAGGAGGGGCTGGGCTGGCAGCCGTCCTAAACAGGCGCTCAGACGAGATACAGTCAACAGAGTCAAAATAACCTCACCCCGTCCCCGTGTACCGTGGCACCTCACCCCGTGCACCATGGCACCTCACCCTGTGCACTGTGGCACCCATCCCCGTGCACCGTGGCACCTTACCCGGTGCACTGTGGCACCTTACCCGGTGCACCGTGGCACCTCATCCCGTGCACCGTGCACCTCACCCTGTGCACCGTGGCACCTCACCAAGTGCACCGTGGCACCTCACCCTGTGCACTGTGGCACCTCACCCCGTGGCACCTTGCCACGTGCACTGTGGCACCTCACCCCATGCACCGTGTCACCCGTCCCCATGCGTCCCAGTGCACCATGGCACCTCACCCCATGCACTGTGGCACCTCACCCTGTGCACCGTGGCACCTCACCCGGTGCACCGTGGCACCTCACCCTGTGCACCATGGCACCTCACCCCGTGCACCGTGGCACCTTACCCCGTGCACCGTAGCACCCCGTCCCAGTGCACCATGGTACCTCACCCCGTGCACCGTGGCACCTCACCCCGTGCACCGTGGCACCTTACCCGGTGCACCGTGGCACCTCACCCTGTGCACCGTGGCACCTCACCCCGTGCACCGTGGCACCTTGCACCGTAGCACCCCGTCCCAGTGCACCATGGCACCTCACCCCATGCACTGTGGCATCTCACCCGGTGCACCGTGGCACCTTACCCGGTGCACCGTGGCACCTCATCCCGTGCACCGTGGCACCTTACCCCGTGCACCGTGGCACCTCACCCTGTGCACCGTGGCACCCCGTCTCGGTGCACCGTGGCACCCCGTCTCGGTGCACCGTGGCACCCCGCCTCGGTGCACCGTGGCACCTCACCCCGTGCACCGTTGCACCTCACCCCGTGCATCGTGGCACCTCACCCTGTGCACCGTGGCTTCCCCCCCCCCGCCTGTGCCACCACCAAGCTGAAGGCTCTCACGCAACTCAGGAGAGAGTCTGGCAGTAGGCCTGCCTGAGGGTGTTATATTTCCACAGAGAGAGACCCCACCCCTGCATCGCTGCCAAAATAATGATAACAGAGCAGTGCTACAAGTGGTGCGTGGAGGCTGGGCTGCTCTCTGTTTGTTGGCTTTTCTTTGCTTAATACTCCAGCCTGAGAGAACTGTGTGTCAAACATTTAGTCTCACAAATATACACTGTAGTGAGAGACATGAGGAGGGCAAGACATGCTTTACGTTGAGTTGAGGGTACATTGCAAAGTGCAAACCTGCCATAACTGAATGAATTATGTTGAAATGTCTGCCTTTTATAGGACGATCCAACCTGTCATTTTTCCTCAGTGGGAAACTAGTAGCAGGTGGTATTTGCCTTGGTGCATGCACCTGATGACTCCTGCCTTGGACTGAGCGCAGCCCCACTCATATCTGGACTACAGTGATTCTTGGAAGCCATTGGGCCTACTAAGTTTAGAGCGAGTGAAAGGGGAGACTTACGGCATACAGTACCAAGACTGACTAGATGAGATAGCTACCGTCTCTCAACTTGAGTGATGACGCTGTGATAGATAAATCAAAGGCTTTTCCCGGGGCAACCTCCAAACTGCAAAGTGGGCATTGTGGAATATTTTTCACCTGGCCCTTTGACTCCATGCAAGACTGCCAAACACTCATCTCAACTAGGGTTGCACAATTCATTGTCTATAATGGTTTTATCGGGATTTTAGTTTCCACAATTAATAATTGTTTGTGCCGCCCACAATATTGAATCGTTTCATTTCACTGTGTCGACGAGGTGAAAAAAATGCCTGTTCCCCTGATCATACCTTGATCACAATGCATATTTGGGATTTAATTTTGTCCACAATCGTAGGTAGAGCTGTACTCAAGACAGAACGTATCTTAATTGGCATGTATGGTATGTATGGTCTGTGTTTGCATGTAAAGTTGTGCAAAGAAATCCTGGATATTAACCTCTTTCCTTGGACAGCCGCAGTGTAGTGCTTTTTCTAATGAGGTGTGCTCAGTAGCCATGTTTCATCATTAGTCATTAACAAGCCCTCCTCCACTTCCCCTTGGTACTGTGTGTGATATGTAACACCATGCGCCGCGGGAATGGCCACTTGCGCTTGCATAAAATAGCGCAGATTAGTTCATTTCATAAAGACATTTAAATTCTCTGAATAGTATTTGTTTACTTACAGCTGTATACAGTATATATATATATAGCTCGTGTGGGTGGGGTCGTGCACGCGATATGGCGATCACAGACGAGACATGCTCCCGAAGTCTAGACCGTTGACTCCCCCGGCACTCGAAGGGTCTCTCTCAGAAGGTCCACTTGAGTTATCAGATGGTGGTTGTGATGGCATGGCGCCGAGGGCATATTAAAAATGGCTATTGAAACGAGGCCAGTGTGTGTGTGTGTCTGTGCCTTTGGACGTGTTGAATGGTCAGTGTACTGAAGGAGCACAGTGCTCCGTTCCCCTCTTTCTCCCTGTGGTCTAGATACAGGCAAGCAATGGCCTACTTCACTTTAAAAATAATCCACCAAACCAGGCCAACGCTTCCCGTTTCACATTCCCTTTGTTCATTTGGATAATTGAAACAAGCCCAAGATCTTGATAAGAAGCCCCCCCGACAGAATAATTCCTCTTTTCGGAGCCAACCCTCACGCTGCTGAAAAGCGACCCGCCTCTTTCCCTTTCATCTTGAAATACCTCATTCCACACCATTTCAGTGAGGGTTGGAAGGGCATGCATAGACATGGCATCAGTAGTGTCCTCTTCAACGTGGCTGTGTTAAGAAGACAGTGGCCCAAATTGGGCTTCAAACGGCCCAAATTGGGCTTCAAACGACCCAAATCTGGCTTCAAACAGCCCAAATTGGGCTTCAAACGGGCCAAATTTTTTCGCCGGCGCCCGAAGCGCGCGTCGGCCCGTATCGGCCTGGCCTGCTTGGTATCTAATGCCCGGCCTGAATTATGATCCCAGTCCGCCCCTGCGTGACATGACACTACTTTGTGTGATGTCACACCGATGACATCACTGATGACATCATCACTAGGGATGCAAGATATCGTCGGCTCGGGATGCCCCGATGTTAGTCATTCTGTCTATGATGTATGATGATTCTTGTCATCGGTGAATGATTATCGGCCGTAACGGCAATTTTAGTATCGTATATATCTGCCAAAATGTTCATATCGGTGCGTCCCTATCACCGATGACATCACAATTGCTCGAGTGACATCACTGTTGACATCATAATTGCTCGAATGTGAATGTAGTAATGCCCCCCCATTATGACATCATTATGACATCATCGGTGAGATGACCTCACTATTCACCTTATTCACCACCGCGTTCAACGCAAACGTATTTGTTCTTCCGGTTCAGCGCTAGTTGCCTACTGTGGCTAATATTAGCCGCTAGTTAGTTATGTTATATGGCAGTAAAATGCCACTGAATGACCAAATTGATATAACTTTTAAGTAAAGGTAAAGTCCCACTGATTGTCACACAATGTGTGACATTTGTTCTCCGCATTTGACCCATCCCCTGGGGGAGCGGTGAACCCCCCAATTCCAACCCTTTGATGCTGAGTACCAAGCAGGGAGGCAAATGGGTCCCATTTTTATAGTCTTTGGTATGACTCGGCCGGGGATCAAACTCACGACCTCCCAGTCTCAGGGCGGACACTCAGACCACAAGGCCACTGAGCTGGTATTTAACCATTTCGAGTAACACTGTTTCCATACGGATCACCAGCGTTAGTTTGTTGTTTATAACGTGGCTATATTCATAACGTTTTATATCTCGGATGCGTTATTTCGAATCCCACATAGGTTACACCTGGTGCAACCTATGTGGGTTTCAGGACGAAACAGTAACGTCATCTTTAGAGCACAATATTCCTGGAATGCAAGTTTAACTAAACAGTTACATGTCCTCTGCATTCTACATAAAATTAAGATATTACGGATTGTTTTATTTTGTATGTTACATACTTATTGGCCAAGATATGTTACTTTATGGGGGAGTAATTCTGCCAGTTTAGGAGGGGAGTGTGGGCGGCCATCTTGCCTGCAGGGTTTTTGGCAAGTCTAAACGGAAATACTATTACGAAATGACGTAATGCGGAAGCGTCCATGTGTGGGCAAAGAATAAGGTGAATAGTAGTGGCCAGGTCGGCCACCACGCCTCATCATCGCTGTCTGTGATTTCCCTCTTGCAGGTATGCTGCAGAATGGGAAGAAGTTTGACTCCTCTCGAGACAGAAACAAGCCCTTCAAGTTCAAGATTGGCCGACTGGAGGTGATCAAAGGATGGGAGGAAGGAGTGGGACAGGTAAGAGCGGAAAGCAAAGGTGGTAAACTACATCAACAGCATCTGAGTACATGGTGATCATACTTCTTCTTTGTTTCCTCCTGCCCCAAAAGATGAGCCTGGGCCAGAGGGCTAAGATCACCTGTACGCCGGACATGGCTTATGGGGCGACCGGCCACCCCGGGGTCATCCCCCCGAACGCCACACTCATATTCGACGTGGAGCTCCTCAAGCTTGAGTGAACGGGCCAAGGTTGAAGGTTAAGGGGGGCTACATTTTGCCACAGCCTATTTTCACAGGGAGACCATACCGGCTGCTGCCTCCCACACCGTCCAGCTACCGTTCTTCCCCTTGATTTCTACCATCTTCTTCAGTTCAACATTTAAAGTATCTACCGCTGCTGCTATGTTGCCAACTTGTCATATTAGATACTGCCCGAAGGCTTTCACCACACACACACACACACACACACACACACACACACACACACACACACACACACACACACACACACACACACACACACACACACACACACACACACACACACACACAGAGTTTGGTTTCTTTGTCTTAAAATGTTTGTCACTTGGTTTACTCACTTGTTTGTTTTGTTTTTTCATTTCAATTGAGGCTGTACATTTTGTTGAATCAAGAAGAAATCGATCAGCTGATGGAAGCCGTACTACATTGCAATCAAAACATACTGCCTTACAGTTTTAAAAACAGAGGAAATGGTACGTGTTGAAAGTACAATACTTCTGCTCTGTATCTTAACTGGGCATTAACAACCACTGTCTGCATTGCCACTTTGATAAAAGGTTTGTCCTGCTGAATGCTATGAATGATGTTGCTGTGTTTAGTATATTTTATATCCCTCATAAACATTTACTGCAAGTGTACCGCAGAAAGAATCCAAATCCAATACTGTACAGAACTCTTTAAGAGCCATGGCTACAATGACCGTTTTATCGATCAACTCTTAATAAAAATGGCGTGTACAGTGTTGAGAGATTGAGTTTCATGTCCAATTTTGTCTGTGCGTGTGTGTGTGTCTCAGGCATTATTGTTGTAAATATTGAGAAATTAAGTGTAAAATGATGTTTCAGGAGGGCTTCTGGATACATTATTTATTAAAGTATGCAACATTGCCCCCTTCTGGCCATTTCCTTCAAGACACGACAGAGCAAAGTAGCTGTTATGGTCGCTGACGCATTTTCGCCAGATTAAATCGCCCCAGCATGGGTGACACCTGCAGCCCCCAATATACTACTACTGAGATGATTACTTTTAAAAGCTAAAGAAAAAATTTAATATATGCCTTTTACAACAATAATGTCCTATTATATGCATAGTGATATGATATCCACTTACTGTCAATCATATGCATATATATATATAGCCTATATATATATATATATATATATATATATATATATATATATATATATATATATATATATATATATATATATAATATTGATCACTGACCTAAAAAAATAGCATGATGAGGTAAATTCAGAGTCAGACATCTGTTATAAAATAGATGATACAGTACTGGAGATAGCCTCATGCGAGAAATGTAACGTAAATATGTAAATAAAACAGCTTGGGACTTTCATTTACATCCGGTGTCATTGGTCAAAGGTCAACCGTTGACGGCAGCTTGTGATTGGTTGTCTGTCAATGTTATGAAACGTCATTGGCTAGACGAATACACGCCTTCTGTCATCAACCTCACAGCATAACAAACGAAGGTCAGAATCTTTTCATAAATACTAATAATTGCGGAGTTTTAAAGCTAACAAAATAGTCGGTGTGGCTTTTCAGACATCTATTTGTGTTCGGGAAGTAACTGCGAAACAGCGTTGTGTTTAATTGTCCATGCAGTTCCTCACTGCTGAAGAGCTAGCATCATTAGCCAAGCTATCCCAACGTACGTGTTTACAGGTGAAACACGTGCATTTGTAAAATAGGGATGCCTATCGTTTCGAAGGGTCCTATACTACTGTATTGTGACTCAGCATGATTGATTTGTTTTATTTCTAGTTAGCTAGCCTAGCCGAGTTGCCATTATATGTCATCACTGGCAATAATGCTAACTTGCTGCTCAAACCTGATGAAAGGATTGGAGTTGGTGCGCAGCAACCTGTGTGCTTTGCACTGTCAACGTCATTGATTAATTTGAGCACACAATGGTTCTTACAAGGTGTGGTTCTAGTCCAAATTACCAACTCGACATTTATGTAGCTATTAAAGTAAAAACTCTATATAGCATGAGTAGTGGGGTGCAGCATGGTTGTGTGAAAGGAGTGTGAGCTGTTGTGAGGGTGAAAAGTAGTCATCAAGCCATTTGTTAGGAGAAGCCAGCCATGGTGCTGGTCTGGTGCCCCGTCCGCAGGCAGCAGATGAGGGAGAGAGAGAAGCAAGCAGCCTCTTTGAACAAGCCCCACTCACTCTGCCCAGCCTACCTGCAGAACACAACACATCCCACAGGCAACGGTGGGGTCGTCACTGTTCTCTCACATTGTCATAAATTCTTGTTTACATCCATATTTATAATTGATGTACACATGCTGCTTTGTGAATCAATGCCGAATTCACGCGTGTCTCCCTAGTCCTACCAATTCAGAAAAGGTCTCTAGTCTAGTCTAGTTTGCTAACAAGCCATTAAATTTCGAGATTTTGAATAGGGTTTGGTGTGATGTTCTCGACACAGAGATCCAAGAGATACCAGCATGTAGACTGCTGGTTCTTGGTCCTTGTGTGCCAGGCTGCCAGCATCACTAACTCGCTTCTAACTATATTAACATGCCAGTATCACTAACTCACTGAAGTTATTATCTCCCTCATCTCTGTTCCTCCTCCTCTTCCTCAGTCAGGTGATCCATGTGTGTCTGATCCAGACAACAGAAAGCATGCTGAGCGCACAGAGGGCATGCACAGCCCTGGCTGCCCGGCGCCTGGTTGGAGCCTGCGTCTCCTCCGCCCGTCAGTTCCGCACTGCCACGCCGTGTCAGGACGAGCTGGAGCTGAATCCCGAATGGGCCAGTCTGGCTAAGAAACAGCTGAAGGGGAAGAACCCGGAGGATCTGATATGGCGGACGCCTGAGGGAATCAACATCAAGCCTGTTTACACCAAAGCGGACTCGGCTGCCTCTCCAGATGAGTTGCCAGGAGTGTTTCCCTACACTAGGGGGCCCTACCCCACCATGTACACATTCAGACCCTGGACCATCAGGCAGTATGCTGGCTTTAGCACTGTGGAGGAGAGCAACAAGTTCTATAAAGACAACATCAAAGGTAGTACAGTATACATAGCTTCCTGTTGTTCAGTACACTTCCATTGTCCACTTGTTTATCTGAGAACTCATGGAAATCCATCCTTCAAATGAGCTTAGAATGGTACATCCTATAAAGTTACAGTTAGTGCTCAAGGCATTAACTCTGGAAAATCATGTTGCTCTCTTATTATATTAATGCAGTTGACTGGAGACTACTGGTCTTCCCTGAACTGCATTGGAAAAATACATGGAACCCCATTTCTGAAGTGACTGGTTCTTGTCTGGCACACCTCCTTAGGACCTGGACATTGAGCCATGAGCTGATAACACTACTAGAGTGCATCAAAAGGCATTAGAGTCCACAGTCCAGCTTTGACATTTTCCCATTATTTGTGATCATTCTGTGCGTTTATGCTTGCTATAGGCCGGGGGTCACGAGTCAAGAGTGGGCGTTGCTTATTGTTTTGGCATGCTCAAGCCAAAATGGTTGAGAACCAGTAGATTAGAGCAGTGGTCCTCAAAACTTTTGGGCTTCAAATCAGTACCCCCTTTCCCTGATTTCTGAATCCAAGTACCCCCTTTACCCGACTACAACATTTTGCTTAGAAAACTGCAAGAGAAAACTATAGCATAATGATGCAATGAATGAATGATAACTGTAACAATAACCAACCTTTGAAGACTATAACATTACAAAATAAGAAATTGAGTGAAAGAGTTGCAATTAGTGCCTCCTGAGCAAACTTATTATAACATTTCATTTATTTTCATGATTTATTGTTACATTTGTCCATTTTCCTCTTTCTCTCAAGTACCCCCTGTAGTAGTACCTCCTGATTTGCTCTGTAGAAATGTGTATACCGGTATATGTATGTGTGTGATTGTTCTGCAACACGGTTACAAGTTATCTCTCTACTTGGATCTATAACTCCCCTGCTCCTTGCCCTTCCGATTGATATACCGGTAATAATAATAATAATAATAATTGATTTATTTTGTATAGCGCTTTTCAATGACCCAAAGACGCCGACACAAGATAAAACAAGATCAAAATAAGCAGCAGGCAACAGATACAAATAACAACGCATCAATCAGGGATACCAGGCGAGGTTCACAGCCTTGTCACCTCCCGTATTGATGACTGTAATTCCCTCCTCTTCGGTCTCCCTCACAAGTCCCTCCATAAGCTTCAACTAGTCCAGAGCTCAGCTGCTCGCATCATCTCCAGAACCCCCTGATTTCATCACCCCGTCCTTCAGCAACTCCATTGGCTCCCGGTCAGATTCAGAATTCAATTCAAGATCCTCCTGTTTGCATTCAAGGCCATTCACAACCTCGCCCCTCCTTATCTGTCTGATCTCCTCCATACTGTCTCCTCCACTCGCTCCCTCAGATCTTCCTCCTCCATTCACCTCACTGTGCCCTCCGCCCGTCTCAGCACCATGGGGAGCAGAGCTTTCAGCCGCCCTGCTCCTCAACTCTGGAACTCACTCCCACCTGACATCCGTAACATCGACTCTCTTCCTCTTTTCAAATCCACCCTCAAAACCCACCTGTTCAAGATAGCCTACTTACTGTGATTGCTTCCCCCCCATTTCATATTGTTAACTTTTATCTGTTGTTTATTGTATTTGTGTTGTGTTGTCTCTATTGTTGATTATTGCACGTGTTTTTACTTTGTAAAGTGACCTTGGGTGTCCAGAAAGGCGCTTATAAATAAAATGTATTATTATTATTATTATTATTATATGGAAACAGATAGGAGGGAGGGAGTGTGTGGGACGGTCTGAGAGGGAAGCGAAAAGGGGGCGTGGTGGGTGGCAAGGTTGGAGGAGGTGGTTAAAGGTAAGGTAAGATCTATTTTTTCCCATCTCTTGATCCACTCTCTCCCTCACTCTCTTTCAGCTGGACAGCAGGGCCTCTCTGTGGCGTTCGACCTCCCCACTCACCGTGGCTACGACTCGGACAACCCCCGAGTCCACGGAGACGTGGGCATGGCCGGGGTTGCCATAGACACCGTCGAGGACATGAAGATGCTCTTTGACGGAATCCCGCTTGAGAAGATGTCCGTTTCTATGACGATGAACGGGGCGGTGATCCCTGTGCTGGCCATGTTTATTGTGACGGGAGAGGAGCAGGGCGTCTCCAAAGCCAAACTCACTGGCACCATTCAGAATGACATCCTGAAGGAGTTCATGGTGCGCAACACCTATATCTTCCCCCCGGAACCTTCCATGCACGCCATTGCCGACATCTTCGCATATACCTCCAAGGTATTTACCACTTCAGCATCATTTGACCGTCTGTATAATCTGTGTACTGTGATATAGATAGTGCTTTCATTTATTTACTCACCCACCGTCTTCACAGCACATGCCCAAGTTCAACTCCATCTCCATCAGTGGCTACCATCTTCAGGAGGCCGGGGCAGACGCCATCTTGGAAGTGGCCTACACCATCGCTAACGGCCTGGAGTATTGCCGCACGGGCCTCAAAGCGGGGTTAACCATCGACGAGTTTGCCCCAAGGTACGAGACAAGCGCATGTTATTGAGAATGGATGATGAACACATCGGTTGCGTTATATGCGTGTGGTGGGCCCCTTTAAAACTACAATGTGCAATTTTCTGCCTTGTTGGTCTCGCCCTCCTCCCCCTCAGTTGGTCATTTTCCCATCCAAACACTCATCACCCATCTTGATGACCCTGTCTACTCTGACCACAGCAAGTCCACAGCAGGCGCTGAAGAAGCAGATGGCGAACACTGTTTTTGAATCGATCTTGTCTGCTTTCCATCATGATTGGTTTTGCTATGACTTTCCAGCACTTGACAGCAACAACTCTGCTCACCGCTGGCCGTCACCGTAACAAAATGTGTAGTCCAAAAAACATCCCAAACATCATTGAAAGACCAATCTTCAGGCAAACAGGGGGATTTAGGCATGTAAAGACAGGGGCACAGAGATGCAGTGGTCCTCAAACCTTTTCTGTCATGCCCCACTTTGGAGGAACATTTTTCATGCCCCACCGCCCCAACAAAACAAAAGGGTCCAAGTTTAACTTTTATTGAAATAACATCAAGATCATGACCATTCCTTTCTCTTTTCTTTCAGCAATGTTGTCCAAAAAAACCCAAAAAAACTTCCATTTCAACTTTATACAAAAGTTTGTGACTGCTACCTGTGCTTTTTTAAATAATATGTTAAAAATAATCAAACAGAAATTGCAATTGCAATCACTTTGCTAGAACAAACAAAGTTAACCAGATCGCTCCATCAGATAAAAATCTAATGAAATGTGCGATCACTTTGTTATAATGATATCAATAAAGTTCTATCTGTTCAAATAACAAATATTTGGCAAGAAAGTCTTATTATCACTGTATTAGTGGCTGCAATGAACCTGTTTTGCACTGCACATCTTTTCAAAACAATAAAGTGCAACCTGTGCAAAACTAAACAAAACAAGTTCAAATATTTGGCAATATGAATGAACCATCCATGGAATGAATGCGAAGTCACTACAGAAGCGGGGTTCATTTATTGCTCATTTATTGCTCACCATTTATTGCTCACAAGTCCGACGTCAAAACATTGGTTCTGCGCTGCATTTCTGCATTTGCCCCTGTGCCCCACAGGGGGGGGGCCCGCCCCACACTTTGAGAAACACTGCGCTAACTGATGATGCATATAATAAATAATTTGTATTGTTATTTTAATGTACAGCAGTTGCATAATATAGCTTTAACTCACAACTGAACTAAAAATCTTATGTCTGCAGAAAGTCCTCCTGGCTAAGTGTAGCAGTTACTTTTCCTCTCCTTACAATTCTCCATTCTCAGTGGAGCTGTGCATCATTGTGAGATCACTTCATCACTTTACAGTTCATTATATATGTCAGGTCATATATGGCCCTGGATAAATCACACGTATCACTATACAGGCATCGTAGGTACGTCACCAATGTCCTCGCAAACCATGGCTGTATGCAAATAGTCTAAAATATAATAATATAATCAGGCTACAAAAAGAGATGCTGTACCTGAAGAAGAGGACTATGGAAGTCTGCCAATAACCCGCTCAAAACAAAATCTCCACCAATGATTTCAGAGGGGCTGTCAGACAAAAATCTTCTTTTTCACTCACAGCTGATTGATGTGTCCGACAGCAATTGTAGAGTTGAAAGGTCTGCTCCGTCAAGAACACCCACCTGAATGCAGACATTTTCCTCCCTACCCTGCTGTCTTTCATTTCTCCTCCACTGTGTACCTACCCATCATGTGTCCGTCAGCCATGTATTTTCACCCTTTTTCAATTACTTAGATAATGGCAGTTGCAACTGTGTATGCAATCATCACCAGGAACATTCTGACGGCAGAGCCCAGCTTGCTTCTATCCCCGGAATGACTTCAAAGCCATGCTCTGATGTAGGCTCTGATGTAGGCTGAGCGCTCTGAATCAATATAGAGACGTCACTCAGACGTCACTCGCCTGCTGTGAAATGATGCTCTGCTGGGAGCTGTAATTTTCTTTGCTGTGAAGCTGATTATCATGATTTCTCCCAACTCATCATGACCAACGCCAGCCCTTGGGTTGGGCCATCTAATGCATATACTGTAAAAGGGCAAAACTACGTATGTTTATTTATGTATCCTCTCTGTTGCATTTTCCTCTGACACCATCGGGCCTAGTCTCGCTTGCCAGACTCTCTCCTGCGCTGTACCAGCACAGGAGAGAGTCTGGCTCCTCTTACTCTCACTCTGGTCTAGCGGGGGAAAAGGCTCTGTTATCTTTACAACCATCCTCCGAAAGTACCAAGCAGGTCTGCTTTATTGCACAATCCAAATATTTGTCAAATCTTGCAATTTTTTGTCCCCCCAGCCCCACCCCCCCCCCACCCCCCAGTCCATTGTGTATCTCTCTTGACCACTGTTTGTGTGTATGTTGTCAGGTTGTCGTTTTTCTGGGGTATCGGGATGAACTTCTACATGGAAATTGCCAAGCTGAGGGCAGCCAGGAGGCTGTGGGGCACGCTCATTAAAGACAACTTCCAGCCCAAGAACGCAAAGTCTCTCCTCCTCCGCACACACTGCCAGACATCAGGCTGGTCGCTCACTGAACAGGTCAAATAGTGGTTATCTATCTATCTGAAAGTCAACGTGTCACTTTTCCTGACTGCGCTACCTATTGACGTAGACATGCTTCCATCTACCATGTGGCCCCTGTTCTTAGGACCCGTACAACAATGTGGTGCGCACCGTGATCGAGGCCATGGCAGCCGTGTTCGGCGGGACGCAGTCGCTCCACACCAACTCGTTTGACGAAGCGCTGGGCTTGCCCACGGTGAAGAGCGCCCGCATCGCCAGGAACACCCAGATCATCATCCAGGAGGAGTCGGGCATCCCCAAGGTGGCCGATCCCTGGGGGGGTTCGCACATGATGGAGTCCCTCACAGAAGATGTCTACAACACAGCACTGAAGGTCAGTCAGGGGTGATGGAGTCCCTCACAGAAGATGTCTATAACACAGCACTGAAGGTCAGTCTCACAGAAGATGTCTATAACACAGCACTGAAGGTCAGTCAGGGGGACAAAGGGGCAGCAGCTCCTGGTCCAGGTCTTAAGAAGGATGTCTGTGAAGAAGACATGATTCTGATTTGCTCTGATCGGCGCACAATTGTTATTTTTTTACACATATTTCAATTCTGAAATTGGTCTTCTATTCTAACTGGCATTAGGAAAACTTTACTTGATTAAACCTGTAGACATGCCGTTTCAGCCAAAAACACTATAAAGCATAGTGAAGAGCATAGTGGAAATTATTTCTATTTTACATAGCTTGAATTACAGTATTTTGTTGGGATTGATCGATCTCGACTGACACTAGGCCACATTGTTCTTCAGACTAACTTCTCCCGTGTAACTAGGATTTATAGCAATGTGAGTCGCTATCAGAGAGACAATGAAATAGACCTAACTGAAGAGAAACCAAACAATTAAGCCACATTTAATTAATTAATTAAATCCATTAGGCTTGAAATAATTTGTTTTAAGTCTAGGATAGGTTGTAGCAGAAAGAAGAAGAAGACTCATAAAAGCCACGCCTCCTTAATTTTATCCCGGTTTTGCTGCAAAATCATTACATTCTTACCAGTCGAGTGTTTCCGTAGATTTTTGATTAAGAGCAAATACATACCACTCACTCGCTCACAGTTTGCCATTTTTTAAACAGGTTTCGTCTTTACAAAGGTTTAACACATCTGTTTTTCATTTGAACATTCTGAGTGTGCATTCTTAATAGCAGGCATGTGGAAAATATGTGTGGTTTCATTCATTGTATAATCAGATGTACGTTCTTTTCCACCGTGTTTTCCTCTGCTTCAGTTCATTAAAGAGATTGAAGACATGGGAGGCATGGCGAGGGCGGTGGCAGAGGGCATTCCGAAGCTTCGCATCGAGGAGTGCGCCGCACGCAGACAGGCCCGCATTGACTCAGGTATACGCTGATGCCCCGCCCCCTTTCACAGACAGGCCCGCATTGACTCAGGTATACGCTGATGCCCCGCCCCCTTTCACAGACAGGCCCGTATTGACTCAGGTATACGCTGATGTCCCGCCCCCTTTCACAGACAGGCCCGCATTGACTCAGGTATACGCTGATGCCCCGCCCCCTTTCACAGACAGGCCCGTATTGACTCAGGTATACGCTGATGCCCCGCCCCTTTTCACACAGAGGTCCGGCCAGTGAGTGACGCGCGGGGCAGGTGTTTTTAAGAAGACCACTGCACTGGAAAGATGAAATTCTAGCAGCAGATTGCACAGTGAAACTGCATGTGCACACACACTCACTAGAGACCCCCCTCTTTGCTGCTGAATAAGATCCATGCCTTTGAAGGCACAGACGCAGAGCGAACGTGACATTTTGAGGTCTGAAGGAGGTTTGTGATTGTGTCGTCACTTTGTGTGGAGTGGTGCTCTGCTCCCTCAAGCTGTCTGACAGCCAGCTCACCAAAGCTGCCTTCAAACGCACCCATTTGTTGCCCTGATCTAATGCGCCCGAGGCTATGTACTTTCTTCTTTTTATTTATTCATCCTTCTTATCCCATGCTATTTGCCTATTCGTCTTTTACTTTAACGAGGCAGATCAGATAAGAGTGTGTGTGTGTGTGTGTGTGTGTGTGTGTGTGTGTGTGTGTGTGTGTGTGTGTGTGTGTGTGTGTGTGTGTCAGAGCGTGAGGTATATTGAGGCCAGTGATCTCCGTTTGCCTTGAGGATATGCGAATACATGTTGATGAAAGCAAGATGCATTATGAATTGGATATTAGTGTCTCTTTGGAATCTACCTTTCCATGTGTCCTATCACGCCAAAAGGCTGAGGTGGAACAGAGCACAACCTCTTTAGACTACACAGGTCTCACCCTTAGGGCCCGTTCAGATACAATCCGTGGCTGTATATCTGTTCTCTTCACGATAAAGATCCTCCGGTTAGTTTGTCAGTGAAAGCCTGCCTGCCTCAGCACTCGTCTTCTCCTGGTCCGCTCGCACACGTGCTTGTTTTGAAGGGCAGAAGGCAGAAAGTGAGCTCCGCCCACCCCGACGGACTACAGCCGGATTACTACTATATACGTCTCCACGGATTATATGACTGAATTCTGCCTTAAGCCAATTCTCATTTGTATTCATTGTCTTTGTGATTTCACACTGGAAGCACATCTTGGCTGCTCACACATTTTGTCATTAAAAATAGAGAGCCAAAGTGAAACGTCACTTCCTGCTTTCTCCCTGTACCGGCGCTTCGAAAAATATGAATGGCGGTAGACGGAGAATAAAGGTTACTTTTTTGATCCCGTTTGAATTGTGCCACTAGGGGTGCCAACGCAAATTTTGTCAATTTAAAACGGAAAAAGTGTCCCAGACCCAGAGAGAGATCTGCAGCATGCAGTAACGTAGTGTATCAGCGTAAGAACTCTCATGGGTCTGGCGTTGAGGCTAGTAACGTGAAGTCCACTCCTCACCACGGTGCGATGTGTTATGTGAATGTCTGTCTGTATAGAAATGTCAGGAAACCCCATTGATTCCTGGCCACATGTCGATGTCCATGGACTGCTGGTTCTTTGCAGTTTACCGTACGAAAGGCACTCATGTGTTGCTGAATGTTTTGCCACTCAGTCCCGATTGAGGGGGGGGTGTGTTCCAGTGGGAAAGTGACAGCATTACCCTTTATTTTCATGGCTATAATCCTCACGCCCCCTCTGGGTGGTAGATGGTTCGCTCGTCTACATGTGCTCACATGGAGAGAAGCCTTTGATCCTCCAGTCCAGAGGACACCATGCTTCCTTTATTAAATGCCATTGCCAGCATGGGGTTTGTCCCTTTGAACATGGCAGATCTTTCCAGAACCTGCCAATGCTTAATGCTGCTTATTATGCATGCAGGCAGAGGAGAAGAGGAGCGGAGCCCAGCTGAAGTCATTGAACCCAGTGGGAGTGCAGTTGCCCTGCTTTTCAACAAGCTGCCTTGATACTGCTCTCTGGTGTGTGAAGGTTAATGTTGGATGAGGCTCAGTGTTAGAAATGTGCATTATACATTTAGATGCTTCTGTGCAGTGTGCACACTTTTTTGTATTGTGTTACATCCTCACTTTCCAATTTCCAAGTGATTGATTGATTGATTTTCTGGTGGATATAATAATAATAATAATAATTCATTTATTTTATATAGCGCTTTTCCAGACCCAAAGACGCTTAACAGAGAACAAGAGACAAGCAACAGGGAACAAAACAGGCAACAGATACAAGTAACAGGCAACAGTTACAGGGAACAGATTAGGGCTGTCACTTTTTCCCCAAAATAAAATTCGAACGAACTTTAATTGCCCGAAATTCGTTCGAATATATTCGAAGTTTTTTGGTTAATTAAAAAAAAAAAAAAAAGATTTTTTTTTTTTTTTTTTTTTTTTTTTCAGTCCAGCAGCCTGTTGCACCAGCTGAACGTAAGTTCTGTCTTAAGTTAGGGTGTAAAGTCCACACTAACTGCTACGTTCAAACTAGTTAGTTTGACACTAAAGTTGTGTCTTTGTTTGGTTGCACCACGGAGACGTAAGGTACATCTTAACTAGTAGACCCTAAAGTCCATACTAACCAAAATAGTGTCGCAGACAATGACGTGTACAGTATCTGTGACCAATCAGTGAAAAGCACGGTGGAAACGGTGTTTATTTACGGTTGTTTAAGTGGAGTGAAAACAGGACATGTTGCCCACCGCAAATTAGTGCTTTCATATTTCATCAACACTAATCAAATGAGAACGTTATTGAGTAACGTTCGTTTAGGTTCATATTACTGTTAACGTTTATCTGTGAGCTCTTCATCAGTATTGTAGGCTATACCACCATCCTGCCTCACTAAATTGTTGCGGTTATTTTAATTTGTATGCAGTGCTGCAGCTTGTGGGAAACAAAAGCGTGAGTCATAAATATCAAAGGGTGTAATTTATCACGGAGAGCGCGTTGCGGACGCAAAACAACGATGCGCCACGGTGCCAAGTTGCAATCCGTGCCAACTGCTATTTTACGGAGGACTTTACACCTAGTAAGACGTAGGTGTAAATTTTAAGTTGTAACTTATGCCTACGTTGTAACTATTTCACTTGGTGCAACCCAAATATTTTTAGTAGTGCGTAAACTCGGACTTAGTGAGACTTTACGTTCAAACTAGCTTACGTTTCAACTTACGCACAGCTGGTGCAACCCACTGCAGGCCACCGGGCATCAGCCCGACGTGTTAGCTTGGACGCTCACAGTCACAACACTGCCTCACAAACTTGGCTGCATCCAACTCGAGACAACTTTTCAGACCCTGGAGACAATCTTTCTCAGAAGAGACTAACGCGACAAATCTGGAGACTTTTTCTGACATGGGATTAACATTACCAGCAAGCAGCAGTTGGTTAATTTTGGTTCATAAAAAAAAAAAAAAAAAAAAAAAAAAAAAAATAATAATAATAATAATAAAAAAAATCGAACATTCAAATTACATTTCGAAAACGAACCCCTCCCCCCACATTCGAAGTTGCATTCGAATTTCGAATGAAAAGTGACAGCCCTAGAACAGATACAGATGATAGTGGCGGTTCAGGGCAAGGTAGTATGGAGAAGCAGAGGGGAGGAAGATAACAGGAGGGAGGAAGAGGGGGGGGATGGGGGGGCAGAGGGTGATGGTTTGGAGCTATGGTTTGGAGGATATATAGAAGATGATAAAGGAATCCAAGGGATAACATGTAAGAGTGAGAACACTTATTTCAAACATGATGTCCCCGATGTTATAAAACAGGACAGACAGTAACACATAACATCATACAGTCATTTCAAACAAATAGCAAATTCCAAATACTGTATGTCTTAGGATAAAAACAATAATAAACACAATAATAAACACAGCATTTCACTCTCTGTCCTAGTGTCTTCCTTTTTAGTCACAATCAATACGTCTTAAATGACATGGTACAAATAGAAAAAACGTTATGAAAAATAAATCACAAATGTGCTCACAGGACCTAGGTGAAACTGTATGAAAATTTCATATCACGATTATAGTGATCACAATTATCACGGTTATCAGCGGTCTTGTTAAAATGTGCTGAAAATCTTCATCAAGTACTGATACACTGAATGAAACCATTTCACCAAGGCTGTGTGCCTGTACCTGGGAGACTGTTACTAACTTTGGTTGATGGACAGTATTGAAAGTGTTTTTCAAAGTACTGTAATCACAATAATCACGCTAACATGGTTTTCATGATAACTACAGTACAATTTAACAGTAATATTAATCGTCATGAATCGTTATCACGGTTTCTCATTAAACCGGTTATCATTTCATCCCTAAACTACACCCCACCCAAACCCGTGGACCGTGGTGAAGCCCGACACCCAATGGCGAAAAGTAGGCCACTGAACTGAGACCGCGCCACCTGCTGGCCTGTGCCCTGTGATGTCACTCTCCATAGAGTATGACAGGTGGTGACATCACCCGACCCCCCCCGCCACCCAGATCTAAGAAAAGACGAACTGTTCACCTTCCATCTTCCTACCACTTTGAAGATGCTTCAAAGGCCATCGAGAACTGTGTGGGTTTGTGTATGGCAGGGATGGGCAACTTTGATGATAGAGAGGGCCACAGAAAAAATGTCCTCGCTACCAGAGGGCCAGATTGTGACCGTGCACTTTCACCTGTAGCCTACTGTAACACCATCACTCCCAATTATAGCTACTAATTTGATGAAAAGGACTGGTAATCAAAGTTTATTATACCAACATTTATATTTTTCATATTCAAATGTAGTAATTCTTATATACAGATGACACCAGAAATGTTGCTCTAGCTTTAAAACAGCCCGCTACAGCAATTTGATGGGGTACATCACCCAAATTTTGTCATATTAATCAGATTAGCAATGTTGCATGTGCAATGTGCATCCTGGATATAGTTTGTTACAATAGTGTTAGCTCAAATGCTAATGTTAAACAGTATGTGGATGGACAATGCTAACGCCAAAGCGCCATGTTCTGGGATGTACAGTAAAATAAAAACACAGATTTGGGCAGTCTAACCTAACCTAACCAAAAATGTCTGCCTTGTATTTTCTTTTTTCTTTTTTACCCAGGGGCCACACTGTATGCTACACTGAGTGAGATCGGGGGGCACCAGTTGCCCACCCCTGGTGTATGGTGTGCATGTTACATATTCTTTGTCTCCGCTAACCCTTAGTTCTTTTCTTTCTTTTCTTTTTTTGTCTGCCAGGTTCAGAGGTGATTGTTGGGGTGAATAAGTACCGCCTGGAGAAAGAGGAGACTGTAGAGGTGCTGGCCATCGACAACACGGTTGTTCGCCAGAGGCAGATTGACAAACTCAATAAGGTCAGTGACTCTTAGGGAAACAACTTCTTCAAAAATATAAAGGCAACATGCAACAACAGTCCATATGAGAAAATCATTTGGGAGAAATTCTGGGCCAAGAATATTTGAGAAAAATAAGCATTTTATGGAAACTAAATGGGATATTTTAACTCGTGAAACATTCGTCAGCTGTTTTTCTCCATCTCTGGTTTTGAGACTGCATTTTGAAACACTTGGTTTGGTCTTGGGCTTTCACCTAATTTTGTCTCAGTCTTGGTCTTATTGGCATTGCACATATTTCTGCATAATACTGCATTGCACATATTTCTGCAATTTATGAAGAAAAAATCATGAACACAAAGAGTTGTGCTCCCTGAATTGATGGTATCATTAAAACACCTAAGAATGATTTCATTTCCACATGATTTTGTTACATTATGGATTATTATGGATCCGGGTTGTCCGTCCGTCCGTCCGTCCGTCTGTCCATCCGTACATACGTCCGTCCGTCCGATGTTTGTTAACGCGGTATCTGAGGAACGCCTTGATGGAATTTCATCAAATTTGCCTCAAACATCGACTTGGACTCAAGGATGAACTGATTAGATTTTGATGGTTAAAGGTCAAAGTTCAAGGTCACTGTGACCTCACACACCCAATTTCCAAGCTCTGTAACGCAACATCTCAGGAGCGCCTTGACGGAATTTCTTCCAATTTGCCTGAAATGGCGATTTGGACTCAAGAATGAACTAATGGCAGAGGCATAAATCCGCGGTGCGTTCTTTCTAGTTTACTTCATCCATATAGGCCCGATATTGACTGGTGTGTCTTGATGTATATTTACATTTATCATTCCTCAGAATACAAATTTGAAGTTTATATTATGCATTGTTCATCATATATACTGTATCTAAATGTTGTTAGATGAAAGTATATTTTTAACCTCATCACAAAATGAAATGAAAGTATATTTTTCTCCATGTGTTTGAGACATGAAACGATTCAATGGTTCAAGACATTTAACACTCCAGGCAGGTGTCTCTTGCAAGGCTGCGGACACCAGGCTAACACGCTACTCTTCCAACCACAAGCTATGCGGCCCTGTGGCTTATACTTCTCCAAGCCAATGATGACCTTTCATATAGGTCATGGTTATCTGTTCTGTTTCTGTGCTGTAGGTGAGGGAGAGCCGTGACCCTGAGGCAGCAATGAAGTGCCTGGCTGCCATCGAGGAGTGCGCCCGAACCAGGGAGGGCAACCTGCTGGCCCTGGCTGTGGCAGCGGCTCGAGCAAGGTCAGACAGACACCCTCAGGCGCTGACTTCATTGTAGCGACTGCGCTAATTTGGCTTCAAATGATGGAATTGTGTCCCCATGATATGTCATGCATTTTCTACCCTTAAATATGACAAATCTGGGCGTCCACGTAGTGTAGCGGTAGATTCCCTGCCCACCAACAGGAGGGTCACAGGTTAGTGCCCCCGTGTTACCTCCGGCTTGGTCGGGGCGTCCATACAGGCACGATTGGCTGTGTCTGCGGGTGGGAAGCCGGATTAGGGGTATGTGTCCTGGTCGCTGCACTGGTCAGTTGGGGCGGAAGGGAACTGGTGGGAATAGCGTGATCCTCCCACGTGCTACGTCCTGCCGGTGAAGCTCCCCCTGTAAAGAAGTGGCTGGCAACTGTGCATGTGTCGGAGGACGCATGGTGCTAGTCTACGGCTCTCCCCAGATTGGCAGAGTGTGGAGCAGCGACCGGGGCAGCAGGGGGAAAAATTGGCCAAGTAGGCTACAGTTGGGGAGAAAAATGTTGGGGAAATCAGAAGAATAAAAAACAACAAATCTAAGACATTTACATTTGTTTAACTGAATGTGGATGAAAATGGATTGGACCACAATAATGATGATGGGCAGGCAGGCAGGCAGTGTTAGCTGCAGATGATTTGACTTGCATTAAAGCAGTGATGGTCATTAGTGTGGCATGAAAACACACTGAGGAACATGCTGTGTGCTCCTCTCCCTAGGTGTTCTGTTGGAGAGATAACTACAGCTATGAAGGAAGTGTTTGGTGAACACAAAGCCAGCACCAGGATGGTGAGCGGTGCTTACCGCAGCGAGTATGGAGAGCACGAAGAGATTTCCCTGGCCCACAATAGGTACAAAAAAAAGAGACCTACTTTATACACTGATTGCTTGGTTGTATTTCAGTTATATAGAAGGTTTACTTGCAATGTTTTTTTTTTATCCTTTGCATTGGAATACTTTATATAATTTCACTTTATATAACCCACTGATGTAAGAAACGTCACCTGGTAAACCCTCCAGTCACGTGAACTCACATTTGTTTTGTTCTGCGGGGAGTGTCTGGCCTCAAGCCCGGAGTGGGCGTTTTCAGAAATTACAAAGTGCGTGGGCCAATCAGGGACCTGCCTCGGAGTTGACATCATAACTGGCCAATCAGGGATGCCGCTGGCAAAACACTAATGGCTGCTCCCATGGCTCTCCGACTCGCGAAGCAACGAGCAATAACGTCAACGTTTGTCGAGTTTACACAGTCGTAAGTGCAGTTATTGCAGAAATAAACCCAATAACAACAATTAAACAAGAACAGGAATATCTGCCAGCAGAGTTTCTTAGCAGAAAATATGTTTTCGCCGTTCTTCCGAGTGGATCTGGATTTGACTGGTTCTGATGCCGATTGGCTGAAGGACTGGTTTTGGCGATGCTGATTGGCTGAAGGAGTTGTCTGTCAAGGCAAGTACTCCCGCCCACTGGAATTACTGTGGACTGCTTGGAGTCCAGACTGATACGTGGAATGAAACAGAATGTGAGATCACAAATCAGGATGATTTTAACCAGGCTATAAGAAACCTATGATACGCCTAGATAGACAGCTATGTCTCTTCTACCCCCTGTTGATTTCTCTGATTCCCTCACCAGGGTTACAGAGTTCAAGAAGCACGAGGGCAGGAACCCTCGTCTGCTCGTGGCTAAGATGGGGCAAGACGGCCATGACAGAGGCGCCAAAGTCATCGCTACGGGTTTTGCTGACCTTGGCTTTGATGTGGATATCGGACCACTGTTTCAGGTCAGTGCCTTAGAGATATGCTAGAGTGAAACCTACACCGCTGCTGCAAGACCTCAGCCAGTGACCTAGTAGATGTTAGCATGAGCTTCATTTCCACCTTAAGCTGCAGAAATATGGCCTAATGCAGGGCTTGCCAAACTTAAGAATGCGCCGGCCCACTTTGAAATCTGAAAGTCTTCCGGGGCCCAACCAACCCTTTAATCACAACTCTGATCAACACACGAGACTAAGATGATGTATTTCCCTATATGTTTTTTTTTTTTACATTATATATTTTTTATTTCATTAACCGAGCATGTGAACTTGGGCATAAGGGAAATGAATAATCCATCCACATACAAAAACATTTTGGCAAAATACCCAAAAGCAGATTGCCAACATTTTCTCCCCCCTTACTCACAAGTATCTGCATGCATAACACATTTGTTGAGACAAAATGTGATGATCAACAACGGAAGAAATTAATCCACAAGCTATTAATGCTAGGCTGTGAAAAATGCGATGTTATCTGTAAAGGGGAGACTGTTGGGTACCCATTGAACCAATTTTCATTCAGATAGATTGAGCTGAGAGGTCAAGGGATCCCTTTGAAATAGTTTTCCCTCGCCCAAATTTAACCTTTGAACATTATTTCGCCCCCTTGCCGACAAGCTAGCATATGATGCTTGGTACCAATGGATGCCTTTATAGGTCTTCTAGTTTCTTTTGATAACAGGATCTCCACTGTAGCTTTAGAAATGACCCTGCTACAGCCATTTGATTGCCCACCTCCACGGCCCACCCTTTGGGAATCACTGGCCTAATCAGTAGGGAGACCGTCCTTCAATCTTAAGACATGTCCCCCATGTCCTTGGACACCCCAGTTGCTTGCCAAGGACAAGTTGTTTCCCTCAACTGCTTTTTGACTACATCCGCCTGTTTACTCTCAATTCACCTCCTTTCAGGTTAACATTGTCTTCAAAGAACATACTGGAAACATTTATGGATGTAGAAAAGCTTTAGATAAAAATGAACAGAAGAAAAGAAAAAACGGGTATTTTCCCAGAATCTGACATGTTTTCTTCTTTTCCCCCTCTCACTGTCGGGCGGCCGAGCAGACTCCCCTTGAGGTGGCCCAGCAGGCGGTCGACGCTGATGTGCACTGCGTCGGGGTCAGCACGCTCGCAGCGGGACACAAGACCCTGGTCCCAGAGCTCATCAAGGAGCTAAGGAACCTCAACAGGCCGGACATCCTGGTCATCTGCGGAGGTGTCATCCCGCCACAGGTAACTCCTGACCTTCAGAAATATCATATCTCCAACCCTGAGAATACATCCCCTCCTGACCGTCATAAATATCATATCTCTAACCCTAAGAATCCATCCCCTCGCTCCTTCCTCATTTGCCGTCATCCCGCGTGGGCTTCATTAGACGTCCCTCTTGCTTTTGTTTTTCTCTGTCTCGCTCGTATTTCTCTCTGTTTCATCACATCTCCTTCACATCACACTCTCCCCCATGACAAAGATCTCACTGACAGAAGTTCCTTCACATCACCCTCTCCCCCATGACAAAGATCTCACTGACAGAAGGGGGAAGGTGCTGTATAAATTGAAGCTGGAACTTCACAGTTAATTTGTAATCTAATATTTTTTCACCGTGGCCACAGGAACGCATAAATATAGGAATCGCGCATCCTTCTGCTTCTTCTTTTTTCCATTAAACTTGATTGGGCATGCTTCAAGGAAATGTCCATGCATTAATAAATTGCGTGTGTGCTATCTGGCAACATTTACACAGTTAATAAGTATAAGTAGTGTAACACGTTCCACATAGCAGCAAGAGAGGAAGGTTTGAACACTGAACTTGGATATCCAGAAATAACGTCATGTGACATCAGTAAACTGCACACAGCATGCTCATGTTTACCATCCTAGCCCGGTCTGTGATCACTTAATACCAAAGGATACCGGAGGGATGAGAGAAAGGCAAAATATCTAACATTGGCGAGTCGAGATTTGTATGGATGGAGTGCTGGCTTGCTGCTGTTTAGGTGGCAATATTGCATTTAGCGTTGACGTTTCGATTTGTCGCTTCCCGTGAGGGGAAAAATCAATCTTGTATTGTGTACCTTTAATTGTTCACATGGAACAGCTACAACAACAAGATATTTATTTTTTGCTGCTGTTGTACTGAGTGTAAAGACGTATTGAGGCCCCTGTGTTGTTCCTCAGCACCAAATAGAATAACCATCACAGAGCGTCACAGAGAGCAGTCTGTGGACGATCCGTTTTTTCTTATGACTGTGAAATGACGCACGGCCAAAGGCGTTATGGTCCTGCCTGCATGAGACATGCATTTGGCTTTTGTCACAGATTCAAATGAGAGATAGAGTGCAGACACTGTTTCCCATGGCACCTTGATGACGTGCTCATAAAGGAGATCATAACTACGTCACACTATGTGTTTCTAATTCAATGATGAAAGATTCATTTTCTGAGAAGCATCGGGATACTGGCTTCTGCTTATCTTGCTTCACACGCAGGCAGAGGGCAGCTACTGAAGAGGATCTCAGAGAAATAGGCTACATGTAGCTTAAAAAGGCTAAAACAACTCAGTCTGGTGGTCTCAGAGTACACTGACTGATGTGAATAATATTCTGAATATCTGTAAATGACCAAATAAGGGCATAGTCCAAATGAAGTGTGTTCTGTACATTGCGTGTAAATATCCCGATTATACATATTCCTTTATATATTCTTAATATACATTCCCAGCGCTGCATGCGCATAGGTACTTTCCACATGTTTCTCACTTGCTTCACTCTGTTGAATCCATCATCCTTCATCTTTTCAGCAATAAAAAGAAAGATGGCGCTGTTGCGGTCGTATTTTCTGTCTAGAAAACGCAGGAGATCCACTGCTTTCATGAAGCAAATAAAAATGTCTCAGTGTCACGGTCAGTTTGCCAGTGTTCATTCACAGCGGTACGTTTTTGGATAAACCAGGCAAGCTAACATTAGCTTGCTGTCACAAACCTTGACGCTGAGGTAAATGGCAGCTGTCACACTCGAGTGTGCACAGCAGTCCAGGGCATATCCAGAAATAACGAATAATTAGAATAATGAAATCGGATTGATTTATTTGAGATATTAATATATGTATGTGTGTGTGTGTGTGTGTGTGTGTATATATATATATATACTGTATATATATATAAAATTAATGAATTGTTAATTTTCCCGATTACGGACATTTCTTCAAATGCCCATCCCTAGTTTGAATAGCTGCCCTCAAGCAGAACATCTGTTCACTTCTGTCTCCAAATGACGTAAAATGCGTCATTTGGGGACAGAAGTGCCTGGAATGAACTGCAGAGCGCTCGGCGCAGCAAACTAAATGAAGGGAAGCTAAACACTGTTCATCTGCTCATACTGGACTACCCCGACATTGTACAGTAATGATACAAAGATGGTTGAAAAGCAGCAAAGTCCTCCTTTGGCAGCATATTACTGTGCATGTAAACGCAGCTCATCCTGCCCTCATGCTGGCACTTTCCACAACAGTCACCTTGATGTGACGTGACGGGAGATAATAGTCACATAATAGTCCATTATTATGGATTGAATAGAGCAGGCTGAGGTACTGGAAGCACCCTGGTGTTTGTGTATAGAATGTTTCTTATGTGATAGAGAACATCAAAGCTACATTTTGACAGCTGATAGTTAGTTTCTGATCGGTGCTTTGTGACAATGGCCCTTTCTTTGAGAGCCATGACAAAAGTAAAGAGTGTGTGAAAGGAATCAGAGGCAGCACTTACTGTTCATCTCGTCTGCCTCCTCGACAGCTCGCCCAACCAATCTCAGCACGCAAACCCGGTATGCCTACTGGTGTGCTTGGAGCCATGAAAACATGTGTTTATTAACAAGTTATACAAGTTATATATATATATATATATATATATATATATATATATATATATATATATATATATATATATACATATACACACACATACATACATACATACATACATACAAAGTGGTGCCAGTATGGGGCCAATGATCCTAGTTACAGCAAAGACAAACCTACGCAATCTGCCGTGACAGAGGGCTGCTCTGATGAGTAGAATTACCATATTCACACGAAATAATCTCCTCGATAACAGAGCGGTCTTTATTTATTTTTTATTTTTTTATATTGCTTTGTTTGCTTGTCTCAAAACGCATCTCATCACATTCCCACTGGGGCTGCTTACACACGTTGCTTACAATTTAAACATGCAGCCGGTCTGCACAGCTTTCATTCTGTACATATTTAGAATTCCTCATTAGCAGCAGTGAATCTAAATTGTGCTACACCTCCCCGTGTAGGACTATGAGTTCTTGTACCAGAGCGGCGTGTGCTGCATCTTCGGCCCGGGAACCAGGATCCCACAAGCTGCGGTGGAGGTTATCGACAGCATTGAGAAGAGCCTGGAAAAGATCCGGCAGGCCATGTGAATACTACTGGTCCAAAACCACAGCAATAACTGTCTACGTGTGCTGTGTCAATGAGAAAACCCGCACTCCTCTACGCATTCTGTTTGAGAAGTAGCATGAGATTGTGGAGGATCGTCATAATTGCTACAGGCTCCCCCCCCCCACACCCGCTGTGAGGTCACAGGAACGTACTGGAGAACGAGCGCTCAAAGTTGTGATTACAAACCTTACATTGATGTAACAGAGAAAGCGCTGAAGGTTATCAACATTGCTTGCTCTATATTTGAGATTTGTTTTAATTATTCATAGAATATCCACAGTTTGCCATTTTCAGCCCTGTAACATAAATAAAGAAGTATTTTCAACTAGCAGCTTAACATAATGATTCATGTTCAGGGAGAGTCATCTGAGATGTGATCTAAAGACAGTGTAGCCTTATATTCAGGCTTTTCCACATGACCATGCCCATGGCCATGAAATTAATTAGTTTGCATTTTGCGGCACAACTACAGTGTGTAAATTAAATAGTAATAAGTGTGGGAACCTACAATGCTGAAAAATATTGATGTTAATTGATGTTAATAGGAAAGGCGTATGACAGAAGAGGTGAGACCATATTTTAACTTTTAAGTATATACATACCGTACATATTTACTACATAAATCATACATTTATTCGCAGGCGGCAGCACACACGAACACATCAACAGGGGGTTGTGACCCACACGAACAGAATCAACATCCACCATTCTATGACATTATAGACATTGTGACATCATCAGTGATGTCATGGACATTGACCTCATCAGGGATGTCATAGTAGACATTGTGACATCATCAGTGATGTCAGACTGAATTGTGATGTCATGCCCCCATGGCTCCCCACGTAATATCTTAATTTCTTTGATTCCCATCAGGGATAAATGAGTATTGGTGGCAGGGAGACACTGGAGCTCAGATCAGAACGTTAAACCTGCCTTTTCTGTTCAAGGAGACTGTCAGTTTGAAAGTGATCTTGTGTTGTTTAATCTTTTGTTTCACTGCATACACTGTAATGTCTCACTTTACCTCTCCTTAAGAGATAAAAAACCACTGAGCAGTGATCACAACTTGTAAAGCAATCGGAAATAGTATTTTTCTACTTGTGATTCTGAATCAGATTTGGTGTTCCTTGTACTATATAATTAAGTCACTTAATTATATCTATGGTGTATCTGGACTGTAGTTTATTTTTTCCACCTCTTTGTATCAAATATTTGATCCCCTGACCCCCCCGTCCCTGTTAAAGCACAGCATTAAAAAGCTTTCTCTGGAAAATCAATATGTATTACTGGGGTTCAGACACAGACCATCCATTGATCCATCTACACTACGTTTGGCTCGCCCTGACTGATTTGACTTCAAGATAAAGACTGTAGAAAAATGCATAACCAAGAGCTGTGAATATTATTATATTAATATATTATACATGTATAATGATTCTTGACACAAATGTCTGACGGCACAAGAATCAGTTCATCCAGTTCGTCCGTGTCTTGGAGGAACAGCGTAACATTATCTGTTCAAGAGAGGAGGGAGGAAAACGTGATCACTCGTGCGGTTTTGACAAAACCTGAGAGGAATAATAATGTTTTGCACTTTTCTGCCATTAAAAAAACAACACTTCTTATTATTGGCCTGATGGAGGTGCTATACCTGTTTGCTGGTTAGGAAAGGTGACAGAGAGCAACTTACTAGGCAATGATGAGTTTTCGAGGGTTATGGGTTCATGAAAAGTGTTATGGCTCAGAGTGGTTATTATCGTTGGTATGAAATGGAACAGATTTGTGTGCAAAGCTTAAAGAGGCATTCTATTACTTCCTCAGAGTCAGTCTCCCATTACCTTTCAGTGGAGTGGCTCCAGTTGACCATACTGATCTAGGTTCTGCAGTCTAAATAAAAGCCTATTCAAATATTATTTCAACTTTCTTAGAATAGCAATACATTGAAGAGAGGCCAGTGAAAACTGTCATAACCTTTTGTGTGAAAAATAATGAATGTCAGTAAAATCATCAACATGCACATATAATTGTGTTTGCTTATTTATTTTTGATTTATTTTCCCATGGTAACAGTGATAACAATTATTCATAAATGTACAGTACTGTTGGAGGAAGTGATATCTCATTAATGAGGCCCGGTTGAATAGGACGAATCAGCATGTTGGTAAACAAACGGATTGTCTAGACTTCTGGGTGCAACTGCCGGTCGTTTTAAACAGCAGTTCATGGTGAAACCATGCCTTCTTTGAACTCTACCTACTCCTTCATACTTTAAGCTAGACACGCCATTTAAACTTTAAACGAGTCACCACTTCTCACAATATGTTTTGTACATGATCTGTTGACAGCAAGTTTCTTTCATTGTCAAATTAAGAGGAAGTGACACCATAGTGACACACAAGATTTCCATCCCATGAGGAAACAGATTGTTTTGTGAAGTGCTATTTACGTAACCTGACTCGGCCAGATGGGGGCGGTATTATTGCCCCCATCTGGCCGAGTCAGGTTAATGAATCCTTTTTAAACATACCCATCCACAACTGATAATGTGTGTACTATCTAATGATCAGTGTACACTACTGTTATTCAGTCAGTGCTTATGCTTAAAACTTGATCTATACATTTTGTACATGAATATAGCTGTATACGAATAAGCTGTGTGTGTGTGTGTGTGTGTGTGCGCACGTGCGTGCAAATTTGAAGCAAAAATAATAATAAAATCATGTTTTGTTCTTATAATTACAACATGACATCACAGTCACAAGTTTTATAAATAACATCATCATTCAAGTTACACCTTCTCCAATAGTAACACATTGCAATAACAAACAAAAATACCCCAGGTCACACAACATCACATGACACTGCAAAATAAAACACAAACAGAAGCTGCTTTGTTAGTGGAACTCTTGGTGCGGTCGGTGGTTTTGAGTGTGATCTGGTCAAGCAGCACAGGGGCTCATATTTGCCTCCTTGACAACTTGCATGATTTATGCTTGCATGAATCAAGCAGTATAGCAGAAGAATGTAGCTTAAGACATTCTTAAATAATTATGACTGAATAGACTTCCTTCTATAAGGCAGCATCTAATGTTTTTGTAGGCCAATTCAAATGAGATCCATGCAGTGAAGGAGGGAATCTCTTGCGCTTCAGCTCCCCCACAGAGGGAGGTCGGTGCTTCTCAGAACAGGAGGATATTATCACAGTAAAGGAAGAATCTGGAGCACACGGGTCACTGGTGAGAAGGTTTCTTTTAATAGGCTAAGTGCACCAACGTTTCGACGCAACGCGTCTCCATCAGGGTCAAAAAAAAAAAAAAAAACCCTGATGAAGACGCGTTGCGTCGAAACGTTGGTGCACTTAGCCCATACATGGGCAAAATACGGCCCGCGGGCCGGATGCGGCACCTGTGTGGCCCGCGATGGAATTGCAATTTTTTTTTTTTTTTTTTTTTTTTTTTTTACTACTACTACTACTCCACTTCTGTTATAGCATTTCAGTCTGGAATATGGAATATCTTTCAATAATCTTTATGACTAAAAGGCTACATTGAATTAGAAATTTAAATAACTCAAATAACTCATTGGTTTTGGATTTATTTAGCTTCAAGACTGCATTTTTGTTCGTGTGACCCTCAACACAGGCTTTGATCATCCCGGGACACTTACTGATACTTATGCTTAAATTAACCCACTCATATTCTGATTTATTTCAAGAAAAACATTTCAGCTAGTGGAAATTCTAATTGGCTGGTAACTTTAAAATCTAGCCGCCATATTAATTTCAAGCCCTGAGAGCAGGTGGTGACATAGGAGTGAGTGAGAAAAGAATCAAATATTGGTGGTTAAGACTGAATAATGACTTCACAACTGTTCATTTAAAATGAGTTATTCCTCTAAACCTGGCTTCAAATGCACCAAATTTTTCGCGCTGGCGCCGTTCGGCCCTCAGCAAAACCTGGTAGCGAGGACATTTTTTGTGGCCCTCTATCATCAAAGTTACCCATCCATGGGTTACGGCATGACAATATTTGTTCGGCCCCCGGCAACAATCTGGGTTTCTCATTTGGCCCCCCATGAAAAATAATTGCCCACCCCTGACTTAGCCTATTAAAAGAAACCTTCTCACCAGTGACCCGTGTGCTCCAGATTCTTCCTTTACTGAGATCCATGCAGTCTTTTACTCATTGTACCAGCTCAGTGGCCTTGTGGTCTGAGTGTCCGCCCTGAGACTGGGAGGTCGTGAGTTCGATCCCCGGCCGAGTCATACCAAAGACTATAAAAATGGGACCCATTTGCCTCCCTGCTTGGCACTCAGCATCAAAAGGGTTGGAATTGGGGGGTTAAATCACCATGTGATTCCCGAGCGCGGCGCACGCTGCCGCTCACCGCTCCCCCAGGGAATGGGTCAAATGCGGAGAACAAATTTCACACATTGTGGACAATCAGTTACCTTTACCTTGTAAATACGCTACATAATTGCATATTTCCAGCATAGAGAAAGATGGAACATGTACAATATTGGGGTTAGAACACATAAGTACACAAATTGTAGCAGGAAAGATGCTCTCTGTGTTGAGCAAGGAAACGGAAGGAACACAAATAAACAGGACGTGAATAAGCAATGAGAAGATGATTTGGCCTAAACTTGCAATCATCGGTAGACTTTCTGTTCAGGCTTAATTATGTACACTGATGTGCTGTTAAGCAGTGTATTACGAGCCGCAGGCTGTTATGAGGGGTTCCCAGTGAAAGGAGGCCTTTGTCTATACCCCCAGTGACATGGAAATCCTCTACATAGCCTGCTGTATGATTGCTAAACCCAGACCTGAGTTATTTCACACCTCTGTTCACAGCATGAAGCCCTTTGTGACTACCGTAAATAAAATTGTCATTTGGTAACGTTCCTCATCCTAAACAACCCACAGGGTGGTCATAGAAATCATGAGAGTTGTCAACTTACTAACATATTTGGTAGCAGATTTAAGAAACTTTTTGATGAAAACAGAATACACAATATTATTTTTCCATTCTCTCCATGGGGATTCTGTCACTTCCTCTCAACAGCCACTTCTCGTTGAGAAGTAACATATTACATGTAATATATTACTTTTAGCAGTAACTCAGTAATATAACTTCTTACAAATAGGATTTCAGTAATATTATACCAGTTACTTTGTCAAGTAACACAAGTTACAAATTGAGTTGCTTTTTTTTCCATCAAAGCACATATTTAAATAAAGATACAATCATTTCCTAATCAAATTGTGTGTTTAACCACTATATATGACAATAACAAAGGAAAAGGATAACATTTAGGATTTTAGATGTTTACACTGACTTCAAGACGGTTAAAATTATTTTTCTGGATGGTTCGACAGAGAGGCGATGTCTTTCTGCTGCTGCTGTTGTTTTTGTGAAAGTAATGCAAAAGTAGTGTAATAAGTAACAAGTTACTCTACACATACATTCATATTGTAAAGTAACTTATTACTTTCAAATGAAAGTAAATAATAATATGTAGTATATTACATTTTGAAAGTAACTTGCCCAAAACTCTGGGTGAACTCTTAAGGTGAAATAACTGCATTTACTAAAATAGGTCCTTCTCACTGAGTTGATTGAATAAGATAGTTGTAATGGAAGAGGTGCATAAAGACAGTGGCCCTCTCCTCTGGTTTGACACCATAGCTTTTCATTATGATGAAAGCAGCTTTGCTGTGGGCCCTTAATGAATGTGTGCCTCAGAGCTCTGTTTTTGCAGATGTAGGGCTCTATTTCCCCCCTGGCGCAGCGCATTCCCTAATTTTTCCTTGACGCTAAAAGCCAGAATGCGCGGCGCTAACCATTTAACCACGCCTTTTTAAGCGTAGAATTATTCACAAGTGTTGGATTGGTGATCTCCAGTTACCAATCACATTCTTCCCTTCCAAGCTCCGATCCGCGGAGCGACTCCAGTCCGGTCAGAAAAGCCCTAGAAGCAAAAATCATGTAAGTCAGGAGGGGATAAGAAGATGACTGACAAAGATGTGAAAGAGAGAGCAAGAGAGGGGGGAGAGAGTGAGAGAGAGACAGAGGGAGAGAGGGAGTGAGAGGGGGTAGAGAGAGTGAGATAGCGGCAGAGAGAGTGCAAGTGAGAGAGAGAGAGAGAGAGAGAGGGGGAGAAGTCTGTATCAGACGAGCATGCAGACACAACTGAGAGTTGCTTTGGAAAGGCATGTCCGCAAAATAGGATAACGCCGTGGGTGCATCCCCGGCGCACTGAATAAGGCCTGGTTTTGAAAAGCGTTAACTGTAAAATTAACGCCTGTTGGGAAGATCGCTTTAGGCTGGTATTTAAGGCCGAAACGCCCATTCTGGCACTGCGCCACGCCTCTTCAGCGTAAAGCGAATTTCGGGGCGTAAAAACATGACGGTATCCTCCCGAGTCAGCGGTAGGCAGGCGTAAAGCGTGTTTTTTGCGCCTAAGGCCAGTTTAGCGCCTAAGACCAGTTTAGCGCCTAAGGCCACTTTAAGGCCAGGGGGAGAATGTGCTGTGTGTAGTCATCTTGGCTGGCACTGTCTGTGCGTTTGTGTACTTGACGGTATGTCGGCAGAGAAAGGACTCAGAGCACTATTCCATGGTGACTCAGTAGGCTATGTAGTACCATGCATGCTCAAAAAGGATTTGTTCAAAAGATTCGCTCATTCATTTTTGCACACTGTGGAAAGGTTTGCAGAGGCAGAATGTCAAGACATCTTCATACAACTGGTTTATTCGGCAGCGAGTAGGGAAATGAGTTTGGTTGCCATGGGTTACAGGTTAGCCCAGTTTGCAAGCATAGGTCTGAACCCAGTGCATACATTACTCTATGTAAGCAACGCATGCAACGACGCAAAGGTCAAAGCAAGAGGCGTTTCTCACATTCTCACATAGCAAAATGTGGAGTCCAAAATTTGTAACACGATGCTAACGTCTGCTGCAATGTCACACATTCCAGGTAGGGGCACTCAATTAAAATTGCTGCTAAATGTACTACCAACGAAGAAGTAATTTCCTCTGTAAACAAATGAGTGGCTGATCTGGTGCACACGTGCAGTGTCTCCATAGAGACACTGCATGAAATAGGCCACGCCCATCACGAGGGAAAGCTCTCCGTTCACTTCCACACACCAGCGTCATATTCTTTGAATTAAACATAGCTAAACGCTGTTGTGTGGTGGGCTGCGCACACAACAAATGTAAAAAATCGCCAGTTAAAGTTTTTTTGTACTCCCGAGCAAAACAAGGAAGCCATTGAGAATTGGCGAGAAGAAAAATGTGGATGTTGCTGTCAATGAAGTAAGTTGGAGTGTTCATCTTCCGTATAGCCTACATTATATGATCTTTGTGTGCAACACCCGACCATGCACGCGACATAGGAGAACGCCAGGATTGGGGGGGAGTTTGTGTTTCCCCCCGTTTTGGGCGTGGTTTCTGAATGATGACCTGATGATCTCTATAGGTGGAGTTTGAGGTGTATTCTGGGAGAGGCACCGAAAGAAAAACTATTATATCCCTATCAATTCCCAGCGGCACCATGATGCCACACAATGCCACAATAGACAGGCAATAGATCATACATCACAACAAATTACAATGTAGACAACAACTGAGGAACACATCCAGCACCAGACTTATACAATTCAATACCGTACAACACGAAGCAGCAATAGATGCCTGCCAGTAGATCAGAGAACAGCACATGGAAAAGTTCTAACCACACGGTACAGGAGTCTACCTCCAGATACATTCCAACTGAAAACACACACACTTTAAATAAACACACGTCTCTCTTTCTGCCCTGCGTAGATGTCAACAATCTTTGACAGTCCCCTGGTCAAATCCGCCTCGATATGAAGGATAACCAGTAATATTGGAATATCCATTTTATGAAAATTCCCCCAACTTAGCTACAGCTAAGTAGCCGAGGCGATCGACTTCACCTAATCTAACAACAAGCTTAGAATAAACAAGTGAACAGCGCTCTGTGCAGCAGCAGGGCAAACAGGCACTGCACTAGTACTATAAAGCAAGGAATCTCTGTGTGTGTGAGTGTGTGTGTGTGTGTGTGTGTGTGTGTGTGTGTGTGTGTGTGTGTCTGTCTATGTATGTACAGTATGTTTGTCCTGGGCATATCTCGAGAACCGTTCATCCGATCTATACTTGACATTTGGCGGGTGTATTTCTGGGGACCCAAGGATGTTCAGTGTCGGATTTGGACATGCGACACGCTCAATATTTAGGGATGCACGACTGTGCTCTACCAATCAGAGGCTGTCTCAGCCGCACTGATGACATCACAATCTGGACTGATGACATCACAATCACAATTGGTCGCAGCAGCCCGGGGGATAAAAGGCCCCACTCGAGGTCTAGAGCCTCATACCGTGGTATAGCGCTCTGTGCAGGGGCAAACGGGCACTGCGCTAGTCGTACTATAAAGGCAGGTATCCCTGTGTGTCTGTCCTTCGCATATCTCGAGGACCAGCTAAAATCGTGTATGCCAGTGAAGAGGCAAGTAGTTGGGGAAGTGAGACCCATCTATCCCTTTGCTTGTATACTCTGACTCAACCATTAGAGCTTTAGCGAAGATGAGAACGCTGCGATGCCTGTCAAAGTGGATAGCCTACATTTAATGATATTCAGCTGGTGACATGGCGATTTACACTGGTGGTACATACACACATTGATTGGTATACATTTGTGCACAGGTGCAAATTCAAGGGTTGTTGTAGTGGTATATTTCAACCGGCCACCCCGCAATCTCTGTCTATTACAGTATGCTGTATTATGAGGTAGAGCTGTCGGCTGTGTGTTGAAGTGTCCTCGAGCAAGACACTGAACCCCTAACTGCTCCCGATGAGCATTTAAAGCCTTGCACGGCCGCAGACGCTGTTGGTGTGTGAGTGTGAATGGGTGAATGTGAGGTATTCATGTAAAAGCGCTTTGGTTATTCGAAAGACTATATACAATGTGTTCTATAAATACAGTCCTACTTACCATTTAGTTAGTTCTGCAATTTGCAAAAGAGGCATTCCAGCCTATTTCCGTATAACATCACGGGACGCTTCATATCACTCCGCTTCACAGCTGTTCTAACGTTACCTTGATTAAGCGTTCGCACCCAGGCACAGCGATATGGATTTCACCTTAATTATGAACGGTAAACTGACATCATCTGCGCTAACCTCAAAGTAGCTGACGTTAGCTTAGCTACTGTAGCTTGCAGTCGGGAAACTGCCGGCAGCAAGTTGACCCGGTGTTGCTTGGCAACACTTGGTAGTGCAACCCTGAGGGAACTGTCTTTGTTGGGGGAGACAATTAACAGACATAAATTATCTGTTGTCTCAAATTACTTAAGAAAAATGCTATTATTACTTGATGAAAAGCTTTGTTTATACTGTACAACTGTTGTATAAAAGCAATATCACCTCGAGGTTATGCTCTTATACTGTAATATTGATTACTGTACATTAGATAACAACACTCCCTCTCGTGTGAAATTGCTTAAATAGCACACACCAGTAGTGCTTATGAAGCTTTCACACAATACAAAAAGGCATTTGTTTATGCTAATGTCGTGGGCTTCTGATATTAAATCACATGCTTTATACAGTTCACAAGAGTCTTGTGAAGAAAGTAGGCAATGCCCTTTCTTCTGATCCATCGTCACACCGTGTCTTCTCGACAAACGACGAGGACTTTCTAGCTCCAGAGTCACTTAGATTCTCGGCTCCCCTGGAAGGCCAGCCTGGCTTCCCTGGGCTTGGCTTTGTCACTGACCAAGTAGATGTCATTGTCATTGTTGACGCTGTTGGAGGTGTGGCACGGGTTAGAGCGTCCACACAGCACGGCGTACTGCTTCACCTCCCTTTTGAAGGTCTTGCTGAACATGTAGTAGATCAGGGGGTTGTAGACGGTGGAGCTCTTGGCGAACATGCAGGGCAGGAGGCTGACCTCGGGGGCGATGGAGCTGCTGTCATGGTAGATGGACCACAGACTTAGCATGGCATAGGGTGACCAGCAGCTTATGAAGCCTGCGCTGATCAGAACCGCGATCTGCAGGAGAACAGGTGGACAAGAAATACGGGTCATTCCTGGCTATTAAGGACATTTCGGCGTGCTAACTTTTTTTTGGGGGGGGGGGTAAATTCTCAATTCTCATATAAAGCAGCTATATCTTCCACGGTTTAATTTACCCCCGCCTACAATCATGCCCAAATAACAGACCCATTTACATTAATCAGACAAGTTACATTCAAGTGCTGAATCTCAGAAGGACAGACACTTCACAGAGAGTGAAATGTACCAAGGTAACACATACTGTCAAATCCACAGTCAATAACAGTGAGGAAGGGCCACTTACTATCAACAGCCTGCGATGGAGCTTGACGACATTGGGCACATGGTTTCTGCTGTTCATTGAGCTTTTGTAGGTGAAGTAGAGCTTGATGACAATGCCAAAGTAGCAGAAGATGATGATCACAGCAGGCATGACCAGGTTGATGGAGAACATGGAGATGACGAAAGAGAAGCCTCTTTCTTCGTTCTTCATGTCTCCCCAGGCGAGCGAGCAGGACAGGCCAAAAGGCTCCGGGCCGTACCTGCCCCAGCCCAGCAGGGGGAACATAGCCCAGAGGAGTGCGTACATCCAGGTCCACGCGCACAGCATTTTCACCTTCCTCCAACTGATCTTCTCCTCTACACAGGGACAGAGATATAGGGTTTGCTTTACAACTTGAGAAAAAAAAAACGGTTGTATCACCTGTTTACAAAGTGTTTCACCTAGCTCAGTGTGTGTGTCAAATGCCTACCAACAGCGTAGGAGGGCGCTTTATGTTTGATGTGTTAAAGGCACAGAAGGCTATGTGCCTCAGATGTGATTAAGTTATGTTTTATACCTATAATGTCTAATACCGCCTACAGACTGAGATTTTAGCAATATGTTTATTGCCAATAATAAGGACTGCCACGGTCAAAACATTGAAGAAAAAAAAGAATGTCATTGTATTTTCAGTGAAGACATCAAAAGGCTGAATTATATTTGGTCTGAAGAACTATTGTATGTGTATACTATACGCAAGTACCAATGATTGAATGATTTTTTTTATGTAGCTCTCGGTTCTATTCTAAATCATTTAGACATTTCCAAACAAAATGTTGCAGACCCAGGAAGAATTTAAAATTGTCATAACTTTTTCCTTCACTTATGCATTTTTTGTACAATAACTTTTCTAGCTTTCATAATACAAAATGCCGCTTAAAGTGCTTTAGATCAATAGAAGGCAGATAAAACAGAGATAAAAAGATACAATTAGTAATAAAAGAACATGCAAAATGCATTGCATTAAAAAATTCAAATCAAGTGGTCTAATATAGAACAATAAAAGAACACAACAAATACTTCCACTTTTAGATGCACATTGTGCACATTGTGCACACTGTGTTCACCACAGTTCAGTCACAATGTGCATTGTGACTGATGCACAATGTCTTTTCCACTGTATGCACATTGTGCATGTATAGATTCTGCTCTTGGTCAAAGCCCTGACAACAGTCACACATGGATGAGAATCATAGGGTTCAGGTCTGTCCTCCCCACATAGTGTTCACTCATGCAAGTAAGCATTACCCGGACAAGACGAATGGCAATTCCCACTTGCCTGGGTCAGCTGTCTTGGGGTCCTGAACAGAAACACTTCTGAAGGCTATAGAGTGAGCGTTCAACATATGCACCAAGGGATTTGATCCGCGATTCATTTTTCTATCTACATTTCATAAAATAGCTTAGATTTTTTTTTTTTACTTGGTCAAACCAAGCCGATTCAGCTATATTTAGAATCAGATGAGACCCCATTTCACTTGGCCCAAAAATATACCAGATTTTTTTGTATTGATTGTATCAGATTACATTTTTAATTAACATGCATTGTCCCTGCATGTACAACTAAACTAAACATACTAAACTATGGAACTGGTATTGATAACGAATTTTCAATAATACTGTACAATAATAAGCTGTACACTGCTTTCAGACTTCTTTTTGTATGTCTCCTGCCCTATCAAATGTAAAAAGAAAGAAGGTCCGCACACTGAGCTCCCGTTTACCTTTTTAATTAGCCATCCAACACAGTGACGTTTCGAGCACACGCTCTTCCTCAGACATGAAAATACATAGATAGACGCCATGTTTAAATAACCCTGTGGCCCGGTCATGTGACATGTCACATGATCCCGGAAGAAGTTAGAGTAGAAAATACATTTGACAATACAAAAACATGTTTATACAAACATCAAATATGTACAACTATACTACAGTAAATATAGATCAGACCCCTAGAGCACAGCAAAGACAAGATATCAGGCCAATAGGCCGTCATACGCTAAAACTGGCTAGGTCTAAATAGGCGTCTCTATATTTGAACGGATGACCCTAAAGAATATACCAAGGATTCATATCCAGTAAGTTCTCACTATAAGCGATAAGTAACATTAGAATTGCAATGAGCAGCACAGGAGACTACAACAGATTAAAGTTCAACCTAGCAGCAGCACAGACTAGAGATTAAAGAAATAGATCATGACAGATGTAATATATCAACAGGACCAGGAGAGTTAAAGAAAAGGCTTAATGCTGAAATCCTCATTGAGACCTCTAGGGGTGAGGGTATCCAGTGTGTAGATCCAGAAAGGTTCTCTTCTCAGGAGTAACAAATCAAGGTCGCCTCCCCTCCCGGGGGCAGTGGACGGCTTCAATGCCAATGTATCTGAGCGTGGAAATATTGTGTTGTACCTCTGTGAAGTGGACAGCTACAGGGCTAGATGGATCATGATTACGGTTTGCACACCTATGTTCGGTGATACGAGTTTTGAGGGCTCTAGATGTTTTTCCAATGTAAACAAGACCACAAGGACATTGCAGCATGTAGCCTACTGTAAATTACATTCTGCGTTTTACAAGTTATAAGTCCTTTTATATTACATTTTTTACCAGAGTGTGGATGGTTGAAGGTCTTGGTTTTATACATAAAACTGCACTGCTGACAATTTCCACATCTGTAATTACCTGAGGGGATTTGACTGAGAAATTGAGAGGGGGGAGGGGGCGAGGAGGAGGTAGATCTCACCAGCATATTACGAAGATTAGGAGGTTTTTTATAGACAAGGCAAGGGAGGACATCAAAACATGTTTTTAAAGCTGGGTCTGTGTCTAAGATGTACCAATGTTTCTTAATCACCTTTTCAATGTCACTTCCGACAGGAGAATATTGAATGCAACAAGTTATTCTAGAATCAGGTTCTTTAGCTCTTGTTTTTTGTTCCAATGAAGACTGTAATTTACAGTTAGTTGATCTAAAGGACCGTTTTAGAAGGAGGGGGTATAGGGAGGAGTGGATTATGGAGGCATCTGCACGTTTTACTAACACCTCACAAATTGAGTGCTTGCAAAAAACAAGAGCTACAGAAGATGTTTGTATAAACATGTTTTTGTATTGTCAAATGTATTTTCTACTGTAACTTCTTCCGGGATCATGTGACATGTCACATGACCGGGCCACAGGTTTATTTAAACATGGCGTCTATCTATGTATTTTCATGTCTGAGGAAGAGCGTGTGCTCGAAACGTCACTGTGTTGAATGGCTAATTAAAAAGGTAAACGGGAGCTCAGTGTGCCGACCTTCTTTCTTTTTACATTTGACTGTTTTTGGTTCCTGCACCTGCTTTATTGTGTTGGATGTGCGCGACTGCCTTTTTACTCCTGCCCTATCAAATCCATTTATTTCCAGGAGGCACGTAACAGACCTGCAGGCAAGTCAGCAACTGTTTGCTAGTGGATAAAAGATTTGCATTGAGGAAAATGTTTCTTCACATTTCCAAGACAGGACAGGACATTTTGTGAGAAATCTTGAGTGGCAAAGCAGCTGTAGGCTATTTAAAACAAGGCCAGGTCGAAACCTGGCATAGGGCCGTTGTACCAATTTCGGTACCACGGTAAAAAAACCAGACTGATATTTCTTGAACATATTCTCCTTTATTAAAGTATGCAACCATTTTCAATGAACAAATGGCATGTAGCCTTCAACTTTAAAACAAAACAATGTGCTTCTGCTTACTTCTTCTTACATTCAACTCTGTATGGCAGTGAGTACAGACAGTGCAACACCAGTGGCATGTAGCCCTCAAGTATTTAATTGTATTATTATATTAAATATTATAATTTAATTTATTTCACAGAATTGCTGGAATCCTTTTTTTTCAACGGTGTATATTGGTATTTGATCGATGCATAGGAATTCTGCCAATGCCCTATCACACTTTCTTGCTTCATGCGAGTCATATTTCCTCTGCTTTTCAAAAACATCAGGAATTGTCTGCTGGGTGGTCTTTTGGGCTCCGCGACTTGTTGTGCCTTCCTCTTCATCTTCATCTCTCGCATACTGTTAAATGGAAAGTAACGTCAGTGAGATTTACTAAAATAAAGAGATGATAAAGACAACTGCACATACACACATGTAGAGTGCAAGCAATTTTATGTAGCTAGTTTTAATTCACGGACATGTTTCACCCGAAAGAAGCTTGTATTTATTTTGATGCCATGTTGAACTATGGCTAAGTCCGGCTATTAGCCGTGTCCCATAATGTTTCCATTACAAACATTGCATGCACACGTGTTACACTATGCTAGCTAACGCTGTACGTATTAGCCGGGTCCCATAATGATTCCATTACAAAACATGTTAACGTGAGCGCAAACGTTTTTTGGTTACACAATTACACAATGCATTGCCAGCTATCTCAAAAACGAATGTGACAGGATAAGGTCTGTTTGATATGTTGTTAAACGTGTTATTTTACACCGTTTGAAAGAAGTAACCCACCTTGAATTATTTGAACAGGTCTGGGTGCCTGTCTTTCAGCTGCTTGGCGAGATTGGATGTGCTACCCAGTTTGGTTTGGAACTCCCTTTCACACTTTTTGCAGATGGGACTTTGGGGACTGATATTTCCAAATGCGACTCTTTGCATTCTTCTTCTCAACAAGTTGAGTTGTTGGAATAGGACAGGAGCAGCCGCAACCGAATGCTGTCACATTCACAGCTGCTTTACATTAGGACAAAAAAGACGATACATGTCAACTCCTCAAAAATCGAATCAATAAATTCCTAGTCGGATCGAGAGAGGCACCAGACGGTGAAATGTCCGACGACGGCTCTTGTGGAACTCTCTGAACGAGCTAGCCACAATATTAGCCAGAGGTGCATTACCGCCACCTACCGGACTGGAAAGCGGAAAGACATTACATTGCCTGAATCCGTGCTAAAATGGTCTGGGCGACAGAGTGGAATGTAAGGGCCCTGCCGTGCATTCTGCACAACGGCCCCAATAATGTAAGGACCTGATACACCAAGATCAATGAACTTCCTTGTGCAAACATAGACATTATTTGATAAGAAGCAAAAAAAAACATGGCACACTTCACATAGGCTACTTCACTGTCACTCAAAGAACGTACATTGGTCAGAACTGAAGGCGAATGAGTCGTTCCATTGCAACATTAGCGCACAGCAAATCCTCCATTTTGGCCTGAAGGAGACTACCGTAATGACACCAGTAAAATGTTGTGCCTACAAAGTGCCGTACAAAAGTACCTCAACCGAAATGGTCTGTGTTCTTCCCAGTCATGGTTCTTTGCCGTTTCCCATTGGAGCAAGGAGGCAATTTCAGGCCAAAATGGCGGCAGCACTGTTGTCAACGGATCAGAGCTTGGTATCTTGGTTTCTATACTCTTTGGTTCACTCATCAATACTGATGATCACCGAAGTGAGCAGCTGGGGGATCTGAACACAAAAGGAAGGAATATACATAAATCATGTGCTCGGTCTTTCCAAGAATGGAGTTGAATTTATGTGCCACCTCCTTTTGAGGCGTGATTTAAAGCAAAATAGTAAGAATATATATTTCTATGAGAAAAGTGAAATGAATTACTTATTAATTATTTCAAATAATTATCTGTAAATAGGAGTGGGCTATAAATGGGTCATTTTTTGTTTTGCTTAGGTCTCAGTTTTTTTGTATTCTATTTGCCCTATCTCAACATGAAATGACAAAATTTTCGGCTTCAGGTCCAAGAAAAAAGTGTGCAGAGCACAAATCCAGGATGACCACCGTTTTCCCTGAAAAATCGCATTTTTAGCCATAACTTTGTCATTTTTGGGTCTTTTTACTTGGTTGTGGTGTCTAACCCTATGTTTTGGGGGTCAAGCAATCTATTTATGCATCTAGAAGTAGTCACAAACCATCAGATATTGAGTTAATACATATTTTTGATCAAATTGACCCTTCTTTACCTCAATTTTGAACCATGTCCGTAGACCTAATATTTATTGGTAAATTATTTAAAAAAACAAACAGCTAGACAACAGATTGAATTTGACATACTATAATAATATTAATAGCAACCCTACACTGCTAATTATTACCAACATCTCACAACATTTAACTGTTATTTCACCACAAAATACTGTATGGTGAATTTGATTGTGAAATTACAACATACAGTAATCACATTACTGTAATCACATGAGGGAGATGGGAAGACAACATCCCTAGAAGAACAGTTTGACTGGATTCTAGAGGAAGCTGGGGTACACAAGTCATTTAGCCTCTACAAAGAGAGATGCTTTACTAGACTTGGATACGAGGCACGTGCAGTCTATGATTGCATTCCCTACATCAAACAGCTACTTGAGACACTGCTAAATAATCTTCTTGTTCGAGCATGCAACATTTACCTTGAGAATGACTTCATAATAGCAGGATTTAAAGCACTTGCTAATTTTACATACAGGGTGACAATGCCCTTCCTCAACTGCGTCGAGACAGCAAGCCAGGATTTGCTGGTTGACATGCTTCCCAAGCTCTGCAGTGACCTTGCTGACAGCTGAGAGCCTTAGTTATCATGTAGAGTGGAGTGGACACATGTAAAAGTGGAAGACAATGCTCCACAAAGTGATCTCGATCACCTTCTTCTTGGAGAGATGTGTGTCCAGGCCGCGAAAGGAGCAGAATTGCAGTGCAAACATGAGTATTAAGATGTTGATCCTGATGCTGCATGAGCAACTCCTCTCTATACACTGACTGCAGACCAATGGAAAAACCTGCCCACAAACAACCTGAATGCAGAGAGGTACTTGGCCAAGTGTGGATATCTTGCTTCCCAACAGCCCAACACTCAAATAGGATGTTCAAGGCAAAGGGGATCAAAGATGACCTTTATGCTAACAGATAGACATGGCAGTGAAGTTGAGCGGTCAACCACAGCTGTCCTTAAACACCTAGATGCAATGGAGGTGACATGGAGTAACAAACAGAAAGAGAAGAAGAAACAGAGGTTGAGAGAGAATCTGCAAAAGAAAGTGAGGGCCAATGATTTTGTTGAAAACTTGTGAAGTGCAAAGAACTGGAGGGCCTGTTAATCTGTCACTACTCACTGAAGTGAAGGCACTTGTACTTAAGAAGTCACCTGAGCTCAAGACTTACTTGAGGCAAGAGATCCAATACCAGAGAGTTATCAGAGAAAGAGATGATCGAGATCCTAATTGTGCTCCTCGGGGATGATTACCAAGCTGAGGAAGCGGTGGTATTTCCTTGTGAGGAGGAGGAGCCAAAAAGGCAGAGGGGATCTCTCAGTAAGAACTTCCAGCCCAACCAATCACTTGCTGTCATTTGGGATGAGAGGCATCAAAAGATGGTATATTGGGTTTTACCTTGATGATAATGGGGACGGAACCTTCCGTGTGCATCACCTGATGCGCGTTGGTACCAGAGATTAAATTTGGCAGTGACCACCTGGCACTGATGACATCCAGGATACTATCGGGCAGCAGATTGTGCCTGTTGCAGTTTGAAGAGCCTGGGACTTCTCTAGGAGAAAACTGTTATGTTTTAAGCAATGCCCCTGAAATTCAACATAATAGTGAAATATGGTAAGGTGAAAAAGGAGGTAAATTTGGTCAAAGAAGGTATTAACTCAACATCTGATGGTTTGTAACTATTTCTAGATGCATAAATAGATTGCTTGACCCCCAAAACATAGGGTTAGACACCAAAACCAAGTAAAAAGACCCAGAAATGACAAAGTTATGGCTAAAAATGTGATTTTTCAGGGAAAACGGTGGTCATCTTGGATTTGTGCCCTGCACACTTTTTTCTTGGACCCCAGACCAAAAATTTTGTAATTTCATGTTGAGATAGGTCGAATGGAATAAAAAAAAACTGAGACCTAATACAATTGACCAAAAAAGTGTTTTTGACCTCTGTATAGCCCACTCCTACTGTAAATTAGTCTTTAACATTAAAGACCCCCTAAAGTCAAAAATATTTTTTTCTTCATGTTCCTTCAGTTGGATGTTTGAGCTTCACTGTACAGAATGATGTTTGTGCAGAGTTTGAAACTAGAAGGCTGTTTCCACAATTGTCTGCTGAAAGTGGAAAGTTTTTCAGGGCCGTTTTCAACAAGCAAGATTAGTGACATCACGAATCTTGGAGCCAATCACTGTCCAGTACTCAGCAGTTAAAGCCCCCAACACATTCTCACTCCCAACATACTGCAGATCGGTCAGGAACCCTTCTTGTCGTCACTTTGTCACGAGTGAGAATGTGTTGAAAGCCTGTGTTGTATGATGTGATTGGCTAGTTATGTTCTAGATAACTCTGATTGGTTGTTTTGGATCTTTAAATGAGGGAGGAGTCATTTTAAGGGATTTTAACAAGATAATTTAACCTTTTTTTGTGGAAAAACCATCAGTCACAAATTATTATTCAAAGTAGAGTATTTTATATACATCTTGAAACATGACTTTAGAGGTTTTTTAAGTTTATATCCCCATGAAAGCGATTATTTTTGACTGTCCCACATCAGTGACATTGAACTACATGAAATATTTCCTAAAACATCTTCTATTAATATGGTAATTTCAATATAGTTGTGTACAATTGTATGTATTTTAATATTCATAAATGGTATTAATTAATTATTAAAACAGTATTAACCTGTGTCCCACCTTTTAAGCGCAACCCTGTTGCTAAAACATGACACCCTCTTACAAAATAATAATAATAATTACCATAAATCAAATATTAACATATTAACATCAAGATCCTTTCGGAACAATAGCCAGGCCACATGTAAGTAGGCCGGCCTACCCTCCTTTCATTTTTTCATTTTTCAGAGAAATGTGCTTGTTGGCTGCTTTCGTCAACCTCATGGATTCAACCCTGTTACAAAATGGTTGGAAGATATATTTGAATGTAATTTTCATTTTGAAAATATATGTTTATTAGTATGCAAAGTGTGCTCTGGATCTATGCTAACCCCTCCTGAGTTATAGCATCCTTTAGGCTAAATCTGCAGCAGCAGTCATGTGCAACCCTGTTACTCATTGTTGGGTAACATCAGGGTATAAAATAATTAGTTTGATGACCTGAGGTGGGCAAATAACATTTTCTGACGGTAACATCTTCCATTATGACTTTATTGAAATAACCCCCTGTCGGACCTCAACTCCATTCGTGGAAAGGCCCTGCTATGGACGGCAGACTGTGCAGTTTTAATCCCAACCAAAGACTACACCATTTGACTGTTTATTAGCATATGAACCAGAGTGGCAGAACTAATCCGTGAAATTGTCTCAGTCTTTGATTGAAATTAAAACCTGCACACTTGACATCCCCCTGACAAAAGCCATCTTCAAAGGCAGGCATCTGCTGCCTCGGCAGAAGGGAAGCCATTTCCGATGATTGCTGCAGGTCCCCGCCAGGCTACCCAGACAGTTTTCAGGGTAAACCAAGGTAAGAAAAACCAAATCTGGTCCTCCTGCTCCACAAATGAGAATAGATCGCCCTGGAAATACCAGGAAGCATTTGTTGTTTTCTTCTTGTCTCATCAGCCTTGAGTTTGGAAGCCCTGAATCACCCCTTTCCTATCATAAATACTCACTGGGAGACTGCAGATTGAGGGAGACCATGAAGCGCACTATGGCCATGACTGTCAGGTTCATAATGCTGGCCACGCCAAAGAAGAAGCCCACCAGGCCGTAGTAAACACAGGTAGCCTCTCCGCCCAGCCAGCCATGGTTCCAGGCTGAGGCCACAGCCAGAGGGTACATGGTGACAGCCGCGCCCAGGTCCGTCACCGCCAGGTTCACACTCAGCAGCTCTGGTGGCTTCATGCTCGATGACCTTTTGAATGCCGTGACGAGGACCAACATGTTCCCCATGATGGAGAAAATGGCTGAGACAGAGAGGAGAAAAAAATGGGACACAAGTTAGATTTAGCAAAGAGGGGGAATTTTGTTCGATATACTGTACATAATAGTCTCACTTGCCAGACTTCCCTCCCTTCCGTGGAGAGAGTCTGGCAGCGTAGATCTCCACTCTGGACTTGCGGGGGGAAAATGCTCTTTTTGGTTTAACCTAGTCTCATTGAGAGACTCTCTCCCTACAACGGGGGATCCAATAATTTTCAGTGTCTACTAGCAACGAGCTAGCATTGTTTTCAGAGCGGCGCAGGCATTTGAGATCGACAGATTTGTCACGGAGGGGTGACAGAGCCTAGCAGCCTGTTTCCATGCCAAACTTCTCTCCCAGAAGGGAGGGAAGTCTGGCAAGCGAGACTACATAAGTACTTTGTGAACAGAAATCCAATGTGCAAACACATATTTGAGGAAGCTAAGCCAGAGGTTCTCAAATGTTTTTCAGCCAAGGACCCCTTACAAGATAGAAAATATAGCAGGGATCAAATCATTCTGATTTGTGATTTTGGGCTAAGCTTAATTGTTTCCACGGTCACGTGCTTGACTTTTAAATGGATAGGTTTGTTAGATTAGAATGTAATCCATAAACCATTTTAGATTTAAGCATAAAATATTTTCTTTGAACTATGAAGCTTTTGCAAAAAAATAAAAATAATTCCTGAAAACTTTTCGCGGACCCCCTGGCACCAGGAAATGGACTGAGAAATGGCTTAATGATGAGTACAGATGTGGAGAAAAACACATTGACAGAGGGATTATCTGAGAGAAACACGACTCAAGTGGAGGGATGAGTGGGGGGTGGGGTGGAGGGAGTAACAGTGGACTGCCATTCATAGATCGTTAGATAATTGATTTGGATACTTGCAGTAATCACGAGAACAACCATGATGAACACACACTGGGCGCAGATGAAATTAAGCACAGCGTGCAACATGTCCTGCATGCTTTTTGATGAGCAATTTCCATCGTTATCTGGATGACTCAGAAGAACAATCACTCATGAACATTGATTAAACCTGGCGTCTTGCCTTTGCAATTTTGAGACAATCATGGAGTTGTGATGTGTTATCCTGCGAAAGGCCAAATCAGCCCTATAACCTGTAACTGACTCTGCATCCAATCCGTCTCTCTGACTTACAACAAACAAGGCAATTTCCAAGCCTTGCAGGAAACCAACCATCACTCCCCATGCATAAACCCAACCAATCATCAAGTTTGAGTCCCATTGTCACGACGACAGAGCAACAACCGCAGATAACAGGCCTTTGGCTCTTCGAGCCAATGCCAAAAGTGATGTTTGATTTTTAATATTATTGTATTGCTTTTAAAGCCTCGCATGAGATAATACCCTGTTTTGATCACCGGTACATGCCTTCTGCTCGCTCATATCCTTTGATCTGCTGAGGCTGATCTCCGTGTCTCACCAGGGATCTGCCTGCCCTGAAGGTGTCAGAGCTTTTTCATACAGCGCCACATCATTTGCGCTGCAGTTAGTAGTCAGCAGTGCAGACAGTATGCAAGACATCAAACTGCTCACTATTGTTCATTCAAAGCATTTCCTACAGCATGGTGTCTTTTTATACCCGTGGCATATCAGTGTTCTCTCCACCATCTGCCTAACATCTGTGTGCTTTAAGCAAGGGATTTGATAGGAGATTTGTGAGCAGCAGGAGCGAACGGCACATTCCTCCTGAGTGCGTAACAGAAACCCAGAATTCAAGACTTCTCTTATACGAAGGTAAATTGACGTAAAGTATATTTTCATGTAGTGTAACTGGTCTTTATACTTTAATTGTAATTGGCAAGAATATTGGCAAGAATATCCAAGTTCCTGGATAAGAAGACCATGAGGACTTTAGCTACGTCTTTAATTCAATGCCACTATGACTGCACCAGTACACCTGTATATCCTGGTACAGTGGTATAACTAAAAGATCAAAAGCCAGCCTTCAAAAAGCCCAAAACAAACTAATGAGGGTCATTCTTAACCTCAGTCCAAGAATGCAGTGCACATTAGCCCAACTCATTTTAAAGAGTTGAATTGGCTCCTCGTTGAAGGTAGAGTTCAACAGGTAAAACTTACCATCGTCTATAAAATATTGCATGACCTTTGTCCAAAGTACTTTACTAAGTACTTCCAGTTTGTTCGGGACACTCATAGCCTGAACACGAGGGCTAGTGTAGCGAACTTGAAACTACCCAAGCTAAAAAGCAAAGTTGGGAGAAGTACATTCCGCTACACGGGGGCGGATCCGGAGTGGAACAAAATCCCTAATGAAATTAAAGCTGGTAATTCTCTGAATAGTTTTAAAAACCTGAAAAAAATCATGCTGAGTAAGATTCAGTAATATACTGTAGCGCAAACCCTTTGTTGATTTCTATCTCTTCTGAAATTTCTATTCTTGATTGTTCTATTTTCATGTTTGTTGTGTTGGGACCACAATGGAAATAAGTCTGATGACTTTTTTGTGTCATCCTGATGAATTATTTTCTACTGTATCCTTGTGGTGTACTGTATTTTTTGATTTATCAAATTAATTTAGTCATTCAAGGTGTTGATTGATTGATTGATTGATTGATCACATGTATTGACTCAATTAAAGTGCAAGTACAAGTTCATTAGTACAAGTAAAAAAAGGAATCAAAAGGATAAAAACACAAGAAAGCCTGAGGGCTTATTTCCATTGTGGTCCTCCATGTGAGTGTAAGAGAGTGTGTGGTCCAGTGTATGTGTGCGTGCAAGCGTATGTGTGTGTGTGTGTGTGTGTGTGTGTGTGTGTGTGTGTGTGTGTGTGTGTGTGTGTGTGTGTGTGTGTGTGTGCATGTGCATGTGCTGTAAGTGAGTGAGGTGTGTTGTTTACAGATTGTTTACCTAATTGTGTGTGACCCTGCCTGTTAGTGGAACAATTTGGTTCTCCTCACACAAAGCCCCATGAGGCATTTGACAGGTGCCAGCTGCTTCTTTCCGCCACTCACGTTTTTCTTTTTTTCTTGTTAAAGGCACTATTTGTAAGATTCAGCACTACCAGATGCCCACAAAAGACTATTATATATCTAGCGAGACATGCGAGTTATTGTGATGGGAGCAGTGAAAGAAGCCATGCCCCCTCTCTGTGTTGTGAAAACATGGCTTGTTGATAACGTCAAAATGTAAACATAAACAGTTTATGAAACACATAGCCACGGCTTCCTATGCCACTGCATTGCTCTGGTATAGTGTCTGCTATCTACACTATGCAACCGCAGACACTCGTCTGCCATCGAGACATGCATAGCGAGCCACACAGCCGAAATAGTGCATTGTAATCACAGATCAGGAAATAAACAGTGCCGAACCGCGATACAAACCAGAGACTAACCTTATTTCCGCAGTCATGGACGCTTTATTTCCTCAATGCGGAAAAGAGCTAAATCCACAGAAACGAAGAGCGGAGGCAGGGCCCGACCCTCCAGCAGGTCTGAATCAACAAGCCATGTTTTCACAACACATAGAGGGGGCGTGGCTTCTTTCACTGCTCCCATCACAATAACTTGCATGTCTTGCTAGATATATAACAGTCTTTTGTGGGCATCTAGTGCTGAATCTTACAGATAGTACCTTTAACATCCATCCTTCAGAGGAAGGAAGGCAGGGCGACTAATGAAAAGCTCTGGAGCAGAGTCGATAATGGCGCCTTCGAGTACCTGACTCGCTCGGCTATCGAGAATCTCAGCTGTAGGATACTTCACCCTCTTGTGCAAGTGCAGTGGAATTAATAGCAGTGGTTCCAAAAATGGGGTACGCATACCCCTAGTGGTACGTGGCAGTAGGCCTACTACAGGGGGTATTTGAGAGAAAGGAGAAAATTAAAAAATGTAAGAATAGCCAAAATCATGGAAATAAATGAAATGTTACAATAAACCTGCTCGGGAGGCACTAATTGCAACTCTTTCACTCCATTTCTTATTTTGTAATGTTATATTCTTCATCATTCATTGCATCATATTCTATCGTTTTCTCTTGCCGTTTTCTAAGCAAAATGTTGTCGGGTTAGGTAAAGGGAGTTTGGATTCACAAATCAGGGATAAGGGGGTACTGAAGCCAAAAAAGTTTGAGAAACACTGAATTGAATTACAGTCATTAACCATCATCACTGTGATTATGCACAGCTTGACTTGATTACAGATTAAAAAGAGCAGAAAAGGGAGTCTGTCTATCTTTAAAAAATAAAGATAGCCTTGTAGAGACCGAATCCCCCCTCTCTCTCTCTCTCTCTCTCTCTCTCTCTCAAATTCAAATTCAAATTCAAATTACGGTAGCTTTATTGGCATGACAAGTTCAAGCTCATATTTGCCAAAGCAGTGCAGAAAGTTAGCACAAATAATATAACCTATACAAATAACAATCATGTACAATGCAGGTATAATAAAAACAGTAAATAGCAATGACATTCAGGTATAGAGTAACATGGGGAGCTGTGTCTCAAATGTCTCTCTTACAGTATGACAATAGTTAATAGGTAGCCTATATTTTGCAGCTATAGGGCAGTTTCTGGGGATCTGGGAGGTGAATGAATCCAGGACATATGTCATTCATCTTTTTAAATAAAACCTCTGTCAGATCTTTATATCTGTCACAGTACAATAGGAAGTGAGATTCTGTCTCAACTTCTCTTTGTTGACAGAGTGAACACAGCCTGGCCTCCCTGGGTAGCCAGTTCTGCCTGTGATGGCCTGTTTCTATGGCCAGGCTGGGTCCAAAAGATAAGAGGGGGCTCTTATCTCTGTTCAGCTCTGGAGGGCTTTGTGCTGGTATGAGTGGGGGTCGCTACATTGAAGGCGAATTCTCGTTTTTGAATTCTCTCTCTCTCTCTCAGTTTCCAGGCCATCAAGGTGGCAGTAGCAGGTTCAGCATAGTCTCGCAGTAGCCAGCCGTAGATACATCTACATTTGGAACAGCACTCTTGAAAAGTGCACCCGCCCCCCAAGACAAAAAAAAGAGGTGTGACAGACATATAAATTGACCAACCACGGATGGTATGCCGGACTTCCGCAACAGCCCAGCCAATCAGATTTCACCGCACGATTCCTGTCGGCGGAACCCTAGTCTGGGCACCTTTCACCCCGCTTTTTGGCATGGGGGCGTAAACCACAGAACCAGAATGAACACCGGAAGGACGTGCGCCAAAAAACGTATTTGTTGCCGTTAGCTTGATGTCTCTTTTCTCGACTAATTGTCTGATGCAAAGCTTCTGTATTGGCTTAAAAGATGTGAGATTGTGAATCCGCAATGTTTCTACAAGAACTTCTTCAAAAAGTTCGTTCGGTACGTCCATCTTTTGTTTTGTTGTTTGCCGTTCTGATACTTGTGTCAAATTGTCAAGTTAACGTAAAAGTTGACGAGCTAGAAACGCTGCCCTTCCTGTCTAGGGCGGGCTCTAGGCCGGAACCAGGTAGGGTGACAAAATCAATTGTGAACGGAAGCCAGGCTCTTTCTCGCCGAGAAGAGCCTGGTGACGCGAGGTTAGCGGAACCCGGAAATTTGACTTGTGATTCAGATCCTCCGTTGCTGGAAGCGTGCTGACATAAGACGTTGTTGGGTCTGACCGTGAGACTAGGTTCAGCCTGACATAAAAGCTTTCAGGAAGTGCCCATGTTGCTGCATATTAGAATGCCTTTTATTCTATATAGTCTTTTTAGTGGGAAAGTGGTGGCACACATAAATGAAAGGAACCAGCTGATATTACCAAGCTGATATTTGTGCCTTTATTACCCAGTTGTCTTGTTCCCTTTTGGCCACATGATTCACATTGTTTCAACAAATATAAATCAATATGTTTAGCCAAAGCCAAATGCCAGGGGCAAAGATAGCCTAGCCTATAGTGAGAATTGAGATGAGATTACTTTAGACAGATAGTGCAGTTGCAATAATGTTTTAAAAGCTGAATATTTTAAGGCGGAAGCATATAGGCTACATTTACAACAGAGGACTGAGCATCCACTTTAACCAATAACCAATAAAAAAGGCAAGCATTTGTCAATGGGACATCCTGCCTTTACCTATTAATTAACTAATTTGTTGCATCATTAAAAAATAAATATGTAATATGTAATAATATGTAATATGTGAGTTATATAAAAATAGGTAGTGCAAAAGGTAGGCTAATATTTGTTGTTTGCATTGTAATGATTACCACCTGCAGATAAGTTTCCCCACTTTATTATTATTATTAGCCTATTATTATTATTATTATACTTAGCTACATCACTCAGACAGCCAGCGAGAGACACAAGGAAATCACTGATCTCGAATTTCAAATAGCATGACAGTTGTTGAACATGGACTATAAATCCAAATCTTGGATAGCTATTATTCTACCCTGGAATTCAGTCAGTCCACAGATATGCATGCATGTGCACACTGAGAACATGTGCTCAAGAAATACCATTCTGCTCAGTGATACAAAGCTTCTGAGCACTTAAACAGTTTATGGCTATAAATCAATTCAACTTCTAACTTACCGATAATTAGCAGGTAACAGCCGGCACCAATGTCTAGCGCAGGTGACAGTTTGGAGGAGTAGATATCCATCGGAGCAGTTAGTAGTGAGCAGTGAGCAGTTAGTAGCCTAATAATAATTGTGTTAGTGCCAAAAGGCGACCAGAACTAAATTCTGCGATTAACAGAAAAATAATCCGTCTTCGCGTCCGGCCGCTGTGGATGCGCTACGACGATGTCAGATCCACCTGACCTCAAGCGGGCAGCAGACGCGCGCAACTGAGCTCCTCAGCGCGCATGCAGCATCGCAGAAAGGAATGTGACATTATGCGCTGTGGAACCCTGCGTCTTATCGCCATGCTGGGCTGGGCTGGGCTGCTCCATCCTCTTTCAAGGTTGGCAACAGGTTGCTGTAGGCTATGGCTGGCGCGCCTGGAGCTGTGTAGATCCATCATGTATGGGCAGTTCTATATTACGCACAGCGCCAGCGCTTTCCAAGCTGCCGCCGGCTGTTGATTCAAGATATAGCATGGCTGATGTTCACTCATCTTTCTTGAATCAATGAATCAATGAATGATTTATTTGTGACAGATGTTAAAGGATAACCTTGGGCACATACAGAAACACATTATAATGTATAGGCTAACAGGTGCGCTTTCCCTGACTGAGTAGCCCAAAACATCGACTTGCTACTGTACATTGGGGGGGAGAGAAACTTGGCTGGTGTAATTTCAGATGATGATGGCTTGCAGATGAAATTATTGTAGCAACAACAAAACATTTATTTATTTATTTATTTTTTATACAGCTGTGGATGCTTCAGTGCTTCTCTCCTGAGTGTCATGAAAAACAACAACAGGGGGAGACACAGGCAAAAAATAACTAATTTACTATTAATGAAACCAAACAAAGTAAACTATAGAAACTATGCGATATGAGCTTCAGTAAAGTCAGTGGTGTAGTGCGTGTGTGCAGGAGTGTAGTGTGTGTGTGTGTGTGTGTGTGTGAGAGAGAGAGAGAGAGAGAGAGAGAGAGAGAGATGTTGCATGCAAGCAAAGCAAGAATGTGTGTGTGTGTGTGTGTGTGTGTGTGTGTGTGTGTGTGTGTGTGTGTGTGTGTGTTTTTTTTTGATTGAGTTCTTTATTGATAATGAACAACAGTATATACATATATACATACACAGGCCCACCATTCTCAAAAGGATAAAAAAAAACGCAATAAAGCTAACAGCTTATTTCCATTGCGGTCCTTAAGATGACTGTGATAAAATGTGCACTGTTGTGTGTATGCCTGGATGTGTGTAAGTGTATAACAGTATGAGTGCATCAAGCACTTGTCAGAGTCTGCGGGTAACGCGTGGGTGTGCCTGCCACGCAGGGGGAGGATAATATGGGGAAGTAGGGCACAGTGAATAATCAATAAAAATATGCATAAAATAAAATAAAATAAAAGACAATTAGTATAATTAAAAATAAACCCAACAAATCCTAATAAAATACGAACAATAAGATATAATCAAGTAAAATAAATAAAATAAAATAAAATCTAATAAAATACAGGATCGATTGAGACACCGGCTCAGTTACTGGCTGGCCGATAACAGGTCGCCCCCATCTCAAACCCTCTGGCTACCATTAAATCCAGCATACTTATAATGTATAATATATTATAATATTATATATCATTACCATACAATATTGTATATTATATAATAATATAATATTACACATTGTGTGTGTGTGTGTGTGTGTGTGTGTGTGTGTGTGTGTGTGTGTGTGTGTGTGTGTGTGTGTGTGTGTGTGTGTGTGTGTGTGTGTGTGTGTGCCTAAGGTGGAGAGACAAATCTAATCTCAGCCAGGAAGGCTGCTCAGCCCTCCCATGGGACCTGAGCACAAATAGGAAATTAAATGGGGAATAGAAATGTGAACGCTAACCCAGTAGGGGACCGTCACACGTTCACTTTATCTGCTATAAAGAGAGGATGCTTCCATGCATGAAATAGCTCTTTGGTCAAACAAAAACCTCTGTCCTCAAAAATGACAAAGTGATTGGATTATTGACAGTACGACACAACATTCACCCGACACCAGTCACCTCTCAGATACAGGCTACTCCAAATCCAGTATATATCTGATTCACTGTGATATGGAGAATCAGCTGTAGGATACTAATGCTGTGCGACTGCAGTGGAATTGATTACAGTCATTTAGCCAATCATTACTGTGATCACGCACAACTCTACTTGATTATAGATGACAAAGAGCAGAATATTTTCACTCTAAGCTAGGATCGCATGCCAGGCTATAGGATCGCATGCCATCTCTCACTACTGTATGTTTTGTAAATATTTCACTGTCTCTGATGTAATTCAGTAGACTCGCTGTTTCATTCTCTCAAGGAAGAGTTTGTGTGTGGAGTTTGTTGCTGTTTACAGCCAACATGTTTGTTTTGGTTGGCAATTACATCCCCATCATCACATAAGGGGTCGTGCTGGGCTGATTGTCCACTCCTTCCTTACAGGGGCTTATATATGACTGGATCTGTAAGATGGAAGCTGCTGATAGCGGACAGGACTCATCTCTGTAGCAGAAAGAGGAGCTGATCAGGGGCACAGTTACTGTATAGGGGGGCTGCACAATGTAGTGAAGATTGAGGTGAGATGACTTGAACAGATAGTGCGGTTGCAATATCAGTCTACATCACCTGGCTGGAAAGCAAGTATGATGTACATTTAAAACAGAGGATTGAGAGAATAGCACCCACTAGACCTTTAACCAAGAACAGTCTCATTGTTTTTCATTTGTCAATGAGACATATTTACCTATTCATTTCACTAACTCATCAATTGCATTATTAAAAAGGATTTCAGCACTGCACATAGGTATGGACATTGTGTGATTTCATAAGATGAGAGAAAAGCAACAGTTTGAAAGCTCACTATCAACACTAGACATCAGAGCGGTAGTGGATGACCCATTTTATCTCAGCTAGTAAGTATTGTAGTGTCAAACGGATGTGTTATATAAAAATAGGGTCCCATAGTGGAAAAAGTAGTATTATTATTATTATGGTAGTTGTTTGCATTGTAATCATCACCACCTGCAGATAGCCGAGGTGTTTCCCCACCTTTTTCTTGTAACTTATATCACTGCCAGACAGCCAGCGAGAGACATATAGTCAGTAAATCACTCTATTTGCTGTGATCTTGAACCGCTATAACAGCTGAAGATAGTTGAAGAACATTGAAGATAACACTCCCAATCTTGGATATTGGATATTCTATTCATTCACCCTGGAATTCAGTCAGTCTATTCAGTTGCACATGGAGGACCAGTGATACAAAGCTTTGAGCACTAGAATCAATCACTTCTGCAGCTACACTTAAAACATACCTCCTGATTCAATCTAAATTAAATTTACAAACACATTTCAGAGGATTTTAATTTTTAATTTTTTGCATTAAGAGAACACTCGTCATTTCAGAATTAGCATTGGATTATCCCACATTTGAAATATATACATTTAGATTTTCACTGAAGGGAAACATCAAATGCTAAAGGATGCTTCCATTAAATATGTATTTGGTCAAAGGCCTCTGTCCTCAAGAATGACAAACTGATTGGATTTTTCTCTTTGAGCTGATCTTTCATCTTCTGAGTCTTGATCAAAAGATGTTTTGTCACTAGCTGGGTCTAGGTATATGGTTTCGCAGAAATGCACCATGGAGAATCAGTGACCCAGACTAAAAAGAGCATGTGTGCTGGAAACGACAGCTGTGACAGACAGCCAGATGCACCCGCAATTGCCACCCGACACGCACGCACGCACGCACACACACACACACACACACACACACACACACACACACACACACACACACACACACACACACAAACCATAGGGTCTGATGAGTAGAATCAGTATCTTCTTGTTTTCTTGCTTGAAGATCTTGCCACGCCATCGGCACCTGAGCTGTGAAGAGTCCTCCCTGCCTGCTTTAATGAAAGAGGAACATGCGAATGATCAATGTGAAGCTATAGGAGCCTCCAGGCAGATTACTTGGGATCTGGAACATCCTCATGTGGAAATGAAAATAACCGTATAGGCTATCTGTTGCTTAACACCTTCACATTTTAACTTATTTGCCCGGGGAGAAATACAACATTAATTCAGGACCAATGCTGTCTGATTTCATTCTCCTAAATCCCCCCTATGGAGCTATAACGAGATACTCGTGATGACATGAGACTCGTACGCTCATGTGTATCTTGTACATCTGCAGTTATTACAGTATAAGAAGTGCTGGAGGCAAGTAAGAAAAGTACCATCTAATTTGTAGATGCTTGCATCATGTTTCTCCTCAATAACCTAGACTTAGAGGAGATGGAGTGAACTCATTTCTATTTAGGAGAAGTAAAAGAGAGGAAGAGGATATCTTATTTGGGATATTGCTTAATGCATATTTCTATTCTGACTACTGTAAATCAATAAAGCAGTTCCCGAAGAGTTTATTGTTTATTGTGGATCCCCATTAGTCTGCACCAAGGTGAGACTACTCTTCATGGGGTCCAAAGAGTAATTGCCAATGCTCCCATGTATGTATGACTGTTATGTTGTTTTATGATGGACCGACTTTTTGGTTAACCAATTTTATGTGTCTGACATCATTGTTATGTTTATTGTATTTCTTCTACTGTATCCTACTGTACTTTGCTTTTAACAGGTGCCTTTACTAACATCTAGGGACGGGCAGTGCAAATGAGCCGTGGGCTATAAATGCTATGTGTCATGCCCAGGCCACGGTGTGGCCTGCTCTGCATGCTGAGTGACATTTTCCGGAGGAGAAAGCTCAGTGAACTCTTGTGTTATTCTGGTGTGGCCTGCTATGTTTTGATTGTCTGTGATAACTCTGGTGTTGCTGTTTTTGTGTGGCCTGCTATGTTTTGATTATGTGTGTGATTATTTTCCTGGAGTTAAAGTGGACTTTTATGTTTTAGAATAGAGAGATGAGTGTTATGTTTTTCCCTGTTAGTCTGCCTGTCCTCCCACCTGTTGCCTATGTCTCGTTAGTCTGCCCCATTATCTCCCTACCAATCAGTTCTCCCGTTTTGCTCTGTGTTCCTGCCTCCCCAGCTGTCTCCCATGTTCCTGATGATCCCTTTGTGTATATATTGTCTCAGTCTGTGTGTTGTCTTTGTCGGAACATTGTCTACTGTCTATCTGTGGTTGGTCGTGGTATGTATGAGTAACCCTGTCCTCGTGCTCTGAGTTTTTGTTTAGTGCCTAGCTGTGAGCTAGTGGGTTTTTTTGTCCTAGTGCTCTGAGTTTTTGTTTAGTGCCTAGCTGTGAGCTAGTGGGTTTTTGTTATTTTGTATGTAAAGTTTGAAGTAAAACTTTGATGCTCCTGGAAACCTTGCCTGCTGCTTCCCTTTTTTCTGCACTTGGGTTCACACATCTTCACACCTACTAACCAAACCGTAACACTATGATTGTTTTGGTAAACGTGTACGTGTATCTCTCCCTATTCAAATAAAATAAAAATGAAATGAAATACATTTAGAATTATGCAGAACAGAGATGGGGAATATAATAGCAGACAGTTACATATTCACAATATAAATAGGTCGAGGCTGTTCTTGAGTGAGTATGAAATGAGAAAACTGAAGGCGAAATGGATGGATGGAAGTGTGAATTCCAAGCACATCATTGTATTCATAGGTTTGCAGTGCACTGTAGCACACAATGTTTTATGTGTATACTTTTCATTATTGCTGTGTGGGCAAATATTCCTGCTCTAAGCAGCACCTACAGTGTAAGTCATCCACTACCTCTGACTAAACCACTCATACACAACACAAGATCTACAAATAAGCTGTTGGTCAAAACGGGTGATGACGTCAAACATTATAGTGGTCTGATGACTGACGTATGATAGACAAATAATACAGTATGTACTCGCAGCCTCAGGTCCGGAGACAAAGTCAAAGTAAATTTTATTGTCAATCACTACCATATGTACAAGACATACAGAGCATCGAAATTCCGTATCTCACGATCCACGGTGCACTCAATATACAGATAGGAGACAACACATGACATAAAATACGAAGATAAAATAGATTAAAAAAACATACAATAAAATACTACCGTAGGGGTCATAATAAGGTCACTGTAATAAAAGTCAGATAGTGCAAATAGTGATGGCAGAAAAGTGCAATAAAATGAACAAAGCGACAGTCATTTTGCATAAAGTGACTGGTGCTGAGTGTGGATATGGGTTCAAGTCCAGACTGGGGGCAGAGGGAAGAGAGGGGAGTTGTACTATGAAAAGTTAACAGTCCAGACTGGGGGCAGAGGGAAGAGAGGGGAGTTGTACTATGAAAATTTAACAGTCCAGACTGGGGGCAGAGGGAAGAGAGGGGAGTTGTACTATGAAAAGTTAACAGTCCAGACTGGGGGCAGAGGGAAGAGAGTTTAACAGCCTGACAGCCTGGTGGACAAAGCTGTTAGCTAGTCTGGTGGTGCGGGCCCGGAGGCTCAGATATCTTCTCCCAGACGGAAGCAGGCAGAAAAGTCCATGAGAGGGATGGGTGGGGTCGCACACCATGTTAGTGGCTTTGCGACCCAGGCGAGTGATGTAGATCTCCAGGAGGGAGGGGAGGGAGGCACCTATGATCTTCCCGGCTGCTTTCACGATGCGCTGCAGGCTCTTCCGGTTGGTGGCAGTGCAGCTACCAAACCAGGCTGTGATGCAGCCGGTCAGGATGCTCTCTATGGTCCCCCTGTAGAAGGAGCACATGATGGGAGCTGAGGCTCTGGCTCTCCTCAGCTTCCGGAGGAAGTAGAGGCGCTGCTGGACCTTCTTCACCACTGCAACAGTGTTGGTGGTCCAGGGGAGGTCCTCGCAGATGTGCACCCCCAGAAATTTAGTGCTGCTCACCCGCTCCACTCCATTGGAGACACCAACTGCTTGAAGATCCCCAGGACCAAGCTCCGGACCTGGGGCGACAGGGCCTTCTCAGTCGCTGCACCCTCCCTCTGGAACACTCTCCCCATCCACATCCGTCAAGCAAACACCCTACCATCTTTCAAACAGGCCCTCAAGACCCACCTCTTCACACTCGCCTTCTCCTGCTAACCCCATCACTCATTTTCTATTTATTTTACTATTACAATTGTACTTATTAAATTATTTTACTCTGTGTGTAAAGCGACTTTGAGTACCTAGAAAAGCGCTATATAAGTTGAATGTATTATTATTATTATTATTATTACAGTAAATAGCTAGCGTTAGCCTCTGGCGTTAGCTAGCTGTTAGCTACGTTAGTTATGTGGGCGTAAAACGCCACTGAATGACCCGTTCGATATAACTGTTAATCAGTTCGAGTCACGCTCTTTCCATAAAGCCCATAAGCTTTGATATCTGTTGGCTAGTTGTTGATCTTATAGCAATGTTGTGGCTCTAAACTAATCTTTTTTTTACGGATGCGGGCAATTGTCATGGTGGCGTAACTGTTTCCGGTATTTCTCTTAATATTCGGTTCTTATAAGTGGCACACTTTGGCACAAATGGTGACGTGCATTAATACAGTGTGTGACGCGTGTAGGTACATTTTGATAGAGAACACCAAGGGTTTATACAGGTAGAAAAACTGACTGGAGGGGGGCTTTAAGGTGGCCACACCTGATTGTAGCTGGCCACACCCAAATCTGCACCATGAGCGCAGTCTGCAAACCTGATTGATATTGTAGCGATCCGGGGTTTTAGCTAGGAACTGATGTGTGGGGTTGTTCCTGGGGGAACGGTGTTAGTGGGACTTCCTGTCTGAGGGTGATGCCAGTCAAGATATGTGAGGAAGCGGAGTGGACGTGTGTGAAGCTAGGAGCGTAGCCATGAGTGTGAAGCCGTGAATAAAAGCCTGTACCAACTATAAGTCTCCCGGTTCCTGGACGAATACCTGATTCGTTACAATATCTTGCCCGGCGCCGCATGGGCGCACAGCCTCAAATTGGCCGGTGCGAGTGGTGGAAGATAGCAGATGACTGCCCGCCGCCCAGGCGGTCGCAAACGCTGTTTTGCGCAGAAAAGCAGCTGTTTTGCGCAGGTTGACGAAGGCATACGATCGGGCCCATTGTGTTTTTTTTTACTTTGATTTGCTCATGATCAGAGTGTGGATGGTGGTCGTACGATCGGACAAAGTCCAAACAGACATGGTGAGCCTTCTGATTCATCCACCAAAGGCAATTTCCCCTCAGTCATTTCTCATTCTGAAAGGCAAGTCCATTTTGACCGACAGCAGCAAATATCTCCCATAAGTCCTGAACTGATGTGTTTGATTTGAGCTGTAGGCTACAGAATCCATATGGAGCAGCCAACACATTGGGAAGGAGAGCGAAAATAAAATGGCATGTGTAATTACATGCCTGGCAGCCTAATAGTGGTGCTGATTGTCCTATTCTATAAATAGTCTATAAATCACTTAATGGCCTAGGCCCAAAATACATAGCTGAATTGCTCCCACGCTACGAACCGTCTAGAACTCTTAGGTCAACAGGGTCCAGCTTATTAACTGTCCCTAGGATCAAATCAAATCACGGGAAGGCTGCATTTACCCACTATGCTTCTGCTAGCTGGAACAAATTGCCTGAAGACCTCAGATCTGCCCCAACCTTACTTACTTTTAAAAATAGACTAAAGACTTTTATGTTTACCGTCGCTTTTAACTCCTGACAGCTACTATGCAAACCCAATGAGTCCTCTATAAGTTTTAGCTCTTTCTGCAACTGCCGCGCCTGTTGCTTATTGCACTTTTTATACTATTTTTTTTAAAGTTTTGTTGTGATGCTTTTAAATGTCCATTCTATTTCTTCTTTTCGTTTATTTTCCTGTGTGCTAAAGTTGCTTAATGCACTTTTTATACTCTTTTTTTAAAGTTTTGTTGTGATGCTTTTAAATGTCCGTTTTACTCTCTTCTTTTCTTTTCTTTTCTTTTCTTTTCTTTTCTTTTCCTGTCAACCATTTTATGTGAAGCACTTTGAATTGCCTCTGTGTATGAAATGTGCTATACAAATAAACTTGACTTGACTTGACTTGACTATTGTCCTAAGACACCCCTGAGTGAGTCAACAAACACTCATTTGACAGCTAGGTCAGGGAATGGGACTGTCATGGTGGAGTGGCTGTATGAGAAGAGCTGCCAATGGTCTCCTCTCTGAAATAGGCTCTTAAATGGACTGTATTTATACATAGTATTCCGATGATGTCACAAGCCTTTTCCCTACCAATATGGCGCTACAATACACACAGCTCATTGGCTGTAAGTGTCACTTGATTGTAATCACCTGTTAATTGATCACAATCACCTGTTGTTTTCCTACCAAAATGGCCGTGTGGTGATGTAACAGAATACTATCTATAGAGCGCATTTTTTTATATATATTGTGACTATCGACTAACCAAAGTGCATTCACATGAATACCTCACATTCACCCATCCACACTCACATTCACTCCCCGACGGCGTCTGCAGCCATGCAAGGCGCCAGCTGCTCCTGTCGGGAGCAGTTAGGGGTTCAGTGTCTCTGTGCTATGATGCGCTCCAAATCCTGACTGAAAATCCTCAAATAAACTATTGTTCTGTAGGAAGTCGCTGTTGGACGACTGCTTTCTCAAGGATTTAGAGAGAAAGGGAAGATTAGGTAGGTCTATAGTTTGCTAGAACGCCTGAATCAAGAGTATAGGCTTAATGACTCGGACCAAAAACCCACAAGCGGTCACAGAGTCAAAGCACAGTTCAAGGGTTTTTACTGGGAGTTCAAAAGGATGATACAGGGGCGTGTGGCCGAACTTTGCAGTGGACTGAGAGAAGGGGCTACTGTTCAGTGAAGCACTTTGAGGCATGCTCTGTGATATTGGACTATAAATAAACAAAACTTGACTTAATATGAAAAAAACTAAACTTAATCCTATGATTTAGGCCCGAAATCCCTAAATTTGAGGGTGTTTGATGCCAAGTGTGGCTGCCATCAATGGAGTGAGGCTGGGAGTTGATCATATCTCAGACATAAATTGACAAATTGGTGGGTCTTTTATGTCAGCTTTGAGACAGTCAACACGCAAATAATTTTCATCTTTATGTTTCCTGGTCTCAACCAGCATTGTTGCAGGCTCAAATGATGTAGCAGCTCCGGGGGGTGTTTGGGTGGTTGGGTTTATCACCCTTTGCACACAGAAAGAAATCCTTTCAAGGAGCACACATGGTGATGTCACTTGGGGGGGTGTGTGACACTCTTTTCCTTTTTCTCAGTTCTTATAGGTGAGATGTCCATTTGCACACATTCACACTGCAGGATCCTCTGACCATGATGAAATGGTCTCAACATGCAGGAAAACATCTCTCTCTTTCAGGAAACTGTTTTTGTGCCTTTCAAACAAGTTTGTCATTGCACCAGATACACCATTATTGTAAGTCTAAGGATGAACGACTAAAAATAGCTTTTTGTCTGCGGTCACCTCTTTGCCGTCAGCTGTGGAAGGCTCAATCTAAGCTCCATATGGTGGTCTCAAGTAAATAAAAGCCAAGAAATGATGAAGGCTCCTTGAGTACTGAGCACTGAACAATAATAGATGATCCCAAGACTGCACATCTCCATTCACCTATTCAACGCCGAATCCAGTAATCAAGCTCTTAGAAAATGGAGTCTGTTTTTTTCCCAAGCTTACAACCTTTGTCTGTAAATTGAATGTGCTATTTCTATTTTCCTATTTCTATTTATCGAGTACCTTATGCATGCATTTTGTTTGTTCAGTGTTTTACCCTGTGCCTGAAAACTATGCTTTTTTCTTTTGCTGAACCCTGTAGGGTCTAAGCCATTTTTTCCTATTTTTGGTCCGTCTTAATTGTCTCCTCGTGTAATAATACTTGTATAACCTCAACCCTGTCATGCACAATCAAGTGATAGCCTATACTTTTTCCCAGGACAACCTGGACTATCATATGTATGCTGCAATGATGTCACATCAATGTATACATTCTTCCTTGGAAACACAATATGCACTTTCTTCTCCCTCCTCCTGCGACCTCTTGACTTTAGAAACGTCTAGGGACCTTGGAGTTGGAGTTGTTCCACTGTACCCATGGTCAATGACATACAAAGGGGTCAAGTAAGACTGTGGGACTCGACAGTAATGAAAATCTCCACATACTGTACTAGCCGGAGCTGATCATGTCGCTCCCCAGAGTGTGTGCCAGCGACTACAGCTCCCATCCGACCCACATACGGTTTGTCGTTCTTTTTTGTCCGAAGCTCCTGCAGTCAGAGCCTCGGTACACAACGCCTTCCTTCTGCGTCCCCTGAACAGGTGGCTTGCCCCCGATGGGAACAGCAGTAAATCAACCGAACAGCAGTAAATCAACCTCTGGAACCAGTGGAACTTGTGCCGGCAGGAACGTTGGAAGATGAAGTAGATGAAAGGGTTGTGTACGGTGGAGCTCTTCGCGAAGAGACAAGGTAGCAGGGTAACAACCAGTGTAGGAAATTAAAAAAATATTTTGGGGGCAAATTTTGCACCCACGGTCTAAAAAATGGGGGCATTTACACAATTTTGGGGGCACTTAAAAAAAGTAATTAATGCATAAAGTTGCTCAAGCATAGTGTGGACAACAGCGCACTGTTTGTGTGAGTGTCTTCGTCTTCTTCTGGCAACCAGCTTGTAGGTATTGAGTGTGTGTTAGAGATGGAAATTAAATGGATTGAATGAAAAGAAAATTATAGAAATCTTGGGGGCAATTTTTGTGCCTGGATCATGGTTTTTAGGGGCATTCTGAGATTTATTTTCTGGGTGAATTTCTTGCCCCTGGCTAAATTCCTACACTGGTAAAAACTATAGTTAGGTGGTCCTGCTCCTGGGAGTGTAATATGCTCCAAAAGCTGACAGCCACATAGGGACACCATGCCACAATGAAACCTGAGCCAATCATCACTGCCATCTGAAACAAGAGGAAATGAGAGGACAGGGGAGGGGCGAGAGAGATAGAAAGGAAAGAAAGAAGGAAAGAATGATTATGGTGGGCAAGGGAAGAGTGGCAGAGAATAAAATAAGATTCCTGCAGCTATGACTATCTATTTAAACTATTTGTTACAAACATTGGCGAGAGAAATATATTCACACACAGGTAACACAGGTGCAAGCAGAACATTAGTGAGGGTTTCCAACTTCCAATCCATTTGGTGATCCAGTGGCGGGGGCCCTCATTAATGTTCTGCTTGCACCTGTGTTACTTCCTGCTTTTTAGACACAAAATGGGTGAATTGGGTGGGAAGTGAAAAAGGCTAATTGCATTGTTAAATCATCCAATTTTATTTTATGGAAAAAAATTGTTGGTATGCGCAGTGTAAGTGGTCCCTGGGAAATTTGGTTTGGGACATCACAGTAGTGATACTTGGTCTGAAAAGTTTGGGAACCTGCTCTAGAGAAGACATGCATATTCAGAGTTTTGTTGAAATGCACTCAATGGCCTATACATTATGAGTACATATTATACTACGATACCAGATTTATCTTATTTTTGTCATGTACAGAATGTTCCAAATCTGACCTTTGTGTCATGATGTCTGGAAATATCCAAGCTCAATAGTTTTTGGGGCCGGTGTGCATGCACAGCAGGGCCCTTACATTCGACTCTGTCGATGCATTTGCGCACGGATCCTGGCCGAGTAAATGTCTTTCCAGTCCGGTAGGTGGCGGTAATGCACCTCTGGCTAATAAACACATCGTTGCCTTGAACCAATGGTGACTGGTGAAAAGTGAAAAAAGCTCTCTCCGACTCTGTCTGCTTCATGTGTGGGCGTGCCGACTCCCGACACACAGGAGGACAGACACAGCGAAAATGGCAGCGGCTTCTAGGGATGGGCATTTTAAGCAATTTAAATAGTCTATTATGAACGAGTGCTCGAGCACTCGCGCGGGGGGCGCGGGCTGTGTGATTACTATGGTAATGTCTGAGCAGGGGTAATCTGCTGTGTATGGGGCTGTTCACACATAACGTTTGCATTTTTGCATGGAAAAAGCGCTACCTGGAGCATTTTTTTGTCAGGAGAGGGGACTGACTGTGATGATATTAGGTGACGCTAAGCTAACATCATTCTAAAGCCTACCTTTAGACAGTATCTCCGGTTGGAGTAGCGCTTTGGAGCAGACAAGTTGTGAAACAAGCGAAGGCATTTAATTTCCAATACATGTCCATTGTTGCTGAATAGTGATCACCATGATGCGATTGTCTCCCAAAAAGTGATTCTTTCTCCACATTTCTTGTGACTAACGTTATGGGAAACGACAGTGTAGTCAGTAAACTAGTGCAACGTTTTGAATGAGTTTTATCGGGCGTGCGCTATGAAGAAGCGTGCTTCTCATTCGGGAGAATATCTCCAGGCAGCTTTTTTCGGGAAGAGCTGGAAAACTTCTGGTTAAAACTTTCAAAATAATGTTACTTAAACAAAAGTAAATAGCTTATTGATGCACGTTGGAGGAGAAAAGGTATTTCAATGAATGAAGCAGCAAACCTTGTATCAAAATACTCGTTGTGATGTTATATGGCGTGAAACTGTGGCTGTAACGCATTACTCAAAATAAATAAGGTTACAATAAGCATTTTATTTTGAAAGCAACAAAGCGGATGACGTACTAGTACATTCTGGCTGACTTGACGCCCGGCCTTGCAGTTGCTCCTGAAGTAAAAGGTGCTTCAACGCGACCAAAGCGAAAGGCTCAAACACATCGAACCTGGCTAAACATCTTGCCGACAGGCACCCCGACCTGTTCAAAGAGTTTAAAGACCGACAGGTTAGCGAACGTGAACGATAAACATACATGCCCTCAAATAAGTCAAACGAGTGTGACAAGCGAACTTGTTTCACTGAAAAAGTTTGCTTGTCACAATAGCCTACTCGTTTACAGTGAAACACGAGGCAATGTGCTCGAGCACAGATCTCTGCCAAGGAAGGAGCAAGTCATGACATGTAACGTTTAGGGGAGGGGACATCAGATGACTGCATACCATGTACAATTAAGCAATATAGCATGAGAGCAAGTGTGTTGTGGAGAATATATCCCGCTGATAAGCTGTTATCCCACGAGGCCGCAGGCCTCGTGGGATAACAGCTTATCAGCGGGATATATTCCACAACACCACGCAGCTCGAGTGCTATATTGCTTTTATAAAACGGTTTCCAAGTATAATAATATAATAATAATAATACTATAAGTCCGACTGGCATGGTATTCTGAGTCATTCTGAGTCAGTTGAAACACTACTGTAAGGCGGGACCTCTAGCAAGAAGATAGACGTGCGGGTGATTTGATTGGATCGTTCTGGAGACTGAAGTCGACATTGGCCAATCCTGGCGCTTGCTGAGAGCTTTTCGCAAAGCCCGACACCAGAGCCGTATGCCGACACCAAGTAACGTTACGTCTTATTTAGAAATGCGGGGTTAAGAGTGAGGGCGCGTGAGAGAGGGGTTAAGACATTAGCCCGCGTCTATTCTTGTACAAAACATCATTTTCTGCGAAGTATTAGTAAAGTTATAAGCGAAGATCGATTCACAAGGATCTGAAAGCTGTCTCCGCCATTTTGTTTTTGAGGTGCTTTTAGTAAGAGAGTTGCGCCATCATGCGTCCATAATGACTCATTGTACAAGACTTGAAGGACTAGTGACCCTCCATACAGCAGATCAGGAGAAAGCTGTTTGGCTCGAGCACAGCGCTGTCTTTTAGTAAGAGAGTTGCCATGGCAACCAATAACCCATGGCCATGGGTTATTGAACTCGGTTACTGGAATTATACAATGGCTGTGAACCAATCAGATTGCTTGATTTGAGAGAGCCGTTTTATAATATTTAATAACACTATGGGCCATAGTGTTATATTTGAATTTTGGCCCATAGTCTATGGCCCTCAATTCCAGTGTTATTAAAGCTTTTACATGGTAAGCAGTCATCTGATCTCACCTATCCTAATATTTACAATAATCCCAATTATTAATGATATACGAATTCATTGTAAAAAAAACACCTAGCCTACACGTATGGGGGGGGGGAGGCTGGGAATACACCACATAATAAGCCTACATTTCAATAGCCTACATTTATGTGTGAAAATAATATATATTACTAGATTAACCATAAATCTGGCACTTCATGTTAATGAAGCTTAAACCCAGGATTATTAACCCACATAGGCTACACTACAGCACAGGCACACTACACAAATGACTCAATACAGCTTGGCAGAGTTCTGCACTTTACTGAGCACACCGGCCCTATGCCAGGTTTCGACCTGGCCTTGTTTTCTAGAATACTGGTTGAGTTCATGTTGCTCTTGATGCTCAAGAGAATACGGACATTTCCAATGCATATTAGAGTTTTGTTGTTGGCATATCTGATCAAATATGGATGAAAGAAGAATGCATTAGTGTTGGCGCTTCCCTATAAGACCAAAATTAATATTGCAGGTACGACACACACACACACACACACACACACACACACACACACACCCAACAGCGTTGCCAGAGGGCATTTGCCACGACACTAACATAATAATAATAATAAATTCAATTTATATAGCACGCTTTAAAATCCAAGGCCTTCACAAGGTGCTTTACAGATGCATGATAAAAACAATCAAGCAATCAAACAGGGAAAAATAAAAATATATAAAAAATAAATATAAAGGAACAGCTACTAAAAGAATAAAAAGATAAAAGGATAAAGACATAAAAAAATAACACGTGTAAATGGAGAGGGAGGACCCTAGGGGAAAGCTAAAATAAATAAGTGAGTTTTGAGTTTTGATTTAAAAACGTCAAACGAGTCTGTAGCCCTGAGTGGTCCTGGGAGCTGATTCCACAGCCGGGGGCCCAGTGAGGAGAAGGCACGGTCACCCATGCTTGTGAGTTTGGTCCTAGGGACAGAAAGGAGGTTGGAGCTGCATGATCGGAGTGTCCGGAGTGAGGATTGAGGGGTAACTAGATCTTGGAGGTAGGTTGGAGCAGTGTGATGGATGCCTTGTATGTTAACAGGAGAAGTTTGTAGGTGATGCGGTGGTTAACTGGGAGCCAGTGAAGGGAGTGCAGAACCGGGGTGATGTGCTCTGACTTGCGTGTTTTTGTGAGAATCCGGGCGGCACAGTTTTGGACATATTGAAGTCTCTGGATGGTTTTGGAGGGAAGGCCAGCGAATAGGGAGTTGCAGTAGTCTAAGCGGGAGTTAATGAAGGAATGAACCAGTTTTTCTGCATCAGGTGTACTTAGTGAGGGGCGTAGTTTGGAGATGTTCTTCAGATGGAAAAAGGAGGTTTGACAGATGGATTTGATGTGTGCGTCCAGAGATAGTGATGAATCCAGTGTGACACCAAGGCTAGTTATGAGTGAGGAAAGGGGGATGGACTGGCCACAGATGGTGATGTGGGTGATGGCAGCCTTTTGTATTTGCAGAGGGGTCCCAATGAGGATGGCCTCGGTTTTACTGCCGTTTAGTTGCAGGGAGTTGGCACTCATCCAGTGATGGATGTCTTTGAGGCATTCAGCAGCTCGGGATAGGGCAAGGTGTTTGTCGGGGGATGTTTGCAGGTAAATCTGCGTGTCATCTGCATAGGAATGGAATTGAATACCATGACTCCTTAGTATCTGTCCGAGGGGGAGCATGTAGACTAAAAACAGGAAAGGCCCCAAGACTGACCCCTGGGGGACGCCAGAGGTAACACTGCTGAAACTGGAGGTGGAATTGCCCAGGACAACATGTTCCTGTCTATTGGAAAGGTAGGAGGAAAAGAAGTCCAGGGCAGAGTCTTTGATTCCAACCTCCTGGAGACGTTGACAGAGGATGGCATGGTCCACCGTGTCGAATGCAGCACTTAGGTCCAGTGTTATTAACAGGCTGGGGGATCCAGAGTCGGCAGCCATTAGTAAGTCATTTAGGACTCTCACCAGGGCAGTCTCCGTGCTGTGGGAAGGTCTATAGCCAGATTGAAATATTTCATAGAGCTGATTGGACTGTAAATGATCATGTAGTTGAAGACTGACAGCTTTTTCAAGGACCTTAGCCAGAAAGGGCAGGTTAGAGATGGGACGGTAGTTGGAAAGTATGTTGGGGTCCAGGCTGTGTTTTTTGAGGACGGGTCTAATGGCTGCCAGTTTGAGGGTGGGGGGGACATCCCCAGACAGGGACCTGTTGATGATGGCGGTCACTGTGGGGAGGATGACTGCAGAGCATGCCTTCAGTAGTGGTGTAGGGATGGGGTCAAGGCAGCTGGTGGAGGGCTTCATCTTAGAGATGATTTTAGAGAGTTCAGCCTGAGAGACCTCATCAAAACGGCTGAGAGTTGGGCCATCGTAGGGGGCAGGGTCAGGGGGAGGGGCAGGTTGGCTTGAGGCCACCAGGGTGATGTTGCGCCTGATATTCTCAATTTTTGATCTGAAAAAGTCCATAAAGCGGTTGCAGTCCACGGTGGAGGGAGTGGTGGAGGATGGGTCACAGGGCTTAATCATACGGTTAATTGTTGAAAACAGTTTCCTAGAGTTGTTCTGGCCAGACTGGATGAGATTGGAGTAGTAGGATGACTTAGCTGCTCTGAGTGCACCGGAGTATGTTTTCCGATGTTCTCTGAGTGACAGTTGGTGTACAGTTAAGCCAGTTTGCCTAAATCTGCGCTCAATCTTCCGGCCCTCTGATTTTAGAGCTCTGAGGTGGTCAGTGTACCAGGGAGCAGAGCGATGGAAGGACACCAAACGTGTTTTCTCAGGGGCAAACCTGTCCAAGCAATCACGGAGGGTGTTGTTATATTGATGAACATGCTCCTCATTTGAGGATGCGGCGTGAGGTTCAGACAGGGTGGAGGAGAGTGCAGAAGTAAACGAGGCAAGGTCAATGTTCTTTGTCTGACGGAAGGTGATGGTACGCTTGCTGCCAGAGGGAGGAGGAGCAACCATGGCCTCCAGCAGCACTACACTGTGGTCGGACACACCTAGGTCTAGGATGTGGGTGTTGGAAATAGAGACATCCCCAGTGATGGCAAGATCGAGGGTGTGGCCATGCTTGTGTGTAGGTCCATGCACATGCTGGGTGAGTGGAAGACAGTCAAGGAGATTGAGGAAATCAACGGCCAGCGTGCACTTGGGGGCATCAACGTGAATGTTAAAATCGCCGAGGACCACCAGCTTGGAGAAGGTAGGGCAGATGGTAGAGATCAGATTCGCAAAATCTGCAATAAAATTTGGGTTTGCTCTGGGAGGTCTATAAATAGAGACAATCAGCAAGGGCTACAAATCTAACAAATCTGTTATATTCACAGATGTGTGAAACCCCAGAGGGATGATGACCAATGGCTGACCTCTCTGTCAAGCACAATCCACATGATCACAGTGATCACATGTTCACAGTGAATCACTCTCACTTCTGATCTTCTCACCTGCTCTTCAATTCCAAGCAATGAGGCATAAGACATGTTCCCCTCTCAGTACACGAAATCATAAGCATTAGTCATTGTGTCTGAGATAAGATACAAGATGTCAGTGAAAAAGCACGGGACAGAGCCACAGACACGTATCGACCAACCGATACAACAGTGATTTTCTTCTCAATGTTGCCGTAGTTAAAGTCGTTCTGGATGGACTGGTAGGCCCTGTGTAGCTTCCAGACAATGTTGAAGTAGGTGAAGAGGATGGTGAGGCAGGGGACGAAGGTGCAGAGGACAGACCGAGTCATGATGAAGGCGGAGTGGTTCAGGGACTGCTGGTAGCCCATCCAGTCCACGGAGCAGGCCAGTCCGAAGGGCTCCGGCCCGTAGCTGCCCCAGCCCAGCAAAGGAAACGAAGCCCACAGGTCGGGATAGAGCCAGATCCCAATGATCACTATGCTGATGGTTCCTCTCTGGAGCTTGTCACCTAGGCACAACAATATTTAATTTAAGGTCTCTTCTTAGTATGTTATGTCCAGTTTATGGCACTGTCGTTTGTTGTATAGACTCTTCTTTGCACTGTATGGGAAGTCTGTCTTGTATATAGATCCAAGTTTGTACCCTACTGTATAAGCAGCAACTAGACCAAATTTACCCGGTACCACATATAACAGGCATACATAGCCTACTCACCGCCACTGCTTATACAACAATCTATTTATTTACCTATACATATTCCAATAATGGCTGTTATTTACCTCAACAAAAGAGAGCTCCATGGCCTAGATTACAGACAGGCTGCTATTTATTTCAGTGGGTCAACAGGATCCATTATGCCTAAAAATGAATGGAAAAAGAATGCACCAGTATTCATTAGTAAGGGCCATTCTTGTAATATAGCGGTAGGCTCCCAGAACATACTGTATTCATCATCAGTCTGGCAAAGAAAAGCATCAGTGCATCAAAACATAACGAAACAAAAACTCTCTGTTGTGTATTGACTAGCAAACAATAACTAATTTTACAGCGATCCATGCAGAAGAGTTGTTTTGCCTTACATATTTAAAAACCTTTGCTTCATTCAGTATGTGCACGTAAGGCAACAAGATGGCACCAGTGGCTCCTGCATTACATTACTGGCTTTCCTTGGTAAGCTAAGCAGGACAGGCCTAGGATACTCCTTGGATGGGAGACTGGTGCTGGAAGTGGTGTTGGAGGACCAGTAGGAGGTGCTCTTCCCCTCTGGTCCGAATGGTCTGATGAATAATCTGATCTGATGAATAATCTCCCCAATGCCCCAGGGCAGAGACAGGGACTCTGTCCTGTGAGTGAGCACGTTAAACTGAGGTCCTGACTCTCTGTGGTCATTAAAGATCCGATCGGCACTCTTCACAAGAGTAGGGGTGTAACCCCGGTGCCCTGGCTAAATTCCCAAACAGGCCTTCCTTCAATCATGGCCACCTAATCATCCCTCTAATTGGTACATTCAGTCCTCAACTCTCCACCGTGATAGCTGATGTGTGGTGAGTGTTCTGGCGCAAACTGGCTGCCGTGCATCACCCAGGTGGGTGCTACACATCGGTGGTGGATGAGTTGAGTTCCCTCCCTTTGAGTATCTAGAAAGGCGCTATATAAATCCAATCAATTATTAAGATAAACATGTAATGTAATTATATTACAAACTGTATGAATGAAAAAAGGGAAGGTCCGCACACTGAAGCTGCAATTTACCTTTTATTTAGCCATCCCTTTTTTAATAATAATAATTCCCTTTTTTCATACTGTACAGTCCTTTAGTTCCTGCACCTGCTTTACATTTGTTTGGATGTGCGCGACTGCCTCAAATACTAAACTGTATGAATGTACACTCATTTCTGGTCATATGTTTATTGTGCTTTGCTTGGCTGTGATTGGCCGTATGTTTATTGTGCTTTGCACAAGGGAACGTGTTCCAAGAACACAGCTGTCTGAGAACACTCTGCACCGCATCACCCGGGGAGCCTGCATGTATACAAAGACACTGTCCTTCAGTTTCCAGCTTATTCCTGAAGAGCCGTTAGAAGATTTAATTAAAATTAAGATTTAATTAAAAATTAAAAAATATAAGAACGCACTTGCTCAGGTGATATTTAAGCTGCACAATTTTTCATGCTCGCTGAATTTGACCATCGCAGTTTCGTCAGTCCTTGCAGAAGAAGGCCCACGTTATAGTACTCTGACAGTAATATGCTATCTCTCAGTGTAGAGTTGTATGCCATTGCTTGGTGTACCAGTACGAATGCATATGACTCTAAATGTCATCAATCTAATCCTTATTATTCAGCCGGCCGTACTGCCTGCTTGAGATCCTGTCAGATCCAATTGCATGGAAGGAGTGCTTCATCAATAAATGTTTCATCATGCACCAATAAGGTGCATGATGGATGATAACCTGAAACGTGTGTAGGTTCCCATGTTGGGATCAGGGTCACTAAATTCAAATGTGTTCTTCGCCATTTGATGTGCTTCCAGCTGAAGATAGAACAGAGGGAAGTCCACACACTCCAGGCTCCAATCAGCTGTTTTTCTTTATTTGCAATGTCTCGATCCACCAGGATCTCTGTCTTTGACATGATCAATTTCTAAGATTGAATTCTTACTTGACAAGATCGCCCTCTCAAAGCAAACTGGCATTCATTAAGACCATGACCTCATTTGCTTGGATCCCCTGCCAATCCCATCTGAATCTGTGGTGGTCTCTAAACCACCTACACTACCTGTCTTGGGCGGTGTTCTCTGTGACCAGATACCTGACCATCCCCATCACAGCCAGAGTCATGATGCTGGTTATACTGAAGATCGTGCCCATCAGGCCATAGTAGAGACAGGAGATGTCGTGGTTAAAGGCCGAGAGAGGGAGGGAGAGGATACATGCATGCTGAGGGCCATGCCGAGGGTCTGTTACGGCCAGGTTGACTGTCAGCAGCTCAGGGGCTTTGAGCAGGGTGGGACGATGGGCCGAGCTGACCAGGACCGCCACGTTCCCCAAGACAGACAGACAGACAGGCAGGCAGGCAGGCAGGCAGACAGACAGACAGACAGACAGACAGACAGACAGGCAGACAGACAGACAGACAGACAGGACGGCTACAGGAAAGAAAGAACAACCACGGTCTTATCAACCAGTCAATCCATTTAGGAGTCCTCTGTAAATCACCCAGAGGAAAATCCCCCCTTAAAGAAAACTCACAGCCACTGGATTAAAGAGAGAAAAGACACATTTTCTATCATTTATTCTGTTCTAACACTGCAGCCATTCTCAATTTATCAATGGTCAACATATTTTGAGTGTTAATCTCACATATTCCACCCACTATAACACTGCTTCCTTAAGTGTTTTTGCTCCTATAGGCCCAGAAAGGATGTTTACGTGTATATAGTGATGTACATACATACACTTGAACATCCTTTCTGGACCCATAGGAGCAAAAACACTTAGGGACGCAGTTTTATAGAGGTGATATGATACTCAGTATGCTGGGCAAATACATTCTTGGTATTCGCTGTATGACATCTACCGTTGAATACTGAAGAGGTTGTGTGAGTGTTCAGTCCTAATATCACTCATATTATGATGTCTATTCACTGTACTGGTCTGCACTTCTCTCGGCTCTCAGGGAAACTGGTGTACTCTGAAGCAACCCCCACTTAGGCTTTCCTTTGTGAGACATCAGGATTCATCACACGGAGCAAGAGATTCATTAGCAGCAGCAGAAACAGTGTAAATGTGTAACAATGATTCGAATTTTAATTCAGCAACTCCCCAGGCATATGACCATGTGATTGAAGGTTTTGAGACGTGCATTCCCATATGCTATGCATTTTTAATAGGTGCACACTCTTTTGTTTAAAAGCTGATATAACCCATTCAGTGCAAAATAAATCACAAGAGTTCATGTTTTGAATATGACAAATTGATGTTCAGCAGAAAATGTTGCCATCACAGATGCCAGTCTTATCTGGTCTCATGTTCTTGGAGCAGTGTTCTTCTTCTTCTTCTTTCGGCTATTCCCGTCAGGGGTCGCCACAGCGGATCATCTGTTTCCATCGGTTTCTGTCCTCTGCATCGTCCTCCGTCACGCCCGCTGCCTGCATGTCCTCTTTCACTGCGTCCATGAACCTCCTCTTGGGCCTTCCCCTCCTCCTCTTTCCTGGCAGCTCCATCTCCAGCATCCTCCTCCCGATGTACCCCACCTCCCTCCTCCGCACATGTCCATACCATCTCAGTCTTGCCTCTCTCACTTTCTGGAGCAGTGTTGATGGTTGGTAATAGATTACTTGTGATTAGATCACAGTCAAATGACTGATATTATTTAATCAGATACATTTATTGTAAAAAAAAAAGAGAGAGAGTAAGAATACACCTTACTGTAATATGATTTGTTTATACAATTTAAGATTAGGGTATCTAAAGGTATCAAAATAGTTAAATAAAAATCTGAAAACATATTACATGTATTAATTCTCCCCCTCCTGCATGGCAACATGCAGATGATATTGGAACATTACAAAATGACTGCTAATGTTTCTTCCATTAGTCAAATTTGATTGATGTATTCTGGGTTCAATCTGCTTTACATGTATAATCCCCTCTGTTCCATATGCTTTTATTAACATTTTATTAATCCAACATGTTCCCCTCCCCCCTCTTTCTCTGTCTTTCCCAATAGCACTTTTAATCAATGAAAAAGCATGTGAGGTTTTGTCCTTCAGTAGTCCTTCCAAACCAACCTTTGGTTGACTTGGATTGATACATTGTTCCTGACATTTCTATCACCTTTAAAAAACATCTGTGCGCCTTTACTAGATATTTGAATAATTTGTTCATAAATAAGTGCAGGTTTTGTTGACTGGCCTGAGCACAACAACAAATCTCTATTGAAATTCATCACATTCTGCTTTTGACCTCAGAAAACATTTATTTTCATCATAGCTGACATCATACCTAGGTTGACTAGAACACTAGTACAAGTCTGAAGGAGCAGCTGTAGTGTAAGTGACTGGTTTACAGGTAGGCTACCCCTCTCTCCACTGAATCACATATCTTCCTCCTATAGTATTGTACTTGGTCTAATTAATAGGGTCTTTTCTTGAAGTATTCAAAGTATTCATTTTCTCTGATTATTATCGCATAATTATTACATTATACCATAAGTACAATCACACAAAGAATGACATGCATTTGAACGCAATATGAATGAAAATGAATTGTTATGCATAAATAATCTGGTATAGATGTCATGAAATAGTTATTCAATTAAAAAAAGTATTCACACACTCTCCTTTTGGGATGTCACTAATAACTTATTAGCGCCATCCCATAAGGGGAGTGTGTGGAATGTGAACACTTTATGGTGTTTTGATTGTAATAATTATAATACATGATCAGTAGTCTCATGAGCTACACTTAAAGAAAGTGTTTCCTTTGGCTAAATTGCATAGGCCTGTGTCTGTATATGAGGAGGACAGCAGAGATGATGACACTTGAGGATGAATTGGCTCTGCACAACCCTGCTCATGTCATCATATCTTGAGAGTCCTTATAGATTCACTGCAACATGTTGCTTGTGACCTGGTGACTTTACTTGAGGCTCAAGATGTGGGGTCAGAATTATTGGTGTCACGCTGTGACTTGAGAAGTACCCTTCTCACTGTCTCAGAACACGTTATCCTCGTGAATTATTCAGGTGTTGTTTCTGTGTTGTCAAACACCCTTTTAGCACCCTTTTAGTCTCTGTTATGTGTGGGAAATGCTGTTTATTTCTCAGTTCTGTCTATCCCAATATAACAACATGCTTGATGTTGTTTTTCAGCTGTGTGTGCATGCAGGGAGGGGTGTTTGCGGTTAGCTTAGCACAAATTGAAATCAATACTACATCGTTATTCGTTGGGCTATCAACAGCAAACTTGGTAGAGTGCCGAGAGAGGGTGTTAATTGTGTTCGTGTGGGTCGGAATCCACCGTATTATAGATTTATGACATCACTGATCCTGTCAGAATGTCTCTTGACATCACTGATGATGTCACAATGTTATTGGGAAGCAGGGAAGGGATGGTGATGATGTCACAATGGCTCTGTGAGTGGTCTAAAAAGGCCTAAAAATGTAAAATATTGCTGTAGTGCCTCCATGGGTGGATTTTTTTTCCAGTTTTTTGCACAGAGACCAGCTTACCGGGGTGGGCTATGTGCGTGCCAAATTTGAAAAGTTTTCACCAATCAGACACCGAACTACAGTCATTTACAATAGGGGAGGAATAATAATAAGAATCTGGACATAAACAGTATTTCCAGCATTTGCTGTGAATACCTAATTAGGTATAAAAAATAAAATACAATGCCAGGTAAGTATTTTTTGTTATACTTTTTGTTTTGTTTTGTTTCCTCTTAAGTTATAAGCTATATGTATATGTATACATTTGTGTTTACACATTATGTTTTGTATCCCTGCTGTGAACTGTTTACCATGCACAACAATATTGTTTATGTTTCATGTAATGTACTCCACACCACAATTGTGGTCTAGAGTGAAATAAATGATTGATTGATTGATAAAACATAATGAATTAACTTAATTAAAACATTTGCATTCAAATCCAACTTGACACACAACAAGCAATCTAAATTGGCCTAGGGGCAAAGTATCTAATTTAAAAACATTTTGAGGCTATTAGTTAGCAGCCACATGTGTTTACATGAGGGACTTGAAGTGGCAATCCGAGGAGTGTACAAATGATTATTTCTCTGCCATACAAAGAGGGATGAAATATAGAAAGGAACGTTTACCAGTTAAGGCTTTAAATATATATCAAAACAAATGTTGATTGCGCCTTTGAGAAAGGGAGGGCAGTCCAACATTAGAGTATAAGGTGCAATGGTCAGTTGAGTATGGATCACCAGGGAGTGGAGAGTGGAGGAAGCAGCATATCTATAAATAATATCACTATCATTATATAAACTCTTAAATACACATTAATTACTGAGGTAATAATTATTGATTGTGAACAATACCCCTTTCACATCGAGGTCCAACCAGGGTTATTCCCAGGTTGATTTTGAAAGGGTAAACCCGCGTTGCACGACTCGGCTTAGTGGGTCAGGCAAGGTTTGATTTAATTTCAGTATGAATGGCACCACCCGGGTTGCTTAGTTACAACCGGGGAGAGACAAACTCATTGGTTATGAATGGGAGCATGGCCAGCCGATGTAAATATCTGTAAAACTGGTAAATAAGTCCTTTCCTGTTATAGTAGTCGGCGGGGTTATCTCTTGGGGCGGTGATTGGAATAGGTGTACCACATACTGTATCTATGGCTCTGGCACACTGTGGTTAGCCACGGTTCAAAAAGCCTCCAATTGTGTCATGGAGGTGCTGTCTGGAAGTGAAATGAATCGCTGGTATAGCGTTTCAAGTAGCGCCTTTGTCTGACTATGTTCTATAGTGCTTTTGTGGAGTCTGTCATATCATTTTCCATAATCTGCTGGTATGGTAATCTTTGTACTAAAGACAAGAACTCCCTGGGGAGAATAGTGAAGGTGGCTTCGAAAATAGCCGGAACCCAGTTCAGAAGCCTGGACCAGATCTGTAATAAACAGGTGCTGAAAAAAGCTGTGTCCATCCGATCAGATGATGCCCACCCTCTGAGGTTCGAATATGAGCTGCTTCCTTCCGGGCTCCGCCTTCGTGCCCCCATAGTTAAAAAGAACAGATACAGAAATTCCTTTGTGCCTGTCTCTATCAGAGCGTTGAACGCTGCTGGGGTACAAATGTAATGTCTCCCCATCTGCCGTTGCTGTTATTTTGTTATTTATTTATTTTATCCTTTTATTCTTTTATTCTTTTATCTTTATTTATTCTTAGGGGTACAGTACAGTATATCTGTATTATATACTTTGTCTGCCCTTTGGTCTGGACTGAGGTTTTTTCTTTTGTGCTTTAATACAATGATACATTGTAGCTCTTTCTTGTGATATAAATGTGCTGCTGTGAGCGAACTGCACTTTGCTACTATGCACTTTATATCTCTACTGTGCACTTTAGATCGTTGCTACTGTTGTCATTTGCACTTTAACTATTGTGTTGCACTTTAAACTGCTGCTCTAGACTGTTTTTACAATGTTTTTTTTTTTTGTCTTATTTGTTTTTATGTATGTACTTCGTACTACGCTTTCTGCAATCCAATTTGCCCTTTTGGGACACTTAATAAATCTTGAATCTTGAATCTTGAATCTTGAATCTTGAATCTTTGTCACTTGTACCAAACAAACAGGCAATGCGCTACTCCCAGGTGTTGCAAACCAAGCAATGTCACACAGAAAGGCCCTTTTGATGAGATAGCCCACCTGGGCCGTAGGCACTGAAGACATGGGGATGACACACCCTCAGCACCCACAGCATCCCAGGCGGGAATCAAACCCAGGACCTTCTACGCTACCACTGTGCCACCGTGCCCCACTGACTTGGTGTGACTGACTTGGTGTGAACTGACAAAGGAAGGGTTGAACATCGGTCAAGTAAACCTGGCCCGACCCTGGTCATTGGTCTGAAAGTAGTATAAAATGCTCATAGATGCAACAGTAAAATTGTATTCAGAATATTTCGCTATTCAATACTGTATTTCAGTGTGATTTGATGACAAAAGCTATCACCCTGAGAAGGGAAAGACCTGGAGGCAAGGATTACTGTAAACCCAGGATTTGTTGTTCAGTACATGAGATGTGAGGCACGTTGCAAGCTCACGTGTTCTCAATTCACTTCAAAGCAACAAACAATTTCTTGCATTTGCATTTCTTTTGCATTTCCTATCAAAGCACAGACCACCCACATGCACGCACTCGCATGCACACACATACACACAGACACAGACACACACACACACACACACACACACACACACACACACACACACACACAGAGCACGAGGCGGGGGGGAAACAGCTCAATGAAAGTCATAAATAGACTCATGACAACCGTATGACTTCTTCACGGAGCAGACCTACCAGTGGATACTTCTGCTACTTCGTCTATGGGATTTGAAGATCTAAGTATTGAAGTCGATAATCAACACTGTGTTGGCATTAGCGACAGGTTAACCTGTAGAAACTTCTCTCCAGACCAGGTGAAACACTCCATAACTAAAAACAACTTCTCATTATTACATGTAAACACTAGGAAGTCTGAAAAAGCATCTCCCTTCTGTCCATCACTGACTGTGTCTTCGATGTAGTAGGATGTAATGAGACCTGGCTGAATGAGACATCACACTGGGACACCTTAAGTATTGATGGTTACAGATGAATTAATCATAATAGACCTGATAGGAGCGGTGGTGGCATATGTTTATACGTGAACTCTGAACTCACTGTCAAAATCTGCAAAGACCTGGTTATTGACGATGGCCACTCTGACTCCCTCTTTATTGAGATAACAATTAATAATACAAAAAAGCGTATAATTGGAGTGATCTACTGTCCCCCTGACTCTGACCATAACACTTTCAGGTTGAAATTGGATGAACTCTTTTTTCATATTAACAGTAACAAGAAGGAGTACATTATTCTAGGCGACATCAATATTGACATTGCTAAAGAGAATTCTGTCAAAAACTATTTCATTAATTTGTTATACTCATCCTCTTTCTTCCCCACAATTGACACCTATACCAGAGTAACTAATTGCACTAAGTCAGTTATTGATAACATCATCACCAACATCCATAACACTCGCTTAACATCCGGTGTAGTGATCTCTGATATTTCCAATCATTTTCCAATAATATTATCCCTTGATATAGTTAATAAACAGATCAGCCTCGCTCTCAGCACAAAGCAAAAGTTAAAATCCTAAATGAAACAACTTTACAGAAATTATGTGAACACTTACAGAACAAAAATTGGAACTCAATCTATGACTACAATGATGCTGATACCGCTTATGATACTTGATTAATATCATAACTGACTCCATTCAGTGCACCATTCCTGTGAAGAGGGTTGTATGCGCTACCAAGGATCACAATCCCTGGCTAACAAAGGGAATTTTAAAATCTATCAATCAAAAAAATAAACTCGACAAATGCTACATAAAAAAATCCAAGCAATAGAAATAAGGAAAAGTACACCAAATTTAGGAATAAACACACTCATTATACGGAAAAGTAAAAGAGATCATTACACCGAACGTATTCAATCAACTCAGGGTGATTCCAAGACATGGCAGGTACTGAACGAAGTACTTGGCAGGGGGCTCAAAGACACTGTGCTTCCTGACTCCTACGGAAATGCCAGTAAAAATCTTAACGATCTAACCAACAGCTTCAATAATCACTTTGTTTCACTTGGTGAGAACCGTACCAGCAAGATTATCCAACCTCAAGGTACCACTTACTTACAATATCTTCACGGGAATTACTCAAAATCATTTTTCATGAGGCCTACTAACTGTGACGAGGTCTGTAAAATCATTAAGAACTTGAAAAGCTCACATACGGCTGGAGCAGATGAAATCTGTAGCACAATCCTGAAGACCATTGTGAACGTAATTCTGGAACCACTGGTCTACTGTATCAATTTATCCTTGCTTTCTGCGAATGTACCAAAAATGACTAAAATTGCAAGAATTCTCCCTATTTTTAAGTCCGGTGATAAGAACGATCAAAACAACTACAGACCTATATCCTTACTGCCTACTCTCTCCAAGGTACTGGAGAAGATTGTGTACAGTAGACTGAGTGGTTACTTAGACAAATTCAAGATTCTTGTCATGTTGGAGTACGGCTTCAGGAAAAAAAGCACTACATGCATGGCAGTACTTCACCTGTTAGAAAAGATCAATGATTCCATTGATAATGGTGACCATGCTATCGGAGTATTCCTCGATCTATCAAAAGCATTTGACACCATTGATTTTGAGATTCTGCTTGGCAAGCTGCATTTCTACGGCGTCAGAGGTATCGCTCTGAGATGGTTCAAAAGTTATTTAGAGGACAGAGAACAGCTCTCTTGCTGCTGTGTTTGTGTTTTTGTCTGTGTTAGGCGGAGCTTGGAGTCACTAGAACTACTGCCAATGACTTTCCTATCTTTCTGAATGTCTTGCAGCTGTTGACACAGAGAGACAGACAGCAAACGAGCTGACGGACAGAAAGTTTCATCTTAGATTGTAGAGTTCAGCAGTAGAATCAGACTGATCATTATACTGGTGTAACACATGGCTGTTGGGATGCATTGTTGCCAAGGAGGCAACTAGTCTGAAATGTCAATGGGGGGGAGTGCACTATACTATAACTGCTGCTGCCACTAGCTAACCAAATAATATAATATTCATCATAACAAGTGCAGCTTCTGTGAGTGTATTTGTGGTGATGACGTGTAGTTCCCTCTCAAAACCACAAGAGGACTGGGGGAGTTTCACAGTTCATAAGGTAACAGTTCAAGACTGCAATAATAATGCAACTTTTATATCCTTTAACTGACTACATTCTGCTCAAGAACAGACAGGACTTGTGTGGTGATGAAGTCTGATAGCACTATAGAGGAGTGGAGAGTCTGATAGCACTATAGAGGAGTAGAGAGTCTGATAGCACTATAGAGGAGTGGAGAGTCTGATAGCACTATAGAGGAGTGGAGAGTCTGATAGCACTATAGAGAGTCTGATAGCACTATAGAGGAGTGGAGAGTCTGATAGCTCTATAGAGGAGTGGAGAGTCTCACTCCTGACTGACCACATCGTGGCTCTTGATGCCCGTGGTTCAATGGTATTACTGTGGAAAAAACACAGATATGAGGACATTAGTGTCGAGAAGTGTTGAGAAGTTCCTCATTGCACTTTTGCACTATCTTCTGCTATTCTGAGAGATGTGGAAGGGTGTTGGTGTGAACTGCAAGGTCGACTTGGTCACATCTAAGTTAAGTTATCCTTTATTTATCCACATGGGGAAATTCATCTTCTGCATTTGACCTTTCTAGAACTAGGAGGGCAGCCACCGTGCAGCGAGGACAAACTCCAGCTTGATTGTCAGTGCACCCGGAGGAAACCCACATGAACACGGGGAGATCATGCAAACTCCAAACAGAAAGGACCAGGGTTCGAACCCGGGACCTTGTTTCTGTGAGGCAACAGTGCTAACCACTGAGCCACTGTGCCGTACACCTTTGCTACTGTATATACAGTACTACATGTAGAGAATCAAAGGATATATTGTCGAGACTTTAGAAACCCTTGCATAAAGCAAGTCAAGTCAAGTCTTGTCTCAGGTTTTGTCTTCATGCATCAAAGCCAAGTCTCAGTTGAAATTGTGACTTGAGTCTGACTTGAGCCAGGTCATGTGACTTGGGTCTCCGAAGTAGTTTTTATTAGCGTTTAAAGTCAGAAAGGTACGAGGTTTTCATATTAACTGCCGCTTTGTTCAAAATTTACCTTGAGATTGTAGACAATATGAGATTGCATTGAGATGATAGAAAATGACACATTTTAAAAAGGTATTTTGCCCACATTTTGTTTAAAATTCACGGCGAGATTCTACGTATGTATCCCTGATTTTCAGACACGTAAAATGCGGAGAATAAAATTCTACTGAACTCTACCTTCCACTCCAAAAGCATGGCACATTTAGGCTATGAAGGCATTAATGTGTGACTGAGTCAAAAATATTTTATTTGCAGATAATTTAAATGAACAGCAATGATCAGCTCAATAACAAAGGAAAGACTATATGAGTCCATTCATGCCCACAGCTTACAAAATGCAGAGTCCCAACAAACAAGTTAACAGTACTACTACACGATAACAATAATAAGTTACCTGTTAAGTTAACTAAAATTAGTAGTATAACAAAAATATAAAGTTTTCTAAATTTCTGGTGATGTTTCAAATTGTCTGATTGCAAATGCATGATATGTGTAAACTAAACTCTGGCACAATTTAAGAGCTTTTATAGGCAATCTAAAACTGTTCTTCTGTACATAATACTATTGTGCTGCGGAATATAAGCTGATGGCTACAGTAGGCTACTTACTTCAAAAGCAATACATAAATCTTAAAATCAAGTCTACTAAATAAACATCAAGCCAATTCAAGGCAACTAAAACAGGAGATCTATATGATCTGTCCTGTTAGATCTAAATAAAAACCTAGCTGCTCTGTTCTGAACTCTACATATCAGAAAGAGCTAAACAACATGAGGCTGGAAAGACATTATTTTACAGAGACTTATAATAGTTAATACAAGATGAAATAACACCTTCAATATATTTCTCCAAGTCAGGAAAACATAGAAATGACCTATAGTCTAGAAAGAGAAAAATATAATATGATAGATGACATGATAAGAATATATACAATACAATATAATACAATACAATATTATCCATCAATAATCAGCTATAACAAAGGGAAGAAAGACCATACTGACTCTATTAAGGTCCAATCAAGAAATTCAGAAAACATTTTGGACTCCCAACAAACAGTTAACAGTTTTTCAGGTTGTTTCAACATATCTGATTGCAAATGCATGACACCATCTGCAAAATAAACTCTGGCACAATTGAAGAGCTTTTATAGAAAATTTAAAACTGTGTTTTCTGTACATCAGGTATTGTTCTGTATAATATAAGATAAGATGAAGCAATCCATAAAATCTTAAAATAAACTAAAAATTCAACTTCAAGCCAATTCAAAGCAACTAAAACAGGAGTCGCTCTGTCCTGTTAACAATTTAATATGATTTTACAGATGTGTTGGTCTAATACGTTATGCTGGGTAGCATAATTTTGAATGCATTCGAGTTTCAAAGTTTGAGCTATCTGCCTTTTCCTCCTCCACATCACAAGCTAACTAGCTACATCTAACAGTTACCCTCCACCCCCTTACAAAATGTCGTAAACAATTGTTTTGTTGTAAAAACAATTGTAAAGCAATTGCTCTACTGGGTTAGACCCCCTATAGGCCAGTCATTCTACAAAAAACAAATGGCAACTTCGGCCCAGGGCCACATGCGTCATGTAGCAACCAGGCGACCTCATGCAACATCATCACTGATGACATAATCACCATTCCTGACTGAATGAATGAATAATGACCCAAAATGCCTTCTCTTGACCACGTGCTGTGCACGTTGTAAAGTTGACAGATTTATGTAAGAATACAGCAGTCATATCAGGTTAAAGGGAGGCTTTGCCGATTTTCAAACCGCTTTATATCATTGCAGGAATTATGCAGATGGGCAGCCTTTACCTTGTCTTCATGACTTCCTGCTCTGCAGTTTATTCCAGGCACTTCTGTATCAGAATGACACGTTCTGGATGCAGAAGGAACACATGTTGTTCAAGGCGGCTTCGTGGGCGGCTGCTAAAATGGCAGGGAAATGGCGGGAAAATGGCATGAGAGCCTAACTTAATGACTTGCAGCTGGTGGGGGCGGAGTTTATGCAGGCAGACAAATGGAGGATATTTCTCCATGTGGAAAACATAGAGAAGAAGCAGTGTCCATTTGCTTATATTACCCAGATTATAATGATAAAAAGTGGGTTGAAAATCAACAAAGCCTCCCTTTAAATCACAAAAGTGGGGCTGCTACAGCGTCCCATCTCTACTATTTGACACAGTGACAGAGACATTCATCGTATTTTATCCAATTGAATTTTGGTCTGTTCTCTACACTTCTCTGCTCACAGGAATGTGACAAATTGAAATTTAACTTCAAAATGCAAACTGTCTCCTAACCAGCAGCAGAGAAAGCTGGACTCACCAACATTTAGATCTTTTCCTCTGGTCTCATTGGTTTCCGTTAAGGATCACAGACCGGCCGGTTGGTACATGAGTGAGCTGTATGATGTTTACTGACTTCACACTAGTGAGGTCTCCCGACCATAGTTCAAGCAGAAGGCCACTCACGCGTAATCCGATCTCAACGTGGTCAAAAATCCTAGTATGACGTCTGCTATGACGTCAAACATGACGTCAGTTAATCCTCATATATATAGCAAGGGTTCTACGTCACCTCTCTCTCTCTGGCCGATCATAGCAGCAGCAGCCCACGGCAGTCCATCTCCCTTGAAGCCGGCCTCCGAAGCGTTGTTTTGCATACCCTGTTCCGGGTCGGCACGGAGCGCATTGGCCTTCCGAGACGGCCGGGCCGCAGGCGGCCAACGCGGGGCGCTCCACTGCGAGGGGCCGCCGACGCTGTCTCTCACGTCGTCAATCTTTCCTTGCCATCTCCATTCACGGAGCAAATCGGCTCAAGCAAAGCGGCCATTTCCCTCCAGCCAGGAGTCCGCCCCAAGTCAACAACAGACTTTCAGACTGACAATCAGCGACTAACATTTTCGTTCAGCAAGCAGCATGTCCAGGCGTCCAAGCATTCAGGCTTCCGCACCGCGATCATCGCGTCCCCAGGCTCTACCAAGGACGGGGTCGACGACCACAGCACACCAAGCATACCCCGGAGGACCAGCCACCCGCGGACGCGAAAGGACCCATGAGGAAAGTATCATTACTTCAGTATTTAAACGGGCAATCTACCAGTCCAGTAAAATTCAGACGTATTCCGTACAGAGGTCGAAATTATCGTACACATACAATAATTATCGTACGTCCGGCAACGCTGGCGGAAATCGCTTTCTGGCAAATGGCCAGCGGGAGTCACAACTTAATAATAATAATAATAATAATAATAATAATAATAATAATAATAATAATAATAATAATAATAATAATAATAATAATAATAACCACGCAAGGGGCCATTCTAACACCCCTGGCCCGTGGAGCTTGTCTGAGCATCAGCTAGAATGACTGCACAACTTTCAGACCGAACCCAGACGGCCCAGGGAAATGCTGACGTCTTTTCCGTGTCAAGCTACCCGGTCTTAATACACCACTTCCTGTGCTCAACGAATTTCAAAGTAAAATGCCTCTGGCATTTCTTCAGAAGCAGAATCAGAATTACTTACGTTACAGTAGCTCGCTCACAGAACACACAGCTTAAAATAAACAGTAGTAAATGCAATGCAAATGCAGTAGTAAGCAATAAGCAGAAAAAAACACAACATAGCATAGAATAACTAGTAAATGCGCTAGAAGCAAAAATAAGTGGAATGTAAGTAGCAAAAATACAAAATACGTCAGGCAAGTATACATTCCGTGTCAATTATCATTATTGCACCCTGGACCATATTAAATCGGCTTGCCCTATACGTTACACGTGGCTCAGCCAGGCACAGTTAACCTATCGGCTGGCTCAGTCTCAGGGAGACTGAGCGTCTCCAAGGTGCTCTTTTAAGAGAGGCATTAAATAGACCAATGGCCACAGGCAGGAATGATTCCCCGGGCCTCTCCGTACTGCATCTAGGCGGAATCAGTCTCTCACTGAACGTACTCCTGTGTTCGACTAGCACGCCGCGGAGTGGGTGCGAGTCATCGTTCATGGTGGAACGTAGCCTGGACAACGTTCTCTTCTCTGACACCGCAGTCAGAGAGCCCAGATCCAGCCCCAGGCCTTATGGATCAGTTGCTGAGTCGTTGGCATCCGCTGCCTTCAGCCTGCTGCCCCAGCACACAATAGCATACAGGAAGGCACTAGCCACTACCGACTCATAGAACATCCTCAGCATGGCCCGGCAGACGTTGAAGGACCTCAGCCGTCTCAGAAAGTAGAGACGGCTTTGCCCCTTCTTAACCATAAACAATACCAAAGCTAAAATAATTGATACAGTGTCACGCTAGTCAGGTAACAAGAGGCTGCGAACCCCATCGCTATATGTGGCCAACCATAACATATCACTGCGAGGTGCAACTAGCAGTCCATGGTGCACTTGCAAGGCGGTGAAACCATCGCTTTCTCACTTGTTTATTAACCAGTTTCTTTATATCTCATGCATTAAGCACTACATTTCAGCTGTTGCCGCCAGAGTGAGCCGTTCGCCCCATGGACCTTTCGGTCCGGCCAGAGTGCCCGAGAGGCCTTGGCACCCCAGCTTCAGCGCTTCTCCAAGCCGCTCGTCACCACATGACAAGATCCTGGTTTGTCCTGCACCCCAAGCGGACGCTCCAGAAGTGCAACCTCCCGACGAAGAACTTCTCCAGCCACTCCTTCAGGATCGGAGCGGCCACCTCAGCCGCCGTGCAAGGAGTGTCCTCCGCCTCCCTCCAGCAAACGGGCCGCCGGTCTTCATCAGCATTCTCCAGCCACATCCGCCCGGAGCGGGTGGCCATACCGGCGGCCCAAAGGACCCTCCTCCCTTCATCGGCAAGCATGGCAACAAACAGTGTCCCGGACGTCCGTGCCAAATAATGTCTCGTTGGTGGTGGCCCCCGAAAAGCACGGCGCCCAGTAAGGCGCAGTAAATCTCCCGGTTTTTGGGGGTAACCCCCTCCTCTGTCCCGGCCTGGCTCGAGGCCGCGTCCGTCCGTCGCGTCTCTCTCTCCCCCCGGGGAGAGGCTGCGTGGCGGCGGGCGCGCGTTGAACACCTCTGACTCTGGACGGCCGATCCGACCGGACGCTGCGGTCCCTCCCGGGGCACTCGTCCCCGTGGCCTGTCCCGACGTCTCCTGGAGTGGGAGCGGCGGGCTTGATACGGGGCGCCTCGGGCAGGGGCTGTCTGGTAACCGGACGCCATCCGACCTCGGAACCTGAAATTAAGTGCGGCACGGGGAGCGCTCCACTCCTCGTGTCGTGCGCCTCCGGGTGCCCGTTACTCGCTCTCCCCTTCCGGGGGAGGCGGGGGGCTTAATGCGCTTCCTCCCCGCTCCGTCGCACGAGTGCGGCTTGCGGGTGGAGTCGCCCGGGGGTCCCGTCGTCCTACAGCAACCCTATCTCTAGCATGAATTGATGAAGCAGTACCCAATCAAATATTCCTAACACCACACTTTCGCTGAGTAAATCCGGGCCTGCCCGGTAATCGAAGTCGTATCTTAATAGAGGGGAATACAGAGGTGGCAATCAGACGAAAGAACACGGATAGCCTATGGGAATGCAGGGGCAAAAAATGCAGTCCAGCTGAGAGATCTAGACGGAAGCGAGGGGGTGCGATGGCTGCGGAGCCATCAAGGTGCTGGGAGGATCTGCATCACACGAGTGTTGTCCGGCTCTGCCTCTTAGTAGCAAACCAGAGCGGTGATCTGGCTTAGCCCTTGCCGACCCACGGAATCGAAGAAGGCACTGGGCGGGAGGGGGCTGACCGCCTCATTGTCTCTAACCGCTGCGGGGGTAGGCACGTCGGTGCCCTCGCCCAACTCATGTGTCCCTCTCCGGAGGGCGCTGGGAGGGCAGGGATTCTCAACGGTGCAGCTTCCCTCATCCACCTCGCTGCAAGCACTAACACAACAAGAGGAGATAGACAAAGAGTAGGGGGAAAGAGAGAGAGCCAGAGAAAGTCAGGGTCAGTCAGAAGGCCAAGTCAGGGGGCCAAAAAGGGGGGGGAAAGAGAGAGAGCCAGAGAAAGTCAGGGTCAGTCAGAAGGCCAAGTCAGGGGGCCAAGAAGGCCAAGTTAAAATGGTGAGGCGCCAAGGCGGCCAAGTAGGCCAAGCTGGGAAGCGCCAAGTCAGGTAAGGCGCCATGGCGGCCAGGAAGGCCAAGCCGGGAAGCACCTTAAGTCAGGTAAGGCGCCATGGCGGCCAGGAAGGCCAAGCCGGGAAGCGCCTTAAGTCAGGTAAGGCGCCATGGCGGCCAGGAAGGCCAAGCCGGGAAGCACCTTAAGTCAGGTAAGGCGCCATGGCGGCCAGGAAGGCCAAGCCGGGAAGCGCCTTAAGTCAGGTAAGGCGCCAATTTTTGGGGGAGGGAATAGAGGGAATAGAGAAAGAGAGAGCCGGAGAAAGTCAGGGTAGTCGCGCCAAGGCAGCCAAGTAGGCCAAGCCGGGAAGCGCCAAGCTAAACATCAACGTACCAAGATCGAAGGCCCGACCGAGTTGGGAGCGCCAGCCGCAAATAACGTAAGTCGCTAAAAAAGGTCGAAGGCCGGAAAAGTACAATCGCGAAGCGCCAAGGCGGCCAGGTAGGCCAAGCTGGGAAGCGCTATCGCGAGGTGCCCGACCGAGTTAGGAGCGCCAGCCGCAAATAGCCGTAAGTCGCAAAAAAGGTCGAAGGCAGGATAAGCACGTACCAAGTAAACATTAACGTATCAAGATCGAAGGCCCGACCGAGTTGGGAGCGCCAGCCGCAAATAGCTGTAAGTCGCTAAAAGGTCGAAGGCCAGAAAAGTACAATCAACTACTGGCGCCTGCAGATCTCAATTAACTTCCGGTAATCAGATCTTCCTTTTGGGGGATCTCCTAGCCTATGCAGGTGCCCTCCTCTTGCCTCAAGAGCAGCGCCACTGGCCAATGGAGTCAAGCGCCAAAGTATTTGCCATGCATGCCGATTGCTAAATAAAGTTTGTCTAATCCTACCAACTGGCCTCTCCTGATTGAAGTGAGGTCTCCCGACCATAGTTCAAGCAGAAGGCCACTCACGCGTAATCCGATCTCAACGTGGTCAAAAATCCTAGTATGACGTCTGCTATGACGTCAAACATGACGTCAGTTAATCCTCATATATATAGCAAGGGTTCTACGTCACCTCTCTCTCTCTGGCCGATCATAGCAGCAGCAGCCCACGGCAGTCCATCTCCCTTGAAGCCGGCCTCTGAAGCGTTGTTTTGCCCCACCCACCTCCCCAGTCCGGGGATCTCCTAGCCTATGCAGGTGCCCTCCTCTTGCCTCAAGAGCAGCGCCACTGGCCAATGGAGTCAAGCGCCAAAGTATTTGCCATGCATGCCGATTGCTAAATAAAGTTTGTCTAATCCTACCAACTGGCCTCTCCTGATTGAACAGGATTTCTGGGTATTGAAGTTCAAACAGTTACCTCTCATGATACCATTGTTAATTTAATAATACAGGTTCCTGAAATTGAGAGCTGACAGACAGACAGAGATAACAAGAGACACTGAGATGTATTCAGTCTCCTGAGTCCTGACATGTCTGTTACATGTGATGTGAACCTTAGTTTACAGTTCAGACATTTACATGATTTAATACAGTACCACAGGAATGAGTCCAGTTAGCACTTCCAGCTCTTACGTGTCAAAGTCAATGGGATTTTTGTATAGGGATTTTGGTTAAATGCGTGAAATAACGTCTGTGTAATAATGCATAGGCTCCTAAATAAACCTAGATGGCATCAGGCAACATACTGTAATGGAACATCCGCCACACAAATACAAGTAATTTTGTTGTTTCATCAAATATAGGCAGCCTACAACTACAAACTCTGTCTCAGCACTCCTCTACAATCTAGGCTGTCTGAGAGTAGAGTATGTTTGGTCCTGATCCATGGTGGCTGGACTGAGGCTCTGGTAGGTGGAGTCTGGCTGCAGAGTAGAGTATGTTTGGTCCTGATCCATGGTGGCTGGACTGAGGCTCTGGTAGATGGAGTCTGGCTGGGATCTGGAGGCCGGAACATTCACATAGGTGGGAATCTGCAAAAATAAACAAACAAATAAACAAACAAATACAAATAAATAAATTCATAAATACATTTATAAAAAGTAAATAAATAGGGTTAGGGTTAGCGAGCTACGTCTGCGAGCCCGTGAAGCGGGCGAGCCCTCGTGGGGAAACCATTGAGGGACAATATTGTGACTCAAAAACGAGACAATGTTGGAGCGGAAGCACCCGCAACTGTTAGTAGCGGCGAACGTTGTCGCTACTTTCGCTCTGGAACCGCTGATTTAGACCGAGACACCTCAGCTTTAACAAAATAATCTGATGGTCCACAGTGTCAAAAAACTTCTGTAGATCCAGCATGACCATCCCTGTGTAGTTTATTTTCTCTCTCTCGTTTGATATGGTTGAATAAGTGTATAATGGATATGTCTGTGGAAAATGAGGTTCTGAAACCAGACTGATACTGGAAAAACATGCCAATTAAGGTATAAAAACAATTTTCTCAATGATCTTAGAAGTTATGCTCAGGATAGACACTGGTCTATAGTTTCCCACTTCTGCCCGACTGTTCTTTTTGTGGAGTGGGACAACTCTAGCCTGCTTTAGATCTCTTGGGAAAGTTCCCTGTTTGATTGATACATTTAACTATATGAGTAATCAGCCTGCCTATGACCTCAGCACTGTCTTTTAAACTGGGCAGGAATGCCATCCAAACCAGTTGCCTTATTGGCACTCAGTGAAGATGCTCTCTCCATCACTTTTTCCTCTGATGCATAGCACAAATTAAACATGTCATCAACAACACCTTTACTATGATAAAAACCTTTGATAATATGTAAACCATATTTTCTTGTACCAGCTGGAAGGTTAGTTAGATACAAGAGATACAGCAATAGTCGTAAAATAATAGTTAAAATATCCACCAATCTTTGTTGTCCAATCAAAAATGTTAAACTCACAGTGTCGTCATCCACTGCTGCTTTGTTCCCTGAAAAAAAAGCAAAAGTGAGAGGAGAGTTTATCTTCTGCAGACACAGTCTGGCTTCATCAGAATGTGACCACATTTTACACAAGACATGTTCTCACCTCTACAGCACACCACGAGGCCAACAACTATTATTATCAGTGCAGCTAAACTCACTAAGATGGGCCACCACCATAGTCCTCCACCTAGAAGAAGTTCAAACATTTTGTCAGCAGCTTCAAGTGACCTATATGGAGCTAAAATCGATTCAACCTCCTGTCTGAAAGATAGGAGTTGCTGTGTGTTTCACAAATATCATATTTGGCATTTGTTGTGGTGATGAGTTACAGTACAGTATGTGTTGTTATTGTGCCATATGGTGTTGTTATGACGTGCTTATATTACTTTTTCAATTTTATAATGTGTCTGCAAAACAAATTTCCTCTATAGCAACATTCATTTAGAATAGAATAGAATAGAATAGAATAGAATAGAATAGAATAGAATAGAATAGAATAGAATAGAATACTACTGTCCCTCTCATTCCCTTCGAACCTCCAGCCATACTGGCTCTTGCCAAAGTCAAGGCTCAGCACTGTGGGAGACAGAGAGCCTTTTCCTCTGCTGCTCCTCGTATCTGGAACAGCCTTTACCTCCCGCAGCCACAGCTGCGGACAGTGTTGACTCTTTTAAATCTCTTCTCAAAACTCACCTTTTTAGATCAGCTTATCATTTATGAATGTATTGTTGTATGTATGACTGTATTATTAACTACTATTAGGTATATTTAAACCTTTGCCTTAACCCATTGATACCTGATGCAGCATTTGCGTGTAAATCCCTCATTTGTGTGTGTATCCCTTTAAGTTCGCGGTCTTGAAGGGATACACACACAAATGCTGCATATCAATGGGTTAATGGTGTTCTGTGTGTTGAACTAAGCTGTAAAGTGCTGAGTTTTGAGAAAGCACTATATAAATTGTATGTATGTATGTATGTATGTATTATTAATATTATTATTATTATTACTATAATAATAATAATAATAATAATAATAATAATAATAATAATAATAATAATAATTATTATTATTATTATTATTATTATTATTATTATTAGCTATTATTATTACTTTGTCACGCAGCCTGGAGGACTGGAGCAAGCCTCTGATTCCCAGACTACAGCTCTCCTGAGCTGAAGCTACTGCTGCCCCGGCAAAGGGCAAATGCATGTTTTTATTGCACTCCATCCATACACATATCAGGCCTGCTGTTCTCCCCCTGTACCACGAAGCTCGATTAGTGGTTTAGCGAGGTAACTTCAGGTTTAACCCCGGTTTGGCCGTGCTACAAAGCTAGTTAACTTCTTACCGACATATATTTCCATAGCAACTTATGCTTCACACTTAACCTGGTCCGCAGCAGGTTAAGTTGCAAGGATAAGATTAGACCTTAGATACACCGCCCACGAACCAATCGAATCAGCAGTTTGGAAAAATGGCCAACCCCTTTCTGGACGAGTTTCCCATCGAGGAAGGAGCACGAATTGTAATGTTGAATTAATCAAGGACTAAAGCCTTGCACTTGTTGCAGGCTACATTTTAATTAAGCCCTACTTACCACTTTGGAATATGTTTTTATATATTTATTTTTGTGCTCTCAAGTAGCCTAGATACGTTGTTTGACCCCGCTGATCGATTGCAGCTGAATAGTGAGTGGAGAAATATCACTAAACTGGCATAAAAAGGTTACATAAATGTCTCCAAAGCGCACGGTGCCGTGTGCGCAACAGAGCTGAGACTGACGTTGGGTTGGAATTGAAATGGTCATGCTAGAATAGCCTACTACATCTAAGCAATTTAATATGGGATCACCTGCACACAGGCGATCCCATATTAAGATGATTCATATCTAGGCTACTCCTGCATTTTGCAGCTGCAACTGTGTTGCTTTTGGCCTGTATGATGTGATTGAACTTCATATTTCCAGCATCATTATATGAAATATGGAGATATGCGACTCTGCTGACAATAGCCTATATATGTGACCACAAAATAGGCTATTTTTTATAAATGAAATCTATGGCCGCACGTACCGTGTCGATTCAGTTCAGAAACAGTTTTTAATTTTATTATCATTCTTTTTTTATTGATTAGCCTATAGACCAAATCACCGTGACGTCACCATGTAAACAAATTTACTTCCGGGTACCACTTGGGGAAGGCGGCAGGTTTAAATGTGCGTGTTGTCAAATAAATGCTGTCAAACCCTCTCGTTGTTTTCGGCCGACTACTTTCAATTTAAATGGTTAAACGGTTGGTAAACATGCTTGTCCAACGTATCTAGCCTTTCTTCTGTGTTTGTTTTATGTAGTGTTAGCTAGATAATAACGTTTGTTTTTGTCTGTCAAACTCGCTGTTTTGCAGACTCGTTAACGTAGAAGAGCCTGGTGACGCGAGGTTACGTTAACGTTACAAACAGAGCTACTGACGCCACGTTAATTTAATTTAGCGTCAAGTCTACTCTGGTCTGGTCCAACAGGTAAATTAGCTAGTCTGGTCTCCACTAATGTTAGTGAAAGTGTTGTTATGAATCATATTAAACAACAACACAACACGGACGAACCATTTTTGTCTTCTTTGTCTGTTTTTGTCTTCAACACGTCAGTTTGTGCCGTCCACCGCCATTATAATGTGTGGACCTCAGGGGTACCCGGAAGTAAATGTAAACATCCCGCTGATTTGGTCTATAGGAATTATTAAATCAGTGCGACTAAACACATCATGAGATCATTATTATTCATTGAGCCTAAATGGTCTATACATACGGATTTTGGACTGAGATAGATTACACATTGCTTCCACAAAAGACATGCTGGTTTTTAGTTTATTGAGAGGGTGAATTGAGCTGCTGTAGATAGCCTATGTGGAGGTAGAAACCGCTCTTCAAAGAAATTACTGGTGTGGATAAAAGTGGTCACTTTAGACAGTCATTCGGGAACAGACTAATAATATCCAACGTGGATTTTTATTTGCGGTTTCATTCAATGAGGAAATAGGCGTGTCTGGCGCTGTCGGAGTTGGAGCAGTCCATATTGCATTGTGATTGGCAGTTGTTAAAAACCACGCCTCTTTTGCGGGCACGAGCTCCAGTGCACCGGCATTTTCATGTGCACGAGCTCTCAGCTTGATTAGAAAAACCTGGTTCCAGTTAACGAGTGACAATCGACGTTCGTAGTACAAGTTACCTACAATCGAGCTGACAAACCAGATCAAGGGACAGATCCTGGATCTTCTTATAGAACATTCGTGGTATAGGGCCCTGTTCTTACTCGGTAAATACCCTCTAGTTACACCGTAGATTACACAGTCAATGTTGGGAGGTAGGTTACGCTCTAAATACCCATTTGTAACTCCCTTGTTCCTCCTCATCTTTTTCCTTCTGCTGTATACAGGTAAGTACAGGGACTGGTAAGTATTTTGTATGCACTGATTCATTATTAATTTGCCGTATGCCCAAATTCACATGCTCTGTTTATGAAATAAAAAATATACAATATAGATGGAAATACTTCATCTTAGTCTGGTGTAGGGCTGCACAATATTGTTTCAGCATCGTTATTGCAATGTGCGCAGAATGTGCAATGTCAAGTAATAAGGCAAATTAACTCAACACTTCATGCTATAACGTTTTTGTTGGTTGATACGTAGCACTTAGCACACTAGCATCCTGCTGATAACTCTGGCTGCAGCTAAAAACCACTTGTTACTACCATAGATATTATATTACTATAGATGAGTCACCACAGGCTCCGCCAATTCTAACAAATGGTAGCAGCAAGTCTCCTAAATGGGCGTGGTCAACCATTGACTCAGACCTGCCGAAAGTCTCCTAAGTGGGCGTGTCCGTGGAAAACCATGGGCAAATCCCACGTGACAAAATGACAGGAAGTGAGTTGAAGTTGGGCCGTCTTGCTTGAACCCCATCATCTTTGTTGCTACCCACGCAGGTTATAACCCACTACCTTCTTAAAGGGGCAAGGCCTGATGAGCTATTCAAGTCATTTGGTGAAAATCCCTGTATTTCTTCATATCACAGAAACAAAATATATTGCAATGTCAGTTTTTTCCAATATCATGCAGCCCTAGTCTGGTGTGCTGAACAGAGGTGTGATTAAAGGGTTGGTTTGGCCCCGGAAGATTTGGCCTTGTTACGTTTAGGAACCCCTGAGTATTACTTATTTTCTAGCCCTCATGCCTTCATACCAAAACACTTCATTTGACACCGAGCAATAAAGACATCTTTCTATTTGACTTGAGGACTTTAGCCTAGTTCATAGATAGTGACATAGTGTGAGAGAGAGAGAGAGAGTGTGAGAGAGACAGGGAGAGAGAGAGAGTGAGAGAGTGAGAGAGAGAGAGAGAGACTGGACTGTAGAAATAATATGTAGGCTAATGCAAGATGGAAACTTACCTTGTCTTCCTTCTGTCGTTGATTCTATTGTTGACTTTACTGTCGTCATCGTCACTGTCGTTGTTGTTGCTTTCGTACCTGGACAAATTAAATAACAAAGCCCAACAAAATGGAGGGTCAGTCAAGAGCTCATGTTTATCATATCAGTAAACAAGTAAGAAATAATAAAATGATATTTTGCACAGTTACTTTAAAACTATCAAGTTTTTAAAAAATCGTTTTCATTCAATTTCATATCAAGATGCAGCTATTTTAAACTTCCTTAACATACTCTCAAAGCTTTCTCACCTGAGAACAGAGAGGTGAAGTCAAACTTCAGGACTGTAGGCCTGCTGTCATAATCAGTCACTTCACACTGGACACGATCAGAAGTCAGAAACTTTAAGAACACAGTGATGCTGCAGGGAGGCTGAGGCTGACGGTTAGGGATGGCTCCACGCAACTCCACACCCTCATGATCCAGCCACCTCAGTGGCTGTATACAGTAATATGTCTTCACAGAGCAGGACAACACCAAATAGTTCTTGTCCTTTTGTTCAGCCACTGGTGAAGATGGAGATATTGTCAGAGGAAGACAATCAAATTAACTACATTACTTTTATCAGAATTATTGTAATGTTTTAGTAAGTTGTTCTAAGCAGGCAGGTTGAGCTTAATAGGTTATAATGTTAATACTCACTGTTTACAAGAGACAGATAAACTCGAGCATCGATTGGGCCTGTCACTCGGCAGTAGTAGCGACCAACATCCTCATCTGTGACGTTCTTTATAAGCAGAGAACAGTCGACTGTAACACTCAGTCTGGCTGCTTTAGCTCTGACAAACTTATTTGCAACCTGTCCATGCTTAACCAGCTCTACTCTGTTGCCTTTATTTATATAATGAGTGAAGAGCCACATAGTACTGTCACATTTATCCTGTCCTGAAGTTACATCTCCACAAGGCAGAGTGACTTCAGCTCCATCTCTGACATATAAGGAGTGTGGACGCTTGAGTTACTGCTGTGGAGAAAATGATAGAGAAATATTATGACAATTATGTGAATCAGAATAGGAGGCTGCGTTCATATAATGCAGCCTTACCTGTTCCATGAAGCACGAGTATCAAACACAAAGTGATTTGAGTCCGTCTGAATTCAGCCATTCTGCTCTTTCTCTCAGTCTCTTTAATGTTCTCTCACTCTCAACTGTCAAAGTATCTGAACTGATGCTTCTTAAAGACAAAGATACTGCCTGTGATGTCACTTCCTCATAGCAGCTCCGATTTGAGCTCCCCCCCCTCTCTCTCTCTCTCTCTCTCTCTCTCTCTTTCTCTCTCTCTGTGTGTGTGTGTGTGTGTGTGTGTGTGTGTGTGTGTGTGTGTGTGTGTGTGTGTGTGTGTGTGTGTGTGTGTGTGTGTGTGTGTGTGTGTGTGTGTGTGTGTGTGTGTGTGTGTGTGTGTGTGTGCCTGTGGGTGGCGAGGCAATTGAGTTTGTTTAGGTTTTGGCTTTGTTAGGTCGCTCGGTTTTTTAAAGATAAGTTGACTGTTCATTAAAGGAACATCAAAAGTCAAAGTCTCTCTCTCTCTCTCCCTCTCTCTCTCTCTCTCTCTTTCTCTCTCTCTCTCTCTTTTTTTACAACCTGGACCTTATTTCATTAGTGTAAGACCCTCCTGGTCCTCCATAATTTTCAGCTTAGTTTATGTTATACTACTCAGAACAGAACTTTTTGAAAGCCACTATAAAAAGTTAGAACGCACCACGAAACGGCCTGGAACAGAGGCTGTAGGGGCAACTGCAAAGCATGTATTTATGTCCTGTAACTAGTGGTAGCTTATTTTCTGCCACGCACCAGCTCATATCTTTATTATATCATAGAGACACTCTGAACTGATGTGACTCTCTTGAGAATTGGTTACAGAGTCCCCGGATGTGGAAGGCAACTTTGCATGTTGGCAGCCCCAAATGGTATAAAGAGGTTTGAGGAATTTGAACCTCAATCTCCTTAAATCATGTCACACGATGCCAGCAAACGGGACATTCATGTTTACCAACCCAGCAGGTCTTGCACAAGTCTAGTCTTTATTGTCGTCAGATTATGTTATGTGTCATTGATAGATATTTATTTTTCTGTTTTTCATTTATAAAGTGCATTGTGTAATACTGACGTTTTGATATTTGAAGGACTGGGAATAAGTAGGCTTCTATGTTTACAACTTTAAGCTACTTTACTGGGCTATCTTTGGATCCTTTTGCTTCGATTTGTGTACAATTTTAAAATGTTTTAATGTAATTTGGAATGTCTTTGTATTTTTCAGATCTGAAATAAACTAAACTAAATTCACAAAGAGTCAAGATAGGATGAGTTGGGAATGAGAAAGGGTTGTACTTTCTCATCCAGATTATTTATATTCTGTATTTTTAAGTCTTGTAGGGGTGAAGGAGAAGTGGTGATGGTGGTCAGGACTTGTGCTTCTGATATCAGCATCTCAACACATTTATAGGAAAAGTTGTATTAAAGTGCATTTTTTAACCTTCATTTATATATATAGGGGGGGTCTTACTGAGAGTAATGCTCTCTTTTTCAGGAGTGCCCTGTTCATAATTCTCTCTCTCTCTCTCACACACACACACACACACACACACACACACACACACACACACACACACACACACACACACACACACACACACACACACACACACACACACACACACACACACACACACACACACACACACTATCCTGCCGGTCGCAGGGATTGAACCGACGACCTTCCGGTCACAAGCTCACTTCTCTAACCTTAGGCCACCACTGCCCTCTTACCTATTACTTATTTAAAAAGTAATATAATAACTTTACTTATTTGCCCCCCCCCCCCTTCCAAACTGAAACCACTTTATAGGAACAATAATTAACCTTACAGTCAACAATCAGCCAAATTGTATACTTTCTTATTTATTTGCATACAGAAAAGTCATTGTGTTCTGCCAACACAATACCTTGCATAGCGAGACTTATCTCCACACTTTGTTTCAATTCAATTTGTTTCAGTTAAAGTATTGATAGTATTCTGTTACATCACCACATGGCCATTTTGGTAGGAAAGCAACAGATGATTGTGATCAATTAACAGGTGATTACAATCAAGTGACACTTACAGCCAATGAGCTGTGTCTATTGTAGCGCCATATTGGTAGGAAAAAGGCTTGTGACATCATCGGAATACTATGAATAGTCTCCATCTCTGTTGCTCAGCAATCATTGCTGTGGTGTTTCTGCACTGCACTTCACACAGATCACCTGTCAATCAAACAGTGTGGGTGGAGCTTGGAGCCACTACTAAACTGCATTGGTTTTCATATCTCTCTGAATTTCTTGCAGCTGTTGAAACAGAGACAGATAGACAGCAAAATATTTGACTGACAGAATGTTTCATTTTAAATTGTATAGAGTTCAGCAGTAGAATCAGCTAGTACTGATCATAGTGGTGTAACAGATGTCATGGGATGCATTGTTGTTAAGTAGACTACCAGTCTGAAATATGTCTTGAAAAAAAGAAGAAGTGGCTGTTGCCACTAGCCTACCAAAACCATATTCATCATAACAAGTGCAGCTTCTGTGCAGTCCCACAGTGTATTTGTGGTGATGATGACGTGTAGTTCCCTTTCAAAACCACAAGAGGACTGAAGGAGTTTCACAGCTCATAAGGTGTGTAGATTCGCAGCTCAAGACAAATACTGACAATGATGTAACTATTATGGCCTTTAACTTAGTGGTTCTCAAACTTTCCACATTCGGGACCGCGAAACTGACACAAATTAGACAGACCCACCTCACGGACCCCCATCTGATAAGATTGTTGGCACTGTCCCCATCACTGCACCCTGACGAAGGCACTTTCACCGAAACATGTTGGTGTAACCCAATAAACACAGCAGAGGAGATTTTGAGTGTGCAACTTCTTTTCTTTATGCCACTGTCCCTATCTGAAAATATTTGAGATTTGAGATGTTTTATTACAGAAAGTGTATGAAACCCATGATCAAAATAGCCATACATCATGACATTGGCTTACTTATTAATGCAATTTTAGTGGAAGTAGGTTATTCCCTGTTTTTTCTGGCGAGTGGGGACTCCTTGGAACCCCCTCAAGGACCCATGGGCATCCCTGGAAGCCACTTTGAGAACCACTGCTTTAACTCTTTAGATACTGCTCAGTGAAGAACAGACATGATTTGTGACATGATGGAGTCTGATAGCACTATAGAGGAGTGGAGAGACTGATAGCACTATAGAGGAGTGGAGAGTCTGATAGCTCTATAGAGGAGTGGAGAGACTGATAGCTCTATAGAGGAGTGGAGAGACTGATAGCACTATAGAGGAGTGGAGAGTCTGATAGCTCTAGAGAGGAGTGGAGAGTCTGATAGCACTATAGAGGAGTGGAGAGTCTGATAGCTCTATAGAGGAGTGGAGAGTCTGATAGCACTCTAGAGGAGTGGAGAGTCTGATAGCACTCTAGAGGAGTGGAGAGTCTGATAGCACTCTAGAGGAGTGGAGAGTCTGATAGCACTATAGAGGAGTGGAGAGTCTGATAGCACTATAGAGGAGTGGAGAGTCTGATAGCTCTATAGAGGAGTGGAGAGTCTGATAGCACTATAGAGGAGTGGAGAGTCTGATAGCACTATAGAGGAGTGGAGAGTCTGATAGCTCTATAGAGGAGTGGAGAGTCTGATAGCACTATAGAGGAGTGGAGAGTCTGATAGCACTATAGAGGAGTGGAGAGTCTGATAGCTCTATAGAGGAGTGGAGAGACTGATAGCATTATAGAGGAGTGGAGAGTCTGATAGCTCTATAGAGGAGTGGAGAGTCTGATAGCTCTATAGAGGAGTGGAGAGTCTGATAGCACTATAGAGGAGTGGAGAGACTGATAGCACTATAGAGGAGTGGAGAGTCTGATAGCTCTATAGAGGAGTGGAGAGTCTGATAGCACTATAGAGGAGTGGAGAGACTGATAGCACTATAGAGGAGTGGAGAGTCTGATAGCTCTATAGAGGAGTGGAGAGTCTGATAGCACTATAGAGGAGTGGAGAGTCTGATATCACTATAGAGGAGTGAAGAGTCTGATAGCACTATAGAGGAGTGGAGAGACTGATAGCACTATAGAGGAGTGGAGAGTCTGATAGCACTATAAAGGAGTGGAGAGACTGATAGCACTATAGAGGAGTGAAGAGTCTGATAGCACTATAGAGGAGTGGAGAGTCTGATAGCACTATAGAGGAGTGGAGAGTCTGATAGCTCTATAGAGGAGTGGAGAGTCTGATAGCTCTATAGAGGAGTGGATAGTCTGATAGCTCTATAGAGGAGTGGAGAGTCTGATAGCACTATAGAGGAGTGGAGAGACTGATAGCACTATAGAGGAGTGGAGAGACTGATAGCTCTATAGAGGAGTGGAGAGTCTGATAGCACTATAGAGGAGTGGAGAGACTGATAGCACTATAGAGGAGTGGAGAGACTGATAGCTCTATAGAGGAGTGGAGAGTCTGATAGCACTATAGAGGAGTGGATAGTCTGATAGCTCTATAGAGGAGTGGAGAGTCTGATAGCACTATAGAGGAGTGGAGAGACTGATAGCACTATAGAGGAGTGGAGAGACTGATAGCTCTATAGAGGAGTGGAGAGTCTGATAGCTCTATAGAGGAGTGGAGAGTCTGATAGCACTATAGAGGAGTGGAGAGTCTGATAGCACTATAGAGGAGTGGAGAGTGTGATAGCTCTATAGAGGAGTGGAGAGTCTGATAGCACTATAGAGGAGTGGAGAGCATGATAGCACTATAGAGGAGTGGGGAGACTGATAGCACTATAGAGGAGTGGAGAGACTGATAGCACTATAGAGGAGTGGAGAGACTGATAGCACTATAGAGGAGTGGAGAGTCTGATAGCACTATAGAGGAGTGGAGAGTCTGATAGCACTATAGAGGAGTGGAGAGACTGATAGCACTATAGAGGAGTGGAGAGCATGATAGCTCTATAGAGGAGTGGAGAGTGTGATAGCACTATATAGGAGTGGAGAGTCTGATAGCTCTATAGAGGAGTGGAGAGTCTGATAGCACTATAGAGGAGTGGAGAGACTGATAGCACTCTAGAGGAGTGGAGAGTCTGATAGCACTATAGAGGAGTGGAGAGTCTGATAGCACTATAGAGGAGTCGAGAGTCTGATAGCTCTATAGAGGAGTGGAGAGTCTGATATATAGACCTTATTCGATTGACGTCACTCACGTACTGGCACGCCCACCGCTGCCATATTGTTGACATAATGCAGCAGCTCTCAAGTGACCGCCTATGTGGAGCAGCGTTTATAGGAAGCTAGCCGCTGTTAGCGTTACCTGTATCGTTCCAATATTGTTCGGATGGTGACCTGCGTTAGGCATGGCTGTAGTAATGACAGCAATAAAGTCCCGGTGGTTTTTTTCTATCTCTACCGTCCTCAGATGTGAAGGGAGCGACACTGAGGATACGTTAGCAGCACAGGAGAGGTGTGTGGATAGTTAGTTGAGACAGGTGAAACTTTCTGACAGCTCCTCACAGCAAAGTCTGTTCACCTCGTTCTTTTGTTTATTTATTACAGGCATTAACGGCTGCCGTCGGCAGCATACAAATAACAACTGTGGGGTTTTTATTGGTGTCATTAGCATCGCTATTTTGTAATAGAACAGAAACGACAATAAGGCTGTTACTAGTTGTCAGCTGCAGCGCTGTGTGCATGCAGGACGGTATGTCAACAATATGGTTAGCGAATAAGGTCTATAGAGGAGTGGAGAGCGTCACTCCTGACTGACCACATTGTGGCTCTTGATGCCTGTGCTTCAATGGTATTACTGTGGAAAAAACACAGATATGAGGACATTTTAGTGCTGAGAAGTGTTAGTTCCTCATTGCACCTTTGCACTATTTTCTGCTATTCTGAGAGATGTGGAAGGGTGTTGGGTGTGAGCTGCAACGTCGACTTGGTCACATCTAAGTTAAGTTATCCTTTATTTATCCACATGGGGAAATTCATCTTCTGCATTTGACCTTTCTAGAACTAGGAGCTGTGGGCAGCCACCGTGCAGCGAGGACAAACTCCAGCTTGATTGTCAGTGCACCCGGAGGAAACCCACATGAACACGGGGAGATCATGCAAACTCCAAATAGAAAGGACCGGGGTTCGAACCCGGGACCTTGTTTCTGTGAGGCAACAGTGCTAACCACTGAGCCACTGTGCCGTACACCTTTGCTACTGTATATACAGTACTACATGTAGAGAATCAAAGGATATATTGTCGAGACTTTAGAAACCCTTGCATAAAGCAAGTCAAGTCAAGTCTTGTCTCAGGTTTTGTCTTCATGCATCAAAGCCAAGTCTCAGTTGAAATTGTGACTTGAGTCTGACTTGAGCCAGGTCATGTGACTTGAGTCTCCGGAGTTGTTTTTATTAGCGTTTAAAGTCAGAAAGGTACGAGGTTTTCATATTAACTGCTGCTTTGTTCAAAATTTACCTTGAGATTGTAGACATATGAGATTGCATTGAGATGATAGAAAATGACACATTTTAGAAAGGTATTTTGCCCACATTTTGTTTCAAATTCACGGCGAGATTCTACGTATGTATCCCTGATTTTCAGACACGTAAAATGCGGAGAATAAAATTCTACTGAACTCTACCTTCCACTCCAAAAGCATGGCACATTTAGGCTATGAAGGCATTAATGTGTGACTGAGTCAAAAATATTTTATTTGCAGATAATATAAATGAACAGCAATAATCAGCTCAATAACAAAGGAAAGACTATATGAGTCCATTCATGCCCACAGCTTGCAAAATGCAGAGTCCCAACAAACAAGTTAACAGTACTACTACACGATAACAATAATAAGTTACCTGTTAAGTTAACTAAAATTAGTAGTATAACGAAAATATAAAGTTTTCTAAATTTCTGGTGATGTTTCAAATTGTCTGATTGCAAATGCATGATATGTGTAAACTAAACTCTGGCACAATTTAAGAGCTTTTATAGACAATCTAAAACTGTTCTTCTGTACATAATACTATTGTGCTGCGGAATATAAGCTGATGGCTACACTAGGCTACTTACTTCAAAAGCAATACATAAATCTTAAAATCAAGTCTACTAAATAAACATCAAGCCAATTCAAGGCAACTAAAACAGGAGATCTATATGATCTGTCCTGTTAGATCTAAATAAAAACCTAGCTGCTCTGTTCTGAACTCTACATATCAGAAAGAGCTAAACAACATGAGGCTGGAAAGACATTATTTTACAGAGACTTATAATAGTTAATACAAGATGAAATAACACCTTTAATATATTTCTCCAAGTCAGGAAAACATAGAAATGACCTATAGTCTAGAAAGAGAAAAATATAATATGATAGATGACATGATAAGAATATATACAATACAATATAATACAATACAATATTATCCAACAATAATCAGCTATAACAAAGGGAAGAAAGACCATACTGACTCTATTAAGGTCCAATCAAGAAATTCAGAAAACATTTTGGACTCCCAACAAACAGTTAACAGTTCTTCAGGTTGTTTCAACATATCTGATTGCAAATGCATGACACCATCTGCAAAATAAACTCTGGCACAATTGAAGAGCTTTTATAGAAAATCTAAAACTGTGTTTTCTGTACATCAGGTATTGTTCTGTATAATATAAGATAAGATGAAGCAATCCATAAAATCTTAAAATAAACTAAAAATTCAACTTCAAGCCAATTCAAAGCAACTAAAACAGGAGTCGCTCTGTCCTGTTAACAATTTAATATGATTTTACAGATGTGTTGGTCTAATACGTTATGCTGGGTAGCATAATTTTGAATGCATTCGAGTTTCAAAGTTTGAGCTATATCCTTTTCCTCCTCCACATCACAAGCTAACTAGCTACATCTAACAGTTACCCTCCACCCCCTTACACAATGTTGTAAACAATTGTTTTGTTGTAAAAACAATTGTAAAGCAATTGCTCTATTGGGTTAGACCCCCTATAGGCCTAGGCCCCTATAGGTCATTCTACAAAAATCAAATGGCAACTTCGGCCCAGGACCACGTGCGTCATGTAGCAACCAGGCGACCTCATGCAACATCATCACTGATGACATCATCACCATTCCTGACTGAATGAATGAATAATGACCCAAAATGCCTTCTCTTGACCACGTGCTGCGCACGTTGTAAAGTTTACAGATTTATGTAAGAATACACCAGTCATATCAGGTTAAAGGGAGGCTTTGCCGATTTTCAAACCGCTTTATATCATTGCAGGAATTATGCAGCCTTTACCTTGTCTTCATGACTTCCTGCTCTGCAGTTTATTCCAGGCACTTCTGTATCAGAATGACCCGTTCTGGACGCAGAAGGAACACATGTTGTTCAAGGCGGCTTCGTGGGCGGCTGCTAAAATGACAGGGAAATGGCAGGAAAATGGCATAGACCAGAACTGCGTCGCGTCTTCAAGTGTCCAGCTCCAAGGCCGCGCCCCTTTTTAGGGGAAACCCACCATAGTAAACGACGGTACAAGAAGCCGAAACCACTTCAAACAAACTATTTAAAACGGTTTAATTTGATAGAGATATGCCGAAGAGTTGCTGTGTTGTTATAGTTTCACTAACAATAAAAAAAACAAAAAACTGGTCTGCGATAGGGTAGGCGTGACACCGTCAATGTGGACGATGCATGTAACCTGGTGGAAACTGGATACAGCATTCATATAAGGCAAGTACCTCGTGTCGATGTATCTTGCGCATTCTATGGCCGGCCGAGTTGAAATATATTGTCATGTCATGGTGTCTTTGGGTCATTTATAAAGGGAATTAATTCTGTTATTTTTCTATAGATGTTTTGGGTACTGCTATTTTACATTGAAGTCAACGCGAGTGGCTTGTGTTATCCCCTAAAAAGGGGCGTGGCCTTCAAGTTTTGCAAATTACCCGGATGTGCTGGTCTGGTCTATGAGAGCCTAGCTTAATGACTTGCAGCTGGTGGGGGCGGAGTTTATGCAGGCAGACAAATGGAGGATATTTCTCCACGTGGAAAACATAGAGAAGAAGCAGTGTCCATTTGCTTATATTACCCAGATTATAATGATAAAAAGTGGGTTGAAAATCAACAACGCCTCCCTTTAAATCACAAAAGTGGGGCTGCTACAGCGTCCCATCTCTACTATTTGACACAGTGACAGAGACATTCATCGTATTTTATCCAATTGAATTTTGGTCTGTTCTCTACACTTCTCTGCTCACAGGAATGTGACAAATTGAAATTTAACTTCAAAATCCAAACTGTCTCCTAACCAGCAGCAGAGAAAGCTGGACTCACCAACATTTAGATCTTTTCCTCTGGTCTCATTGGTTTCCTTTAAGGATCACAGACCGGCCGGTTGGTACATGAGTGAGCTATATGATGTTTACTGACTTCACACTACAGGATTTCTGGGTATTGAAGTTCAAACAGTTACCTCTCATGATACCATTGATAATTTAATAATAAAGGTTCCTGAAATTGAGAGCTGACAGACAGACAGAGATAACAAGAGACACTGAGATGTATTCAGTCTCCTGAGTCCTGACATGTCTGTTACATGTGTGAACCTTAGTTTACAGTTCAGACATTTACATGATTTAATAGAGTACCACAGGAATGAGTCCAGTTAGGACTTCCAGCTCTTACGTGTCAAAGTCAATGGGATTTTTGTATAGGGATTTTGGTTAAATGCGTGAAATAACGTCTGTTATAATGCATAGGCTCCTAAATAAACCTATAGATGGCATCAGGCAACATACTGTAATGGAACATCCGCCACACAAATACAAGTAATTTTGTTGTTTCATCAAATATAGGCAGCCTACAACTACAAACTCTATCTCAGCACTGCTCTACAATCTAGGCTGTCTGAGAGTAGAGTATGTTTGGTCCTGATCCATGGTGGCTGGACTGAGGCTCTGGTAGGTGGAGTCTGGCTGCAGAGTAGAGTATGTTTGGTCCTGATCCATGGTGGCTGGACTGAGGCTCTGGTAGGTGGAGTCTGGCTGCAGAGTAGAGTATGTTTGGTCCTGAACCATGGTGGCTGGACTGAGGCTCTGGTAGGTGGAGTCTGGCTGCAGAGTAGAGTATGTTTGGTCCTGAACCATGGTGGCTGGACTGAGGCTCTGGTAGGTGGAGTCTGGCTGGGATCTGGGGGCCGGAACATTCACATAGGTGGGAATCTGCAAAAATAAACAAACAAATAAACAAACAAATACAAATAAATAAATTCATAAATACATTTATAAAAAATAAATAAATAGGGTTAGGGTTAGCGAGCTGCGTCTGCAAGCCCGTGAAGCGGGCGAGCCCTCGTGGGGAAACCATTGAGGGACAATATTGTGACTCAAAAACGAGACAATGTTGGAGCGGAAGCACCCGCAACTGTTAGTAGCGGCGAACGTTGTCGCTACTTTCGCTCTGGAACCGCTGATTTAGACCGAGACACCTCAGCTTTAACAAAATAATCTGATGGTCCACAGTGTCAAAAAACCTCTGTAGATCCAGCATGACCATCCCTGTGTAGTTTATTTTCTCTCTCTCGTTTGATATGGTTGAATAAGTGTATAATGGATATGTCTGTGGAAAATGAGGTTCTGAAACCAGACTGATACTGGAAAAACATGCCAATTAAGGTATAAAAACAATTTTCTCAATGATCTTAGAAGTTATGCTCAGGATAGACACTGGTCTATAGTTTCCCACTTCTGCCCGACTGTTCTTTTTGTGGAGTGGGACAACTCTGGCCTGCTTTAGATCTCTTGGGAAAGTTCCCTGTTTGATTGATACATTTAAAGGAACACTCCGCCCATTTTCAACCAGCTTTGTATCATTAGAACATCAGTAGTATATCAGAAAACTGTAAACGGTTTTGAAGTCTGTCATTTAATTTGACAGTTATTGAGTGTTAAAGTGTGGACCAGTGACATCACTGGTCCACACTAACTCAAATTAACTCATTCACCGCCAATGACGTCTTTGACGTGTTATCAGAAATAGCCCTCCCCGCCAATGACGTGTTTGACGTGTTTTTGTTTTTATGAGTGCAGCGCATAGTTGAAACACTTACCCAGCCTGTGACATAGTTTCGTGTCCCTAACCTCAAACTCAAGCCGACAGCACGTTATCAAACACATACCGCAGCTGTTGTTTGAAATTAGGAAGAAGGTGGAAAGGAAACGTGCTTCCTTGTTGCAGAGGAGAAACGCCATTGAAATGCCCCCTCGCCGCGCTGCAGAGCTGATCGACTTGCTGCACAGCAGCGGACATCGAAACCGCAGTAGTCAAACCCGTGACCAACATGATCGATCCTGGTCCCTGGACCCCGTTCCTTATGTGCCAGCCCGAAAGAGACGAGACGGAGTCACAACTGTGTGGAGGAGGAGAAGCTGTTCTATGTGCCAGCCCGAAAGAGACGAGACGGAGTCACAACTGTGTGGAGGAGGAGAAGCTGTTCTCCTCCTCCACACAGCCTCGCCACATAAATGGCTTTCACACAGAGGGCTGCGTGCCCTCCAGTGTTGCTCCTGGCCAATCCCAGCGCCACAGGGCGTGGTTATTGCTTATCCTAAGTGGGGTTAGAAATCTAAAAGGGGGATTGTGTGTGTGTGTGTGTGTGTGTGTGTGTGTGTGTGTGTGTGTGTGTGTGTGTGTGTCTGTCTGTCTGTCTGTCTGTCTGTCTGTCTGTCTGTCGGTGTGTCTGTCTGTCTGTCTGTCTGTCTGTCTGTCTGTGTGTCTGTCTGTACACTCACTCACACTGAGCAAACTGTATTGTTGAATGTAAAAAAAGCACTTCATATATATATATATATATATATATATATTTTTTTTTCTTTAACCACTGTTAAACGGGAACTTGCATGTTTCTGACTCTAATTGCTTTCAAATAATTCGCCCGTGCCAGTCCAAACTGTTTGAAATAAGACGTATTTATTTCCGTCTGTACACGTGGAATACATAAACTTTGATCAATCAAACAAACAAAAAGGTAAGCAATAAGCAGGTCAAAAGACTGTGCGCTTTTCCCGTCTGAACCAAAACCCCCAGCTGTCTCTACTTGGTCCCATCTAAATAGATTAGCTGCACCCGCCCCCTACAGCCTATACTGCGGCCGCAAGCACAGAGCAGCAGAGGGCAGACTTGCATCTCCCAACACTATTGACAGCAAATATTAATTCATTCATATATTCCACCTTAATGTACAAATAAGAATTCCACCAAAATAATAATAAACCAAAATGGCTCTAACACACCAGCCCCTATTTGCTTTTTACAGAGCAATTACAACAAAACCAATTCATCAATAGAGCCATTACCACAATACAATACATTATGCCATTTTTATAACCACATGAGAAAAAGATAAGTTGTATATCAATATAAGTAAATTTTTATCGTTTTTCGTAAGTTTATAGTTCTGTAAGAGACCATACCATACTGCCAAGTAAATGTTATAGAGTCCATTGATCGAACAGTCAGGGGTGCACATGACTGAAGAAACAATTCATTGATAAACATTTAATTAGCTCGGTCGGCTGCCTCCAGGAGCAGACAGAGCTTGTTAATTGGTCTTTTTGCGTTTATGATAAATGCCGTGGTGAGGTATGCACCATACTCCTTTTTCCTGTTGTAGCTCCTCTGGTGGCACCTTCTCTGGATAGCCCTTCATGAGAATATCATTCATGAAGTCTTTGTACTCTGTAGCATAAACCTGATCCTTCTTGAATTTTCTTTTCAAGTTTAATGCCCGTTGTTTTGCCATCAGATAATTGTTTGGCAGGATGGAATTCCGATCGCGGAGAGGCAAAGGTAGGTGGTAATGACAGTCTTTCAGAGTTACAGAATTAGATGCAATGTCCATAAGTTTCTGATCTTCAACAGACATCTGACATTCCTCTTCATATTCTTTTTCAGGAAAGTCATGTTGGTATTGTTTTACTAGAAGTTCCTCGAGATGTACAATGGAGATGCGGTTTGCAGATGCCACAGGACGTTCATATTCATCCATCTCAGAAAGTGAATTGCGTGGGCCGTTAACCACCCATCCTAGAAGTGTTTTCACTGCGTAGGGGCCATTTCCCTGGCTATTGATAATTTGCCAGGGCTCCATTGCTTTGGGGGCATTCACTCCAATAAGGAGATCCACACCTGCATCAATCTCATTTAACTCAATTTCCTGCAAGTAAGGCCATTTGTTGAGATAATTTGGAGTGATGATGTTTTTCTTTGTAACGGGTATTTTAGTTTGGGTGTATGTGTTGGGCAATTTGAGAAATGTGCCTCCTTCCAAACTACTCACTTCCAGTCCCGATACTTCATAGCTATTGACAGGTTTATCCTGCCCCATGGTTTGCAGAAGAACTTCTGTCTTCCTCCCCTTAGCATTGAGCTTCTTCATAAGGTCCTCTGTACAAAATGTCGCCGTGCTACCCGGATCAAGGAAGGCATAGGTAAGCATGGTCTTATTACCATTGCATACTTTAACTTGGACTGGTACTACAGCAAGTATGCAGTCTCTACCAGCCCCAGTTTCATCACCCTTTTCCAAGGAAACATGAGCACTGGTGACAGACTTTTCCTCTAGCTTTACGAGATCAGCATTCAGATCGGTCTTCTGGTGTTCGAAATGAGCTGTCCCCTGTAAAGGTCTTTTTATGTGCAAAATGGTAGGATGTCTGGCCTGACAGCTCTGACAGGTCATCCTTTTCCTGCAATTCCTGCTTAAGTGTCCTCCTTTTAAACATCCAAAGCAGAGACCTTTTTCTCTCAAGAATGCAATCTTATTTTGCTGTGGTTGTCCTTTTATCTCTTGGCATTCAGATAATAAATGTTTGCCTGCACAAAAAACACACAAGGTGGTGTCTGGAGCCCTGAAGGAGATGTTGTCTTTTACAGTTGTCTTTTCTGATGTGCATGTAGACGTTTCAGTTGTATTATCTGCCACCTCTGATACTGTAGTAGCAAAGCTACTTTCTTTACTTTTCAGTTTGTATTGTCTAGAATCCGCAGTAACAGATTTGTCTCTTGACACCATTTTGCTGGCAGGAGAATCCTGGATATCACCAAAGAGAGGGTCTTGGAGTATTTGAGCTTGTCTCTCTATGAAGGACACGAGATCAGGAAATGTAGCCCTCCTTTGTCTTTGCTCCAAAATGTCATAAGCCGCGGTCCTCCACCTCTCTTTTAGTTTGTAGGGTAGCTTAGATGCAATGATCTTTAAATTGGAAGGCAAGTTAAGCTCCTCCATGCCAATGTCCCTCATTGCATTACAACATCCTCTGAGGTAGAGTCCGTAACTTTGTAACATCTTTCCATCATCTGATTTTATACTATTCCAGATGATTGCCTTCTCCATATAGGCATTGGCAATCTTGATCTTGTCGCCAAAATGTTTCTCCAGCAATTTCTTAGCTTCAGCAAAGCCTGTGTCTGCATCCATGTGAAAACAACTTCTGACCAATTCTCTGGGCGGGCCAGCAGTATATTGCTCCAGGTAATATAACCTGTCTTGGTGGCTGCTGGTCTTGTCCTCGATGCCATGTTGAAATGCTGCCATGAATGATCTAAAGCTGAGAGGGTCACCATTAAAAATAGGGATTTCCCTTCTCGGAAGCAAGGTCTGTCTTTGGTGACTGACGAGCAAGTCAGCGATATCATTCTGTCTTTGTATGACAGATAAGAGATTGCCATCCTGGTTTGTAAATGTAGATTGCATTGGGCTCCTAGGTGGCGCTGTTCTCCTAGGTGACATTGGGCTCCTATGTGGCGCTGTGCTCCTAGGTGGCGCTGTGGTCCTAGGTGGCGCTATGATGCTAGGTGGCGCTATGCCCCTAGGTGGCGCTATGCTCCTAGGTGACGCTATGCTCCTAGGTGGCGCCATCTGGAGTGAGTCAGGTGGTGGCTGCTGGATCAAAACTCTTTGGAGCGGTGTTTTGGGGATAGCTCCTAGCTCAGTAAATGTGATTGGAGAGGCTTCTGGGTTTTCTGAAGGGTCCAAGTCATCATTCATGCCATCTCCACCAGCTTCTCCTTGATTTTCCAAGTAATCATTCATGCCATCTCCACCAGCTTCTCCTTGATTTTCCAAATAAATATCCATGCCATCTCCACCAGCTTCTCCTTGAATTGCTGAATGAGACCTGGATTGGCTCTCAAACTCCTCCAGAACTTTCATTTTGGCATCAGATGCAGCTAGGTCCATTTCCAAATCCATTCTTTCAAGTTGGTTTTGGATTTTAACTTTCTCCATTGCATGTCGCTCAATTAAAGCAGCCTTCTCCAGTTCAAGTGCATGCTTTTCCTTTAAAACATCTGCGCGGGCCAAAAGTCCTGCTCTCTCAGCATGGATTTTAAGGCGTGTGGATGACACAGTGGAAATTCCAGATCTTTTTGAATGCTTGGAAGTACGTGTTGTATTGGAAATGCTGTCCTTAGGTTCAATCAGCAGCTGTGGATCATTTTGAGAGTTTCTCCATAACTGAACCTCCTTTAAGAAGTCTGTAAAAACAGACAATCTTGGTTCATACCAATCAATTCTCTCTTTTTCCATAGCCTCCTCAGATAAATACCTTTGAACCAAAGTGTGAGTCTTTTTAAATTCATCAAGCAGGGTTTCAAACCCTGCTACACCTTCATTCACACTTTCAACATTACCATCATGCTCAAGCAAAGCTTTGATCTCATTCATTTTGCGAGTACACACACCAAGTTTCCCTCTGCGGGATGCACTGAGTGTTTTTAGTTCATCTTCTGCCATGGTGGCAGTCTTATCACCCTCTGGTAATTTATCTTCAGGCATTGCCCCTTTAAACCTTTAAAAACACTCAGTTTTTCAATTCAGTGAATTGTCTTATACAACCTCTGATTTGTCTTATCTAATTCATATCTTTAAACACCCACATTTCTTTTTGATTTAGTGTATCAGGATCACACTTTAAACCCATTTCATTTCACAACTTTATGGGGTAAACACTTTTCATGCACGCAATACCAAATGCCACTCAATGTTAAATAGCAGTCACAAGGTTCAATGTCCCGATCCAGAGCGCATCCATAGTTTATTAAACTCCGTCCGCCATCATTTCAACTGAAAGATTAATCCAGTAGGCTACCATTTTCATAACTCAGTCAGTAGGTTACAGTTCATCAGTGCTCAGTAAATCGGTCAGTTCATCAAACGTCGTATAGTCTATTAGTCCGCGCTCTCTCCGTCTGATTGAGCGATCGCAAAGAACATTGTCACGTCATTCATAAATTTGGCAGTAAGCCTACAGCCGCAGTCTTTCTACTCACAACCCTTTGCCTAGTAGTACGGCCGTCCTCTGATTCAAATCCTTCCCGGGAACTGGAATCCAAACCACTCTGTGGCTGCAGCACAGTAATCCATTAGTAATCCAGCTTGATCGATCCCCCTTTTTACTTTATTTTTTTTGTCTTGCGATCCGGCTGGTGCTTGATGCTGACGTTTCCAGTCTCCACGGGTTTACAGCAACTTATCACAAGTGCGGAGTCTTTTGACTTTGTCGTGGCTATACAAACAATGTCTTTAACCACTGTTAAACGGGAACTTGCATGTTTCTGACTCTAATTGCTTTCAAATAATTCGCCCGTGCCAGTCCAAACTGTTTGAAATAAGACGTATTTATTTCCGTCTGTACACGTGGAATACATAAACTTTGATCAATCAAACAAACAAAAAGGTAAGCAATAAGCAGGTCAAAAGACTGTGCGCTTTTCCCGTCTGAACCAAAACCCCCAGCTGTCTCTACTTGGTCCCATCTAAATAGATTAGCTGCACCCGCCCCCTACAGCCTATACTGCGGCCGCAAGCACAGAGCAGCAGAGGGCAGACTTGCATCTCCCAACACTATTGACAGCAAATATTAATTCATTCATATATTCCACCTTAATGTACAAATAAGAATTCCACCAAAATAATAATAAACCAAAATGGCTCTAACAATGAGTTAATAACTCATTAACTCAAATCAACTCTCAAAAACTGTCAAACGATTCATCATTCATCTAGTTTGACAGTTATTGAGAGTTGATTTGAGTTAATGAGTTATTAATTTGAGTTAGTGTGGACCAGTGATGTCACTGGTCCACACTTTAACACTCAATAACTGTCAAATTAAATGACAGACTTCAAAACCGTTTACAGTTTTCTGATATACTACTGATGTTCTAATGATACAAAGCTGGTTGAAAATGGGCGGAGTGTTCCTTTAACTATATGAGTAATCAGCCTGCCTATGACCTCAGCACTGTCTTTTAAACTGGGCAGGAATGCCATCCAAACCAGTTGCCTTATTTGGCACTCAATGAAGATGCTCTCCCCATCACTTTTTCCTCTGATGCATAGCACAAATTAAACATGTCATCAACAACACCTTTACTATGATAAAAACCTTTGATAATATGTAAACCATATTTTCTTGTACCAGCCGGAAGCTTAGTTAGATACAAGAGATACAGCAATAGTCGTAAAATAATAGTTAAAATATCCACCAATCTTTGTTGTCCAATCAAAAATGTTAAACTCACAGTGTCGTCATCCACTGCTGCTTTGTTCCCTGAAAAAAAGCAAAATGGAGAGGAGAGTTTATCTTCTGCAGACACAGTCTGGCTTCATCAGAATGTGACCACATTTTACACAAGAAATGTTCTCACCTCTAGCTCTCTTCCAGCACACCACGAGGCCAACAACTATTATTATCAGTGCAGCTAAACCCACTAAGATGGGCCACCACCATAGTCCTCCACCTAGAAGAAGTTCAAACATTTTGTCAGCAGCTTCAAGTGACCTATATGGAGCTAAAATCGATTCAAACTCCTGTCTGAAAGATAGGAGTTGCTGTGTGTTTCACAAATATCATATTTGGCATTTGTTGTGGTGATGAGTTACAGTACAGTATGTGTTGTTATTGTGCCATATGGTGTTGTTATGATGTGCTTATATTACTTTTTCAATTTTATAATGTGTCTGCAAAACAAATTTCCTCTATAGCAACATTAATTTAGAATAGAATAGAATAGAATAGAATAGAATAGAATAGAATAGAATACTACTGTCCCTCTCATTCCCTTCGAACCTCCAGCCATACTGGTTCTTGCCAAAGTCAAGGCTCAGCACTGTGGGAGACAGAGAGCCTTTTCCTCTGCTGCTCCTCGTATCTGGAACAGCCTTTACCTCCCGCAGCCAGAGCTGCGGACAGTGTTGACTCTTTTAAATCTCTTCTCAAAACTCACCTTTTTAGATCAGCTTATCATTTATGAATGTATTGTTGTATGTATGACTGTATTATTAACTACTATTAGGTATATTTAAACCTTTGCCTTAACCCATTGATACCTGATGCAGCATTTGCGTGTATATCCCTCATTTGTGTCTGTATCCCTTTAAGTTCGCGGTCTTGAAGGGATACACACACAAATGCTGCAGGTATCAATGGGTTAATGGTGTTCTGTGTGTTGAACTAAGCTGTAAAGTGCTGAGTTTTGAGAAAGCACTATATAAATTGTATGTATGTATGTATGTATTATTATTATTATTATTATTATTATTATTATTATTATTATTACCTTTATTATTATTATTATTATTATTATTATTATTATTATTATTATTATTATTATTAGCTATTATTATTACTTTGACATGCAGCCCGGAGGAGTGGAGCAAGCCTCTGATTCCCAGACTACAGCTCTCCTGAGCTGAAGCTACTGCTGCCCCGGCAAAGGGCAAAAGCATGTTTTTATTGCACTCCATCCATACACATATCAGGCCTGCTGTTCTCCCCCTGTACCACGAAGCTCGATTAGTGGTTTAGCGAGGTAACTTCAGGTTTAACCCTGGTTTGGCCGTGCTACAAAGCTAGTTAACTTCTTACCGACATATATTTCCATAGCAACTTATGCTTCACACTTAACCTGGTCCGCAGCAGGTTAAGTTGCAAGGATAAGATTAGACCTTAAATACACCGCCCACGAACCAATCGAATCAGCAGTTTGGAAAAATGGCCAACCCCTTTCTGGACGAATTTCCCATCGAGGAAGGAGCACGAATTGTAATGTTGAATTAATCAAGGACTAAAGCCTTGCACTTGTTGCAGGCTACATTTTAATTAAGCCCTACTTACCACTTTGGAATATGTTTTTATATATTCATTTTTGTGCTCTCAAGTAGCCTAGCTACGTTGTTTGACCCCGCTGATCGATTGCAGCTGAATAGTGAGTGGAGAAATATCACTAAACCGGCATAAAAAGGTTACATAAACGTCTCCAAAGCGCACGGTGCCGTGTGTGCAACGGAGCTGAGACTGACGTTGGGTTGGAATTGAAATGGTGATACATGCTAGAATAGCCTACTACATCTAAGCAATTTAATATGGGATCACCTGCACACAGGCGATCCCATATTAAGATGATTCATATCTAGGCTACTCCTGCATTTTGCAGCTGCAACTGTGTTGCTTTTGGCCTGTATGATGTGATTGAACTTCATATTTCCAGCATCATTATATGAAATATGGAGATATGCGACTCTGCTGACAATAGCCTATATATGTGACCACAGGCTATTTTTTATAAATGAAATCTATGGCCGCACGTACCGTGTCGATTCAGTTCAGAAGCATTTTTTTATTTTATTATCATTCTTTTTTTATTGATTAGCCTATAGGAATTATTAAATCAGTGTGACTAAACACATCATGAGATCATTATTATTCATTGAGCCTAAATGGTCTATACATACGGATTTTGGACTGAGATAGATTACACATTGCTTCCACAAAAGACATGCCGGTTTTTAGTTTATTGAGAGGGTGAATTGAGCTGCTGTAGATAGCCTACGTGGGGGTAGAAACCGCTCTTCAAAGAAATTACTGGTGTGGATAAAAGTGGTCACTTTAGACAGTCATTCGGGAACAGACTAATAATATCCAACGCAGATTTTTATTTGCGGTTTCATTCAATGAGGAAATAGGCGTGTCTGGCGCTGTCGGAGTTGGAGCAGTCCATATTGCATTGTGATTGGCAGTTGTTAAAAACCACGCCTCTTTTGCGGGCACAAGCTCCAGTGCACGGGCATTTTCATGTGCACGAGCTCTCAGCTTGATTAGAAAAACCTGGTTCCAGTTAACGAGTGGCAATCGACGTTCGTAGTACAAGTTACCTACAATCGAGCTGATCTGGTTTAGACAAACCAGATCAAGGGACAGATCCTGGATCTTCTTATAGAACATTCGTGGTATAGGGCCCTGTTCTTACTCGGTAAATACCCTCTAGTTACACCGTAGATTACACAGTCAATGTTGGGAGGTAGGTTACGCTCTAAATACCCATTTGTAACTCCCTTGTTCCTCCTCATCTTTTTCCTTCTGCTGTATACAGGTAAGTACAGGGACTGGTAAGTATTTTGTATGCACTGATTCATATTAATTTGCCGTATGCCCAAATTCACATGCTCTGTTTATGAAATAAAAAATATACAATATAGATGGAAATACTTCATCTTAGTCTGGTGTAGGGCTTGCCAATATATTGTTTCAGCATCGTTATTGCAATGTGCGCAGAATGTGCAATGTCAAGTAATAAGGCAAATTAACTCAACACTTCATGCTATAACGTTTTTGTTGGTTGATACGTAGCACTTAGCACACTAGCATCCTGCTGATAACTCTGGCTGCAGCTAAAAACCACTTGTTACTACCATAGATATTATATTACTATAGATGAGTCACCGCAGGCTCCGCCAATTCTAACAAATGGCAGCAGCAAGTCTCCTAAATGGGTGTGGTGGTCAACCATTGACTCAGACCTGCCGAAAGTCTCCTGAGTGGGCGTGTCCATGGGCAAATCCCACGTGACAAAATGACAGGAAGTGAGTTGAAGTTGGGCAGTCTTGCTTGAACCCCATCGTCTTTGTTGCTACCCACGCAAGTTATAACCCACTACCTTCTTAAAGGGGCAAGGCTTGATGAGCTATTCAAGTCATTTGGTGAAAATCCCTGTATTTTTTCATATCACAGAAACAAAATATATTGCAATGTCAGTTTTTTCCAATATCATGCAGCCCTAGTCTGGTGTGCTGAACAGAGGTGTGATTAAAGGGTTGGTTGGGCCCCGGAAGATTTGGCCTTGTTACGTTTAGGAACCCCTGACTATTGCTTATTTTCTAGCCCTCATGGCTTCATACCAAAACACTTCATTTGACACCTCTCTAATAGCAATAGAGACATCTTTCTATTTTACTTGAGGACTTTAGCCTAGTTCATAGTGAGAGAGAGAGAGGGAGAGAGAGTGTGTGAGAGAGAGAGAGAGAGAGAGAGAGAGAGAGAGAGAGAGAGAGACTGGACTGTAGAAATATGTAGGCTAATGCAAGATGGAAAGTTACCTTGTCTTCCTTTTGTCATTGATTCTATTGTTGATCTTACTGTCGTTGGTGTTGTTGTTGTTGTTGTTGTTGTTGCTTTCTTACCTGTACAAATTAAATAACAAAGCCCAACAAAATGGAGGGTCAGTCAAGAGCTCATGTTTATCATATCAGTAAACAAGTAAGAAATAATAAAATTATATTTTGCACAGTTACTTTAAAACTATCAAGTTTAAAAAAAATCGTTTTCATTCAATTTCATATCAAGATGCAGCTATTTTAAACTTCCTTAACATACTCTCAAAGCTTTCTCACCTGAGAACAGAGAGGTGTAGTCAAACGTCAGGACTGTTGTAGGCCTGCTGTGGCGATCAGTCACTTCACACTGGACACGATCAGAAGTCAGAAACCTTAAGAACACAGTGGTGCTGCAGGCAGACACATGGTTAGGGATGGCTCCACTCAACTCCACACCCTCATGATCCAGCCACCTCAGTGATGTCTGTTTACAGTCATATGTCTTCACAATGCAGGACAACATCATATAGTTATTGTCCTTATGTTCAGCCACTGATGAAGATGGAGAATTGTGAGAGGAAGACAATAAAATTAACTACATTACTTTTATCAGAATTATTGTAATGTTTTAGTATGTTGTTCTAAGCAGGCAGGTTGAGCTTAATAGGTTATAATGTTAATACTCACTGTTTACAAGAGACAGAAAAACTTGAGCATCTGAAGGGCCTGTCACTCCGCAGGTGTAGACACCAACATCCTTATCTCTGACGTTCTTTATAACCAGAGAACAGTCGGCTGTAACACTCATTCTGGCTGCTTTAGCTTTAGCAAACTTATTTGATGCAACCTGACCATGCTTAACCAGCTCTACTGTGGTGTCTTTATTTATATAATGACTGAAGAACCACGTAATACTGTCACATTTATCCTGTCCTGAAGCTACATCTCCACAAGGCAGAGTGACTTCAGCTCCATCTCTGACATAGAAGTGCGGACGTCCTTGAGTTACTGCTGTGAAGAAAATGATAGAGAAATATTATGACAATTATGTGAATCAGAATAGGAGGCTGCTATGTTCATATAATGCAGCCTTACCTGTTCCATGAAACACGAGTATCAAACACAAAGTGATTTGAGTCCGTCTGAATTCAGCCATTCTGCTCTTTCTCTCAGTCTCTTTAATGTTCTCTCGCTCTCAACTGTTCAAGTGTCTGAACTGATGCTTCTTAAATACAAAGATACTGCCTGTGATTAAAACATGTCACTTCCTCATAGCAGCTCCGATTTGAGCTCCCCCCCCCCCCCCTCTCTCTCTCTCTCTCTGTCTCTCTCTCTCTCTCTCTCTCACTCTCTCTCTCTCTCTCTCTCTCTCTCACTCTCTCTCTCTCTCTCTCTCTCTCACTCTCTCTCTCTCTCTCTCTCTCTTTCTCTCTTTCTCTCTCTCTCTCTCTCTTCTGTCTGGTTGAATTGACTTTAAATGAGAATTCTGTCTTTTTTTTACAACCTGGACCTTATTTTCAGCTTAGTTTAGGTTATACTACTCAGAACAGAACTTTTTGAAAGTGACTGTAAAAAGCTAGAACGCACCACGAAACGGCCTGGAACAGAGGCTGTAGGGGCAACTGCAAAGCATGTATTTATGTCCTGTAACTAGTGGTAGCTTATTTTCTGCCACACATCAGCTCATATCTTTATTATATCATAGAGACACTCTGAACTGATGTGACTCTCTTGAGAATTGGTTACAGAGTCACAGAGAGAGTGAAGGCAACTTTGCATGTTGGCAGCTCCAAATGGTATAAAGAGGTTTGAGGAATTTTAACCTCAATCTCCTTAAATCATGTAATACGATGCCAGCAAACGGGACATTCATGTTTACCAACCCAGCAGGTCTTGCACAAGTCTTGTCTTTATTGTCGTCAGATTATGTTATGTGTCATTGATAGATATTTATTTTTCTGTTTTTCTTTTATAAAGTGCATTGTGTAATACTGACGTTTTGATATTTGAAGGACTGGGAATAAGTAGGCTTCTATGTTTACAACTTTAAGCTACTTTACTGGGCTATCTTTGGATCATTTTGCTTTGATTTGTGTACAATTTTAAAATGTTTTAATGTAATTTGGAATGTCTTTGTATTTTTCAGATCTGAAATAAACTAAACTAAATTCACAAAGAGTCAAGATAGGATGAGTTGGGAATGAGAAAGGGTTGTACTTTCTCATCCAGATTATTTATATTCTGTATTTTTAAGTCTTGTAGGGGTGAAGGAGAAGTGGTGATGGTGGTCAGGACTTGTGCTTCTGATATCAGCATCTCAACACATTTATAGGAAAAGTTGACCATTTTAAATGTGTGTGAGGCTAACACTAAAGTGCATTTTTTAACCTTTATTTATATATATAGGGGGGGGGGGTCTTACTGAGAGTAATGCTCTCTTTTTCAGGAGTGCCCTGTTCACATTCTCTCTCTCTCTCTCTCTCTCTCTCTCTCTCTCTCACACACACACACACACACACACACACACACACACACACACACACACACACACACACACACACACACACACACACACACACACACACACACACACCTGGAAGCTGGAGACAACCACAGTCTGATCTGCTGGCCACTGAGCAGCTCTACTAGAGCAGTTGGGGTTAAGGGCCTTGCTCAAGGGCACCTCAGTGGTGGTAATGAGTGAGGGGTAAGCAAGCACTACTTTTTCACTTTCCCTCGCCAGATTTATCCTGCCGGTCGCAGGGATTGAACCGACGACCTTCCGGTCACAAGCTCACTTCGCTATCCTTTAGGCCACCACTGCCCTCTTACCTATTACTTATTTAAAAAGTAATACAATTACTTTACTTATTTGCTCCCTCTCCCCCTTCCAAACTGAAACCACTTTGTAGGAACAATAATTAACCTTACAGTCAACAATCAGCCAAACTGTATACTTTCTTATTTATTTACATACAGAAAAGTCATTGTGTTCTGGCAACACAATATCTTGCATAGCGAGACTTATCTCCACACTTTGTTTCAATTCAATTTGTTTCAGTTAAAGTATTGATAGTATTCTGTTACATCACCACACGGCCATTTTGGTAGGAAAGCAACAGATGATTGTGATCAATTAACAGGTGATTACAATCAAGTGACACTTACAGCCAATGAGCTGTGTGTATTGTAGCGCCATATTGGTAGGAAAAAGGCTTGTGACATCATCGGAATGCTATGAATAGTCTCCATCTCTGTTGCTCAGCAATCATTGCTGTGGTGTTTCTGCACTGCACTTCACACAGATCACCTGTCAATCAAACAGTGTGGGTCTAGCTTGGAGCCACTACTAAACCGCATTGGTTTTCATATCCCTCTGAATTTCTTGCAGCTGTTGAAACAGAGACAGATAGACAGCAAAAGATTTGACTGACAGAATGTTTCATTTTTAAATTGTATAGAGTTCAGCAGTAGAATCAGCTAGTACTGATCATAGTGGTGTAACAGATGTTATGGGATACATTGTTGTTAAGTAGACTACCAGTCTGAAATATGTCTTGAAAAAAAGAAGAAGTGGCTGTTGCCACTAACTGACCAAAACCATATTCATCATAACAAGTGCAGCTTCATGCAGTCCCACAGTGTATTTGAGACGATGACGTGTAGTTCCCTTTCAAAACCACAAGAGGACTGAAGGAGTTTCACAGCTCATAAGGTGTGTAGATTTGCAGCTCAAGACAAATACTGACAACGATGTAACTATTATGGCCTTTAACTCAGTGGTTCTCAAACTTTCCACATTCAGGACCGCGAAACTGACACAAATTAGACAGACCCACCTCACGGACCCCCATCTGATAAGATTGTTGGCACTGTCCCCATCTGATAAGATTTTTGTCCCACTGTGCCCACCTGATATGGTTTTTGTCCCACTGTCCCCATCACTGCACCCTGACGAAGGCACTTTCACCGAAACATGTTGGTGTAACCCAAGAGATTTTTAGTGTGCAACTTCTTTTCTTTATGCCACTGTCCCTATCTGAAAATATTTTAGATTTGAGATGTTTTATTACAGAAAGTGTATGAAACCCATGATCAAAATAGCCATACATCATGACATTGGCTTACTTATTAATGCAGTTTTAGTGGAAGTAGGTTATTCCCTGTTTTTTCTGGCGAGTGGGGACTCCTTGGAACCCCCTCAAGGACCCATGGGCATCCCTGGAAGCCACTTTGAGAACCACTGCTTTAACTCTTTAGATACTGCTCAGTGAAGAACATACATGAATTGTGACATGATGGAGTCTGATAGTACTATAGAGGAGTGAAGAGTCTGATAGCACTATAGAGGAGTGAAGAGTCTGATAGCACTATAGAGGAGTGGAGAGTCTGATAGCTCTATAGAGGAGTGGAGAGTCTGATAGCACTATAGAGGAGTGGAGAGTCTGCTAGCACTATAGAGGAGTGAAGAGTCTGATAGCACTATAGAGGAGTGGAGAGACTGATAGCTCTATAGAGGAGTGGATAGTCTGATAGCACTATAGAGGAGTGGAGAGTCTGATAGCACTATAGAGGAGTGAAGAGTCTGATAGCTCTATAGAGGAGTGGAGAGACTGATAGCACTATAGAGGAGTGGAGAGTCTGATAGCACTATAGAGGAGTGAAGAGTCTGATAGCACTATAGAGGAGTGAAGAGTCTGATAGCACTATAGAGGAGTGGAGAGTCTGATAGCACTATAGAGGAGTGGATAGTCTGATAGCACTATAGAGGAGTGGAGAGTCTGATAGCACTATAGAGGAGTGGAGAGTCTGATAGCACTATAGAGGAGTGAAGACTCTGATAGCTCTATAGAGGAGTGGAGAGACTGATAGCACTATAGAGGAGTGGAGAGTCTGATAGCACTATAGAGGAGTGGATAGTCTGATAGCACTATAGAGGAGTGGAGAGACTGATAGCACTATAGAGGAGTAGAGAGTCTGATATATACAGTGTAGACCTTATTCGATTGACGTCACTCATGTACGGGCACGCCCACCGCTGCCATATTGTTGACATAATGCAGCAGCTCTCAAGTGACAGCCTATGTGGAGCAGCGTTTATAGGAAGCTAGCTGCTGTTAGCGTTACCTGTATCGTTCCAATTGTGTTCGGATGGTGACCTGCATTAGGCATGGCTGTAGTAATGACAGCAATAAAGTCCCCGTGGTTTTTTTCTATCTCTACCGTCCTCAGACGTGAAGGGAGCGACACTGAGGATACGTTAGCAGCACAGGAGAGGTGTGTGGATAGTTAGTTGAGACAGGTGAAACTTTCTGACAGCTCCTCACAGCAAAGTCTGTTCACCTCGTTCTTTTGTTTATTTATTACAGGCATTAACGGCTGCCGTCGGCAGCATACAAATAACAACTGTGGGGTTTTTATTGGTGTCATTAGCATCGCTATTTTGTAATGGAACAGAAATGACAATAAGGCTGTTACTAGTTGTCAGCTGCAGCGCTGTGTGCGCGCAGGACGGTATGTCAACTATATGGCGCCGTCCAGGGTTAGCGAATAAGGTCTATAGAGGAGTGGAGAGCGTCACTCCTGACTGACCACATTGTGGCTCTTGATGCCTGTGCTTCAATGGTATTACTGTGGAAAAAACACAGATATGAGGACATTTTAGTGCTGAGAAGTGTTAGTTCCTCATTGCACCTTTGCACTATCTTCTGCTATTCTGAGAGATGTGCAGGAAGGGTGTTGGTGTGAACTGCAACGTCGACTTGGTCACATCTAAGTTAAGTTATCCTTTATTTATCCACATGGGGAAATTCATCTTCTGCATTTGACCTTTCTAGAAGTAGGAGCTGGGGCAGGCACCGTGCAGCGAGGACAAACTTCAGCTTGATTGTCAGTGCACCCGGAGGAAACCCACATGAACATGGGGAGAACATGCAAACTCAAACCAGAAAGGACCTTGGATGGACCGGGGTTCGAACCTGGGACCTTCTTTCTGTGAGGCAACAGTGCTAACCACTGAGCCACTGTGCCGTACACGATATACAGTACTACATGTAGAGAATCAAAGGATTGTCGAGACTTTAGAAACCCTTGCATGAAGCAAGTCAAGTCAAGTCAAGTTTTGTCTTCATGCATCAAGCCAAGTCTCAGTTGAAATTGTGACTTGAGTCTGACTTGAGCCAGGTCATGTGACTTGAGTCTCCGAAGTTGTTTTATTAGCGTTTAAAGTCAGAAAGGTATGAGGTTTTCATATTAACTCCCACTTTGGTCAAAATTTATGTTGCGATTGTAGACAATATGAGATTGCATTGAGATTATAGAAAATGCCACGTTTTAGAAAGGTAAAATGTTGTTTTATTCTTGCAACGGTTGGTGAGTGCAGTGAGTTACCGACCTGCGCAGTGTGTCAGTGCTGTCATGACGTGGTGTGTGTGTAATATGAGATTGCATTGAGATTATAGAAAATGCCACGTTTTAGAAAGGTAAAATGTTGTTTTATTCTTGCAACGGCTGGTGAGTGCAGTGAGTTACCGACCTGCGCAGTGTGTCAGTGCTGTCATGACGTGGTGTGTGTGTGCATGCGTCTGTGTGTGTGCGGGTGTGTTGGTTTGTGTGTGTGGGTGCTTGCGTGTGTGCAGGGGGTGGGGCGTGGATGGATGAGTGGCTGGGTGTGTATGGCATAACTGTATTGTCTGTTTTGCCGTTTTGATGTCTTGGTACCCTACTATAAGCCTTTCTTGCTTCTTTGGGGTCTCCCTTTCATGTGCCCTACATTGTGTACACTACAGTATTCAACTGTGAATCTGCATGTGCCTTTTGGATGCATGAACAAAAATAAATACAATACAATACAATACAATACAATACAATACAATACAATACAATACAACACAATACAATAAAATGTGAGCAGGACATGATTACTGATCCTTACTGAATACTCCACTATGATGTTCAGGGCAAAGGTCACAGTGTCTCTTTTATTTCCTACAGTGCACAAGGATTTTGACCCGGTATATTGGTGCTGACACAATAGGCCTAGAAGACAGTTATAAAATTCAGAATGAACAGAACCTCACATATAATACAAACAACACATGAATACTGTATAACATAGATGGAATATAAACAGTAGGGATGGGAATCTCCATCACAGAGGCGATGTGATACAAATCTCGCAAAGCTACAAAAGTTTGATTTTAATTCTTAGGCAGCAAATCATAAATTAACAAAAAAAAGTGCCATTTTAACCTTACATATTTGTTTTCTCTAGTACTGCAACTCAGTAAGTATCTCATTCATGCATTTTCTTTACAGGCATAGGACCTCTATAATGTAAATCCGATTTTACCGATGCAAATTATGTTAGAAACGATCTCAAATTGTATATGATGTGCACTCTTTTTTTTTAAACTGGTGCAATCACATCTTGAACTTTTATGCCTGTGCACCGATGTGAATTGGTGAAACTTCCCATCCAGACAGTAGACAGATAAGAATTGCATGTGTATAAGAGCATTGTCCTGGTTGAGAGCAGCTTTGACTGTATCAAATACATAGACTTTGGCAAATGCTGCATGATGATGTACAATTAGATTTCCATTTAGTTTCAGTTTGATTCACAACACACATGCTGACAAAGCTTATGTAGAGATGATAGAGGAGTTTCTGTACAGGAATACATTCACAGCTTAGTATGATCCTGATTACAGTATCATCCGCTCACTTTGATTTTAATTCTGCTCAAAGTTCTCTCAGTAGTTATGGGAGTTTGTGGGAAAATATGACAAATTGCAACTCACATGGTGTAGTTGCATTGCTGTGCCTGTATTTCCAGTTCATAGGGTCGACCGATATGGGTTTTTGATTTATGATTATGGCTCATCTGTCTTTTAATTGGTTTAAGAGCAGTATGTCTTTCTTTCTTTTTTTAATTCTAAAAATCTATTATGACTGTGCAATATCATGATTGTATACTGTATGACATTTTCCACTGGACCTTAGTCCAATACGGTGTTGTCTGTTGGTCATGTTCTATGTGTGTGTAGTGTTACTCGGCTTTGTTTTGATTGATGTACTGTACTGCTTGTGACTGTAGGTGTCGAAGTACTTTTTGCCCAAGACAAATTTCTCATCGAGGACAATAAAGTTGATCTTATCTTATCTTATCTATCAGCTATGTCCTCGAGTTCAGACTGGAGACGTAACCACCGTTAATATTTTGTGTCGTTAAGCGTAGCAGAGCTTGACGGAGATCTGCACTCTTCTACTGAGTGCTCTTTTCTATAATACTAGGGATCTCGCGCGCTCGATTGCTAGGCTCGCCCGCTGCGTGGCCTCGCCTGCCCTGCAGCTCGCCGAGCTGGCCCTGCACCTCGCATAATGCAGCTTGACTGCTGTGCGGGCTCACATGCTCCCTCCTCGCCCGCTGCGTGCGGGCTTACTTGCACTTATGACATTACTGATGATGTCACAAACTGATGATGTCACAACTTCGCATCATTGTTGACATAACAATTGCCTTATCAGTGATGCATTATCACTGATGATGTCATAGGCATTGTGACATCATCAGAAGTGACATCACTGATGACATCACTTCCGGGACAGAATTGGAACGGAGAACATTGCCCACATGCTCCCTTTTATAATAGATAGATAGTGTATATAGTTATATGTTGCTCTACACCTTCTGCCTTACATAAGGGGGAAATACAGAGGACATTTGTGGCATTAGAAAGTGAATCATCCATTAAATCCCAGTAATGGGCTGTGGAGAGAGGAACATACTGTATGTGTATGTCGGGCTCAAAGCAGAACTCTAACCTGGCCTGGTCTGTGAATTTACCATCACACAGAACGATTTGACCAAAACAATTGCTTCACTACAGTGCTACAGTGGCACGATAGCCTAGTGCTTAGAGAGACCCCTGGTCCTGGAGGACCCATGATCGTAGTTTAGTTATGAAATGTAATGCCACAACAGATAAGCTGTCTGTCTATGGTGTCTGCACGCACGCATGCACACAAACACACACACACACACACACACACACACACACACACACACACACACACACACACACACACACACACACACACACACACACACACACACACACACAGAGGTGAGTGCTCAGTCCCCCCCCCCCCCCAGTTTCCCAGTTGCCAATTTGTGAATGAAAGGATGTTCCTTCCTGCTGGCATGCGCCTTATGCCCTCAGGACATGAGTCCTCTTTAAAGGAACCAAACTCAGTCCTCTTAAAGTGGACCAAAAAGTGGACCAACAGAAAAGGGACTCAGTTCTTTTTGCATTCACATTGTCAGTTCATTTGAAAGAGGACTCAGTTCTATTTCTGGTCCACTTCAGCTCTGATCGGGCCTCAGTCCTCTTTCTGTCCATACAACATACATTATGCTAGCCTACATTAAACCAACGTAGGTAGGCTATATTAAGTTCTCCCAAACTCAGACCTCCCGAGGAGTTTGGTTCACTACAGAGGGGTCTGAGTTCACTTGGAAGGCTGAAAGGGACCAAGTGTGAGCACGTTTTGAGGTGGTAAAGCAGGTGTAACCAATACCATTAATGAGGGCCCTGGCACTGCACCGAAATGGAATGGAACCATCATTAATGGTATTGTAACTACCTATTTTACTTCCTGCTTTACCACCTCAAAACAGTTGCTGTGAAATGGGTGTGGCCCAAATTAAGAACACTCAGAACCTCAAAATAACCCCATCATGTCCAAAAAGCTGATTTAGTTTAAGCTTTCATTGGAGAGGAGATGCAGCCACAACAGGTGCCCTGCCCTTTGCTTGCAGTTTGTCAGCCTGAATGACCAGAGCCCTCTAGTGACTGTTTGAGATATGACAACCTAAACCCTGAAAACGTTCAGTGGGTGAGAAGCTGGTCGCTCTGGTAAACACAGCTCCACCCAAAGGTACAACCTATCAGCCTATAGGTGATTCTTTTCTTTTCTTGTTAATATCACCTATGTGTTTTCTATGTTATGTATGTTTTTATCTGCACTGAGACAAATTCCTATGAACTCTGCTGACATGGCAATAAATATTGAATCTTGAATCTGTTGACTGATTGATTCTCTCTCTCTCTCTCACACACACACACACACACACACACACGCACGCACGCACGCGCACGCACGCACGCACACACACACACACACACACACACAACACACACACACACACACACACACACACACACACACACACACACACACACACACACACACACACACACACACACACACACACACACACACACACAAATCCCAATGCCCAGAGGACTGAATTTGAATAAATAATGAATGAACTACACTGGAGTCATATGTCCCATCATGCAGAACAGTTCTAAACCTGCTATAGGAGCATATGGGGAAAATAGTAGGCTATATCACACTTATGTTTTCGGTTTCCCAATTTTCATCTGAAATGCATTAGCCTACTTTGCAGGCTATAACCACCTAAAGTCTAAAATAGCCTCCCTCTTGTGTTTCACTCAGCAATCGACCCTTTTCACCGCAACTGTTTTGAGGAGATAAAGCAGGAAGCACTGGAACACCTACTGTAAATGGAATGGAACCACAATGGAATCATCATTCTGGTAGCCTATTGGTTACACCTGCTTTACTTCCTGCTTTACCACCTAAACACGGTTGCTGTGAAATGGGTCTATGCTAGCCTACACAACTAATTTAAAATTAATTAATCAGCTTGTGAACAGGCAAGGCAGGCAACTGCTCGGGCCCCAGGGCGTTGGGGCCCGGGCCCCCCATGGGCTGACAAATGTTACTCCACAGCGCAGTGACCACAAATCCCTCTCCATTAAACAACCAATGGACAATTTGCAATGACATTGAAACCCCCCTAAAGGGGCTGCATGTCATCCCCTGACCTGGACGATTTGGAATGACGTAGGAAACCACCCTAAAGGGGAACCATGTCATTCCCGTCAAACTTGTAATAATGTACGTGAATCATTCCTGTCAAACTTGCATGATTCACGAATGATCTTGAATTGAAATTGAATGATGGAAATTAATAAGTTACTATATCTGGAAGTCAAAACGAAAGAGAAAAGAGGATGTGGAAAAAGCAAGGCAATGGAGCAGATACTGATTAAGCAGATATGAATGCTGTTGTTTTAGTAGCCTATCGGGAGATACTTGAATAACTTCAGCTAGCAATGGCTTTTTTGTTTGTTAACCTGGCTAGCTACATAGTAAGCTAATAGTTAAGCTATTGATGCTATGGAAGCAGGGCACACAATTAGCACCAGTCACCAGCCTAATACTGGTAGCCTACTGTAAAATGTAAATATGCAAGTGACTGGTAGATTTGCGTCACTCACCACCAGCCAAAAAACACACAAACACTGGTAATCTATTGAGTGGCTGGTAACATTTGAATATTCACTAGCCAAAAAAGTAAATTTTGCACCATGTATGAAAGCTATAAATAGGCTAATGAAATATGTCCTAGGAACTTGAGGAATTCTAATTATTTTATGCAATGTCTTTTTCGTTGGTGTCTGGTTATTTATAAAAGAATGGCAATGAATGCTGGTGGGTGGGGCCCCCGGGGATATAGGGCCCCAACAGACTCAAGAGTCGCCACTGCTAATTTGCGTGCTCGAAACATGTTTGCCTCTCAAAGTTTCCACATAGCCTAGCCTACATTTATTGGTAGGCTAAATGCATTAATTTCCCACAGAGTTGGTAGCCTGGGAACCTGACGAATCTGCCACCAGCTTACTGGTAGGTAGGCTACTCATGTTTAATTTGCTGTGGCAGCAACTTGCATTTAACGCTACAATGTAATGTAATGAGTTGTTAGCTAAGCAGCCTAAGCTGCTAATGGGCTAACATTTTCCCCACATTTACCGCAATTTACATAATTATAATGCAATGCAAATGCCATTATAAACAGCTTTAACTTAGGTAGGCCTGCGCATTGTGTGCAAAGTGTGCACTGGGGTGTGTGTTCCATCATTGTGTAGGCTACTCACGTTTGCACAGTAGGACAAAAGCTGTGGAATTTACATTTAAATGGTCGTGCATACAAAGTGTAATCCCATTTGTGTTAATTATTTAGATTTGATTTGCTTTTGAATTAAATTGAAATGACAAGTGTATGGACAGTAGAGGGCAGTGTTGCGCCGTGGCGTGGCCTCACTCTGGACTGGACTATGCACGCGCTGCCTGCTACAGTGGCCTACCTACGCTACGTCTTTTCATGTCACAATTCCGAAGGAGAAGCCGCACGTCTCGTCAGCTCTGTTGTTTTCTCCTGTTTACAGGTTGGTGTGAGGTAAAAGTATGTGACAACTATGAGAAGTTATTCCATGACTTAGCGTACATTTACCAATTTCATGTTTTAAAACAAGTGTGTGTAGCTAGCAGCAGAATGGCGTTTTGAGACAGTTGAAAGGGCAAGCTAGCTTGTTGAATGTTGCTAGCAAAATAGTGAGCTGTGAGTGTCTTTAGCTCTGGCTGTCTCAGGGAGAAATGTAGCTAGGCCTACATGTACAGTCGTAGCAGCAGATTTTTTTGGCAATTTAATCAGCCACACATAAATGTATATGTATACTAGGCATTCAGCGCGCGAGATGCCTAGGCTCTGCCGCTGCACCTGTAGCGCGCGTGTGTGTGTGTGTGTGTGTGTGTGTGTGTGTGTGTGTGTGTGCGTGCGTGTGCCTCATTATGATATCACTGATGACATCATCAGTGTGTGTGTGTGTGTGTGTGCCCCCCTATGACATCACTGATCAGTCTTGTCACAATGTTTCCTTGTGTGTGTGTGTGACATCACTGATCAGTCTTGTCACAATGCCTCCTTGTGTGTGTGTGTGTGTTGCTCACTAAATGTTATTTTATTGCATCAGTGATGTCACGATGCCTCCTTGTGTGTGTGTGTGTGTGTGTGTGTGTGTGTGTGCGCCTCATTATGATATCACTGATGACATCATCAGTGTGTTTATGTGTGTGTATGTGTGTGCGTGCATGCCCCCTATGACATCACTGATCATCAGTCTTGTCACAATGCCTCCTTGTGTGTGTGTGTCTGTGTGTTGCTCACTAAATGTTATTGCATCAGTGATGTCACGATGCCTCCTTGTATGTGTGTGTGTGTGTGCGCCTCATTATGATATCACTGATGACATCATCAGTGTGTTTGTGTGTGTGTGCATGCGCGTGCTCGCCCCCTATGACCTCACTGATCAGTCTTGTCACAATGCCTCCTTGTGTCTGTGTGTGTGTGTGTGTGTGTGTGTGTGCGTGTGTGTGTGTGCGTGTGCGTGTGTGTGTGTGCGTACGTACGTACAGTACATGCGCGCGTGTGTGTGCGTGCTCTGTTTCTATGATCTTTCTCAACCAGATTTTTTTTTCTCCTTTTTTTTTTGGAGAGTGGAAAATAATTCAAAACATTGTAGTGCTACTGAACATTCTCTGAATGGACCAATATGTAATGAGCTTCTGGCTCTGCCTGTTTTCTTTGGCACCAAAGCATTAAACAAGGCAAAACTTGAAAGAACTGAAAGTGTGTGTGACCGGCGCTAGAATCAATGTCCCGCAGCAATACACTGTGAGTGTGAGAGTCTGTCTAACTCCATCCACTTTTAAAGAATGGCTATTTCCATGACATTAAGTCTGTATTCCTCTCACGTCTGTATTGTTCTCACATGTGTGGGTTATAGTGGAGCAGATTCAAGAAAAAACATTCACCAGTGGAAAGAAGCACCACAATTGGCACAAATACTCCTTGGGGATACAGTGACAGGTATTGTAACAAAGAAAAGAGAAGATAAATAAATAGAAATACAAATCCTTACTTGTCATGAATGAGACATATAAGACAATCTTTCAATTGTCGTCTAGAATATAGTCTAGTCGAATCTAGAGCAGCAAAGAACATGGTTTTAAATGGAAACCTGACTTCAATAATGCAGCTCCAATTGGCATAATGTATTCCAACAGCTCTGTAGGAGAGAGAAAGACATTCTGTGTTTTGTGTTTGTAAGAATATGAAATCAAAAGAACCCTAAAGGAAGATCATTCATTATTCAGTGAGCTGTCATTTGGAACAGAAAGAGTAAGAGACAGATGATGCGTGAGTGTGTCACAGATAAATAGCGTGGAGTTGCTGCTTATATTGAGCTCAAGCATCTCTATACATTACAGCCTGCATGATATCAAATACAGTTTGAGGTCACAAACTTTTCAGCATAAAAAAAGGAAAGCTATATCAGCCCCTGCTTTCCAGGTCCTTTTAAATTTGAAACTACTGTAGTAGTATTATGGGCTACTGCATAAGTTTATTTAAGAGTAATCATGATGTTAAACAGAAATTGTGATTTTCAAGCAATACACAGTAGCCGTTTTCCCACATGCGCTTTGTACCGCAAAATGACCGGAACGTGGTCTAATGCCTGCATGTGGGAACGTCGTCGTACCGGTATAAGCGCGACCCCGTCATCGCCGACATTTCACCAGTTTCGAGCCAGTCAGAAGAGCGGTATGCTCTTAAGGGGACGCAAGTGGAAACGGGTCCAGTCATTTTCCGCGACAGCGGTCCTTCAATCATGGGCGAAGTGTAGCCTACACACGTTGCTTAATGTTCCAGCGGGCATAATCTAATTATTCGCGCACATTAAAGCAAACTGGCGAAATGATCTTGTGATAGCCTAATAAGAGCAGTATGTCAGCTTGCTGATTTCCGAAGGCAACCCCGGACACATCAAACGAAGCCAGTCTGTAAAAAGTGCTTCAACGCGACGCAGGTGAACGGATAAACATCGAACCAGCAACTATTTCTCTCAGACACGGATCCCAACTTCTTCAAAGTGCATCATCTAATCATTCGCGCACATCAAAGCAAACTACTTCCACATTTCGCTTCGTGCATTTGCTTTCTCTACATACATACAAGCGTTGAGCAGCTTGCAAGCCTCTGCCATTCTCGCTGTGTCTGTCCGTGGCTGCTGCTCTCGAGCAGAGAGGGGAGGGGGTAAATCGGCTGTGTTTATTACGCTGGCGGCTTGACGCTGCTCTTAAGTCAAACGAGTGTGATTTATTGTGTGACAACTGACATGCGAACTTATTTCGAGTTTTGCCGACCCCCCAAATAAGCCCCCCCCCTCCCCCCGCCCCCCAACATACAGGCAAATTCGCTGATAGATTCCCACATGCGCGAGCCGAAGTGTGAAGGGAAATGTCCGATATTGACTTACAGGTAATTTTCCGGTACGCATGTGGGAAAACGGCTAGTGAGGAACATGTTTATAACCCTTTAAACACACAACCAGTTTATTGATTTATTTTTTGTAAAATCAGCTAATTGACATGAGTAGGCCTTTGTTCACACCTAGCGCTTAACATAAGCAGAACTGAAGCTTGAGGCAGGCTCAAGCTGAGCTGACGCTTAACCGGTCACACAAGAAGCCTTCTCTTTTCATCAGCGCCTCGCTAGGCACGCCTTGAACCCGCCCACAACTCCCATTGGCTTCATGCCTGGCAGCTTCGCGCGTCACGCTTGGAAAATAGGACTGAATCCTGAACGATCGGTTGAGCGTGCCTTGAGCGTGCGTTGAGCGCGCCTTGAGCGTGGCTGGTGTGAACGGCTTCGCCTGTTAACAAGCACGCTGAAATGAAACTTGTGGGTTCAGTGTAGGTTGAGCTTAGGTTGAGCGTTGCTTCGGCGTATGGTGTGAACGGGCTGTAAGGCTTTTCACTCTCTTGTCATCCATTGGAAGAAGAAGGGTTTTTGTGTGAAAATCCTTGTGAATGAACCTCAACTACAGAGGAGGCATTTCCACTACAAGAATATCACCACTAGAGAGCAGGATTGTTCACCTCATGAATTCCCATCAGCCACAGCGCCTGATTTTGTGATCTCCCTGACTTGAGGGGTTATAGATTTCACGTTGGGCCAAAGACGGTACCTTCTTCCATGTCTGCTTTTCTTCAGTTGCACTACTCTGACAAGAATAAATTATGGTGAAATTATACAGAACCGTTGCCAAAACCCAATTAAAACTGTGCTTTTAGAAGCTTAAGATACCTTTATTTATTTTTTAAAATAATAAGAATAATGATGAGAGGAACAAGATCAAGAAGAAGAATTTATGGCAAATCGTGCTTCCTTACTTTTCTCAAATTTTGCCTAATTTGTCAGACCCTAATTTTCAAATGTTGGTGTTACGGTATATCAGGTTTGATTGAAAGATCCGACAGTCTGTTACATAACCTACAACAGCCCTATTTTCAGTCCTATTGTGGCACTGTAAATAATCTCTTGTTGAAATTTATTGGTGTCAGCATTCTGTGACCACTAACGCAGATAAAGTTTCAATATTTATTTTGCACATAAATAATCACGCTCATTCACTTAAAAAAAAAAAAAAAGCCTGAATACTCAGGAGAGGCATGATAAATTTAGTTTCCAGGAGAGAGAGTAAAAACAACCTTGACAGCAGCGATGTTTTAACAGGGCAAGTGAATTTTGGCACCACCAAAGGCGCTTTCCTGTATTTCTTTTTCAGAGGGGTACATACAACTCAGTTTAATCAAGGCTACTGCTCACAAAGGGGGCATTTGTTTAATCATTTTGGCACCGAAAGAGGTATGCACAGACAACCTGGACTCGGTTCACACAGCCGCTGTGTGTGTGTGTGTGTGTGTGTGTGTGTGTGTGTGTGTGTGTGTGTGTGTGTGAGACGTGTGCGGACACATGTGTATGTCTTTCTGTGTGGTGGTTTGTGCGTTTGTGTGTGTGTGAGACGTGTGTGTGAGATGCGCGCAGACACGTGTATGCATTTCTGTGTGGTGGTGTGTGCGTTTGTGTGTGTGTGTGTGTGTGTGCGTTTGTGTGTGTGTGTGTGTGTGTGTGTCTGTGTGTGTTTGAGAGAGAGAGCGAGAGAGAGAGAGCATATCTGCACACCCGTTCCACATGTACATACAGTATCTGCATGCAAGCCTGTGTGTCTCCATCAGCCTGTCTGTCCCTCTCTTTTTTTTATCTCTCCGTCAGTGAGTGTGTCTTTTGCTGCTTTATTTAAGCTGAAGATTAGCATCATTTTGAGGACCAGGAGACAAAGAAGAGTGATACCTCATATGAGTCGTAAAACCCCAGGTCCTGCTGTGTGGACTATGAGATATATGAGACATATGACATATTATTCTTATTCAGTTGTTATAGTTGGCCAATATTGCTGCTTTGATCACTTTAACAGACTGGATATTTATAAAGAATCCAATAGCCAAATCCAAAACTTTCCACTGATCATCACAGATCTCCATCTTACTCACTCTGGATCCCACTCGATTCAAACAAAGTGAGGGGGGCACGATCTACAGTGTCTCCCCTGCAGGCCGGCACTCGTTTCATTCTGATGCTGTAACCTGTGTTGCTCACAGCAGCGCAACAACTCACTAAAGTTAGCATGTCGGGAGGAGCAACTTGGGCACAGCGCAGCCAGCGCCATAGTGACTCGCAGTGTGTGTAATAACTACTTACTACCTAGGGGCCCTAACAGCACACTGTCAGCGCAGTGTCCACTCGCATGCCGCCAACCTTTGAGCAACACGAGGAACCGAGAGAGGGGGAAACCCTATCCCTGTTGACACAGTGTTTAAGTGACAGCATTCCACAAACACGGAGGCAGGAGAGAGGCCTCCTCCGGGGACTTGTAGAAGTCCACAGCTCCCGTGTGCAGACAGTATAAATAGATCGCCGAGTATTAGGAGGATCAAATGGCCGAGGGATAAAACCACAAAGGGCTGCTCTGCGCCGTGTGAAAACATTAAGGTGCTCATTATGATTACTTACGAGCTGTTGACTCACTGAAATTGCTGTGAAATTGGCCATACTGGAGAGGAATGCTGTGCCCAGACAGACAGTAATTGCATTTCCTGTTGGTCTCTGTGAGTTCAGACTCTCTCTCTCTCTCTCTCTTCTCTCTCCCTCTCTCTCTCTCTCTCTCTCTCTCTCTCCCTCTCTCTCTCTCTCTCTCTCTCTCTCCCTCTCTCTCTCTCTCTCTCTCTCTCTCCCTCTCTCTCTCTCTCTCTCTCTCTGTAACTGAACGCCACTTTCAGACGTGTCTGATCACACAGGGTGCACACTGTACTGGACCCACTGTACTGGAGACAGTAGAAAGAGAGGCAGCAATACTGCGTATAGTATACCCATTTCACTACGTCTCTTACCTTATTATTATTATTCCCCCCCCCCCCCCCCCCCCATTTTCTCCCCAATTGTACTTTGCCAATTTCCCCCTGCTGCCCCGGTCGCTGGCCCCACCACCTCTGCCGATCTGCGGAGAGCCGTAGACACACACATGCCTCCTCCGATACATGTGCAGTTGCCAGCCGCTTCTTTTCACCTGACAGCGGGGAGTTTCACCGGCAGGACGTAGCACGTGGGAGGATCCCGCTATTCCCACCAGTTTCCTTCCGCCCCGGACAGGCGCCCTGACCGACCAGAGGAGGCGCTAGCGCAGCGACCAGGACACATGCCCTCATTCCCGTTTCCCACGAGCAGACACAGCCAATAGACCCTTTTCACGGGGGGCATCTTGTGTCAAAAAGGCAGGGTAAACACAGGTGCAAGCAAAACAGTAATGAGTGTTTCCAAATTACAATCATGGAAGTTGGAAACCCTCATTAGTGTTTTGCTTGCACCTGTGTTTACCCTGCCTTTTCGGCACAAAATGTCCCCCGTGAAAAGGGTCTATCGTGCGTGTATGGAGTCTATGGACGCACGGGGGCGCGAACCTGCGATCCTCGTGTTGGTAGGCAGGGAAGGAGAATGTTTTTCATTAGGATTATACATCCTGAAGGCAGCTATGCCTGTCTAAATCAGAGCTTGTGGCAAAAAAAAAAAAAATCATGACTTTACAAAATGACCTGACACTATTAGGTTTAACTGGGCTTGGCAGGATTTTCCAATGCACTTCATTGTCAGGGGAGCATTCACCTTTAAAAGTATGATTTATCGTTGAAAGCTGATTCAGAATGTACGGTATATACAGTAGGCACACATATGGCCTGTACAAAAAGCTACTAGGGACGGGAAACGCAACTGTAGAAAATGGTCGACTCCATCCAGACCCCCTAAACGGCAGCGAGCTGAGAGAACAAGCTCACTCCTCCGTGTCCTGTTCGATAAAAGCGGGGGTTTGGAAGGGCGCCATCACCAGGGGCTTTGGCAGGATGCAGTGACTCGCTGAGGTTTGAAACCCCATTAAAAATTGTCACTTTATTTTAAGCAGCTGCCACACTTCTATGAGTCCCACATCCTTCTGGAAAACCAATCAGAACTCCAACGCCGGCTGGGGATTGGCCAAACGACACTCATACGGTGATTGTCTGAGTTGTTAAAAGTTAGTTTCTCCCAGAAGACTTTAGGGTAATGAAGGCTTTTAATTTTCCTGTCAGCTGAATTAAAGGCGTCTGTCCGGCGTGGCCTGTCTTGAGAGGCTGGGAAGACTATTTATGAATCTTTCGCTGCATACCGGACTAAATCGTGACGGTCGTGTGTGTGTGGGCCAACCCATAATCCTAACTCGATTTAATGAGTTATGTTACTGCTTGACGCTTTATGATACACATGACTACCAGTTCCCAGGGTTAGCTTACTGTAACCCCTCCTTTGTCAGCTAATGGCTGTACTTGCCCCATTGAAGGACCATCAGTAGGGCAGTATCATGCCGGAATTATTACCAGTCAAAAGTTTGATATGATTTATTATGCTATTTTCCACATTTTATTATAATAAAAGTCAACACAACAAAGACACATCAAAACTACGAAATCCTATAATAAGAATGCAAAGTGTCTGTGTGTGTGTGTGTGTGTGTGTGTGTGTGTGTGTGTGTGTGTGTGTGTGTGTGTGTGTGAGTGTGAGTGAGCAGAATTGTGTTCGGCTACAGCTATGCCATTTTACATGCGATCGGGCTGAATCTTTCAAGAAAAGCCCAGTTTACACCAGTGATTAGCAGAATTTTTTTATTATTAATTAGGGCCGATTAATTGCCATACTTACCTAATGATTGCCCTAATTACCTAGATGTGATGTCACTCGATGATATCACTCACTGATGACCATGATCATCATTGAGTGCTTGAGTGACATCACTGGTGACATCACCAATTCCATACATAAGTGATATCGTAGTGCAGACCAGGGGGGGGGGTCTAACTCCCAGGGGGGTCTAACTCCCACGTAACGGGTCCACTAGTGAAATGAAAATATATTACATTCACTGGTGTGTCCAAAGTTTTGACTGGAAGAGTAAGTTCACAGTATGCCTTCTGTGAAAATAAATACAAATAATTATCTGCTTGATATGTATACAGTGAAGAGCCAGGGCATGATGAGACTGGACAAAGAGTTGGGACCTGGACTCAAAATCCATGTGACCAAACCTAATGGGCAGCCTGGACACCAACTGTGCATCATGTGAAACAGGTCAGTGACAAGAGGCCCAATCTTCGCTTCTGAGAAATGAGGCTAAAAAAGTAGGAAGTACTAAAAAAAAACGCAGTTCCTCAAATGGCCACTTGAGGCTCGCTCCAAAAGGGAGTTATCCTCCGTTCACCCCCGTGTTAAAATGCCTGGCTCCATGCCTGGTACAAAAAACCGGTTTTGGTCTATAGCTAATTTCACCATTCATAACAACTGTACGGTGGGTTATGTCATATAACTCACCCGTTTGTGTGCGGCTGCAAAAAGAAGTCCGATTGTATATAATTCAATGGGAAAATGACACGACTTCTCGCTTGATTTACTACCCGAGTAAACGCTTTCCTAATGACTTTATGGTCTCAATGGCTAGTTTCAAGTCTTCTTCAATGCAACATGATGTTCATTCTGTTAATCGTTGTCCAAATTTAGAGTAAAATAGATGATAAAGATGTCTTCTGTACAGTAGCCTACTTAGCAGCCAACAGTCCAACAGTTTATTCTCCCCTTCTTTGCCTGTCTTTCCTTCTCTTTCTCTCTGTCTCTGTCTGTGCAAACACACACACACACACACACGCGCGCGCGCACACGCACATTCACGTACGCGGAACGGTTTTGTCTTGCTTGCTGGGCATCAGGCTGCCAATTTGCTCCTTATAGCATGCAGACGGTTGGTGTCACTCCAAGGTAAACCTTGGCCCCTGCCAGAGAGAGAGAGCGCGCACTACCTGCCAACAGCCTCCGGGCGCTATCATGGTCTAGTAGCCTCCACCAACCCACTGGCTGGTAGTGGGCGTCTGCCCTAGCACATCCATACACACAGTCTATTTCCTGTTGTGTTTCTGCCCCTCCAAATGCCTAGAGATGAGTATAAACAAGCCCCGCAGACCCAGCTGTTTATTGTTACAGGTATATGCAGTCAAGGCCTAGCGACAGGGGGGCGAAAACGCCACTGTTTATTTTATATCCAGTTCTGAAGTGTGCCTGGAGACACTCGGAACAGGATGAATAACACATTTAGGAGGAAAGAAAAGACAAAAAGCAAAATAATCAACACTGGAGCAGAAAGACGGAGGGGGAGTGCAGAGGAATTTTTGGCAGGATTTTGCCGCAGCAGCACAAAAATTGCAAAACCAAAAAGTTAGTTGACACACGTCCTCTTCATGCTTGAGGGACAATTATTTTAGAACCGGGAGAAAAAAAAGTGTGGGGGGGGGGGGGGAGAGAGAAATGAGAAACGGTTTTGTTTTTGTCTGTGAAAGTTAAAATGTTTGGCCAGGCTGCGTGCCAGCGTGGAGGACAGGCTGCTGTAGTTCCCCCTGTTATGGCGTGGGCCAGGAAGCGAAAGGTCAGCTAAGTTTGGCTGAAATCAAACCCCAGTGTCTCCCAGCGCAACAACAGCGTGGCAGAATGGCCCCCGGGGGGCGCCACGCCGTGATTATGTTGTCGCTTCCTGGGGTAACTCTTAACGAGAGGAGTTCAAGCCCCGCTCGCGCTGTCTCTCCGCATTACGCAGACACGCGAGGCCTGTCTAAGCAAACGCCAGGTGCCTTATCCCTATCGCCTTGTGTGGCACACACAGGAACGGCTGAATTAGCAGAACCTTGGCTAACGCTAGCCCCCGCATAGCAAATGAGATCTCATATCCTCTTTCATGTTTGAAACCTGTTGGACGTCTCTGTCAAACAGGCCTACAGTATTCCAAACTCTGATGACAAAAGCAGATACAGTACTGTTAGGGGCAGAACAACATTCTTTCAATGATATTGTTCCTGTATAATGCGAGCACTCCTCCTGACTTTCACTTTTAAAAACTCTCCGATTAAAGCGAGATCGCTTTCAGATTTGATAACAGATATCTGCTGAATGCAACAGGGATTTAAATCCAGACTGGAAGATTGCATGGTTCCAAAATGGATAGAGTAACGGGGCCGAGACACTACGGTGGGTTTAGAACTGTTTGAAATGTTACACTGTTACGAGACCCTGCTTAATCAGAACGAGCCACGGTTTTCAGATGCTATTTAGATATGTAATGCTAACAAATGAGGCTTTGCTATTACGGTAACAGACTCCTAATGTTATTTCAGCAGCCTAGTCTGTCTCTTTCTAGTGGTTAGAGGAGCTTAGACAGTTTCCTGAGGCATGGACTAAGCATGTTTGGGTACGCACATTCTCTCCTTAGCGTGTAATTGCTGTGTTATTGCCATGAAATATTGCTATGTGAAGTTGCCGAATTCAACATTCAACATGGCATGAGTTTGAGTTTGCGTCTTTCAGTGCTTTTTTTTAGGACTTGCTATTGAAATTGAATTTGGAGTCACATCGCTCATTTGGCCAGGCCTCTCTTCTCTGGCTCTTCTTGTTGAGAAAAAAAAAACCTGCAGACGCCACTTCACCGCAGTCTTCACTTACAGTACTTGGAACAGAAATATCTGAGTATAATTGCCAATGATTGTTATCAGATCAGATTCACACTATCTCAGCCCATTCGTAACTTAACTCAAGACAAACTCTGGGCATTCAACCATTTTTTTGGGGTAGATTAAATCTACACTAAAATTGTTGAGTCTATTTTTGTGCCCCCCCCCCCCCCCCCCCTAGTTTCTTCTTCCACGTCGCACACCTCTCACTCTCGCTCTACATCAAGGAGTGCATTTGTTCAGTCACGCCCCTCCGCCCCCTGACAGGTAGCGACTGCATAAAGGGGACAGTTTGTCCTGCATCGCAGTGCGGGGCCACAGGGGCCCATGTTTGGCTTGGATACCAATGAATAACATTGTATGGGGAGAGGAAATTAAAAATGCAGGGTTGTAATTTACAGCAGAGTGGAACTGATTTAAAAACTCTCTCTTTCTTTCCCCCCCTCGCCGAATTTGCTTTAGGTTTTCCAAATATGCCACAGCGTAGTGTGAACTGAGCTTCGTTGTCCTGGATGGCAATAGCCAGATAGGCAAAGCTGCCAGCTCTCTCTACCTACCTACCTACCTACCTACCTCCCCACCCTCGTCCCCTTCCCTCCTTGGCAAAGACAGGACGCTGGCGCTAAGGTAAGCATTCATGAACTCCGAATGCGAGACATGCCTAACTGATTTCACATCTCCAGGAGAATGCTGCTTTATGTTAGCATGAAAAAAGCCCAGGTATTTCCCCTCTGCAGTCAGACGAGGCATGTGTACCGCGTGATGACTGACGTGACGACGCTTTTGGCCCGGTAACATTCTCTGATTATTGGCCCTGCCTGTTGAGGTCGGCGTGAGGATGTGGCGCCTGCTTGTGGTCTCTGTGGGCGGTTCCCTGGTGTGACACACACACACACACACACACACACA